>NC_143578.1:66596777-67208965 GCF_048544385.1 Mastigoproctus giganteus
TTTCAGAGGATCTTTATGCCAAATATAGTCAAAAATTTTGGAAACGTGAAGTGTCAACTTTCTGAGTTTCACTAAAATTTTTCTTTGAATTTCCACAGATGATTAATATAAACCAAGATATCATTAGTGGATTGACTCTGATGAATCCGTATTGATAATTGCTAATCAGGTGGAAGATTTCAAGTAGTGTAGGACTTGGTGGTTGATGGATTTCTCTATTACTTTGGAAAATATCGAGGTCAGGACAATAACTGGAAGGGAAGAATTTGTCATTCTTTTCAGGAAATGGATGAGCAAATTTCCACAGAGAAAAAGCACCAGTAGAATAAGAGAGAGAGAGTAAAAATGTAGCACAAAATGGAAGGAATTCAGGTTTTCAAACTAAGTTGAGAAATGCCATCAGGACCTGAACACTTTTGGGTACCACGGGTCCATGGGTACCAAGATTGGTCAGAATTTTTTGAATATTCTTGCATCAGAGGGCCACAGGAGGCATTGAGTGGAATGGGTTTGATATGGTAGGGGGTGATTTACATAGGTTGTAGATGTAAGAATTGAGGAAAGGTTAGATCAGTGGTTTTCAACCTTTTTTTAATAACAGCACTCCTAAGTAATTATTTTATTTTGCGGCACCTCTACTCAATATATATATGTATATATATGATATTAAAAATATAAATGTTATACGATATTTATAACATATAACATTTATTATAACATATAATAATATAATTATAAAAATTATATTTCTGTATGCAAATTATATATATACAATATATAATTTTATTCTTTATATAGAGGTACTAAGTAAACATCAATTATAGCTGACCACAAAATTAAAAAGATACTGTACACTTTTTTATAATGAAATAAACATATAAATTAAAAAATAATAATAAGTTTAAGTAACTTAAACTCATATTACTTGGCAACCCTGGAATGTTGTTGCGGCACCCCAGTTTGAAAACCACTGGGTTAGATACTAATAAGTCAGTTTTATGATTAGCTGAGGATGCAACACAATCATTGTGGCCAGTAGTTTGGTAAGATACCAGAAGAATCTACTGCTATTTGGTTGAAAAGCAAGTTTCCTATTCTTTACCTGTTCAGGATTCACTCTGGAATGATTAATAGTTTTTCAGGTGCATTAACATATATACTTAATGCACCTATTGTCTACACTATGTCTGTCTGTCTGTCTGTCTGCCTGCCTGCCTGCCTGCCTGCATACATGCATGTATGTAATAACTCCTAGTGGAATGGATTTTCATAAAATTTCATATTTAACTCTTTTAGAAAGAAAGATTTTTCTTTCTTTCTAGATAATTATGAAATTTAACTTTAAAAAGAGTTAAATATGAATACTCTTTTTGGAAAGATTTGTGAAGCCAAGCAAAATTTCATTCAACTCCAACTGATACAAATATGCCAGTTATTATTTATTTGTATTTGTCCATCTGTCCACATGTAATAATTCTACTCCCAGTGATGAATTTTCATGAATTTGGCTCTTTTAGAAAGGGTATGATGAGACATTCCAAATTTTATTAAATGCAAGCTAGTAGAAATCCTGCAGTTATCATTGCTTTGCCCACCCATTCACATGTAATGATGTCTCTCAGTGTGTGCATTTTCATGAAATCTCCTCAAAAAAGAGGAGATTCCATTAAAATGCAGTGGTCTCTGACAAAGAATATCAGAGCAGATATATGCACAGGTGCCATCTTTAAAGTGATAGGAATCTTAGCATGAATAACTAGGACAACTGAGATGAGTGGTTATTAAGAAACCTGGTAATTGAGATATTGTCAGGAAAAGTAACTAGGGCTTAGCAAATTGGTGGCAGAAATGGATATCATTGAGATTGGAACCAAGACTATGTATATTTTATTGAAGAAATGGATTAGAAAGTATTTGGGAGGTTTACATCTTTTGATAGATACATTTATTCTATTAGTTTGACAATTCATGATGCACTGCTGTCAATGGGTTAAAAGTTGGCGCTAGGGAAGACATGTATGAATTGATAAAACTTTTAGATGTGGCATAAACACTGCTGCTGCTCAGTGTTTATGCCATATCTAAAAGTGCCCTTCTCTGAACACATTAAAACTTCATGTGAACCAAAGATATACATATATGCTAAGGGATACAGATAAGCTGGTTGTACAGTAATGTTAAAATGCCTTATGGCAACTTTAGCATTAGTAGAGGCATATGATACAAGAAAGCAAGCTTACGCAGCATCAGCCAAAAAAAAAAAAAAAAAAAAACCCGCTTCCATTTCACCCCTCCGTTTGTTCCAAATACCTGTCCAGCTCAGCCTTAAATTTATTTAGGCTATCAACTTCCACAACAAAGGATGGAAGTCTGTTCCACCAACCAACTACCCGCTGACTAAAGGCAAACTTCCACACATCTATCCTACATCTGTCTTTCCTCAGTTTGAATTTATGTTCTCTCAGGTGATTTTTCTGAGCAAGAGGAAGAATCCCATCAGCATTGAGCATGCTCAAACCATTCAAGGCTTTATAAACCTCAATTAGATCACCTTGCAGGTGCCTAGTCTCCGGACAGTGTAATTGCAAAACTTAAGCCTTTCTTCGTAAGAGCAACCCTTTGTTCCATTCACTAATCTTGTTGCCCTTCTCTGTACTCGTTCCAACAGCCCTATATCCTTCTTAAAATGAGGCCTTCAGACCTGTATACAGTACTCAAGGTGTGGCCTGACCATTGCCTTATACAAGGGGATAATCACCTCATCAAAGGTCGCGGGTTCGATTCCCGCCTCGGGCTTGGATCAAAGTACTGCAAAAACCTTGGGAGGTGCAATATGGCCACAGAAGCCGATGCGCCAACAACTACCAAATCAAAAAAAAAAAAAAAAAAATCACCTCATCCCTGCTAGAAAAATTCCTGTATATCATTGACAAGACACTATGAGCTACTCTTGCAGACTGTTTGCACTGCTCAGAAAACTTCATATCTGCCTGCACAATTACTCCCAGGTCCTTTTCGTTCTCTACAACTGTCAGTGTAGTACCACAGAGTTGATATGTCACTCTGAGGTTACTGTTTTCCATATGTAGTACTTTACATTTGTCAGTGTTAAACTTCATTTGCCACCTCTCAGCCCAACTGCTCAACTTTTCTAGATCCTGTTGCAGCAGCATACTGTCATTAGTGCCCTTAACAACCCTGCCAACCTTCGTATCATATGAAAACTTGGACATTAAGCTTGATATACCATCATCAATATCATTTATAAATACAGAAAACAACAATGGACCCAACACTGAACCCTGAGGGACTCCACTAATAACATTAATCCACGATGAGCAGTGTCAATTGATTCCCACTCAATCATCCCATTATCCATAGCAGCAATTTGCCTCCAATGCCACACTGCTCCAATTTGTGCAGCAGTCGTCCATGTGCAACAGTATCAAAAGCCTTTCTAAGATCCAAATATATGATATCAAAGTTATTTCCTGCATCCAGTTCCTTTGTGACCACATCATAGTATCCAATCAAATTGGTCAGGCAAGTCTTTCCCTTAACAAAACCATGCTGTGTCCAAGCTATAATTGAAGACTTGTCTAGATGATCCTGCAGTGCTTCTTTAACCAGTGCCTCCATTAATTTTCCCGGAACAGAAGTTAAACTAACAGGTATATAATTACTTGTGTCGCCCTTTGATCCTCCTTTGTGAATTGGGGTCACATTTGCACATCTCCCGTCCATGGGTACCTCCTCTGAGTCCAAAGAAGCTCTCATAATTATGGCTAAGGGTTTGCTTACTTCCTTTGCTGCCTCCTTTAATATAACTAGATAGATCCTGTCCACCCTGGGTGCCTTTTTTATGATTATCTTCAACAATTTCTCCTCCACTTTCCTCTCAGTTATTACAAAATCATCTAGCTCACTGCCAGAGTTTAACTCACCTCTGGCATTGTCCTCCATGAATAACTCCTCATGGGTGAATGTAGATGCAAAATACTCAATTAGTTTGTTAGCCACCTGAGCAGGATCATCAACAGTTGAACCATCAATATCCTTTGCCAAGGATTTCTCATAATCGGCCTTTGCCTGCCTAATCTCCTTTGTGACTTGGTTACAGACCAGCTTATATCTATCATAGGCTTCCATGTCACCCATTAACTTAAACATATCTCAAACTTTATGACCATTACTTTGTTGGGAAAACCACTAAGTTCCTGTAATCTAATACCATTTGTTAAATCATGGATGGGAAGTTGTTGACCTGCATTAGATAACACAATAGATACGTGTATTCAACACCAGATTATGGAGAAAATCAAGAAGCTATTTGGAAATTACTACCTAATTAGTAATAAAGTATGCATCTAAATGCTCTTTAAAATAATTTTCTTTTTTTGTTATCAAGAAGCTATTTTTAATTACTATCTATTAATTACAAGTTAAAATATTGTTTATTGCACTTACTCTTCAATGTGATTATATTACACATTTTTTAAATGACTTAAATAGATCACGTGTAATATTTAATTATACAAGAATGATGGGCATTTTTTTCTCAACATTTTCTATTTTGTACCCAGATCATATAGGGACATCTAGTGGTTTTTGGCAGTAAACATGATATTTTTGCATGCACAGATCCTCTCTTCCTGTGGTGTGTGATGGTGCATCTTTTTGGTGGGAAACTATCCATTTTCACTGCTCAGGCAAATAACACTTTAGTTTTTATTTTTATTGTATTTTTCTTTATTTGATTGTTACGGTATCTTGGTACACAGGTAGCAGAATTACACTTTGCCAGAGTAACTGTAATTGTTGCTGCATTTGTTTTGTGATGGTGTTAACATTCCTCTTTTTCTCTGATAGTTTGAAATGTCTTTATTCATTGCTGTGAAGTTTGCTCTTGTTTACCTTTCAGCATTTGTGGTGTCCATTTCCTAATATAAAAAAAAAATTATATTAGGAAAATCATGTAATTTGTTCCTGCAAAAGTCAAACAGGATAATGTAATAGCTGCACTTAAAATTTAAACCTGATATGTTATCTTGATTTGTTTGTAGTCAAAATACAAACTTTTTGAATAATATTTCAATATAGCTTTTTTCAGTTGAATAATTTTCATCTTTCGACCTTCACACGCGCACATACACACACACATATACAATTTAATAAATTGTGAGCTACTTGAAGAGGGTATTGTTATTCCTGTTCCTCAGATCTTTCTTTCATGAATGTATTTGCAAAATTTCTGGTTCATAAGCATTGGGTATTGGGTATATTGTGAGTTTAAATTTGACCTGCAGTCCACTCATGAAATTGAAACCTGAGTTTATAGGCATTTGTATGAAATAACATTTATTATAAATTCAACTTTATTATCAGTATTATTTATTGCACAGTATATATTATGAAATAAACTTCTTTCTAGTTTCAAGGTAGAAAAGGCTGAGTCACTAATCAAGAAGTCATTAGCATACAATGATTAGAAATTGAATTTAAAGGTTATGTTTATTGAGTGAGTCAGTGAGTAAGAGAGAGAGAGAGAGTGAATGAAAGTATACTAGCTAATATACAGAGCATTGTAGGATAATTACTGTTTATTTTTATGAATTAAATTATTCATTTCTTCAAATTCATCTCCATCTTCTTTTGATAATTTTTCAGTGATTTCCTAATTTCTTCCTGCAGGTTTTTAAAGTGAAGCTGTTTTCATCTAGCAATTCCCTGCCATTTTCATTCTGTTTACTGAAATTCATCTTAAAAATTCATCCCAGCACTAATAAAAACATTTTCAAGATAAATATTTACAGGTAATGGGTTGAGGAAGGGAGGGGTGGGTAGGGATTGGATCTTTGTCCTTACATCATCATCATTGAGGAAGCTATGTCCCAAAGTAGTGTAGGAAAAGCTGGTGTCTATTTCTTGCAACGTATGTTTTTTGCGTATAGATGTGCAACTTTGGTCGCTTATTATATTGAAAAATGCTTCAGTAGTTCTTTTCTATATTTTTCTAATGTTTTATATAAGCAAAAAATACATGACTCTTGCATGAAAGAACAGTTAATCTCACCTTGTTATAAAATTACTTTAATCTTTCATTATTGATTATTTAATTTGCAAATGTATATGTGTATAAATAGTACAGTAGAAGTAAATGCATGATTTCTCATTGAAATTCATCTTCATTCATGAAAACCTACACCAAGAACTTCACTTTCTTTAAGCAAATATTATTGATGATTAGTATATTGTTAGGTTTGTTATGTACATATTTCTTTTCTGTGTCTGCTTATTTTGTAAATCAGAGGAATCTTTATTGATAATATAATTTTAGAGCTATATTTCAAAATGATTACTCTATCTGCTTCAGAAATTAAATCTTAAAATTTGTGAACTGAATGGAATTGCTTTGTTATGATTAAATTATTAAATTCGATAACATTTTTTTTATTAGAAAGGGAAGTCGTCTAATAAATTTATTTTCCAAGCGAAAATACAGAATAATGAACTTAAAGGTTGCAACGGTGTGATTGTGAATACAGTATCACAGTCTTTAAATAGAGACTTGTTCCAGCTGAAAAGGTATGGTAACATATATTTTCAGCATTAAGTTGACTAATTCATAATACATGATACCTGAATATGGGGAGGAACAAAATGTACTTTTAGTGCTCATCATAGACTGCAGTACTAATTATTTATTAGAAGAGTGTGTATATATATATATTAGGTAATATATGGTGTTAATTATAAGACCAAAAGAGAAGAATACTTCATCAATGCACTGGATGAAAAGGGAACATTTTTTTTGCATCTTTACATTCTTTTTTTTAAGTTGCTTAAAAAGCAACTTAAAATGAATGTAAAGTAGATATAACTTTATCAAGAATGTATTGAGAAATGGGTGCTGTTTTTAGTATAAGTCTCCAAGCTTAGTAGCTTATGGAACTGAAATTAGAATATAAGGTTAACACATTTTCTCTATTTC
Organism: Mastigoproctus giganteus; assembly: GCF_048544385.1. NCBI lineage: Eukaryota > Metazoa > Arthropoda > Arachnida > Uropygi > Thelyphonidae > Mastigoproctus > Mastigoproctus giganteus. Next base: position 66,603,769 of record NC_143578.1, read on the forward strand.
CAGGCATACCAGCTGTGACTGAAGAAGCAACAAGAGTTTCCACCACGAAAGAAAAGCACAGAAAAAATGTTAGTGAGTGGCAAAAAGGAGTGATTGCATTTGGCAGGTCTAAAAGACATCCTGTTAAGGTAGTTGAATTTGTTAGTGTTTCAGAAAGTACAGTAATAAGAATTTTTAAGGAACGGTGAGACTCAAAATCAACTAGAAATCAGAAGCAGTATTGTGGTCGAAAGTGGTTGTGATTGGTGATGAATATCACATCTGGTAGATGAACAAGTTAATTAATGTACACAGTATGTTACATTTCAAGTGTATGAGCAACTCAGATAATTCAAGATTTATATATATATATATATATATATATATATAAAAAAAAAAAGCATGGACTTTTTTAGGTGCAAACTGAGAATATTTCTTTTCTGTGAATCTGCCATATTACGCATTCATTCCTCCATCAGTGCAGTGCAATGAATGCAACATCCAGTGCTTTGGCTACAATATACGATATATGGATAGCCTACACGATATGTATAAACAAAATAAAAAAATAATTGCCAGATTTCTATTGGTGTGATTTTAGTGAAACTTGGGTTGGCTCGACAAATATTTCTAGCAGAACCCAATATAAAATTTTATGAAAACTCATTTACTAGGAGTTGAGATATTACATGTGGATGGATGAGCATGGGGAAGACAGTAGGTACTTAATGCTTATTTGCCAATGCACCTAAAACAATTTGAAACAAGACAAGAACTGTTATAAATAATTAACAAAATTATTTATAACAGTGAAAGACTGCTGCAAAAGTGTTCTCTCACTGATTTGTGAGAGCACTCATGCTGATCTCACAGATTTGCGAGAACACTACAAAAAGAACTGCATAACATGGATATCTGGAATAGGGTTGCTCCGAAAAAGACTAATGTTGACAACTGTGCATTAAAAAAAAAAAGAAGCCAGAAATATTGGCTAAACGGCATAAAAATTGGATGTTGATGATTGGAAATCTGTAATGTACTTTGATGAATCTAAATTTTACCTCTACTTTGCTCTAATGATGTCAGGCACTGAGTGTAAAAGAGAAGCAGTGAGGCTGTTCATCTACATCAGTGGTGTCCAACCTTTTCCTGTACAGGGGCCATATTCAAAGTTAGATTTGTTTTGCGGGCCACACTTAGTGATTCGAGAAAATTTAGTGCGTTACATTTTCCATATCTTGTTGTAAAAGGAAGTTTCTATTTTCATGTTATGGTTTTTTATTTTCAAGCTATATATAAAAAATGCAAATTCCCAACACTTTTATGTGCACAAAATCTATGTCAGTGATTTATTTTTTATATTTTATTAAAATTATAAAAATATGACTTACTTTTATTTATTTATTTTTTTTTTAAAACCTTACTTTTGTTTTTTAAAAAAATACTTTACTTTTGCTTTTAAATGCTCACTTCAGAAAATTTACAACCTGAAAAGCATCACTGCTTTTCAATATTAAGGTGAATAAATAAATATAATTATACCTCTAACGTTTTGTACCTTTGAACACTTCTTTTCGCAACACTCCTTTTTATTGATCATAAGATTGAAAAGCAGTGATCCTTTTCGGGTTGTAAATTTTCTGAAGTGAGCATTTAAAAGCAAAAGTAAAGTATTTTTTTACTTTTCCTTTAGCTAGATAAAGCCAGATAAATACACTGCTTTTTTTGTTGTACTCAGTGAAGAAATAGTCTCCAGTCCAACTGTGATTAAAAACATGACACTCCAAATAGACTTTCCTCTTTCAGAGCATTTTTAAGGATGATTTTTTAATTCAGTAGAAAATAATAATAATTCAATGCAATGAACAAGTTATATCAAAATAGTAGAATTTCACGATATGAAAGGATTGATATGTACACAAGTGTTTAGCATACATATCACTGCATTGGACTTTATGTACACGTGTGATGCAGTCGAGCTTGATGCTTGCATGCCTGTACATGTGGCGCAACTCTCTAAAATGCTGTTTTAGTTCACTTTCCATGTGGGCCGTATAAAAATTATTTGCTGGCTGTAGGTCGGACACCACTGATCTAGACTGTGTGCAAAGTGTAGAACAAGCTGGTGTTGGGTCAGTTGTGGGGATGTTTATACTGTTATGAAGTGGGTTCCCTACTTGAAATACCAACTAGGGTGAATCAGGCTGTCTATACAGGTATTGTAGATGATAAGGTTGTTCTTTTGCTGAACATATAAGGGACATTCATTATTTTATACTCCTGTATTTCAACTGTTTCTGTATGACAACTGTTCAGTTCACAGGGCTTCACTGTTTTAGCCCCTTCCTGGAACATTTTTTTTTCTGAAAATGTGCCATAATGGATAGACTTTTTTTATTTTATAGATTAAAAGTATGCATCATGTAAATATTCATTGTATAAAGGTATGCATCATGAGAATACTCATTGTATAGTTTTTTGTGTTTTTTATAAATTTGTTAGTAGAAAATATATGGGAGTAATTAATCCATTTGGACTATCCCGAGTTATCTCGTGTATGCCAAAAAGTGTGCAAATTATACAGATTTTTTAAAATAAATTAGTGCTTGAGCTAATAGAAAGGAACAGAAAAAAACTCTTCACCACTCATATAAATAAATTTAAAAAATCAAGAGGAATGCACAAACAGTAACCTTCCACCACAAGCAATAATCGTGAACTAACTACATTCTGACACACGGCCGCCACGAGTGGATAGGCAAGGTAAGTGTCGATTACGGGTGACAGTTCAAGAGGGCGCTGAAATATTTTTCGATATAGTTTTCTAATTGGTTAAAGCCTATCAGTATTTAGCATTTAGGACGGCAAATTTTATTTTGCTTACTGGCGGCACATAGGAACATGTGCTACTGTTCTGACATTGCTGTACAATAATTAAATATAAGTAAAATGAAAGCCAGTCATCTGCTGCCAGGCCTAAGAAAATCCTGAAGAATCTTGGGATTTATCTGGCTAATGCAAAATTAGTCAGATAAATGCCAGAGAAAATATGTTTCAATCCTAAATTTGGAGGTTTTATTGTTTGCTTCAGGTATTATTGTATCCTGAGATATTTCGTGCAGTTTCAAATAAGTTTTAAAACTAAAAACGAGATATCTCGGGATAATCCATGAAGGGTTAATACTGGTGCAAGGAATGCAAAAGAGTGATTTAAATCCTATGAGGAACATATGTGACTAAACTGGAACAGAAAGTGAAACACAACAACAGCATCCACAAAACCTGAACGATTTATGGGCTCAGTTGTTTTCAGAATGGCCTAATATTGATATAAACTATTTAGTTAATAAACTATTTTGCAAAACATGCAAAAGGAGGAGGCACTTTGAAGGAAAGCATCACAATACACGTCACTAACATTTGCTGTGACATGCTTCAGGCAAGTTGACCAATCCATACTAAACTTCCATATTGTGGACACAGATGGTCACCAAATTAAACATCTTAATCTTCATACCGAGCAATTCATCCAAACAGTTGCTCACATTACTAGCTGCTCCCTGGTGTTAGTTTTTGGACTTTTTTTTTTTTTTTTTTTTGCACCTTTCATTTCCTCACATGCTTGGTAGTATCTATTTCAAATTGCTCCTTTCTGCCATTAATGGTTTTTACATCTACAAGCAGCTGACTTGAATCACTTTAATTGTAATCACCCTGTATGTACAGAGTATCTAATAAGTAACTTCCTATTTTTAAATTGATATAACTCTTGAAACAAAAGAGAGCACTACACTGATGTGAAGCTTACTAATTGCCATTCTGTTGTTTTTTAAGTAAGAGTGGCTAACAGCCTACCCAACCAAGGACATGCTCAAATTGCAGCAAGATACTTCCCAGAACAATAGCAACCTTAAGTTGATGATCACACATTCATCAAAGATGGGGAAAAAATGTGGGAGGACTTCATCGTGACCAGAAGAAAATAATTCACAGCTATTGAAACCATGTTCCCTTGATCAAGGGCCTGCATTCAGTTCACACATTCTTCCTTTCCTCACAATCTAAGAAGATTCTGTGTGACAGGCTGCAAGAGAGAGAGTGGAATAACATATTACACAGTTCACGATATGCTAAATAGGAACTGTATAGAATCATTTATATCCAAGAATTGTTTTCAGAGAACTGTGATGGAAACATAGAATTTGCTTAACATATTATGATGGAAAGAGGGTTATTCTAGTATGTTTAACAATATTTTCTGATTAGATGAAGAGGGATTCATCAGTTCCTGCAACTCCAACTATTAGGCAGCTTATAATTCTGGAATGATAGTGTTTGGTTTGGCATGGTAAGCACATTGACCTTTATCTGCAAATGGTGGATGCCATGAACATTGATTGCTACTTGATAACTACTGTTTGAAGAGGTATGGCTAATAATTTCAAAGTGGAAAAACACTGAAGAACTGATATTCATACAGTATGTTGCCCTCCGTATTTTGCACCTTGAATTGTCTGTCTAAAAGTCCAGATCTAACACTTTGCGATTTTTTGGGACTTGTTCAAGGAAGAGATTTACAAAGCCCACACAAAGACATGATGAATTGGATGGGGAAAAAAAATCCAAGCCATATTAGGCCATATTCCATTGACTTTATATAAAACTTTGTGGATTATGTGCTGCTTTGGTAGTAGCAGTGCCTGGACTGTTCAGAGCACATGTTGAAATTGGATCTGTCATGGATATAATGATGTTAAGTATACTACAGACCACAAAGTAGTGGTTAATCACCTAAAAGCACTAATTGTTCTTCTATATGTTACCTTTGTAGCTAAAGCAAAATAAAAAAAATAGGAAATTATTTATCAGACATTCTATATATTTATGTTTAGACTTACTTTGATTCTCAACATCACACAGAAAAAAAAATAATAAAAATTTCTGTGAAGATAATTTCTAGGAAATTATCTTCCTAGACATATCTGCAGCTTTTGACAATATCTCAATAACGGCTCTGGAACAAATTTTATCTTTCTACTTCAAAATACAAGGCAATCTCCTGAAGATTTTATGTAACATTCTGAAGGAAAGACTCCTCATAATCTGTAATGATGATTTTATTGCCCATTACTCCATTTCGCAGGGAGTGCCACAGGGAGGCATTCTCTCCTCACTGTTATTTGTTGCAGCTCTAGAATAATTTTTTGCATCCCACAAAGACAACTTTATTGCATATGCTGATGACCTGAAATTCTTCGTCAAATCTAAAGATCTACAACAAGTTAAGCGAACAAATCAACAAGCCAATAACACAATAAATGAACTGGAGCATTACCTAGACTGTATTGGACTATATTTAAACCCAAACCCAAGCAAATCTGCCCAGATGACAATTACAAAGAAAAAGAGCAGGAACAATATCTCTATGCTGGTAAGCAGATGCAAAGTTACAAAGGTTAAATCACACGTATACCTTGGCTTAAAATGGGATTAGGGACTCATGTTCTCCGAGCACTTTGATTACATCAAAGCTAAAACATATGTAGCACTCTGGGCTGCCAAACAGGAGTTAATTGGCATTAGAAACCCAGATCTTGTTAAAAATTGGATTTATTGGATGATTGTTTTTTACATCAGCATGTTCGGGAGGCAACTAGAGGGAGTAATACTCTTGATCTGATTATCAGTAGTGATTCTTTATGCATTAAGAATCTGCTGATAAAGGAACCACTAGGTGGCAGTGAACACAGTGTGCTGAAGTGGGATTTACTTAAAGAGGTAACTACCATCAGGGGTAAAGGGAAGGGTTTTTACTTTCGTAAAGGCGACTACGAGGTCTGAGACATTTTAAATTCTATACAGTGGGACCAACTGATGATGTTACCAACAGCAAACTCAAAATGGGAAGCATTCAAAGAATTAATCTTGGAAGCTACTAGGCTTTACATACTAACTAAGAATATTGATCAAGGTTTAGGCCTAAATGGATGTCAGATAAACTAATGAGACATGTGGCAGAGAAGAAAAATGAATGGGATACATATAAATTAATGGGTGACATGGAAGCCTATGATAGATATAAGCTGGTCTGTAACCAAGTCACAAAGGAGGTTAGGCAGGCAAAGTCAGAATATGAGACATCTTTGGCAAAGGATGCAAAGAAAAACAGCAAAGAGTTCTATACCTATGTAAGCTCTAGAAGGAAGGGGATGAATCAGATTGGTCCACTTGATATCGATGGTTCAACTGTTGATGATCCTGCTCAGGTGGATAACAAACTAAATGAGTATTTTGCATCTGCATTCACACATGAGGAGTTATTCAGGGAGGGGAATGCCAGAGGTGAATTAAACTCTGGCAGTGAGCTAGATGATTTTGTAATAACTGACAGCAAAGTGGAGGAGAAATTGTTGAAGATAAATGTAAGAAAACATAAGCACCTCAGGTGGATGGGATCTATCCAGTTATATTAAAGGAGGCAGCAAAGGAAGTAAGCAAACCCTTAACCATAATTATGAGAGCTTCCTTGGACTCAGGGGAGGTACCCATGGACTGGAGATGTGCAAATGCGACCTCAATTCAAAAAGGAGGATCAAAGGGCGACACAAGTAATTATAGACCTGTTAGTTTAACTTCTGTTCCAGGGAAATTAATGGAGGCACTGGTTAAAGAACACTGCAGGATAATCTAGACAAGACTTCAGTTATAGCTCAGACACAGCATGGGTTTGTTAAGGGGAAGTCTTGTCTGACCATTTTGATTGGATACTATGATGTGGTCACAAAGGAACTGGTTGCAGGGAATAACTTAGATATCATATATTTGGATCTTAGAAAGGCTTTTGATGCTGTTGCACGTGGAAGACTGCTGCACAAATTGGAGTAGTGTGGCATTGGAGGCAAATTGCTGCTATGGATAAAGGAATGGTTGGGTGGGAGAAGACAGAGAGCGGTAATTAATGGACACTGCTCTTCGTGAACTAATGTTATTAGTGGAGTCCTTCAGGGTTCAGTGTTTGGTCCATTGTTGTTTTCTGTATTCTATAAATGATATCGATGATGGTATATCAGGCTTAATGTCCAAGTTTGCAGACAATACGAAGGTTGGCAGGGTTGTTAATGACACTAATGACAGTATGCTGCTGCAACAGGATCTGGAAAGGTTGAGCAGATGAGCTGAGAGGTGTCAAATGAAGTTTAACATTGACAAATGTAAAGTACTACATATGGAAAACAGTAACCCCAGAGTGACATATCAACTCTGTGGTACTACGCTGACAGTGGTAGAGAACGAAAAGAACCTGGGAGTAATTGTGCAGGCAGATATGAAGTTTTCTGAGCAGTGCAAACGATCTGCAAGAGTAGCTCATAGTGTCTTGTCAATGATATACAGTTAGTCCTCGTATAACACGTGTTTACACTACACGAATTCGATCATTCACGATTTATAAATAGGGGAACGATATCTTATATAACACGAACCGAATTCGCTTATGCACGATTCGCCTTTGTGTTTACAAGAAATGGCAGTCGAACGCAGAATCACCCCAACCGAACGCAACACGATAGGAATGAAGAGAAGATTCTGAAAATGTATTTATGTTTTTTATATCAGTGAAGGGGAAACACATTTCGCCATAATAACGTAAAAACCAACATAATTCCAGCTATCGGTATAATCGCAAATGCAATTAGATCGAGTTTACTACCAGTTTATAACAGATTCCACTAGCAGAAACGCAACTGGAAATTGTTTTTATTGTTTTATGGTAGTAACCCCTCGAAATGTGCTTTATTAAAATGTGAGGTGTTAATAGTGTATCTCTGCCTTTACGGTGTTGTTTATTCAGTTGCTACACGCGCGCAGCTTTGTTTATGTGTATCAAGCGTGCCTCCTCGTTTTGTAATTGTGCTTTGTTCCCTAAAAATGAGTAAAATACTTAAAAGGTGTGAAAAGGAAGAGTCCTGGTGAAGACACTGCAGATTCAGAGAGAAAAAGAAAAGCAATATCGATAAACAGAGGCGGACTGGGTCAAAAATTCTTACCCGGGAAAATTTATAGTGGCCTCATACTATGGTTTATGGCAAAAATCACACCGGCCTCCGGCCCACCGGGGTTTCCCCCGTAAGGCTTATGGCCAGTCTGCCTCTGTCGATAGAGAAAAAATATGAAATTATGAAACGCTTTGAGCGAAATGAAAGCCCATGTGTGTGATATTGCACGTGCTACAGACCTAAATGAGGCAACGCCGAGAATTAGAAAGAATGCAGAGAAAACAAAAACAACTTTCATTGCAGGACCAACTCAAAGAGTAATTAAAACACATTAAGACACAAAGAATTGGAAGTGATGGAATAGCTGTCATCTGTTTGGATAGAAAATCAAACAAAAAACAAGTTTGCTTACGATAGAAGTAAAAGCATTAGCAATATTTTATTACGATTATTTATTGTGTTTGGTAATGTTTTGGTTACAAATGTGTGTTCAATCTTGGGTGGTCGGCACCTAACCCCATTTTTCCCATAGGGCCTGTTGTTTATATTGCACGATTTTGCATTGCGTGAGGGTTTCTAGGAACGCAACTATCGTGCTATACGAGGACTGACTGTACAGGAATTTTTCTAGCAGGGATAAGGAGGTGATTATTACCTTGTATAAGGCAATGGTCAGGCCACACCTTAAGTACTGTATACAGGTCTGGAGGCCTCATTTTAAGAAGGATATAGGGCTGTTGGAACGAGTACAGAGAAGGGCAACACGATTAGTGAATGGAACAAAGGATTGCTCTTACGAAGAAAGGCTTAAGTTTTGCAATTACACTGTCTGGAGACTAGGCACCTGCGATGTGATCTAATTGAGGTGTATAAAGCCTTGAATGGTTTGAGCATGCTCAATGCTGATGGATTCTTCCTCTTGCTCAGAATAATTATCTGAGAGGCCATAAATTTAAATGGAGGAAAGACAATTAGAGGATAGATGGGTGGAAGTTTGCCTTTAGCCACTGGGTAGTTGGTTGGTGGAACAGACTTCCATCTTTTGTTGTGGAAGTTGATAGCCTAAATAAATTTAAGGCTGAGCTAGACAGGTATTTGGAACGAACGGAGGGGTGAAATAGGAGCGGGTTTTTTTTTTTTTTTGGGCTGATGCTGCATAAGCTTGCCTTCTTGCATCGTATGCCTCTACTAATGCTAAAAGTATATCTTGACATGTATACTTCCCATCCCACTGTATGGTTCACAGATTTGGTCCTCTGCCCCACCTAGCAACCTGAAAGCTATCCTAAATATTGAATACTTGCTCTTGAGACCCATTTACTATCTCTAGAGTCATCCTACTTTCCAATCTCAGCATTCCTCCCTGGAAACAGATAATGAACACAAGAAACATTTTCATATTAGCCCAACTGCTAACTGGAAGATTAGACACTCCCAGTATTGATGGCTTGTTTCACTCTTGTCGAGAAGCCACCAGGATTGCTGAAACAAGACATCCTCTTCAAAGCAACTTAAAAAACTTGGACAGACTGAGTTGCTTTTTTTCATCAAACACAATAGAACTCTTCAGTCAACTAAGAATTGAACTGGAAAAGCTCTGTAATGAAAAAACCTACAGAATGCAAGTCTTTGCTGACTCCTATCATCTCGTGCAACTGTAGTGCACAGCCATTCGGCTGAAAAACTGCATTTAATTTTGATCCCTTTGAACTATATATTCTGAGTATTCTAGATGCCAACCTAAGATGTCTAAATTTTAAATATTCTATGATGTTCAAAGATGCCAAAAATTTAAATATTCTATTATAAAATCATAATTACTCATGTATTCCAAAATTCTGTATTCAGCCTTTCAGGGTGAACGTCCCATGGACTTTGTAACCAGGGGTCTGCTCATAGGTCCGCTTCACACCTCTAGAATGTAACTCTCACCCTTCTAGCCAATGGCTGTCACAGGGGTGTCTCTTCAACAGAGAAATAAATTGATAATAATAATAATGAATAAAGAATGGTGCATAATTAGTTTCGGAATGAACAGCATAAAGATAATGATGAATCTTTTAAAGTTGGAAGAAATTTGTGAGGAAAAATGAAACATTGCTTCAACTTCCTTGATTTTTTGATGAAATCTAAATTAATAAGACCGAAACTGTACTGTTTTAAGTGCAATAATTATTTTAAACTAATTGAATCATGAACGGAGTCAGTGGTAAGTTCTGGCATTGTAAAATATGTTCTGCGTAGGCGAGTGTTTTAAAAAAAAAAAATTACAAAGTAAAAATACTGTATTAATAAACAAATTATCCTCTAGTCCACCCATGATTCTATAGAAAACAGGTCAGGTCACCCACTCCACTTCGGGAGGAGTTCAAGCTCCCATTGGATTCAATTTCTACTCCTGACCGATAACACCCACCGTCTATTTACTGAGCGAGCAACAATACAAATGCCATCATGGCAAACTAGTTCTACTCCTGACCGATAACACCCACCGTTTGTTTACAGAGCGAGCAATAATACAAATGTCGTCACGGCAAACTAGTTCCACCAGTAAACCACTCTGAAATTTGCCATACTTGTCGTGTGGGCTTTCTTTACCTTCGCCAATTACAGTATGTAATTACATACATACATACACGTATTCTTTTTCTTACAGTAAATATGTATGAACTTGTACTTTCTTAAAGACAGGAATGAGGGAGATTCTAGAGGCGGGGGAACATTGTCGCAAGGTCAGTATATGAAAATTTTCTGTGTTAACCGAGTTTGGCCGTATCCGAGCTGTTCTTGGTCCACATTAGCTTGGATAATCGGGACTCTACTGTATTTACAATTGGTATTTATCAATATTACATGGTATTTTAAAGGTTATGGTATGTAACAGTTCATAAATATTCAAAATATAAATTTTTTAAAATATTTGAAAGTTAATTATTATGCTGGCTCGCTTCTGGAAATTGATAGGTGCACGAAGGTCATTTTTTCTCTTTTGTTTATGGTTCCTGAATTCTTAATGGAGAAATCAAAAACAAAAAAACTTTTGAAAGGTTTGTGAATTATGCAGAGTTGGGTTAGTGCACAAAAGAACTGAAAGAAATATGAGTTAAAATTGCCATTTTATTCCTGCCAGATGGTTTAAAACCAAAGGCAAAATTGTGCACGGCACACCTTACCAGTTCTTGTTTTTAGATTTTCATTTCTTCCCAAATTTTATGCATGCTTAAAAATCATGCATACATTTTTTCAGATTTGATACAAATTTAATGCTTTATAAATCTGCACTGCAATAACTCTAAAATACTGTATAATATGAAAATCTGGTCAATGCAAATAACCTCACCTTGTATTCGTATATTTAAATGATGCTCATATTATCATCTACACATTGTTGACATTATTTTTATTGCTCGGCTTAATAAGAATTTTAAGACTCCACTTAGTGCAAAATTTATTGCCATGTGAGATTACATTTCTGTACATTTTTGCCTTTTCTCTCTTGTTGCGCACACATATCTATAGTCATCACAACTATAATGGCATTTTCAAATACTGAAGCTTTGTCGAGGTAAGAGTGCAGTGGCTGAAGCAGATGAATTTGTCATATTCCTGAAGAGAATTGGAGCCGAGATGGACCCAAAAAATTCAGACTGATCTTATCTTATAGAAAATCTAATTTTTAAAGAATACAATTTAACTGAGTACGTCTGTGAAAGTTGATATCCACTGTAATTCAAATTCTGGTTCTTTTCCCCAAAAATCAGTACTACTGAAATGTTGAAAACTATTAAATGATTAGAGATGTGAATGCAGAAATCAAATCCCACCGAGAAGGATTTACAACTCACTATATGGAAGGAGATTTTATGAATTTGGGCCAAGAAAGTATTTCCTCATAGTGTCATTAAGCAATATTAGAAACAAGGAGTACAGTGCCAATCCCTGTGACATCTCACTTTCTGTGCTGTTCTACTCTGAAGAATGCCTGCATAAATTATGTTCCCATCTGCTTTCTATCTTTTAGCTAACCCTAAATTTAGTGAAAGATTTTATCTGTAATCTCAGTGGAAGCAGGGATCAAGGTGTGGTGTCCACACCACACAGAGGAATGCTGTCCCTCTGTGTTGTCAGGCAATACTACATGATAGACGACTCTCTTCAACTGGTGCAATAACATCAATTTGCTTATTGGAGGCATGAAGTAGGGATACCCATGTTTATCACCAGAGCAAAGCTCCAGCAACCCATCAATTTCTTTCATCATGCAGTGTGATTGATGCCCTTTGAGGTTAGGATGCACATCACAGAGAACTCCAGTCTTCCTTACATTTTGAGGGTGCATCTGTAGAAATGGTGTTCATGGGCTGGCCATTAGATAATCCACCAGACTAAACCTATTGGTAACTCTCTAGAAGACATCCGAATCACCTAGTGTATAATCTCACTACCTCTACTCTGCCAGATAGTGACTGGAGGGAGTCAGATAGTGTGTGTATGCTGGGAGCATTGGTGAGGGTATGTTATTTCAAGGAGCTGGGTATATATTCTTGCTGTGTGTATGCCATATCCCAAAATTTCATTACTTCATACAACATGTCCTCACAACTTTTCTTTACTACCGAATACATCACGATTAGTCAAACTAATAGAACAAAGTTATCTGCAAAAAGATCTAAACCTCCCAAACACTTCCTCATTCATTTCACAAATATACCTGGTCTCAGTTCCAATCGGAATGATGTCCATTTCCACTTACATTCTGCCATGTCGCACTTACTTTTTTCTGACAGAATCCCAGTTATTGGTTGATTCAACCACAGTTCATCTCAGTTGTTCTAATTATTCTCTGTACTATTCCTTTCGCTTCAAAGGTGGTAATTGTACATATGTCTGCTCTGATATTCCCTGTAGGAGACTTAGTAACTTGGAATTTCCTCATACTAGACAAGCCTAACCACACAGCCAACACACTTGATTTTGTACTCATGAACAACCCTTTCAAGTACATGGTCGAGGTGAGTGGTCCTCTAGCACCTCAGATCACAGCTTGGTGATGGTCTCTTCTCCAATGGAGACTTTCTCTTGTGGCCATTGCATCGTTTGGCATTACAAAAATTCAAAATGGGATGAACTGAGAGATTTCTATTCTTCTTTTCCTGGGTGGATTGCTGTTTTAAATCTTCTGATGTCAGATCGTGTCATTGAAATTATTTTGTAGGGATGTAATCCTTTATTTCCTACTCTATCTTAAAATCTCATCCTTTATCTAAATCTTGGTTTTCCAACAAATGTATTAAGGCTGTTCAAGATAAGAATATTGCAATTGGATCCTAATCTCCAGGTTTATTTTCTGCCAACACCAAAGCTTGCAACAATTGTAATGCAGTTGTTAATCAGTCCAAACTAGATTTTGAACAGGCTAAGAGTAGAAAACCTGCTTTTACTTCAAACACTAGTAAAGCATTCTGGTCTCTTGCCAGAGCTATTGGCTGTAACTTTTGCCCATCTGTTCTCCCACCTATGTTAAAACCTGATGGTTCTATTGCCACCTCAGCTAAAGATAAAGCTGACGTGATAGCATCACACTTTTCTTCTAACTCCTGTATTGACAATCTTGCCACCTCCTGCCATTCCAACTACACTCCACTCAATACCTCCTGTGGTCTTCCATCAAAAGGAGATCTTCTGATCTCCTTTTGATGGAAGCCTTGATGCCAAGAAAGCTCATGGTTCTGATGGTATTTTCCCCCTTATTCTCAAAACCTGTGCTCCTAAGCTTACTCCTTTACTGTCTTGTCTGTTTACGCTTTCTTATTCTACCAGTGTTTGAAAATTTGCCAGTTCCTAAAAAAAGGGTGACAAATCCTTCCCATCCATTTATAGTCCAATTGCACTTACTTCTACTCTTTCTAAAGTAATGGAGAAATCTGTTAACTGCAAACTCCTAAACATCTAGAAACCTGTCTGATCAATGATCACCGATATGGACTCCATGTGTTTTCATCCACTGGTGATATACTGGCTTATATTACCCATATATGGACATATATTAACCCCAGGGGGTTCACATCTGGTGAGTATGGGCTAAGCACACCCAAGGTCCTGAACTGGATATTATCGTTCTTCTCTTTCTTGGTGATTCCCTTCTACTTTTCATTCTCTCTCTCTCTCTCTCAGGATAACTTGGGAATTTTTTTTGGCTGGTGCTGCATAAACCTTTGTCTTCCTTGCACCATATAGCTAATAATAATAATATTCAATGGAAAAAGTGTGAAATTCAAACAGTTGCTCTTGGCATTTCATATACAGTAAACACCCGCTATTCGCAGTATCTGTATTCGCGGTCGCTGATTTAATATAAAATGAAACCTAAAAAAATGTGAATTTTAAAGCGCCGTGACATTTTCCGCCATAAAAATACATGGACGTGGCTAAAATTATCTTTCCCAGTCAAAACAGCGCTCAGTGGGTGGGGGGAGAGGAGTGAAAATCGCGAGCGTGGATGTTTCTTGCTAATCCTTGTTCAGTATGTGTTATGCGCTTGTCACGGAAGGTTTCGTCGTTTGCTTTTAATTTATAGGCTTATAAATTGAATGAATTTATCAATTTATATGCTTACAAAAGTGATAAATCTACCGTTTTGCAGTGTAAAACAGACTTTTTTCAAGTGTGTTAACGGAAGAAAGTGACTTTATTGCGGACAAGTTCTTTCTAACCCGTACAAAAATATGGCTACGAATAACAAGGGAAATGTGAAAAGATCAAAGAAGGTGATGACATTAGCGAATAAAATTGAGTTATTAGACAAAATTTCTAATGGTGAAAGTGTCTCCTCAGTGGCAAAACATTATAAAATCAATGAGTCAACGGTACGATCAATCAAAAAATCGGAAGAAAAAATCCGCCGTAGTGTCCGTGAAAATGCGCTAATTGCTTCAAAAATTTGCCCTGTAACTCGTGAAGTTAAATTAGAAAAAATGGAAAAATCTTTAAATCTGTGGATAGAAGACCGAACTCAAAATAAAATTCTGTTAAGTTCACTCATCATTCGTGAAAAGGCAAAACTCCTTTATCAACACTTTAGCGAAACTGGTGATAGCACTGGCAAGATAAGTTTTTTAGATAGCAAAGGTGCTGCTGGTTTGCAATTTCTAATAAATATTACAGTTAATATTAAATTGTTTCTTATTTTCATTTCGATGCCATATGCTTGCATTTCACTATTTACTGTCTATGTACATAGTCATATTATGAAGGTACATATAATACATACATAGACAAAATTTTAGGCTAGTTTTTCTTATATATTTCATGCTTTGGAACGGAACCCCTTTATTACTATGGGAGCCACAACTCAGTATTCGCGTTTTCGGTATTCGTGGAATTTGTCAGGAACGTAACCCCCGCGAATAGCGGGGGTTTACTTTTAATCATGTTTGACATGAAGGTCTTCTAAATAAGCTTCCATCTTATGGTTTGCTAGCTGTTTTTTTTTTTTTTTTTTTTTTTGTAATTGGGTATCCAGTTTTCTCTCTGACTGCTCACTGCAGGTGATGGTAGGTGGCTCTCTATCTTCTAACTTTTCCTCTAATGCAGGTTCAGTTATTTCTTCCATTCTTTTCCTCATTTAAAATAATGACCTTGTATTAACTGGAAATCCTATCCATAGTTTTGCTAATGATCGCACATTGCATTCCACTTTCATATTCAAGAAACTTTGCCCCACAAGGCGCCTCCGTAGCCAGGTGAGAAGGAGCAGCAGTTTCGTAGCACACGCTTCTTGATTAGACCGGGGTTCGAGCCAGTCACCACCAAATACTGAGGATGCGGAATGGTCAGGGAATGACCACCGCATATTCCCGGAGCAATATGGCCTTAGTTGCTAATGCTCCTAAAAACCACATAACAACAACAACAACAACTTGCCCCACAAACATCTTCAGCTTCTCAAATATCCACCAAATGCTCTCAAATACCCACCTAAAATGCTGATCTCCAGGTAATTTTCCAGTGGAGCAAATATAACTTAGTTTCAGATATAACTAAATTTTAATTCTTCTAAAACTCAGTCCTGTCTTATATCTCGCAAAAAAAAAAAGGATTCTTCTGCTTCTGTGATGCTCAGATTTTGAGACAAGGGCACACATCTCAATTAGGATTACCCATGCTTCTGATTTTTTGTGGCATAAGCACACTAAGTACTGTATGTTCCAATACCTTTTGTGTTGGGGTTTCATTTAAAAAAAAATTACTTAATTTATACAATGATAATCTGATGAAGGACTGTCAAAAGTTTTATTTAAAATCCCAGTATATAATGTTAAAGTTGTTTCTTGCATTCAATATTTTTATGACCGGATCATAGTAATTTAACAAATTGGTCATGTGAAACTTACTCTTCACAAACCCATGGTATTATCTCTAGGATTTTGTTCTTAATGATATGATCTTGTATGATGTCCTTAACCGTGAACTCCATGACCTTACCCACCTACTGAAGTCATATTGGCCACTCTTTATCTTCCATCTCTTTAGGTGGCTCCTCTGTAGCCAGGTGGGCAGGAGCAGCAGTGCATAGCACACACTTCTTGATTAGACCGTGGTTCGAGCCCGTGACCACCAAATACGGAGGATGCAGGTCAGTGAATGATTACTGCATATCCCCGGAGCAATATGGCCTTAGTTGCTAATGCTCCTAAAAACCAAACAACAAACAAATCTCTTTAGGTCTTTTTTTTTTTTTTTTTTTTTGTACTAGGAGAGAACTTTTCCCATCCAAGGGGATCATTCTAAAGGCAGATGATGATCTCATTAACATTAGTAATGGCTTGATGCATTCACGTGTTACCATTTTTAGTATAAATATATACTGCCTACCCCAGGGATCAAATAATCAAATGATTAATAGTTGATTATTTCGATAATCAAAATAATCTGTTATATGCAGATTAATTGATTATGAAATCCACAACAATCTATAATTAATTATGGCATTTTCATAATTCGTTGGGTTCAAATTAGGTGATTATGAGATAAACAAGAAGGGAAAAAAAAAAAAAAAAACAGTGCAGGGATTCAATCATATTATTATTAACCATATGGTGCAAGGAAGTCTGAGGCGTTTGCTGCACCAGCCATAAAAAAATTCTGAGTTAACCAGAGAGAGAGAGAGAGAGAGAGAAGTAGAAAAAAGGAATCGCCAAGAAAGAGAAAAATGATGATATCCAGCTCAGAACCCTGGGTATGCCAAGCCCATACTGAAGGAAAAGTACTGTTATCACTCGTTATTATCACTTATTTTACAGTAATCTTACAGCAATTTTTTGCCTATAATTGTCACAGTTATTGTTGTCTCTGCCTATATATAGGCAGAGTGATAACAGTACTTTTCATTTAGTATTGATAACATTTGATTGAGTCCCTCCACTTTCATTTTTCTCCTGTTTCCTTCTTGTCAGGTTTGTAATTACCTAATTTGCATGTAATGATTATGAAAATGCCATAATCAGTTATTTTGATTGATTCTCAGTTGTCTACTCCTACCCTCCTTAACCTCAGTTGTCTTTCCAATAAATTCTTCTTAGAGATCACTCTATCACATATTATGTCTTATGTCTTTTATAATCCCAGGGCCTCACATCTGGTGAGTATGGGCTTGGCACACCCAGGGTCCTGAGTTGGACATCATCATTCTTCTCTTTCTTGGTGATTCCCTTGTATCTCTCTCTCTCTCTCTCTCTCTCTCTCTCTCCCTCCCTCCCTCCTCTCTCTCTCTCTCTCTCTCTCTCTCTCTCTCTCTCTCTCTCTCTCTCTCTCTCTCTCAGGGTAACTTGTTAGGCGCCTCCGTAGCCAGGTGGGAAGGAGCAGCAGTGCGTAGCACACGCTTCTTGATTAGACCGGGGTTCGAGCCCATCACCACCAAATACGGAGGATGCGGAAAGGTCAGGGAATGACCACCGCATATTCCCGGAGCAATATGGCCTTAGTTGCTAATGCTCCTAAAAACCAAAAACAACAACAACGTAACTTGTTAGAGATTTTTTTTTAGCTGGTGCAGCATAAGCCTCAGGCTTCCTTCACTATATGACTAATAATAATAATAATATCAGCAATCTTACTGCAGTTTTGTTACAAATGTGCCTATAATTGTCACAATCATTGGTGGCTTGTGATAATCAGTTTCTGTCCTATCCCATGCTTGTTTCTTTTTCTCAGTAAAGCTTTCAGCTCTCATTTTCTCTGTTTTTGGTATTTTACTTTTGCAGTACACTTCTGGAATGAGTGCATTAGTGGCCTAGATAAATTCCTTAAACACTTCCAATAATACATTCATTTTAATAGCATATAATCGTCTTCCCAGTTAACAGAGCCTAAGAAATACCTCAGTCCACTAAAGCTGCTGTCAGCTATATATACATTCACAGAAATTACATTTGAATCAGAAATAGTAAGAATTTTATTTCTGAAGAAATTAAAGTATCACCTTGCAGATTAATAAGGTGCTTAATATTTTATCGTAACCCTTGATTTTTTTTTTCTCTTTCAGATCATTATTTCTGAAGTAACCAAGGTCATTGGAGGTGCCTAAGTTTAAATATTTCTTTTAAATTCTCTGAGGATATCCATAGTTATTCATAAACATAACTTTGTTCATTCAGATTTCATATAAATTTATTGATGATTGATCATCCAGTTTCCCATAACTTCTATACATACAGTGACTTTAAAATCTGTATTTTATTATATTAAACGTGGCTCTGAGTCCTTACAATTTTAAGACAGATGATCACATTTCATCAGAGAATGAATGTGAAAATACACTCATTAGATCATAATAGCATTGCCTAATGTGTTTTAAGTTTCAAAATTGAGGTTGGCTGTGCTTTCACAAAACTAGAAGATTCATCATTAAATAAGCATGATTATCTTCAGCTGGATGTTTCAGTATTTTATGGATGGCCTGGCTTAATGGAAAATGCTAATTTATGTATATTGCCTGTTAAAAAGGATAGAGCTGTTGCAAGTATTTTGTTGGTATCAAATGTGGTTTAAAGCCCTTAATAGTGTTAAACAAAATTTTGCATTTTATTGAAAGATGAATGCAAAAAATGCAATACTCAAAAAGCAGGTAAAAGTATTCCATTTTGAGAGACTTACTAGCCCAATTATTCATTTTTGAAACTTCAGGCATGCGTAAGGTACCCTTATTTGATGAAATGTAGCAATCATTATTTGATTGCTACATTTTTTATTTGCACTGTGGTGAAGTATAATTAGTAGGTTAACCATCACAATATTAAAGAAAACATTGATACATACAGCTGCCAATTTTTTTTTTTTTTTTGGTTATTATGGTGCTTAACTATTCACATGAAGAAATAGAAAACTGTTTTTCTTACTTTTTTTTTATTACATGTGCATAACATGTCACGTAGCAGTATGAGATGTAGCAGTACTTTGCATCTCACACTCCTTATTTACATTTATGCCACTTCTCCAGTGATAAGAATTTGTGAGGTTGCATAGCGTAATATAAATGGTAATGGCATTAACTTATGAAAAAATTTATTTAATTACGCTCTGAGGTAATATTCAAGCCCCTCAGGCCACCTATCTGAAAATGCCCATATGATACTGTAGCCAGCAAGGGTGCAAGACCTGTATCAGAGTGCAAACTGACATTCAGCAAAGTGAAATGTTTTGTTTGGTGGATCCTATGATAAATATAAATCAAAAAAGTAGTAATATATCAGTAATTGTATTTATAGGGGTTTTGACTGCAGATTTTATAATCTAAAAGTTTATGTAAATATAGCTATAATTTAATTGGGAGTAAAAACACTTTTATAAATTTTAACCATTTATATTATTAATATTTAACCATTAAATATTGACCATTTATTCACGGTCAAGCAGATTCTGGAAAAATGCCAAGATACTGGACAGGATATAAAATTAGTGTTTATTGATTTGGAAAAAGCTTATGACAGTGTCCCAAGAAACATGCTGTGGAGTGCCATTGAAAAAATATCAATACGACAACCACTGATCATCATAATTAGAAAATATACAAAAATAACACTTGCTGCATTAAAATTGGGTCAGAAATAACAAGGAACAGTCAGTCCTCGTATAGCACGATAGTTGCGTTCCTAGAAACCCTTGTACAATGCAAATCGTGCAATATAAACAACAGGCCCTATGGGAAAAATAGGGTTAGGTGCCGACCACCCAAGATTGAACACACATTTGTAACCAAAACATTACTAAACACAATAAATAATCGTAATAAAATACTTACGTATTTTATTTGATTTTCTGTCCAAACAGATGACAGCCGTTCCATCTCTTCCAATTCTTTGTGTCTTAATCTAATGGATTTTAATTACACTTTGAGTTGTTCCTGCTATGAAAGTTGTTTTTATTTTCTCTGCATTCTTTGTAATTCTCGGCGTTGCCTCATTTAGGTCTGTATCATGTGCAATATCACATGGTCTTTCATTTCGCTCAAAGCGTTTCACAATTTCATATTTTTTCTCTTCCGACAGAGGCAGACTGGTCATAAGCCTTACCGGGGAAACCCCGGTGGGCCGGAGGTCGGTGTGATTTTGGCCATAAATGCTAGTATGAGGCCACTACAAATTTTCCCGGGTAAGAATTTTTGACCCAGTCCGCCTCTGTTTATCAATTGCTTTTCTTTTTCTCTCTGAATCTGCAGTGTCTTCACCAGGACGCTTCCTTTTCACACCTTTTAAGTATTTTACTCATTTAGGGAATAAAGCACAATTACAAAACGAGGAGGCACGCTTGATACACATAAACAAAGCTGTAGCAACTGAATAAACAACACCGTAAAGGCAGAGATACACTATTAACACCTCACATTTTACTAAAGCACATTTCTAGGGGTTACTACCATAAAACAGTAAAAACAAATTTCAGTTGCGTTTCTGCTATTGGAATCTTATAAACTGGTAGTAAACTCGATCTAATTGCATTTGCGATTATACCGATAGCTGGAATTGTGTTGGTTTTTACGTTATTATGGTGAAGCGTGTTTCCCCTTCACTGATATAAAAAACATGAATACATTTTCAGAATCTTCTCTTCTTTCCTATCATGTTGCGTTCATTCCTATCGTGGTGATTCTGCATTCGACTGCCATTTCTTGTAAACACAACGGCGAATCTTGCATAAGCGAATTCGGTTCGTGTTATATAAGATATCGTTCCCCTATTTATAAATCGTGTATGATCGAATTCGTGTAGTGTAAACACGTGTTATACGAGGATTGACTGAAATTCAAAACATCAAAAGACTTGCTACAGGGGCGCTGTTTAACCCCCACGTTATTCAAGTTGTAGCTGGAAGTGACTGGAGGCTTGGTCCCAAAGATGCAGACCAATGGGATTGTGTGGCTCAAAACATTTACCTTTCAAACCTTTTTTTCGCAGATGACCAGGTACTGATTGCGGAGGATGCTGATAATGTGCAGAAAGCTATTGGAACAATATAGAGAGAATGGGGTTTGACATAAATTTTAATAACACAGAATATATAGATTCAACAGGGGACATTTTGAATGCAAATGGAGTAGAGATAAAGAATGTAAAGGAGTTTAAATATCTAAGAGCTATTGTGCAGATGGATGGTTCATCCGAAGATGAGATTACAAGGAGAATTAATGAGGGAAGAAAAGGCTTGGGCATGTTAAATCCAATATTATGGAGCAATAACATTCTCCCAAAAACCAAATAATTACTATATAATGCAAGCTTTCAGAATATCTTACTATATGGATCTGAGATTTGGACTATAAAGGAAAGGCAAAGGAAGAAATTGCTAACTGTCGAGATGGATTTTTGGAGAAGATCAGCCTGAAGATCTAAACTAGAAAGAGTTAGGAATGAAGGCATAAGAAAAGCTATGGATGCTCAAGTAAAGATCATTGACAAAATAGACCAAAAAAAATATTAGAATGGTATGGTCATGTTATGAGAATGGAGGAAGAGAGATTACCTCAAAAAGCAATGGAATGGACCCCCCCCCACCAGAAGGAAAAGGAGAGGAAGACCTAGAAGCACATGGATGGAGGGAGTGGTGGGGTGGCTATGGAAAAGAGGAAATTAAAGAATGGAGACTGGGAGGACAGAAAAGAGTGGAGGAACAAAATTAAATTATATATATATATATATATATATAAAAAGTTAGGTTGAGGATAACTGCTGACACAACGGAGAAATCCAAAAAAAAAGATAAATTTTAAAACTTTCTCTTTGTTATGTAAATTTTTTTATATTTTTATCAATTCAGAATATTGTGCTTTATCATATTTGCTTTACTGTATTTTTCAGAACTGCTGTACATTTTCTCTCTCTCTCTCTCTCTCTCTCTCTCTCTAGAATATAATAACATAAATAAAAAAGGAATGTTTAAAAAAGCAGTCTAATTATAGTGTCATCCAACTTAACAATGTGTGACAGCAGTCAGGTCTCAAGGTCTGGAAAACAGAAAAGGCCTTTTCTTGTCTCATTGCAGTTAATGTGTTAAAGGCTTTTGTATATATTTGACATAATTTAGATTGGCAACCATCATATGACTTTCAACAGCCCTTTTTATATTTTTATTATACCCTTATTAATTAGTTTTAAAACCTTTATTTTTTTAAATAATAATGGAGGACTGTCGTTGCAGTTCTTTGCAAAAAGATTGTTAATGATACCATTTGTGATTTTATGTTACTTAGACCCCTGAAATTTTAATTTGAACCTAGCTTGGGAGATGTTTATACATTAAAAATAGTTTACTTATAAAATCTGTTTTTCATGTGAAAAAAAATAAATATTAGTGAATTTGTTTCTAATTATTTTCCATTTTGAGTTTTTTTTTTTTTTTTTTGAGAAAGAATCTGTCCTTTTCCTGTTTGGTTCTAGTTATTCTAAGAAATAAAAGAGCAGGTAAAATTAAAAAAAAAAAAAAAAAATGTTATCTGTAAAAGTTGTTTAAAAGTGGTGCCTCAAAGTGACCTGTGATTAACCAAGTTCATTCTGTCTTGACTATTAAGACCCTAGCATTATTAGAGAAGTGCTTTCCAAACTTTTTTTGTAAGTGCGCCAAAATTAATTCAACGTCCCACACAAAATTTCATAATTATTCCACGCCCCATTCTTTTTGTTTGTTATCTTTAAGATGATGGTAAATACAGTAGTATAAAAACTCTAGGGGCTTGCATCTGGTGAGTATGGGCTTGGCAAATCCACGGTCCTGAGCTGGATATCATCATTCTTCTCTTTCTTGGTGATTCCTTTCTACTTCTCTCTCTCTCTCTTTCTCTCTCAGGATAACTTAGGAATTTTTTTTTTGGCTGGTGCAGCATAAGCTTCGGCTTCCTTGCATCATATAGCTAATAATAATAATAATAATAAAAACTTCCTTTGTTTTGAGCTAGAAAGGTTGGCAAGAGTAAAAGAACATAAGATGTGTGGTAGTAAGGACAGGCTAAATCAAAACCATCTAAAAGTCACTGTGTAAGTTACTAGCCTTCAAAGGGAAAGAACTTGTCAAGAAATTAAATGGCTGCCATGTATGATGTGAACAAAATGTGTTGTAAATTTTTAGTGTATTAATTGTATTTTAATCAATAAGTTATATCAGTATATGAAGTGAAAGGGAATCAGAGTGAAAACAGTGCTGACAAATTCACAAATGGTATTGCCACCCTTTGTGATGGAGTACTCATTTTGGAAAACTTTAATTTAGTGGCATTCAAAATTATGCCTAATATGTAAAAAGATAGGATAGTCCTAAATTTACTAATTTGTATTGTAGGAGTTTTAGGTCTATATTAGTATTTTAAGTGATGCAGGTAGATTTTTGGTTTAGGGCTAAAAAAAAGCAGCTTGATAACATAAAAGTTCATAAGTCCACTAAAGAGATAAATTTAGGCAACTGAATTTTCTAAAAAATTTTTGAAGTCACACTGGATTTAGGAGGTTGTCTTGTAATGACTTTTTTTCTAAACTTTATTGTGCTCTTTTACCAAAATTAAAAAAAAAATGTTTTTGAGTCGTGTTTAACCTCTAGGCATGTGAGGGGGAAGATCATTTCAGTCCTGTTCAATACAGATTTCTCGAATTTTTAATAGATACTTCATACTGCCATTCATTAAACTTTTAATGAACGGTATGGTAATTACAGTGAGATGAACAGAGTGGCATGTGAAAGAGCTAAAAAAAAAAAAAAAAAAAAAGAAGAAGAAAACAGGTTTAAGATTACAAAACCAAACATTGTAATCTCTTCATTACTGCTTAATGTTTATGGAATAAATTTGAGTCACATGATGAGATTATAAGTGCCAGAATGCAGAATGTTTAAGCCCCTGCAAATGGATAAGTTTTTTGGAAATTTTTACCATCTTCTTGATTAATTAATATATCAAATTGTGTTTTACAAATACAGTAGAGTGTCAGTTATCCGGAAATAAAAAAAATTATAAATCAATCTTGGAAAGCAGAAACATTCATCCAGACATTGTTCTGATTTTTATACAAAACAGGAAAAGTAGAAAGATTTTTAAATGCTCCCAGTTTTTTCGACTTGCCAATAACAAACACGGACAATCTGTGCATCCTAGTAGCATTTGCACACACAGCAATTGTAACTTGCTCTTTTCTCATCTTAAAACCTGGTGCAGGCATTTACTAACCGTTAAAAGAGAAATATCGAGGATGATATTTCTCTTTTAGTGGTTAGGGTTTTTCTCGGTAATGCTTTCCATAATAATTCCGTCTCATCAACATTATAAACATTTCTTTCTCTTAATTTGCTATAACTGAAGCAAACTTACTTTTAAAGGACACTATTTGTCTGCAGAAAGTTTCTTGCCTTGAATATCTAGTTCGCATATACAGTGTCTCAGTTTAAAGTTTTACAGCCAACCTGTGCTTGCCTTAAAACCTTCATTACCGCTTAATTTTGATTAAAATCCAATGCTTTTTCACACAACATTGGACCAGACACTGGACTGGTTCACCTAAACTTCGCTTCTGAAGAAACCACAAATAAAGTCTCCTCTCAAAAGTGGCATTTTCAGATTTCGATATTGTCTTTTTCCTGCTAGATCCTCCTTCACTATCTATAATCAACACAAATTCGGTTATAGCATTGGAATTTTTCTTAATGTTGTAAATTGTTGAAGTCCCCCACATTAAACTCTTTGGAGAGATTTCCTAAATTTTGACCTTTTTATAATTCTATTAATAATTTCATTTTTTTTTGTAGCAATGTTAAAACTGCGCATTTTCTTTTTGTTCACATTTTACCATAGAAAAATTGAGAAAAATAATAAATTGCACACTTTTGGGCTGATATTATTCTTACCAAATCTGGAGCTAAACTAATCTGAAATTCACTCATGGTTTCCAAGAAAACCAGTAGTCTTTGCGATATTTTTCTACAGCACATTTCTGAAGGTCACATAGAATTCTAGAGGTCATAAAACAAAAACAATTTGCAGTTTTCAGTTTATTGTGCTTTTTGTTTGTATAATCTGTTATAAATGGGTAGTAAACTTGATCTTTAGCTTATTAGAATAAAAATTCAGTTTGCAAACGTGATCACTATATTCAGGATAACCGATGTTCTGCTGTAGATTCAGTAATCTTAGTCATGTTCATTAGCTTATTTTTTATATTTATTTAGTGATTTTCTAAGTTATGACTCAAATTGGCGCAAATGTCGTAGCACGTAACCAGTAATGCAGAGAAATAGAATGATTTTAATTGTGATAAATAAGTAGCTTGGAGTATCGTTATGGTATAGCATAATGTATATCTGAAACTTGATAGCGTAAAGTATAATGTAAAACTAAATAGCTCAATACATATCACTGCATTTAGGAATCTGTTAGCTAAGTGTAGTATTGTTGATTAATCAGTTAAATTTATTAATTTTCATTATTAACCAATTAAATTGTCTTAAATGGAAATCATACCCCAGATTAGAGCAGTAAAGCAACAGGCACAAATTAGCTTGAGTGCTGTGACTCGGAGGAGAACCAAAGGGACGATTCTCCAAAAACATCTCAGCCTAAAAAAATGTACAACTTGTGAGATGTTTGCAGACCTTTCTGGAACAGGATATATGAACTAGCCAAGGAGGATGTCTTTGTGTATATTAGATGCAGAGGGTGTGAAGAAATTAGGCACCAACTCAGTGTTCTGATTGGTGTCTATGAGAGTTTGAAGAGTAAATGTAGATGCCCTCGAAGCAATTAAAATAGAAAGCCCATCAAGCTCTCAGCTACCCAGCTCAACGCCAGAGCTCACTTCTGTGCATCAGGCAACACAGCGGCAAACTTCGAGGCAGTATGTGCTAGTCCCACATACTGCCTCGAATTATTATCGGTGACTCTGTTGTCAGGGAAATATATTGTGCAGAAAGGATAGGTGGAATAGTACCAGGGGCAAAAGTTGATGACATTGTAGAGCAGATATTATCCTTTAAGGGCACAAAAGGTGATGTTGTTGTACACATTGGCACTGATGACATTAAGAGTAGGAGATCTGCAGACTTATTTAACAATTATAGGCAAAGTTGAAAAAAAGTTGCGAGTTAGGGTCAAATTTGAAAGTGTGTGCAATTCTGCCCAGACACGATAGGAGGGAGTATATGATGAGAACCTTGTAAATTAATTTGGCCCTGGAGAGATTGTGCAAGGCTCACGGGATAGAATTTTTCTTAGTGTGGTCTGTGCTTATTAGCGGGAGAGACTGCTACTACTGGGATAAGATACCCTTAAGTAGAAAGGGTGCAAGAATATTTACTGATGCTATCAAGGCAGTGTTAGGTCGGTTGCAAAATTGCTAGCTTGAGGGGGGGGGGATTCACAGACTAATAGATTAACAGTAGCCGCAGGCAGAGGTGAAATTGATTCTTGCACTGTTTCTATTTTAATGAGCAGCAGCTTGGAATCAAGGTGCTGGGAACAAGTAACTACATGGGCTGTGTTAGGGTAACTAAGAGTAAGAACAGATGCATGTATACTTCCATGTACACCAATATAGAAGTACAGGCAACCCCCGTATAACACAGTACTTCTACAACACGGGTTCATTCTAACACGATTGATAAATTGCGGCAATCCTCATACAACACTGTACTTGAACAACACAGTTAGAGAATTGCAGCAAACCTCAAATAACATGGTATTTTTGAGTTTTTGTGTGGGCAAAACTCTGCTATTATGTTGGATGTAATTTTTGAACATTTCCATTCTTTTTTGTGAATCCCCGCTTTTGGCTTGCTAATTGTTATACAAAAAAAAAATATATATATATATATATTGAGAAGTCCCAGTATTTTATTTTGTTGGGAAAATCCCTGTGTTAGGTTCTGTGCTATTGAACTTGTGGAAAAAAAATCTAGATTTCAAAGTTTTATTACTATTGCATAACTTGCTGGACCATCCAAAAGATTTAAGTCATCCAAACGTTGAAGTTGTTCCTACCACCTAATTCAACTTTTTAAATTTACCTTTAAAACTCATTACACCAGAAAATCTTTATAATATATTTTGGAAAAAATTGATTTCAAATCTATTGAAGTGGAGGCATGGAAACATTTTTCAGTTTCAGACTATATCAGAAGCATAGCTTTATTGCTCAAAGAAGTAAAATCAACCGTCAACATTAACTGCATGTTGGAAAAATGTATGGCCAGAGTCAGTTCATTCAGGAAATATGGTTGAACTGACAGAAAACGGAATCGTTTTCTGTCAGTTCGGTGTGATGGCAGAACTTGCTAAGTAGGTAGGAGGGGAAGGTTTTGATGATATAACTATCGAAGACTTTCAAGAATTACTGGTAGGAAAAGAGGCTGCCGAAGTGGATTTGGTGGAAATAGCATTGGAGGTAAACCAAATCAATTCAGAGGATGATAGCACAGATAAAAATTCTGAAGTTCCAAATTTTACACTAAAAAGCATACGGGAAGGAATCACTTAGCCGAACAATTAGAATCTTATTTTTTGAATGTAGATCCTTCGACTGAACAGAGCACAAAGTTCAAAATGGAGCTTCAAAAATGTTTAGCTCCATACCATTAAATTTACAAAGATCTATCAAGCAAAAGCAAACAAAGCCCAGTTTACTGGTTTTTTAGAGAGAAAGCAGGAGATACACAAAGTCTAGATGCTGCAGAAAAAGTTCAGAAGGTGAAGATATTCTTCAAGAGAAAATGTTCTCATTTTATTGTGCTTAGCAGCGATGAAGAGGAAGAAAATTAAATGAACGTACATTATCTGGCATGTATATATCACAGTTTGTATGACATTTGTTCAGTTTTTACTATTTTTGTAAAAAAAAAAAAAAATAAAAAAATAAAATGTTAAGTTTCCAGTAGTTATAAAAAAAATGGTGTATTATCGTTAGCTTTTGGAACATAATCCCACTTTTCACTTTTTGTACTGGTTCTTAGTCCCATATAACATGGTTTCGCACAACACGAGATTTTATTGGAACCTAACTACCATGTTATACGAGGGTTATCTGTATAGTAAATAAATTTCATGAATTTGAAGTGCTGGTCAAGACATCAAAGGACGATATTGTTGGGATATCAGAGATGTGGTGTCACACAGATATAAGGAATGCAGAATTGGAATTTGGAGAATAAATTTGTACAGAAAGGATAGACAGGATAGGAAGGAGGAGATATTATGCTGTTAGTTTTGAAATACATAAAATCTAAAGTAGTGCATCCAGTTGACGTGGGTGGACAGTGTAATGCTGAGTCAGTTTGGTGTGACATAAGCACTGGGAAAGCAAAAATGAGAATAGGAGTGGGTTATTGGCCTAATGACTCTGATGAGTATACAATAAACAACTGTACAGAGAAATAGAGTGGGCCAGTAAATCAGAATGTCTTATAATGGGAGATTTTTAATTTCCCAGATATTGACTGGAAAGTGTGGGTTGGTTACTCGCACACTAGCAAGACTTTTCTGGATTTATTGGATGATTGTTTTCTGCAGCAGCATGTTTAAGAGGCAACCAGAAGGAGTAATACCAACAGTCAAATCGAATATACCTTATAATTTTAAAGGGGCAGCAAATGAGTGCATTGAATGATTAAGGCTAATTATGAGAACATCACTGGACTCAGGAGAGATTCCGCTGGATTGGAAAAGTACGCCAATCTATAAAGGCAGTTCTAAGAGTGTAGTGGGAAATTACCGAACAGTCAGTCTAACTTCAGTAGGAGATAAAACCATGGAAGTGATGAACAAGGGTGCAATTCAGGGTCATTTAGGTAGAAATGGAATTCTGAGGGAAACACACATGGTTTTGTAAAGGGAAAATCATGTTTAACAAATCTGGTTAGCTATTTTGACAGGATCACTCATGAGCTAGATTTAGGGAATAATTTCGACATTGTTTATTTAGATTTCAGCAAAGCATTTGACTCAGTTCCACATGAGCAGTTACTTTATAAGCTGGAACAGGTTGGAATCACAGAGAAAATCCTTAGATGGCTTCTGGGCAGGAGGCAAAGGGTTGTGATAAATGGTTATTCTTCAGAATGGGTTAATCTAAGAAGTGGGGTTCCCTAAGGATCAGTATTGGGACCACTGTTGTTTTTGATTTTCTTAAATGGCATCGATGAAGGGATAGAGATTGTGATGTCTAAATTTGCAGATGATGTAAAGATCAGTAGAGTAGTTAATGATCACTGCCAAGCAGAGCTTCTTCATAGTGACTTAGATAGAGTTCAGGGATGGTCAGAAAAGTAGTAGCTATGCTTTAATTCAGCAAAATACTAACCCTAAAATAACTCATACACTTGATGGAGTTAAACTAAAGTCAGTAGTGGAAGAAACGGACTTGGGAGTTATGATACAATCGTTATATGCATTTATCCGAAGTCTAGTCATCACTCAGTACCGTATTAGACATCGTGCGAAACGAACAGTTTACTCAGACATGCAGTTCTCCATGCGTTGTAGACATGTTGCAAGGAAGGCCCATGGTGTCCTATTGATGAATTATTGAACAACTTCCAGTAGAGATAAGGATGTCATAATTCCATTATATAAGGCTATTATTAAGCCACACTTGATACACTGTGTTCAAGTGTGCAGACTGCACTTAAAAAAAGACATTGATCTTTTTGAAAGAGTTCAAAGATGGGTAACTCACCTGGTGAGATCAGAAAAAGGGTGTCCATATGAGGAAGACTACAAATATGTGGGTTGCACAGCTTTGGAAACTAGGCACCTTAGAGGAAACTTGATTTGAAGTGTTTAAGGCTTTCAGAAACAAAAGTAAAATGAACGAGGATGATATTTTTCATGGTAATGAATGATTCTAGAGCTAGTGGCCATGAATTATAGTTACGAGGAGAGATGTTTAGACTGGATTGCAGGAAGTTTTATTTTAGCCAGCAAGTTATAAATTACTGGAATAAGTTACCTACATAGTTGGTTGAGACTGACCAATGGGGAAATGACCAAAGTTCAGTTGTATAGTTACCATTGGGAAGAGGGAAATGCACAGGTTATCTATTTCATTTTCTTTTATTATTTATTTTATTATATTATTGTTATTATTTTACTCCCTTTTTTTTTTTTGGCTAGTGCATTATAAGCCTTGGGCTTCCTTGCACTATATGGCCATTACTAATACCTAATTGTAAAATTGCTGCATCTGTGCAGTGATCTGATTGAGGTGTATAAGACCTTGAGTGGTTTGAGCAGGCACAATGCTGGTGGCATTCTTCTTCTTCTTGCTCAGATTATGGACCTGGGGACATAAGTTCAAATTGAGGAAAGACAGTTGTAGAATAGATATGTGCGGAAATTTGCCTGTAGTCAGCGGGTGGTTGATTGCTGGAACAAACTTCCATCTATGGTTGTGAAAGTTGATAGTTTAAATAAATTCAAGGAAGAACTGGACAAACTTTTGAAGCAAATGGATGGTTGAAATGTTAAGGATTTTTTTTTTTTTTTTTTTACTGATGCTGTATAATCTTGCTTTCTTGCATCATATGTCTCTACTAATGCTAACTGCCTCAGTCTGATGGTATTTATTTTCAGTTAAAACATTTTAATTTACAATAAAGAAATGTAGCTAATAAGGAGGTCAGTCTTTGTTCATCATTATGCTTTTTTGTGGACTCATTTATTTTTCAATAATTGGCACTCTGGTGCTTGACCAGCCACCATACAGTCAAAACCTTGCCCTTTCTGGCTCTCATCTGTTTAAGCCTTTGAAAAAATCTCATCTAGGAACCTTGTGATGGCAGAGTTAAATGAAATCTGGTCAAATGTTCCTGAATTTCACAAGAGAAATATGATGGCACTCATGATAAGTGTTTTTATGTGATGTTTGCCTATGTTGAAAAGTAATGGGTTAATGTGCCATTGTTTATATGTCATTTCATTGTTTTGTGATAAAGTGCCTTTTTACAAAAACAGCCTTTTTAATGTGTATACAGGGTGCAGAATAAATGGCTTTACTGTGATGACAAAATGATTTGAATGAAAATAACTATGAGATTAATAGTACAGCAGGCCTCCGTTATAACGCGGTTCGTTTTACGCTGATTCGCTATAACGCTGTTCTTATATTATAACCCGTATCTGACTATAACGCTGTCACAGATCACTATAACGCTCTTTTACAGATTGCATTTTTGGCATATTTAACGAAATCATTTCATTTGATGGAGTCGATAGCTTGAAAATGAATAGCAAAACAGCATTAAAACGTTTCCCACGCTCAGTGAAATTTTCTCGCACGGTAATTTAATTGCAGTACAGTGACTTGTTACGTAGTTCCAAGATCAACATTTTAAAAAATGATCAAGTATATTGCTTGTAATATTTGCGTAATAAATGCGTTATATACATTTATCTGAAGTCTAGTCATCACTCAGTACCGTATTAGACATCGTGTGAAACGGACAGTTTACTTGAACATTCTATCATAATTATAATTAATGCAACCAATGCAGTTACATTTTCGAAGAGTTAATAATGGCCAATGAGAATGAAAAAGCAACGTCTGAGCGCAGTATGAAGACTATAAATGTAAGAAAAAGACTGAATTTGAAAATTAAATTAGACGTTTTGAAGCGAATCGATTTCGGTCAAAGACAAGCGGATGTGTGTCATAATTTAGGACTTGCAAGTTTAACTGTAAGAACAATTATAAAAAAAAATAAAGAATTAATTTTAGCAGCAGGAAAGATAGCTGCTTCACTGCACGCAACTAGGGCTAGGCTGGCTATTAGGATTGAAATGGGAAGACTTTAACTAATTTTATTGAAGATAATATCCAATGCAGAATTCAGGTTTTTTTTTTTTTTTTTTTTTTTTTTAATGTAAACCCGAACATGAGAGGTATCAAAACCTATAGTACTTAGTACCATGCTTGGGTTGGAGGTTGAGAAGACGAAAGAAGATATTTGTTGACATTGGACTTGAACTTCTGTAGACTGTAATTTTCAGGAAATACGTATGAAGGAAGGTTGTTCCAGAAAACGACAGTTGAATGAATAAATGAGGAAGATGAAAAGTTGGTTTTGTGAGTTTGAAGTTGGACAGTAAATGGATGTTGGCTGGTGGCAGCACATGTTTGGACTGTTCTGAAAGAGAGAGCGGGAATTATAGAAGCCAATTCAGAAGAACAGTGCCCATGGAAGTATCTGTAGAAGAGGCATGCTGCAGAAACAGTGTGTCTATGAGACAGCGAGTGGAGAGACTCTATTAGAGATGAATCATTAATTAACCTAACTGTCCTCTTCTGAATGGAATCAAGAAGCCTGAGAGAGGTTTTGGGGGCACCACTTCAGACATGGGAACAATATTCCATGGCAGGGCAGATTTGCGATTTATACAGAGTGAGCAGCTGTTTGGAAGATTTGAAAATTAAATTAGACGTTTTGAAGCGAATCGATTTCGGTCAAAGACAAGCGGATGTGTGTCATAATTTAGGACTTGCAAGTTTAACTGTAAGAACAATTATAAAAAAAAATAAAGAATTAATTTTAGCAGCAGGAAAGATAGCTGCTTCACTGCACGCAACTAGGGCTAGGCTGGCTATTAGGATTGAAATGGGAAGACTTTAACTAATTTTATTGAAGATAATATCCAATGCAGAATTCAGGTTTTTTTTTTTTATAATGCCAAGAGTGATGCCAAGTAATGCCAAGAGTGAAAGAGAAAACCAAGTTTTTTCGATGCAGAGGAAGCAATATTTGTAATGTGCTTGTGCCAAGAGAGATTAGAAGTCAGGGTAATCCCCAAAAGAGATATATCATTTTGCCTAGAAATCGGAGTGTCACTAAAGATAAGCATAGGAGCAGAAGAATCCTTTTTGCGAGATATAAGACAAGACTGAGTTTTAGAAGGGTTGAAATCAACTAAGTTGTCTTTGCCCCACTGGAGAATTACCTGAAGAACGGCATTTAAGGAATTGGTAGCAGATTTTCGAGAAGTTGAAGCTGATTGAACAGGGCAAGGTTTCTCAAAATGGAAAGTGGAATGCAATGTGCTATGATCGGCAAAACTATGGATAGGATTTCCAGTCAATGGAAGAAGGTCATTAATATACAAGAGTAAAAGAGTGGGGGAAAGAACTGAACCTTGAGGGACACCGGCATTAGTGGAGAAGTTAGAAGACAGAGAGCCATCTACCATCACCCTCAGAGAGCGATCAGAGAGAAAACTGGATAACCAATTACAAGAAACAGTTCGCAAACCATAAGATGGAAGCTTGTTTAGAACACCTTTATGCCAAACATGATTGAAAGTCTTTGAGATGTCAAGAGCAACTGCTTGTGTTTCACTGAACCTTTCCATTGAATTTGTCCATAAATGGGTAACATAAGCCAGAATATCACCAGTGGATCGACACCGACAGAATCCATACTGGCGATCGTTGATCAGACGGAAGGTTTCTAGGTAGTTTAAGTGTTGGCGGTTAATTGATTTCTCCATTACTTTAGAAAGAGTAGAAGTAATTGCAATGGGACAATAATTGGATGGGAGGTTTTTGTCACCTTTTTTAAGAACTTGCTGGATATGAGCAAATTTCCAAGCAGAAGGAAAACACCTTTGGAATAAGAAAGTGAAAAAAGGCGGCAAGAATAGGAGCAAGTTCAGGAGCACCCAGGTTTTGAGAAGAAGTGGAGAAATACCATTGGGACCTGAAGCTTTCTTAACCTCAAGATTCGTCAAAATCCTTCTGACATCCTTTTGACGGAAGACCACAGGAGGCATTGAATGGAGCGTGTTGGGAATGGTGGGAGGTGTTTTACCAAGATCATTAATATATGAGTTGGAAGGAAAATGGTATGCTAGCAGGTCAGCTTTATCCTTGGCTGAAGTGACAACAGAACCATCTGGTTTGGACAGAGGTGGGAGCAGAGATGGGCAAAAGTTGCGGCGAATAGCTTTGGCAAGAGACCAGAATGCTCGGCTACCATTAGGGCAAGAAGCAAGTTTTCTACTCTTAGTCTGTTCAAACTCTAGTTTGGACTGATTAATAACTGCTTTACAATTGTTGCGAGCTTTGGTGTAGGCAGAAAATGAAACTGAAGAATTAGAAACAAGCCAATTACGATATGCAACATTCTTCTCTTGAACAGTCTTAGCACAGCACATACATTTATTTGAAAACCAAGGTTTAGATAAAGGACGAGATTTTAAAGTGGAGTGTGTGATAAAGGATTCCATTCCTGCAAGAATAATTTCACTGACACGATCTGAGCAAACGTTGGCATCAGAAGTTTTGAAACAGTAATCCGACCAAAGAAAAGAAATCTCGCAGGTCATCCCATTTTGCATTCTTGTAATGCCAAACAACACGAGGTTGGGAATAGCCATGAGGTAAAGGCTCCATTGGAGAAGAGACAATCACCAAGTTGTGATCTGAAGTGCCTAAAGGACCTCTCACTTCGACCGTGTACTTAGAAGGGTTGTTTGTGAGAAAAAGATCAAGTGTGTTGGCTGTATGATTAGGATTGTCCGGTATTCTTGTAGGTAAATGAACAATCTGTGCAAGGTCATTAGTAATTGTAAAAGCCTCAGCATCTCGACCAGCTGGGTCGGTATGACTAGAAAACAGAAGCCAGCTGGAGTTGTGAACATTAAAATCACCAAGGAGAATTAACTCACTGTTAGGAAAGTTGGACCGGAGAAAGTCAAGTTGCAAAGAGTGGAAGTCAAAAAGCTCCAAGTGATTAGTGGAGTTGGGAGAATGGTAGAGACAACAGATGAATTTTACACAATGAGGTAGAGAGATTTTAAGCCAGAGAAGATCAAAGAGAGGAGATTCCAAATTTCCAAGTCTCTGACAGGGAATATCAGAACGGACATATGCACAAGTACCACCTTTGAGGTGAAAGGAATCATACAGCGAATAATTTGGCCATCTGAGATGAGCAGTAGTTGAATCAACCGATAACTGAGATTCTGTCAGAAAAAGTACATGGGGTTTGGCAGACTGCAAGTGGAAATGGACATCGTTAAGATTAGAATTGAGACCACGTATATTTGTGAAATGAATTAGGAAGTGCTTGGGAGGTTTAGATCTTTTCGCAGATAAGCTTGCTCTATTAGTTTGACAATTCATGTTGTATTCAATAGTTAAGTTCAATATTATTAAAAAAAAAGGAGAGAGAGAGATTAGCCAATATGATGATCTGAAGAAAACTCACCTAAAAAAAAAAAAAAAAATGTGGAACCATTTAAAACTAGTAAGGGCTGGTTGAATAGATTTAAAATCCAGGGAGAAGCCACTAGTTCAGAAGCAGCCGAAACTTTCAAAAAATAACTTGTTAAAATTATTGAAGAGGGATATTGTGTGTTATACTTCTCAACAAGTTTTTAACATAGATGAAGCAGGACTTTTGTGGAAACGAATGCCTAAAAGAAGTTTCATATTGAAAGAAGAAAAAAGCATCCCAGGTTTCAAAGCTGCAAAGGATCGGTTGACTTTATTGTT
The DNA here is from genome assembly GCF_048544385.1 of Mastigoproctus giganteus. Taxonomy (NCBI): domain Eukaryota; kingdom Metazoa; phylum Arthropoda; class Arachnida; order Uropygi; family Thelyphonidae; genus Mastigoproctus; species Mastigoproctus giganteus. The sequence continues at coordinate 66,639,746 of NC_143578.1, forward strand.
GGGTGGTAACCCTGCAGGGGATTTAAAATTATTACCCCTTTTAGTTTATTTGGAAGAGGGCCAAAGTTCAACCCAAAATCGACACATTTTTCATGATTAAATTCATCAATTAAATTAAATCAATTTAGATCAATTAAATTCATGATTTTAATTGGAATTGTAAGTTTAATTTTGATGCGTAAGTAGTTACCACATAATTATATACGTATATAATGTAGAATATTTTATATGTTCAAATATTTGAATATTAAATATTTTGACTGACATTTGTGCATCTTTTCACTACTGTTTATTATTGATTAGGAAATATCCTATGGCACCGACCGGAACTCAAAAATACATATGTTACCTTATGAGAATGCGGCGCTTGCTTAGCACCGATTTACTTAGCACTCTGTTTTTACGGAACGAATTATCAGCGTTAAGTAGGGGTCACCTGTATTTATTACCTTATTTGCTGGATGATAAGATGCACCAGATCATGTGCCCACCTTTTACAAAGAGAATTTTGGAAAAAAATATTTTATTGCATATATTCAGAATTCAAATTCACAAGTAACATTATATTTTTTGGATATAATGTTACCCGCAAGACATTTTGAGGAGGATCAAAATGTCTTTCGGCTTCCCTGTTTACATATTCTTTGATATAATTTAATACCTTCAACTTGAAGCCAACAGTATATAAAAACCTCTTCTGCCTTATATCCATTTCGCCAGGAAGACAAAGTTATAAAGAATTGAAATTACTGTACTGCACAAAACATGAGCTACTAAAGAGATGTTTTTCTCTCTCCACTAGTGTTGTATTGATTTATAGAAGGGATTATTGACTCTTGAAAGTCACCAATGAGGTCAATCAGTTGATTATTAATATTGGAAATGTTGATGTTGCACTGGTTATTATTGTGCATGTAGATCTCAGCTGAAAGAAGCAGAAGAGGAGAAGGGTAATTATCAGCATCTCACATGTTGGAGGTAAGGTATTAGAAGTAATTTGGAGTAATCTTTTCTAGAATGAAGGGGGTTCTATTTCTTTTTTTTTTTTAGTAGAAATAAAGCCCAAGTTCTGGTGAGATATGTAAAACCTCACTTAGATATGCAAAATAATAATCAGGTTTGAAAAACCTTTCCCTATAGCATGTCATAAATCATTCTGAAAATGAGTCATCCATATGCTACAATAACTAATTTCCTATACTTATTCTCTCCCCCAAATGTTTTTGCTAACTACATAAAGGAATTACTGCTTATGCAAATTGCTTGTAATAAAAATTTTGAAATAATTTTACATTTATAAAATAAATTTTAATGTAGGTTAACGTTTGTCCTTTCAGAATCAGTGCCATAAGGAGCTTACTAATGCATTATATGTGTTAATTTAAATTAAATTGCTAAAAAAGTCATAAATATGAACATTGCTTCCCATTACTCTGAAATCCTGGTTATAATTTTTGGCAATAATAGTGGAATTTAAACTGTATTTTCATATCTATTTTATGTTATTTTTATTTATTTATTTATTCACATCAGTAAGTGTACCACTAATAAGAGCTTCATGTACTACTGGGTTGACATGTTCAAACCATAAGATGCAGGGGATTTTAGGCACCATTTGCTGGAAGAAAAAAGTACACCTTATGGTCCAGCAAATACCGTATCTATAACAGAAATTGATTGTTCAAAGTGTCCATCATGTTCAGAATTCAAAATTGCATATTTGAAGTGCTGAACAACATATAAAAATGTACAGTTCCTTATTATTATTCATTCTCTCAGACCCTTGGCCTATCATTCTTTGCATAATTATGATCCTGAAGTTTCTGGCATTAGATTCTGTCTTTTATTATATCCCACATTGTTTGGTGACCAAGTTGCCATTTGACTGGATAGGATGTCGTGTGCTAGCTTATGACTTCCTATCCAGTTTGAAAAATTATTGTTTAAGAACACTTGAACATTTTTGAAATTTTGCAGAGTAGCATGTTATTGTTTCCATGTTATGTTTTCAAAGCAGGGATAATTTCTAAATTCGATGATGATTGTAGGTAACACCTGTTATTTTTTAAATTTCCATGCAGTCGACAACATTAATAGTGCTATCAGAGAAATAAGGATCAACAACATTAACCAAATCATAGTTAAGACTATCAACCAGTATACCAAGCTGCTGGATAAAGGGATGGTTGAGTGGGAGAAGACAGAGTGATAATCAGTGGACACTGCTCTTCGTGGACTAATGTTATTATTGGAGTCCCCCGGGATTTAGTGTAGGGTCCATTGTTGTTTTTTGTATTTATTAATGATATGGATGATGGTATGTCAGGCTTAATATCTAAGTTTGCAGACGATACGAAGGTTGGCAGGGTTGTTAATGACACTAATGATGTTACACTACTGCAATGGGATCTAGAAAAGTTGAGCAGATGGGCTGACAGGTGGCAACTGAAGTTTAACACTGAGAGATGTAAAGTACTGCATATGGGAAGCAGTAACCCCAGAGTAACATATCAACTGTGTGGTGCTATACTGATGTTGGTAGAGAATGAAAAGGACTTGGAAGTAATTGTGCAGCTTGATATGAAGTTTTCTGAGCAGTGAGATGGTCTGCAAGAGTAGTTCATGGTGTCTTGTCAATGATATACAGGAATTTTCTACCAGGGATAAGGATATGATTATCCCCTTGTATAAGGCAATGGTCAGGCCACACCTTGAGTACTGTATACAGACCTGGAGGCCTCATTTTAGAAAGAATGTAGAGCTTCTGGAACAAGTACAGAGAAGGGCAACAAGATTAGTGAATGGAAGAAAGAGTTGTTCTTATGAAGAAAGTCTTAATTATTTGAGAGGGCATAAATTCAAATTGAGGAAAGACAGTTGTAGCATAGATGTGCTGAAGTTTTTATTTAGCCAGTGGGTGATTGATTGCTGGAACAATTTCCATCTGTCATTGTAGAAGTTGATAGTTTAAATATTCAAGGCAGAACTTGACAAACGTTTTGTGCAGTACTAATGCTAATTTGATAAAGATAACCTGTGCAACACGTTTAAACATTGTATTCTGGAAGAATGCTTCTGCAACAGTCCACTACTTCCTGTTATCTCAAATTTCTTATCTGAGTTATAAGCAGCCTACTTGGTTGAGGAACCTGGAAAACTGCTCAATAACAGCTTCATTACCAACAGAATTCTTAACTTGTCTGCTACCTGTTTCTGATGAGAAAAATGCATTGTGTGGTTTTTACTATGCGTTGGATTTAATGCCATTAGATTAACATGTGTAAAGTGCCTGTTGTCTTCAGTTTCCATCTGTCTGTTCACATTTAACAATATGGTTTGAATGTTTTTGGGATTAATAAATAAGGAAATTTCAGAATAGTCACCAGCAGTGGCAGTCTTGTGACTAATGGGCATGACATAGTAATTCAATTCTGGACCTTAGAATGGATAGGCAGACAGGTCTTTTTATATCTTGCAGTTTTGCACAAATTTTTGACTTAAGTGTATGTGCTATACGTTAGCAGAAATCAGAACAACTTTAAAATATATTATGGTGATGAAGTAGGGGCCTCTCGGGCCTTGAACTTTACCCAGAATTTACTACTTTAAATTATATTCAACAGTGTGTTTTTTTTAAGTTATGCGGTTCAGCGATGAGAATAGGAGCCATACATCAGCAAAATTGATAGTAGAGCAGAATTTTTGCAGCATATCAGTTGGGAATATTTGGATTAATCCATAACCCCTGTGTACCTGTTGCCCCATCCCACCATCCACACCCTCAAAAAAACTACTGATATACAAATCATCTGACTTCACAGCTACTCATCACATGAACTGTGCATGATGAGATAGTGATAAATACTTCTGAGTACAGTACAGAAAATTTTTACCAGAGGTACATTATTTGTTAATTGAACGTATCTGAAATATAATGGGATCATTACTCAGCAGCTCTACATCCTTCTTAAAACGAGAACTCCAGACTTATATAAGATGTGGCCTGACTGTTGTCTTCTTATGCAATGGGATCACCTTCTTATCCTGTTAGCAAAATTCCTGTATATCATTGACAAACCCCATGAGCTGTCCTGGCAGACTGTGTGCACTGTTCAGAGAATTTCCTGTCCGACTGCACAATTACCTCCACATCTTTTTCATTTAAGTCATTCCATGTCAAGTGGCTTAGGGGTCCCTTTTCGACCATCTTCAATTTTATTGAAACTTGGTGTGGATGTTTAAACAGGTTTCAAATGAAGCTGTGCAAAATTTCAGTTCAAAATATAGTATGCTTGAGGCACTAGCACCTTTTTTTGTGGAGGTCACTTGTGTTATGCGGAATATGTTACAAAAAAATTTCAAAGTTTTAATTTTAAGTGTTACTGTTGCACAACGGTGAAAGGTAGTGCTCTGAAACTTTGTATACCTAGTTAACTTTTTGCAGAGAATGCAAAACTTTTGGTGTCCAGGCTCAAAAACCTTCACATTTTTTATAATGCGGTCTAAAACAGGCACCAAAAAATTTGTCGCGAAAAATTTAATCAAGATTTTTAAATTCATAACTTCGAAATAAAAACCTTTGGTACCTTCTTCTTTGGACATTCCACTTATCAACTGCATGAATTCAGCCTAATTAAATATCAGCTCTTATACTTGTTTTCTGGCTGAGATATTTTCCTTCAAAGATTGACTCAAAATTTGAAAGTCAAATTTGACCTATCTTAAGGGGCAAATATCTTAATGTGGGACATCTTCAATTCTCTCGTTTTTGCCACCACTGGAAAGAGCAGAGTTTCAGCTACAAGGATCACGGTTTATCTGTTTTGTGTCTTTGCACTTAAGGCCTTAAAATTAAGCCTAAACATCAAGTAGTTTTATCTGCCCTATTGTTATTTTGGGCAATCTTTTTAGTTGCAAAACACTTCCTTAATCCTGCGTAATGTTTAGATTAATCTAGAAAGAGAGTATATTCTAGAATTCTGGAATATTCTAGAAGAATACCCAAGAATTATGGAATATTCTTGAATTTCAAAAAAAAAAAAAAAAGTATAAATAGTTGATATTTGAACCATGCTGTTATTAATGTGTTTTATCTTCATGATGAACAGTTTGTGTATTTTGTTCCTCTATTTTTTGTTTGACTGTAATAAAATTAATTAAGGTTTCATTACTTGTAGAAACGTCCACTTATTAGTCAGCATGAAAGCCATGGAATCAGAAGATTTTGCTGGAGATAAGCTGGACTCGTGCACCATCAGTCATATGGATAATTTTAAATGTCATGTGCTATCCTATACATGCAAAACTGAGTTAAAATTATTTGAAGACCAACAGCTGATAGGTCAACGTTATGGATTTGTTTACGTCATGAAGCTTTGCTTTTGACAAAATTTGAATTTTTGCAGCATTCATGTTACATTCCTTTCCAGAACTAAAATCATGTGGTGAAAAAAAGTTTACAACCAATTGATTTGTCAATGGCAGACTACCTGAAGGACCTAACAAAGGTAGACATAAAACCAGGCCAGAAGCTGTGCCCATCATGCCGAAAAGAGTCTAACAGCTGAAAAGCAGGAACATGAACTTCATCTGGATCAGACCATGATGACAAAATGCATGTGACTGAAAGCTTGAACACAAGTTTGATGGCTATTGGTATTTCTCCTCTGAAATTTCAGCAAATGGCTAAGAGAGAGACTCACAAGGCTATGCCAAAAGGAAGGCAAGTCAAGTACAAGATGTAATTGCCAGTAAAATTGCATCTATTGGTGGCTTGGATCCAAATGACATCATGGAGCCAAGTGCAAGTCGTCAGGGTGAAAATTGCTTAGATTACAATGAGCTGCTGAAAGAATTAAAAGAAAAGTTGATGGTATCAGGTCATTCAGAAAAACTTCAAATATTAGCACTAGCTCCAGTTAGTTGGTCCATAAAGAAAACAATGGAAGAGTTTAGTGTCTCAGAAAGAATGGTCAAGAAAGCTAGAAAACTTAAAGCAGAAGAAGGAACCATGGCCATACCGGGAAAAAAGCAAGGAAAAAAGCTGTCTGAGCAAGTAAAGCAAAGTTGATGGAATTTTTTGAAGATGATGAATTTAGTGATATGTGCCCTGGAAAGAAAGATTATATTAGAAATGCAGATGGAATAAAAATGCAAATGCAAAATAGACTACTATTCAGCAACTTGAAGAAAATGTTTATAACGTATTGGATCTGACATTGGATTTTATAAATTTTATGGACTTCCACCCAAGTGGTGTGTCACAGTTGGTGCACCAGAAACATATTCTGTATGTGTATGCACAATCCATCAAAATGTCAAGTTAATGCTAGCAGCAAGTCCTGTGAATGTGATTACAAGGTTCTCATAGGTAAAACAGTCTGTGATTTGGTGTCAAAAGATTGTATGCTTCATCAGTGTGAAAAATGTCCAGGAATAGATGAATTAAAAGTTTCTAGAGAATATTTTTGAAAACAATGAACCAGAAGGTATTATTGAATTCAAGCAATGGATACACACTGACATAGATACACTGGACACAAAGCAATTAACAACAGAAGATTTTATTGAAGAGTTGAGTACAAAGATATTTCATCTTTCCTGTCATCACTACATTGCTAAACATCAAAGCTACCACTTGAAGTCAACAAAGGAAAGCCTAATGACAGGAGAATTGGTAATCTTGATGGATTTTGCAGAAAATTATTCATTTGTTGTGCAAGATGCTGTTCAAGGGTTCCACTGGGAGAATAGCCAGGCTACATTGCATCCATTTGTCATTTATTACAAGGATGTTTAACTTCAGAATATAAGTTTTTGCATAATCAGTGACTGCCTTTGACATGACACAATTGCAGTGCATGTTTTTCTAATCAACTTAATTGAATATTTGAAGAGTTTCATGACATAAATCAGATACATTTACTACTTCAGTGATGGTTCTGCAGCTCAATACAAGAATTTTATTAATTTGTGTCATCGTCAGAAAGATTTTGATATCAGTGCTGAATGGAATTACTTTGGCACTAGCCATGGCAAGTCACCATGTGATGGAATTGGTGGAACAATAAAACGATTGGTAGCACATGCAAGTCTCCAACACCCAATTGAAACCAAATCCTGACACCAAGAAACATGTTTGAATTTTGTGACAAGCATGTGACTGGAATAAAATTCTGTTTTGTTTCTAAAGAGGAAATTGAGCAAGTAAGGCCATTTCAAATGAAAAAATTCATAGACGGTCATACTATTACTGGAACAAGAGAAAATCATCACTTCATTCTTATTGATGCAAGACAGATTCGTGTTTGCAGAGTATCAAATGACACACCATCATCATTTGTAGCTCATGTAGATCAGACTAGTGAAACGTATTCAATATGTGAAACCTATTCAACATATTCAATATGTGCCAATTGTTAATTTACAACCTGTCCAATACATTGCCTGTATTTATGACAATAATTGGTGGATTGGAAATATTTGTGAAATTTCATTTGAAGAACATGTTGTATTGGTAAATTTCATGCATCCTCATGGAGCAGCTTGCTCATTTCACTGGCCTGCTAGACAAGATTTCTGCTGGATTCCTGAACAACAAATTATTGCTTGCAATATAGCTTGCCTGAAGTAGTAATATAAACCACCGATGAAAAATTCCAGCCCATTACAAAGCAATGATTCAATATCTTCACACTCACTTGTTTATTTCAAACTGTATTGTTGTTTAAATAAATTTTGTTGCAGTTATAACTTCTTTCAAGCTTAGAAACCAATAGAACATCATCTTTATGCTTGGAATCCTGAATAAAGACCACTTTTCAGGCTTGGGAACTTGCGCTAATAAACCCATGCATTTTCTTTTCTTGCCGTTTTTTTTTTTTTTTTTTTTACCATTGTAAAAAAAAACGGCATTTTAAAAAATAGAGATCTTTTTTCTGCATTGGCAATATATCCTTTCTCCTTAAACCAAAGGGCAGAGTAATTGCAAAAATTTCACTCTTGTAAATGCAATAGTTCTGTCCTTATTTACATGTGAAACTTCACCAAATAAGTATGCAAATATTATGTGGAAAATATAAAATTTTTAAGGCCATTTTTTAGGCCTCAAGTAGCAAGACACAAAACTGAAAAACCATGATTTTTGTTGCTTAAAATCTGCTCTTTCCAATGGTGACAAAAACAAGAGAATTGAAGGTGTCCCACATTACGATATTTGCCCCTAAAGATAGATCAAATTTTGAGTATCTTTGAAGGAAAATATCTGAGCCAGCAAACAAGTATAAGAGCTCATATTTAGTTAGGCTGAATTCATGCAGATGTTAAATGAAATGCCCAAAGGTTTTTGAGCTTGGACACCAAAAGTTTTGCTTTCTCTGCCAAAAGTTAACTAGGTATATAACGTTTCAGAGCACTACCTCTCAATGTTGTGTAACATTAACACTTAAAACTTTGAAATTTTTTTTTGTGATTTGCTCTGTGTAACACAAGTGACCTCCACAAAAAAGGTGCTGGTGCCTCAAGCATACTATGTTTTGAACTGAATTTTTGCACAGTTTCTTTGGAAACCTGTTTAAACATCTACACCAAGTTTCAACAAAATTGAAGATGGTCTTGCAGGGACCATCTTCAAAATTAGGCCACTTGACATATAATCACCCATTTTCCTTCTCTGAGTGTAGTACCAAGCAGTTGATATGTTAATCTAGAATTACTACTACCCATATGAAGTACCTTGCATTTATCAATGTTAAACTTCGTTTTCCATTTCTCAGCCCATCTTACTAATTTTTATATATCTTTTTGCAATAGCATACCTTGATTACTGTCTTTAAACATGCTGCCAACTTATGTATCATCTGCAAACTTGGACATTAAGTCTGATATACCTTCATCAGTATCATTAATAAATACAGAACACAACAATGTGCTCAGCACTGAACTTTGAGGACTCCACTAATAACATTAGTCTATGAAGAGCATTGCCCATTGATAACCACTCTCTTTCTTCTCCCACTTAACCATCCATTTAACCATAACAGTAACTTGCCCTTAATGCCACATTGCTCCAGTTTCTACAGCTGTCTTTTATCTGCAACAGTATCAAAAACCTTCCAGAAATCCAAATATATGATATCAGAATTATTTTTTGCATCCGGTTCCTTTGTTACTGCATCATAGTGTGCAATTAAGTTGATCAGATAGGATTGCCCCTTAATAAATCCATGCTGTTACTGAAGTAGAACTGCACTCTTGTCTAGATGGTCCTGCATTACTTCTTTAACCAGTGACTCCATTATTATCCCTGCAACAGAAGTCAAGCTAATCGGTGTTTGTAATCATTCATATCAACCTTTGATACACCTTTGTGAATTGCAATACATATTCACACGCTTCCAGTCCACAAGGATCTTCTCTGAAATCAAAGATGCTCTCAGAATTATGGCTAAGGATTTGCTTATTTTCCGTGCTGCCTCCCTTAATATAATTGGTAGATCCCATCCATTCCAGGTGTCATTTTTATATTTAGCTACAACAATCTCTCTTTCACTTTCCTCTCATTTATCACAAAATCATATCTCTCTCTGCTCGAGTTTGATAATTTGACCAGTTAGTTTAACTTCTGTTCCGGGTAAAATAATGGAGTCGCTGGTTAAAGATGCATTGCAGGATCATCTAGACAAGACTGCAGCAATAATTCAAACACAGCATGGGTTTGTTAAGGGAAAGTCTTGTCTGACAAATTTGATTGGTTATTATGATGTGGTCACAAAGGAACTGGATGCAAAAAATAATTTTGATATCATATACTTGGATTTCAGGAAAGCTTTTGACACTGTTGCGCATGGAAGACTACTTTACAAATTGGAGCAGAATGGTATTAAGGGTAAGTTGCTACAATGGATAAAAGGATGGTTAAGTGGGAGAAGACAGAGGGTGGTAATCAATGGGTGCTGCTCTTCGTGGACTAATGTTATTAGTGGAGTCCCACAGGGTTCGGTGTTGGGTCCACTGTTGTTTTGTGTATTTATCAATGATATTGATGAAGGTATATCAGGCTTAATGTCGAAGTTTGCAGATGACACAAAGGTTGGCAGGGTTGTTAATGACAGTAATGGCAGTGTGCTACTGCAACAGGATCTAGATAATTTGGGCAGATGGGCTAAGAAGTGGCAACTGAAGTTCAACCTTGACAAATGCAAAGTACTGCATATGGGTAGAAGTAACCCCAGAGAAACGTACCAACTGTGTGGTACTACACTTAAGGTGGTAGAAAATGAAAAAGACCTGGGAGTAATTGTGCAGTCATATATGAAGTTTTCTGAGCAGTGCAGACAGGCTGCTAGGGCGGGTCATGGGGTTTTGTCAATGATATATAGGAATTTTGCTAGCAGGGAAAAGGAGGTGATTGTCCCTCTGTATAAGGCAATGGTCAGGCCACGCCTTGAGTACTGCGTACAGGTCTGGAGGCCTCATTTTAGGAAGGATGTAGATTTGCTTGAGCGTGTACAGAGAAGAGCAACACGATTGGTGAGGGGAATGAAGGGATTCTCTTACCAAGAGAGGCTTAAGTTCTGCAAATTGCAGTGGCTGGAGACTAGGCACCTGCGCGGTGATCTGATTGAGGTCTATAAGGCCTTGAATGGATTGAGCACGCTGAATTCTGATGGGATCCTTCCACTTGTTCAGATTACCAACCTACGGGGACATAAGTTCAAATTAAGAAAGGACAGATGTAGAATAGATGTGCGGTAATTTGCCTTTCGCCAGCGGGTGGTTAATTGCTGGAACAAACTTCCATCTGTCGTTGTAGAAGTTGATAGGTTAAATAAATTTAAGGAGGAACTGGACAGGCATTTGGAGGGAATGGTGTGATTTTTTTTTTTTTTTTTTTGGCTGATGCTGCATAAGCTCCTACACTTGCTTTCTTGCATCATGTGCCACTACTACTACTACTAAATGCAAAATACTTATTTAGTTTGTCAGCAACCTGAACAGAATCATCAACAGTTAATTTATATATATCTAGTGGACCAATATGATTTAATCCTTCCTACCGCTGTTTACTTAAGTAGAAATCTTTGCTGCTTTTCTTTGCATTCTTTGTCAGAGACTTCTCCTAATACATCAGTACTTTAATAAGGTCATCTTAGAGGGGACCTCATTTAAGTGTTTAAGGTTTTTAATGGATTAAGTAAACTAATTACTGTTGGCATCTTTACACTTTCTCAGGTATCACACATAAAGTGACATAAATTTAAATTGAAAAAGGTCTGCAGAATAGATATCTGGAAATTTGCTTTGGCCAGAGAGTAATTGATTGCTGTAAGAAACTCCCACTTGATGTTGTGGAGATGGGTAGTTTGAATAAATTAAGGAAGCATTGGGTATTTTTTTTTTTTTTTTTTGATGCAATGTGAACTTTCCTCATTTGCTGCTACCATTACTGTTACTAATCTTAATAATAATAAAAATAAGGGCTTATTATGTGGCTGGGTCAACTTAAAACAATATTTCAAATAAAAATCATACGCTATACAATATAACCCTGCAACCCTGTATTATTGTAAAATGAGCTTGATTGTCCAAATTTAATTTGCATGCCATCATGTGTGTAAATTTAGGGATTAACATTAAATGCTGTTGAACAGTAGGGCATATTGGCTGTTTGTATGTGCAGAGAAGTGATTTTTAGTAACAGACAGTATGGTGTTTACTGTGATGCGTGTGTTCAAGATAGTGCAGTACAGTATTATTCAGTTTCTTATAATTGAGGGCATCTCTTGTATAAATTTACTGACATATTGAAAATATATATTGACAACTGTGTATCATGTATGAATGGACAAACTGTTGTTAATGGAGAAGACTTGCAGTATTGACCCTCACCCAGGATAAGTTCACATAGTTTAGAGAAGAAATTGTTGCTTTGGCAGACAATGTCATCAGAGCCAATAGTGTCTGTATCTAGCATCTTTTTTTTTTTTGTGTGTGATTCCATATGTGGACACATTATTCTAAGTGCAATCGTACAAATGCTTTATGAACTGGAATTAAGACCTCTATCGCTGTGAGCAGATGTTTGATAGATCATCAGCAGGACACCTTGGGTTCTCCTTGCTGCCTGTCTACACTGCATGGAGAAGAACTTCATGTCCACCTGTATCATAAGCCCCATTCTTCCTCTGCTGTTTTTGGTTCAACCCCACCAAGTGTATAAGTCATTTTGGGGTTGCTGTTTCCCAAGTTGCATTTTTCTGCATTAAAACATAATTGCCGTTGACCATTCTAGAAGACCATCCAAGTTGTCCTGAATAAGTGCTGCTCGGCATTGATCATTTACCTCTCTTCCATTCTTTTCATCATTACAAATTTTGACATTACATCCTCTATCCGTTGTCAATGTCATTTAAAAAAATTAGAAAAAAAAAAAAAATTGGAAATACTGTAGAAACTTTCTACAGTATTCCCAAAATTGATCCTTCTGGGGAGGACCTGTAACATTAGATCAATCTTAATCATAACCCTTTGCCTCCTGAACTTTGCAACATCCTGTGATCCTTCATAATATCTTAATTGTGATTTCAGCACGTTTCAGCTTACACAGTAACCTCTCATGAGGGGCTGAGTCAAATACTTTATCAAAAAATCCAAATGAACAGTGTCAAAATTATTTATTACTTCCAGCACATGGCTTCCATGACTGTATCAAAATAGCTAACCATGTTATTTGAACATGATTTTCCCTTAATAGAACTGCATTATGTATCCTTCAGAATTCCATTTATATCTAAATGTGCCTGAATTGCATGATTGATCATTGCTTTCATAATTTTTCATACCACTGAAGTCAAAATGGGTTTGTAGTTAACCATTTTGCTCTTAGAATCACCTTTATATATTGAAAATATATTAACACTTCTCCAACCAAAGGGATCTCTTTGGAGTTCAATGATGCATTCATAATTAACCTAAAAAGGCTCAGTGTATATCTCATTTACTCCAAGAGCCTTACTTGGCTTTAGGCTTTGAAAGTTTCTAATAAACAGTCTTCTGTAATTTCAAATTATTATTTATTTTTTCACAACCTCTCATTCTGAAGGGTCTTTTGTTTGAAAAAGTCAGTGCAAAGTTCTTGATCAATTCATCAGCTGGGTTATTTCTGTATTACCCCCGTATTCCCTTTTGCTTCCAACTACCTCACTCTAAACAGATTGTATACTGGTATATATACAAGTTGAGAATCTTAGAAGGGTTCATTGTGGTTAGGCTGCTTTTGATAAGACAGCATCTCGTCCTCGCCCCTTCTATCTCTTCCCACATGTCTTAAATACGTTATACTTACCATAATCAAACTCATCATCCCTTATATCTTTAGCATTAGCATTAGTAAAGGCACATGATGCAAGAAAGCAAGCTTATATAGCAGGGTTGACCAGCGAGTCGATCACGGCTTTAATTTTGGTCGATCACAACGAATTTTAAATATACAGCCATCCCTCGATTTGCGCGGTCAGGTATACATCAAAATTTTATATTGCACAGAGGGTTTCGCTACCTGTGTATTATTATTTTTTTTTAACAAAGCTTCAAAAATAGGAATGAAGAGCAGATTTTGAAAATTTATTTATTTATTTATTTTTTTTTTTTTTGCATGATTGAAGATTTCATTGAAAGAGAAACACATTTCATTATAACGTAAAATACCACAGAATTCCAGCTGTAGATATTATTGCAAATGCAATAAGATTGAGTTTACTACCCATTTATAATTAGATTGCACTAACAGAAAAGTGCAGATTGTTTTTATTGTTTTATGGTCGTGACCTCCAGAAATAGCTTTAGAGAAATATCACAAAGGCATTCAAAACTGATTCTTATAAGGATATAACCAAATAGAGCAATAACCGGTGGTGTGTTTGTCCGGTTATTTTGGAAACAACTTCCTCATTCGGGAATCCTCTTCATCCATTATCCTATGTTAGCTGTTCAGACAGCATATTTTTTTCCAGTTCGAGCAACTTAAAGTGTTTTAATCGGTAAGCATTGCTTTTGCTGATTTAATAACTGGACAGTACATATATGTTAATTTAATACCTTTTGATTTAAAATGAATACTACGAAAAAGAGTAAAACATATGAATGATTTTCATCAAGAGTAGGAACTAGAATACTTTTTTGTAATGGTGAAAGAAAAATGTTGCTGTTTGATTTGCAATGCTTCTGTGGCTATACCCAAAAAAGGAAATTTATAAAGGCACTTCAACACCCTCCATGATAAATTCCAATCGGATTTTCCGCCAAATAATGACCTTAGAAAAAATAAATTAGAAGAACTTAAATCCAGATTATTCGCGCAACAAAATTTCTTCATGACACCTAATTTACAATCTAAAGCGGTAACTGTAGCATCATTTAAAGTGAGTCAGCTTCTTGCAGAAAAATGCAAATCATTTTCTGATGGTCAATTCATCAAAGACACATTTTTAGAAATAACAGATTCTCTTTTTTAAAATTTTAAGAACAAAAATGAAATTAAAAGTGCCCTTCAAGATCTGCAATTATCTCGAAATACTGTGATGTGACGCATCGAAAAAATTAGTAAAAATGTGAATAATTGTGTGTCCTATTCTTTACAACTGGATGAATCTACAGACGTCAGTGATACAGCTCAATTGCTCGTTTTTGTTGGTATGTTTTTCGATGATTCTGCCATTAGAGAAGAACTGCTGGGTATGGTTTCGTTAAAAGAAAGAACTAGAGATCTTGATATCTTTATTTTATTGAAAAAATTAAATTAAATTACCACTATTTCAGCTCATATCAGTAACAACAGAAGGAGCTAAAGCAATGGCAGGACATCTTAACGGATTCATTGCATTGTGCCAAAAGGATGATGAATTCCCAGATTTTTTGAGTTACAACTGTATCATCCACCAACAAGTGTTAGCCAGCAAAAGATTAAATACTAAAAGTGTTATGGACATAGCTTTCAAAATTGTGAATTCCATCAGAGGACAATCTCTTCAAAGGAGACTTTTTAAAATGCAACTCAATGAAAAAGAACCAGATCTGATATTACACACAGATGTGAGGTGGCTGAGTTGGAGTAAGTTTCTACAGAGATTTCGAAATTTGCTGAATGAAATTAAAAAATTTGTTGATCAAAGGGGAGATGATTATCAGCAGCTACAAGATACGGAGTGGTTGTGTGATCTTGCTTTTTTGGCAGATTTTAACAGTAAATTAAGTGATTGAGTTTTTTGGCAGATTTTATTAGTAAATTTTTTCCTTGTAATTTGGAATTACAAGGAAAAAATAAAAATGTGGGTGACATGATTAGTAGTATTTTTGCATATAAATATCAATTTTTGGCAATGGCTAAGGATCTCAAAGAAAAGAAAATCAATCATTTGCAAAAATATCCTGTTTTGAATTTAATAGTGAGAAATATATTTCTGGAATTGAGAATGTTGTGGACGGTTTTGAAACCAGAATCAGTGATTTTAAAACAATTGAAGACATTGTTTGATATATTTCTTATCCATTTAATGTCCACTTAGATACAAAATTTTCTCAGGAAATATATTTGTTGAGAAAAGTACCCAAATGTAAACAAATGCAGTGAACTTTTAAATTCCTGTTTTGGTTCCACATATCTGTGAGAATCAGCCTTTTTGTATTTGAAAAAAAAAAAAAAAAAAAACGAAGAATCGCTGTGCTCTTACGGACTTGCATAGACACGCTCCAAATGTTTGTCAAGTTCTGCCTTGAATCTTATGCTATCAACTTCTTCAATGACAGGTGGAAGTTTGTTCCAGCAATCAACCACCCGATGGCTAAAGGCAAACTTCTGCACCTCTATCCTACAACTGTCTTTCCTCAATTTGAATTTATGCACTCTCAGGCGAATATTCTGAGCAAAAGGAAGAATCCAATCAGCATTGAGCATATTCAAACCATTCAAGGCTTTATACATCTCAAACAGATCACCTCGCAGGTGCCTAGTCTCCAGACACCGTAATTTGCAAAAATTAAGCCTTTCTTAAGAGCAACCTTTATTCCATTCACTAATCTTGTTGTACTACTCTGTACCGTTCCAACAGCTCTACATCATTCTTAAAATGATGCCTCCAGGTCTGTATACGGTACTCAAGGTGTGACCTGACCATTGCCTTATACAAGGGGATAATTACCTCCTTATCCCTGTTAGAAAAATTCCTGTATATCATTGACAATACACCATGAGCTACTCTTGCAGACCATCTGCACTGCTCAGAAAACTTCATATCTCACTGCACAATTACCCCCAGGTTCTATTCACTCCCTACCACTGTCAGTGTAGTACCACACAGTTGATATGTTACTCTGGGGTTACTGCTTCCCATATTCAGTACTTTACATTTGTCAATGTTAAACTTCAGTTGCCACCTGCTCAACTTTTCTAGATCCTATTTCAGCAGCATACTGTCATTAGTGTCATTAACAATCCTGCCAACCTTCATTTCGTCTGCAAACTTAGACATTAAATCTGATATACCATCATCCATATCATTAATAAATACAAAAAACAACAATGGACCCAACACTGAACCCTGGGGGACTCCACTAATAACATTAATCCACGAAGAGCAGTGTCCATTGATTACCACTCTCTGTCTTCTCCCACTCAACCATCTCTTTATCCATAGCAGCAGGTTGTCTCCAATGCCACACTGCTCCAATTTGTGCAGCAGTCTTCCATGTGCAACAATATCAAAAGCCTTTCTAAGATCCAAATATATGATATAAAAATTATTCTTTGCATCCAGTTCCATTGTGACCACATCATAGTATCGAATCAAATTTTTTTATTTATTTATTTTTTTTATTTTAACCCCAAACACGAGAGGTATTAGAAGCTATAGTACTTAGTACCGTGCTTGGGTTGGTTAGACAAGACGTCTCCTTAACAAACCGATGTTGTGTCCGAGCTATAACTGAAGTCTTGTGTAGATGTTCCTGCAATGCTTCTTTAACCAGTGCCTCCATTAATTTCCCTGGAACTGAAGTTAAACTAACAGGTCTGTAATTACTTGTGTCGCCCTTTGATCCTCCTTTGTGGGTTGGGATCACATTTGCACATCTCCAGTCCAAGGAAGCTCTCATAATTATGGCTAAGGATTTGTTTACTTACTTTGCTGGCTCCTTTAATATAACTGGATAGATCCCATCCACCCTGGGTGCTTTTCTTATGTTTATCTTCAACAATTTCTCCTCCACTTTACTCTCAGTTATTACAAGATTATCTAGAATGGGACCTTTACACCTCGTGCTGCCGACAAAGGACAACCAAGATCTACGACTCCTGAAGTAGAGGAAGAGATTTTGGATGTTGTCCTCTGTTGGCAGCATGAGGTGTAAAGGTCCCATGTTCACAAAGGCGGCGATGGATACCTTTAAACGTTTTCCTGTCTGGACATCTTCGTTCTGGGAACCTTTCGTGGTACAAATGACGAGCCTCCAGAGCATTGCCGTCTGCCAAACCGTACATAAAGTGCATATCCGCTTGCTCCTGATTTGAGTACACGGTCGGAATGGAAAACTACCAGATTCTGTCAGTACTTTGTGATGAAGGAAATCACCTGCGGGAGATAAGACATTCCAGTTAATAACTCGGGAACCAAGCATTTCCGGAACTATGTTGGTCTAAAATATTTTTATTGTCTACATATGAAGAACCCGTTCCTGAAGTTATGGCATGTATTTTTGAGATACCCTGTATATATATATATATATATATATTTCAGTATCGAGTATTATCTCCAAGTTATGTTATATGACTTTCGTATCTTCTTTCAAGTTATATGTATTAATTTATAATGTTACATTTGTAAAATCTAGGTCGTTATATGTATTTAGTTAAAAAAGTACAATTTAATTGACAATGAAATTTAATAAGATTAATAAATTTTACTGATTAATTGATAATACTATACTAAGCTAACAGATTTCTAATACAGTGCTGCGTGCATCTTAGTGATGTTATGTTTCAAGTAGCTTTATTATGTCAGTATTAGTTTTCATTTTCAGGAATTCAGATTCACTCATTTTATTGATAACATGCCTTACCTTACTGTAGACACAGTTAAGATGAAGTCATCTTGTACAGTTTACTACTCTGATACACTGATTGAAGTTATTTTAGTTTGTTTCTCAAGTGTTTGCTTCCTCTTTGCTTGAAACATCACTACCCTTGGGAGACACCTTGCCAGTATCAGTAGGTGCCTCCATAGCCAGGTGGGAAGGAGTAGCAGTGCGTAGCACACGCTTCTTGATTAGACCGGGGTTCAAGCCTGTCACCACCAAGTACGGAGGATGTGGAAAGGTCAAGGGAATGACCACCGCATATTCTCGGAGCAATATGGCCTTAGGTGCTAAATCTCCTAAAAACCAAATAACAAACAAACATAACAAACAGCCAGTATCAGCTTTTGCAGGAACAAACAAGAACTCTTGAGATGTGCGCAAGTATTACTTTGATCCACCTCAAAAGATAAACAATGTTTCTGTATCACCTCGTCCTCCTAACTAGCACCTTCTTTGAACCCTCTATAAGTTTCATCAGTAGTATTGGCAAAGAATGTTGTACCACCTTTGTTCAAATGTATTCCATCTCTACAAAATAGATTCCTTGTACCTAATTATGATGGAACACACTTATAAATATTTCCCCTGAAAGCCTTGTTGAGTCCTTCAGATCTTTATTTAATCCACAAGGCTTTCAGTATGTAATCTTTCTTGTTGTGCCAGGGTAGAATTGCAGACACATACCAGATGTAGCTATTAAATAAGACTGAGAGTGCAGTCACTGTACACTAAGCACCATCTTTGAGACAAAGGCACAGCAGTTGACCTTCAACCTTTCCTTGGTTGTCTGCCAAGTCATGTTCCAACATGTTCATTCGCTTTGCAGTGAGAGAGTTTCCTTTTGTTTCTGCAGTTTTCCAGAAAAATGACAGACAAAAGAATTGAACAAAGAATCAACCTCAAATTTTTATCAAAACTAAAGAAAACACCAACTGAATATTATGAGTTGTTACATCAAGTTTATTCAAGCAGCTCATATGTCTGAATGGCATAAAAGATTTTTAGAAAGAAGAGAGAATGTGGAAGACTATTAACAATCAGGCCATCCAGTATCCATGAAAACTGATGAAAATGGGGAGTGGGTAAAGATATTGATTAGAAGAGATTGTCGTTTAAGCATTAGAATGGTAGAATCAGAACTCAATATGGACAAAAAACAGTTAGACAAAATTTTAACTGAAAATTTAAGCACGAGAAAAGTGTATGCCAAGATGGTGCCAAAAATTTTGAATGAAGATAAAAAAATGAGAAGATTACAGTTAAAAGTTTGTGAAGATGTTTTGAAAAAAACTGAAGAAGATCCAAATTTTCTGACTTCTGTAATTACTTGTGATGAAAGTTGGCTGTTCCAGTACAACTCAGAAACTAAAAATGCAACAAAAGACTAAACAATCCCCCAAACCAATAAAAGAAAGAATGCCAAAATCAAAAATGAAACCATGCTTCTTGTGTTTTTTCTTTATTAAAGGAATTGTTATAGCTGAATACATCCCACCAAGTCAGATTATCAATCAAACATGCTACTTTGAAGTGCTGCATGAAAAAATTTGAAGGAAGAGACCTGAATTATGGAAGGGTGGTTAGATGTTCTAGCACATAACGCCAAAAAACAAATCCATATATGTTAGCATGCACCCTACTCACCAGACCTAGTCGCTTGTGACTTTTTTTCCCCCTCTTCCCTAAACTGAAAAGTGTACTTAAGTGAAATTTTCAGTCAATTTGAAGACATTCAGAAAAAAATGACCAAAGTTTTAAAGAAGACAACTTCCAAAAATGTTTCTGTACTTGGAAGAAACATATGGAACAACAGTGTGTGCAAACCCAAGGCAATTATTTTAAGGGGATAACTTTTTAAGGTACAAAATATTTCATTATATTTATTTTATTGCAAGAGTTTCATTATTTAATAGCCACACACTGTATACATTCTGACCTAACTGTGGCTTTTTTCAGCATGGTCCTGTATTTATTCAACAAATTGGTTTATTCAGTTTGTGTGCACTTAATATCATTAGGACTCATGTGAATAATAATGTTCTCTTTAATCCATCTCTAAAATATGACAGTCTGTTGGTAACATAAATTATTTGCTCCTGGCAGGCATTCCTTGGTTCTAACCCATATCCTCTATATTTATAAAGTCGATTCTGGTTATTTGGGACCCATCAGGACTGGTGCATTTTGGCCCAATTAGCGGCTGCCCCAATTATCCGAAGTTTCATGTAAATAGTTAAAGATACAATGGGTTCCCGCTTTACAATTGGTTCACTGTACAATGGACTCACCATAGTAAAGTACCGTTCACTATGTGCCGTGTAGTAAGCGCTGGTCATTGTGATCATGTTTGTGAATTGAATTTTAATTCTATTAAACAGCGATTGTAATTAGCGAAAATAGGAGGAATATTATCCACAGGCTATAAAAGTAAAGATATTTAAGCACAGATTTACCCTTTATTACCTTACCAATTAAAAAATTAAATGATACGTGAAAATCGGAAGAATATACTTGATAATCGAAATAATTAATACGGACTGTAATATGTACATACTAACTAGTTGACATTTCTGTTCGCTGACATTTGTGGGTGGGGGTTAAAATTTAAAACAGTAAAAAGATAAGCAATCAATAACAAAGAACACGGCACACACAAATTACAAGTAACACAATACGCACAGGTGAGAACGGAGTAACAAGTTACGAAACTTAAAAAATAGGAATGAAGAGAAGATTCTGAAAATTCATTTTTTTTATATGATTGAAGACTTCATGGAAGTGTAAACACATTTCACCATAATAAACCACAGAATTCCAGCTGTCGGTATTATCGCAAATTCAATAAGATCGAGTTTACTATCCGTTTATGATAGAGTGCACTAACAGAAAAGCCCAATAAGCAGGTGACTGCTAATTGTTTTATAATTGTGACCTACAGAAATCCAACCGAACCACGTGGTACGGCTGGAGACAATTCTAGGTTAATCTCCAGTGCTGCGGTCTCCTGCCCCGATTAAACAACATGTTGTCCCAATTAAGCGAAGTAAACCCTGGCTATTTTCTCAATTGGGTTCTGTTTTTTAAGATTTGCCCCAAATCAACAGCTGCCTCGATAACCAGTGGCCCAAATAACTGGAATCCGCGTATATGTATTATTTGAATTATTTTCATCAACTTCTGGATTCATATTCCATAGAATTTCTTGTTGAAAGGCACAACTTTTCAACAAGATTCTTTTACTTTTTTTTTTTTCTTTGGTAAAAATTTTTATTGCTGCATTTGTCCCATTAAATTTTTGTCATAATGGAAGGATTTTAGATTTCTTGAAAATTAAAAGTTATGTTTAGATTTCTTGGGCACATGCATATAGCAGTATTTCGAGCTGGGTTGATGTATTATTTTATTATTGTCATTTATTATTATTTATTATTATTATTTTTTTTTTTTTTGAGTGTTTCTGACAATCAGTTTGGTAAATAATATTCTGAACTGGTGAGGGTTTGTACTGATTTTTATGTTTTTAACGTTTTTCTTTATGGGGTTGAATAAAAGTTTTTTTGCTTAATTTTGTCCCCAGAAAATATTGCTTACTGTTTAAATTGTGTATAGCTTTAAAAGAACAGAGAAACAAATACAATTTTAAAATATATTTTATTTAATGTTTTATGAAACATTTTTAACCATTAAATTATTTCTTTAGGTTCAGAAGTGATTGTTTTGTCCATAGTGAACTTTTTATTTTTTTTCTAACATAACACTTCTCTGCATTATCTCAGCAAGTTTATTTTGTATTTAACTGAGCATTACAATAATTGGAAATAATTAAAATGTTTCAGTATGACTGAATATTGTCCTTATTTGTTAATAACTAAAATATTTAACTGCCCCATCTCTATTGCTGCTAGAGTCCTACTAGGACAAAGCAATGAAAATGGTCGCCTCTGTAGCCAGGTGGGCAGGAGCAGCAGTGTGTAGCACATGCTTCTTGATTAGACCGGGGTTCGAGCCCGTGACCACCAAATATGGAGGATGCGGAAAGGTCAGGGCATGACCCGCATATCCCCGGAGCAATATGGCCTTAGTTGCTAATGCTCCTAAAAACCAAATAACAACAAATAACAACAACAGCAATGAAAATAAAAGGAAACTGTAAAAACTGGAAAGATATTACCTGTGATAAACCTGATGGCTAGGATATGTTAGAATGGTGTGCTTGGAAATTCTTGAACAGAGGTTTTGGGGAAACTTCAATGTTATTAGTTGCTGTGGTGGTTACCTCCATGGGCGGCTTGTTCATTGGCAAAGGTACTAGATGGGGTTACTGATCTGGGAAGCCCTTGTTTGACTATTAGTTGTGCCAGTCTCCTGGGTCCTGTGATGTCATAGATGACATGGGATGAAGTGCTGTTGTTTTGAATACCTGGGCTGAAGATAATCCTCTATTAGCCTGTAAGCCACAGTTACATTTTTTCGTTTTTACTCTGAGGAAGGTACACAGTATTGTACTGAAACATTATTTTATTATTCCAAATTGTAATGTGCAGTTAAATCCAATATAAACTATTTAGTTAACACAGTGAAATGTTTTGTTAACTAATAATTGATTACATGCGTTTTCCAACTTCCCTTCTGCAATTAAATTATTTTTGTGGTGTGATATTTTTACATCAAATTTATATTTGGAAAGCATTTAAAACTTTCTGTGTAAACTTGGAGAAACATTGTTAATTCACACACTTTAATATTAACAATTAATATTTATAATTTTTTGCCTTTGTGATTTAAACCCCATTTAAATTACATCCAACTTCCTAGAAGTCAAATCCTCTCACTGGAATTTACTATAACCAAGGTGTTACTAAATTTCTTCCCCCCCCCCCCCCCCACTTTTTTTTTTTTAAATCGGAATTAGAATGATCAACTACTAGGAGTTTTGTTTTTTTAAGGGCCCACTTTAAGCTCAGGATTTTTTGTTTTATTTATACTGGATTTTTTTTTCCATTAAACATTATGTTACTTATTTCAGTCCTTGTTGCATTTATGTTAGCCAACGTTCTGCTTAATCAGTGGTTATATATTAGATGTTTTGTTATTTCAAATTCAGAATTGTAAAATTGTATTTAGTGTTGATTGTCAGATCATAGTTTTATTTAGATTTTATCATACTTACAGAATAATTTTAATTCTTTTGAAATTTAATATAATTTGAAATAATTTTGTGCAAAAACTTCATATTCCTTTAAATTACTTTTGCTTGTGCACATTTTTGTTTGCCTGCACAATAGTTGTTAATAGTAAGGAAAAACCTTAGTTTGCAGAATATCAAGTAATTGGTTGCCTTCCTTAGTTGTTTTGAAAGGTGGAATGAGAATATCAATATGATTAATGTAATGTGGATTAAAAAGAATTGTTTATTGCTTGAATAGCCTCCTTCTATTTTGGGCCATAGCAACCTCAGTTTTTAAGTATTATTCCTAATTAGTAAGATAAATGCTTTTTTTTTTATGATGGATAAATGTCTAAGTATTATTTATTATTTGTGTGTTATATGTATATATATATTTATTTAATTTTGAACCTTACTTCAATTTTCTTTTAAATTCTTTAGTTAAACATTTGTTAACCTTGGTGAACATTTTAAAATTGCATGGGAGATGGACAATTTCTAAATGTCCATTTCTTATCCATTGTGGTAACTAGAGTTGGAATTATTACTGTTATGATTTGTGTAGTTCTGTACTAAAATATGGATAATTTGATTGCATACGTACTCATTATACAATTTATTAGGAACACCACTGACAAAGAAACTGAGTGCTGTGTGCCAGTGTATACAGGGGGGCAGAAGAAATCTAGAAATTGTTTGTGATACACATGCAGTGTTAAAATGGACAAACATTGTGACCTGATTGATTCTGAATGTTACTAGGATTATATAGATTTAGTATTTCTGGTAGGGGCTTTGTCAATGGCCATACAATTTTAAATGATTTATGCACATCATTATTGCCTGCATGTAACAGAAGGAAATCCCTATGGTAGATAAAGACTCCTTGGCTGATAGCTGAGAATAAGATCATTCAGTGTAAAACATCTGAATAAAGCGTGGCTGGTGTTATTTGAGCCAGTATGATATATGGGTTATGCTGTCTCCAAAATCTCATTAGAACCTTGGGCTATATATCATGTATGCCTTTAGTCCAGTACAAGTTACTGTAGCAGGTTTATGTATGCCATGTATCTGCATACAACAGAAGGAAACTCGTATGGTAGGTCAAGGATTTTTGAAATTAGACTTTATAGTAAATTGAAAAAGGGTTATCTGATTCCATTTGTGCCAGATGGCAGAATCAGGTTATGGAGAAAATCACATTATGAAATAGATGTGTCATGCTTAGTTATGTAAGGCCTGTTTTGTTGAGAAACACCAGGACCCCTGATATTCACAGGGCATATGGATAATAATGCCAGTATTGCAGATCATGTGCATACCCCATAAAGGTACAGTGCACCTTGTATATATATACTATTCTAATATATATAATTGGAATATATATATATACTGTATATACTATTCTAATGTGTGATCACACCCTCTAGCGGGGTAATGAAGTATGCACTTCAGTATTTTCAAGAGCATGGCAGAATAACTCACCCATGCTTCCTTGTCCCACATAGTTGCTGATCTTAAACCTAATAAGACATATGGATCAGCTTTCATTTACCATCCAGGAAATGAAAAAGCTATCAGTTTTTTTTGGTTGAAGGTATCAGTAGGGTATTACTGTTATTATATGGGGTTCGTGCTGAGATGAATCACTACTGTTCTGGAGGTAAATGATGTTATACAAAGCAGTAGTATAGTTGTTTGTTAATAAATGTCTGTTTAGTATACAAACATGTGCACTATAATTTACACCCCAAAGCATAAGTGCTCTATTAGTGTGAAATTCATCCATAATGATATTCAGAATAGTTTTTTATGTTCATTGATTATTTTATCCAAGATTCCCAATCTTTTTTTTTTTTTAACTTGAATGCCAACACTGAAAAAATCTAATTTTATTTTTATTAAAATTAAAAATATATATATATATATTATCTTGTACTAGCAATTTTTTTTTTTTGTGACTGTAAACTACAACTTATATCTCATATAATGCTGCATAATGGTGTACCAGCTGTATGTGTACTGCAAGATGGGAACTGCTGATTGAGATGATAGCAGAACAATAACAAGATGAAGATACAGTATGAGATAGAACAACTAGAAAAGTTATTTTGTATCAGATTAAAAAAAAATTAATATAGAATTCTAAACATACCATCTAAGATAGTATCATAAAAGTAAGCTTCAGTTTATTAGTATTCAGGCATAGCAGAACAATAACAAGATGAAGATACAGTATGAGATAGAACAACTAGAAAAGTTATTTTGTATCAGATTAAAAAAAAAATTAATATAGAATTCTAAACATACCATCTAAGATAGTATCATAAAAGTAAGCTTCAGTTTATTAGTAAAAGTGCAATGCACAAAGCAGCAGTAACTGAGTCATAAACCAGATTGTGATTCACCATTGATGGCTTCCGGCTAGAGAGTTCAGTTTAGAAGGAACTAAAGTTAATTCAGTTAATGTCAACATATACATAATGTCAGCCACACAATTTATAGATTATTCACAGATTATTACAATTTATATATTAAATTCACAGGTTATTTAATTTAACTCAGATTATATGACAAAATTTAGTTATTAGATTTAAACATCAGTTATATCATATAGCTTTACCACTGACAGGTTTGTTGCTGAGTGTATGGTTTGAAAAACAGAATAATGTTTTTAGGAATAAGTGGAATAGCTGGTTAATTATTAGAATATTATTTAGTTGAAAATAATTGTCATATTTAACCTAACTGTAGGTGCACAGTTGCAGTGATCTAATTCATTCTGAATCTGCATCATCTGGTACTGATTATTTACCATTTTACCCTAGAATACTGCATACAGTTTTGGAAACTTCATTTTAGAAAGGACATAGATCTGTTGGAAAGGGTGCTGAGAAGAGCAACAAGATTGGTAAAATATTCTTACTAAGGAAGACTTGAGTTCTGTAATTTGCAGTCTCTAGAAACTAGGCATCTGCATGGTGATCTAATTTAAATGTAGTAGGCTTTAAATGAATTAAGTAACAGAAATTTTTATTAAGATTCAATTTATTCCAACTGTCACTCACTCTCTGGCTGAAATGAAAATTCAGCCAGAAAGTGAGTGATTGTTGGAATAAATGTCCATCTAATGTTGATGAAAACAGATAGTTTCAATAAATTTAAAGATGGGTTGAGTAAATTATTAGATGGAATGAACAAATGAACTGGGTAAATTTTTTATTTATTATTTATTTTTTGGTTAATGCTATATAAGCTTTGCATCCTTGCCTCATATTACCAGTAGTAATACCTACCTTTAAGTCATCAGCAACCTTTAACAGCTCTCCCTGTGTATCCACGGTCACTGTTATTGAGGAAAATTAGAAATAAGAGGAACCAGAATGCTGAACTCTTAGGGACCATGCTTTCTACATAATAAGGTCTGAAGAATGCTATTGATTACACAGTCTTCTTTCACCCAACCAGTTCCTGATCAAAAGGATCTTTCCGGTATTCCTAACACACTGCAGTTTGTGTAGTAGCCTTTCATGGAGTTTTGGAATCAAAGTTTAATAAATATATGGTATACAATATTATAATTATAGTCTGTTTCAGACATAACCTGTACATTTCCTCTCATCTATCAGCTTTTGTTCTCCCCTCACATCTAATCCTCTCTCTTTTCTTCCCTTGCAGAAAGCAGAGGAATGAAAACAAAATGCAAATGTGAGGAAATTGCTATGAAAGCAATGAAGTATCAGGATACATCCAAGAGATGAAGAAAAACCAGCCCATTGCCTCAGTTGATGAAATCTCATTTAAGTCAATGAGGAGACCATCTGTAATGCAAGAGGGCTTCATTTTCAGTGCTGATACTAGTTCAAAACTTAAAGGAGCTGCAACTATAGCAAGAATTTCTGGCCACTAGACTGGATGCAATTACAATGTTCACAGAATTGGAAGCATTTATCTTTGAGAAGATCTCTATAAAGCAAAAGCTAGACAACTAAGGTCCAAACATTCATCATACACTTCATTTGTGATTACATGTAGTAAGGTGGCCATTTGGCCACCTTACTACGTATGCATGGCTGGCCTTATGGATCCAAAGTTTAATTTTTTTGAGACTTCAGAAACAATTCCATTTTCTAGTCACATCGATCCTGCTGGTCAAGATGCTGAGATTTTTGCAATTACTAATGACCTCACACAGATTAGCATTAGTAGTGGTGTATGATGAAGAAAGCAAGCTTATAGAGCAGCAGCCAAAAAAAAAAAAAAAAAAAAAGAACACTTCCCATTTCACTGATCCATTTGCTCCAAAAGTTTGTCCATTTCTTCCTTGAATCTATTTAAGCTATAAACTTCCATAGCAGATGTAAGTTTGTTCCAGCAGTCAACCACCCACTGGCTAAATCAAATTTCTGCACATCTATTCTGCAACTGTTTTTCCTCAATTTGAATTTATGTCTCCTCAAGTGATTAATCTGAGCAAGAGAAAGAATCACATCAGCATTGAGTTTGCTGATGTGATTCAAAGCCTTATACACCTCAATCAGATCATTTCGCAGGTGCCTAGTCTCCAGATACTGCAATTTTCAGAACGTAAGCCTTTCTTCATAAGAGCACCCAAGTGTTCCCTTCACCAATCTCATTACCCTTCTCTGTACTTGTTCCAGCAGCTCTACATCCTGCCTAAAATAAGGCCTGTAGACCTGTGTACAGTACTCAAGGTGTGGCCTGACCATTGCCTTATACAAAGGGATAATTACCTCCTTATCCTTGCTAGCAAAATTCCTGTATATCATTGATAAGACCCCATCAGCTGCTCTGGCAGCCTGTCTGCACCGCTCAGAAAACTTCATATGTGACTGCATAATTACCCCCACATCTTTTTCATTCTCCACTACACTGAGTGTAGTATTGCACAGTTGGTATGTTACTCTGGGATTACTGCTACCCATATGCAGCACTTTTCATATGGATATCAATGAACAGATTGTTCATTTACCTTCCAGAATACCATATAATCCTAACCATATAGCCAACCTTGATCTTTTTGTAACAAACAACCCTTCCAAGTACACAGTTGAGGTGAGTGGTCCTGTAGACATCTCAGGTAACAATTTCGTAATGGTCTCTTCTCCAATGGAGCCTTTCTCTTGTGGCCATTCTCAATTTTGCATTGTTTGGCATTACAAGAATGCAAAATGGGATGATTGGTGAGATTTCTGTTCTTCTTTACCTTGGTTTGATTACTGTTTTAAATCTTCTGATCAGTATTTGCTCATATCAAGTCAGTGATTATTAGGGATAAAATCCTTTATTCCACACTCCATCTTAGAATATCATCCTTTATCTAAATCTTGGTTTTGTAATAAATGTGCTATCTGTCCAAGACAAGAATGCTGCATATTGCAATTATCATGTTAGTTGCATATTGCTATTATCAAAGTTCTGATAATGAAACTTAACAGCATGAGATGAATGATCTGATGTAAACTTGACCAAACTTTGTACCACATATATTTATTTAAGGTTATGATAGATTACATCCAGTTTTTGAGTTCTTCTTGTGGGTGACATCTGTAACGATTCAAATCCTAAAGATTGGAGAAAGCTGTCAATCTCTGATTTTTTAATTGAGCACCTATGTATAGGCATGTTAAAGCAACCTGAGAGGATAATAATGACTAATTCCTTCAAATGGCATGCTAATCAGGAGGAAAGCTCCAGCCTTGAGTTGCATGGATGCTCCAACAGAAGGGGGGTGCCTCCGTAGCCAGGTGGGCAGGAGCAGCAGTGCATAGCACACACTTCTTGATTAGACCGGGATTCAAGCCCGTGACCACCAAATACGGAGGATGCGGAAAGGTCAGGGAATGACCACCGCATATCCCCAGAGCAATATGGCCTTAGTTGCTAATGCTCCTTAAAAAAAAAAAAAAAAAAACCAAACAACAACCAACAGCAGGTAGACATTGCTGATTTGTATTTTGGAATGAATTTTGTTGAGAGTGGAACAGCATAGAAGCTACCAGTTGAACTCTTTGTTACACAAGGAAACTGGAGGCTCTTATGTATACAAATTAAGCCTCTACCTCCATATTTATGTATTCTTTCATTAGAGGAGAGATTTACACTGAGGTGGTTAAGCTGCTTGTCACTGTCAAGCCATGTTTCTACCTGATCAATAAAGTAAAATCTTTAAGGAGGTCTGCAGAGTATGTGATTTATTTCCTAGACTCCTTTCATTTTGCATGAAAAAGGTCAGAGAGAATTGTCTCCCTTACAGGTATGCTGACCAGTTGCTATCTTCTTCTGACCCAAGGAGTTATTTTATTTATTTATTTTTTATGAAACCCCACACACAAAATTTATTTGAACCTACAGTAATTAGAACTGTGCATGGGTTGAAATGATAAAAGAAATACAGTTAATATTAGACTTGAACTTCTGTAGATTATAGAAGAAATACAGCATTATATCAGGAAATGTGTGTGAAGGGAGGTTTTCCAGGAAGAAGAAAAGTTGGTTCTGTGAGTTTTTGAGAAGTCGGACAGTAAAAGAATCTGATTGCTTGCAGCACATGTTTGGACTGGTTTGGAAGAGAAAAGCGGAATTATAGAAGCCAATTCAGAAGAACAGTGCCCATGGAAGTATCTATAGAAAAGGAATGTAAGTAGAAACAGAATGTTTATGAGACAAACAGTGGAGAGACTGTAGGAAATGGGTCATTAATTAACCTAACTGCCCTCTTTTGAAAGGAGTCTAGAAGCCTGAGAAAGGTTATGGGGGCAACACCCTGGATGTGCAAACAACATTCCATAGTAGGGCAGATTTGAGATTTGTACAGAGTAAGTAGTTGTTTAGAAGAAAGGTAATGCTAAGGGTGAAGAGAAAATTCAGTTTTTTAGATGCGGAGGAAGCACTATTTGTAATGTGAAATGAGGCCTCATTTCAAGAAGGATGTAGAGCTGCTGGAACGAGTGCAGAGAAGGGCAACAAGATTAGTGAATGGAACAAAGGGGTGCTCTTACGAAGAAAGGCTTAAGTTTTGCAAATTACAGTGTCTGGAGACTAGGCACCAGCTAGGTGATCTGATAGAGATGTATAAAGCCTTGAATGGTTTGAGCATGCTCAATGCTGATGGGATTCTCCCTCTTGCTCAGAATAATCACCTGAGAGGGCATAAATTCAAATTGAGGAAAGACAGATGTAGGATAGACATGCGGAAATTTGCCTTTAGCCAGCGGGTGGTTGGTTGGTGGAACAGACTTCCATCCCTTGTCGTGTAAGTTGATAGCCTAAATAAGTTTAAGGCTCAGCTGGACAGGTATTTCGAATGAATAGAGGGGTGAAATGGAAGTGGTTTTTTTTTTTTTTTTTTTTTTTGGCTGATGCTGCATAAGCTTTCTTTCTTGCATCAAATGCCTCTACTAATGCTAATGTGCTTATGCCAAGAGAGATTAAAAGTCAGGATAATCACCAATAGAGATATATGATCTTACCCAATCAGAGTGTCATCAAAGATAAGCATAGGATCCTTTTTGGATTCTATGCTTAGCAGAATCCTTTTTGGGAGATATAAGCAGAACCGAGTTTTAGAAGGATTGAAATCAGCTAAGTTGATTTCAATTTCCTTCATTGGAAAATTACCTGGAGATCAGCATTTAAGCAACTGATAGTGGATATTTGAAAAATTGAAGCTGTTTGTGCAGGGCCAGGTTTCTCAAACTGGAAGGTGGAATGCAATAGGCTATCATCAACAAAGCTATGGATAGGATTTCCAGTCAACAGAGGGTCATTATTATACAAGAGGAAAAAAGAGTGAGGGAAAGAACTGAACCTTGGGAAACACTAGCATTAGTGGAAAAGACAGAGACAAAGAGCCATCTACCATCACCCAAAGCGAGTGGTCAGAGAGAAAACTGGATACCCAATTACAAAAAACAGCAAGCAAACCATAAGATACAAGCTCATTTAAAAGACCTTTATGCCAAACACAATTAAAAGCATTTGAAATATCAAGAGCAACTGCTTGAGTTTCACCAAACTTTTTCACTGAATTTTTCCATAGATGGGTAACAAGTGAATATATCACCAGTGGTTCAACACTGAGAGAATGCAGAATGGTGATCACTGATCAGATCACCAGTAGGAGACAGGACTGGAGGCCACTCAAATCTTCCAAAATATTCTCAACTTAGTATATTAGAGAAGATATTTTCTTGAAAAATGATATATATACTCTCCTCCAAAGATGTAATTAACTGCCTATCTCAAAATTTAGCCACAATAGCAAAAAAAGATATCAAAAACAGTTAGCATATCAACAAACTTTTGTTGTTGTTGTTTTGTGGTTTTTCCTTTTGCTGCAAAGCAACAAAGAATTTTTTCTTTTTTTTTTTTTTTTTTGCCAAACAGAAAGCGTTCCAAGTGTGGCACAAAGTACCACCACAAAAAAAAAGCACATCAAATTTAAAAATGAGCACCAACAAGGTTGGTCTGTGCAGAAAGGAGGCAGTTGCTTGCATTTTAGTTCTCCCTTCAGAGTGATGCTTTACAATTCCTAGTTTTAACATCACTGTATTTAGTAGTCCTATGTATCTGAATCACACACACACGGAAATGCATGTACTTCTGTAGCCCCCCCCCCCCCCAAATCGGGCACCTGTATGTGTTAAGGGGGATCTCCCAGTGATGCTTCTGATCCTCCAGATTATTGTCACTGAGATCCAATACTCACACTGTAGGTTCCAGGTTAACATCATATGTATCCATGTTTTGATGTGTGACGCAACTTATGGAAATTTGGAAAGGGAAATCTGGTGATGGTGAGGCCCAGCTTGAACATGCCATTTTGGCACCTGATTTGACAAGATTGGGTATCCTGATATGTGTCAACCATGCTGAAACCAAGTTCATACCCTCATGGTCCCAGAGACAGGATTCAGGCTGGTGAAGGTGCAATTGTGGTATGTATGTAGCCCCAGCATTCCATTCCTGAGCATATTTATTGCTTGTCAGGTCTTGGGCTCTATGGTGGGTGGGGAGCCCAGGCACTGAATGGCATAAAAACTCCTGCAAATCCTGATAATGTAAATTCATTTTCCAGGACCCCAACAAGGTCCCACAGAACAAAACATAATGAAACAAATAATGTCACTTCACCAAAGAGACTCAGAACTGAAGACATATCAGGTCCAACACCTCGATACCCGATAGTGCATTCCACTAGTGTAAACCTCAATATGCTAGTGGAATCCTACATAGTCTGTGTCACTTGCTTCACCCAGAAGGGTTTTGAACGGTTGGCAGGTTCCCCAAAATTGAACAGCTTTATTTTGATGATGTCCGTATTGAGACTAGAAATGGCTGACACTCAGAACAGTTTCTCTGAACCACATTGTTATGATTAGTAGTAGTAGTAATGGCAAATGATGCAAGAAAGCAAGCTTATACAGCATCGGTCAAAAAAAAAAAAGCCAACATTTCCCATTCACCTGTCCATCCCTTTTAACAGTTCATCTAGTAGTGGTGCCTCCGTAGCCAGGTGGGCAGAAGCAGCAGTGCGTAGCACACGCTTCTTGATTTAGACCGGGGTTCGAGCCGTGACCACCAAATATGAAGGATGCGGAAAGGTCAGGGAATGACCACCACATATCCCCTGGAGCAATATGGCCTTAGTTGCTAATGCTCCTAAAAACTAAACAACAAACAACAGTTCATCTAGTTTTTTTCTTTATTTATTTTTAAAAAATTATTTTTCCAAAATTCCCATGTTTTGACTATGGTATCCTTACAAATGTGGTCATGTGAAACAACATAGTAGGACATCGCTCATTGTACAGGGATCATGGTCTGATGTACTCTCCAATGTACTCTAAGTTTCTTGCATTGCATGGACAGAGATGATCTTCAAATCAGATGCTGTTAGTCCTAACGTTTGTACAAAGGAGGCTGGGGCAGCTGCACTCCACACTCCCCTATAAGAAACTGTAATGAATGAAACAACTGAAAGATGGCGTGTTTGACTTTTAGCTTTAACTTTTACCTGGCTTTAAGGTGACGAGATATGTCGAGTTCATTTCCATGGCCCACAACCTAAGCATCTAAGATAACAGCACAATCACTCCATATATACCAAATCAGGTTTTTGGAACTCCATTAATTATTTGGTAATACTGCTCTTTGAGGACTGTCCACTGTTTCAGAGAAAGGTGATTAGCCATGATGTTTACTCTGTTATCATGTCACTTTATTCTTGCTTCATGTTAATGGTGATATCTTTGTGAAACATGGGCTAGAGATTCTACAGACTGACACCTGGCCCTACAGGCCCTATGATTTGTCCAACATTGAGAAGTGTGTGCTAAGGTGGGTAAAGCATTGATACTAGTTTTTATTAAGTCAGTGTTTTCATGGCCAGATAGAACCAGGTGCCATCCCCAACCCACTTATGTTGAAAATTTACTTTAGAGGTATCCTATTGTATTGCCATTGTATGATCTATGAAGCAAGTCCTTCCAATGATGTTTAATCTTCTTGATGGAGTTTACATACCCACTTCCTCCCTTCAACAGTTTTTCCACTGCACCAAACTCTTTCCTAATAACAGGTACATCAATCAATTTCCTAATTATAGGAGATGACGAGTATTGTAACGTCAAGAAATCACTTCATTTGTAAATAGATATCATCCATCTAAGTGAAGGAATACCAAGTTCTCCCTCCAACACCTCAGCTATAAAATAAGCAGTAACCATGTCTTTCAGTAGCCTAAGCCATAAATGTACAGCTGATTGAGCGTGAAAGTCCAATTTCTTCAAACACATGGCTGTAGTCCTATCAAGTACCAGCTGATGGTTCAACCAAGGAAGCTGAAACAACTTCAATATAATAAGATGTGAGATTTTAATGGTGCTCTTCAGAGCTTTTTTAATTTAGCCGTACCAAGTACCAGTACCCACTTTGGTACAGCCTTCAAGAGAAAATTCTGTTCCAAGGTACTTCCATAAGAACTCAATCAAACAAGAAGTCATATTACTTGATTCCGTCGGGAACTTAGTATCTTGACCTTTATCTTCTTTTCATGGCTAGAGGGAACCAAAGACAGTGTCCTTGATAGGATCAAGTCATCAGTGAATGCCATGGTGTTGATTTTATATCCTCACAAATCAAAACCTATATCACTTGGCAACTCTTGGAGGAGCATATCTATAACATTAAAAACAGTAGGGGGTCTCCTTGTCATACTCCTTATGGGGTGAATACAATGTTCATTCCAACCATACGAAGTTTGGTAAAGAGTTGACCTGCAAAGAAGAAATAATATAGTTAATAATGCTTTGAGGTCAACCCTTCCACACAAAGGCGTTCATGGTTGCTGGAAAGGTCACCTGGTTGAAGGCTTTTTTGGAGGTCTGTAGTAGCCTTACACTCTTACAGATTCAGAAATTATTAAAAATAAATTGAATCTATTCAAATTAAATTAATTAAAATTGACTAAATTCCTTGAATTCATTCAAACTACATACCTCTACAACACTAGATTGACGTTTGTTTGCCCCCCCCCCCCCCAATGTGCATAATTTTAGCAAGAGGAAGGATTCCATCAGTATTGAGTTTACTCATTCTATTCAAAGACTTAACAATTCACTA
The DNA here is from genome assembly GCF_048544385.1 of Mastigoproctus giganteus. NCBI lineage: Eukaryota > Metazoa > Arthropoda > Arachnida > Uropygi > Thelyphonidae > Mastigoproctus > Mastigoproctus giganteus. Next base: position 66,674,691 of record NC_143578.1, read on the forward strand.
TTTTTATGCATTTTTTGCATAATTAAGTGGTCACCCAAGTGCCATAAATGTAAAGGCACATGAAATTATATGTTTTCCAGTAATGCTTGGCTTTTGTTAATAGACTTGCCGCACAGTTTTATTTGTTTCTTTCTTGTGTTGATATTGCTAAATGTACATGAATAAACTTTTTATAAAATTTTCAGATTTGTTCTGATTTACAGCTCAGCATGAAAGTAAGTGTTTGCTTTTAGTAATGAATTCCAAACTTTTAAATTTTAACCATTATGTAAGAATTTTCAGAATGTTGGGATGCTGAAATGTTGATTTTTTTAAACAATCCAAAAATTTGGAATAGTGAGTTCTCCCACATTTAGGTGGTAGTGAACGTGTTAAACATCTCAGTCAGATCTCCTCACAGGTGCCTTGTCTCCAGATGCTGAAATTTGCAAAACAAAAGCCTTTCTGATGTGAAAACCTTTTGCTCCCTTCACCAATCTTGTTGCTCTTCTGTGCATCCTTTCAAACAGATCCATGTGCTTCCTAAAATGAGTTTTCCAGACTTATACGCAGTACTGAAGATGTAGCCTAACCTTATGCAGTGGGATAATCACCTCCTTATCCCTGCTGGCAAATTCATGCATATCATCAACTCTCCTGGCAATGTGCTTACACTGCTCAGAGAACTTCATATCTGGCTGCACAATTAAACACAGGTCTTTTTTATTCTCCACTGCCCCATGTGTCTTACCACAGTACGTTAATCTTGGCTTGCTGCTACTAATACAAAGTATCTTGCATTTGTCAATGTTAAACTTCAGTTGTCACTTCTCAGCCTATCTGCCTAGATTTTGTTGCAGTAGCATACCCTGATTACTGTGATTAAATACCTTGCCAACCTTTTATCTGGAAACTTAGACATTAAGTGTGATATACCTTCATCAGTATCATTAAGAAAAAAGAATAAACAACAAAAACAACAATGGGCCTATTGTTGTTTATTATTAAAAGTTAAGTTTGTGTTTTAACTTTTGTGCTCTTCAATGAAAACATGCAAAACCACCCCCTGTGGCTGTATCAAGTCCTTCTAGAGTATGCTTTGCGAAAGGAGCACAAATAATAAACATAACATAATCCTGATTTGTAGGAGAACTGCCTTCAGAGTTTCCCCTAAACCAAACCATTCCAAACCAAACCTACTCTGAGCTCTTGCTTTGCTGCTCTAGTCTGAGGCATGATTTTAACCTAAATTTTATTTAAGAACAACATGTAAAACTAAGAGATTGAAAAGAATAATGTATGCTAATCCAGTTTATTTAACACCAGTACAGACTATGCTCTTTTAGATTATGTTACATACTACATGATAAAATCACATTTGTAGTGCTATGAATTTATAGTTTATAGGTCTCTTCTGATACTGATTACACTGCTATAAAAGTACATAGAAAACCTCCAGTTATCATCTGTGGCAGTACTGTTATCAATACTAGTGGGCCAGAATTTTGACATTCTTATCAATACAACAGAATGGCTGCAAAATTCTGATATTCTTATTGATACAACACAATGACAGCAGAAGTTGACTGTGGTTTCTTAAGCAATTAAAAAGTAATGAACAAATTCACTGACTTATTCAGAGAATCACAAATAACTACACTACTAATTTGAAATCAAAAGTTACAACAAAACAATGTTTAATCAATAAAGTTTCACTTCATTGTCCTGAAAATGTTTTGTCTCCTGATAACCTTGTATGTTGGTCAAATATTGAATGTAGTAACACCACCACAAGACACTGAACTCGTCATGTAGTATAATTTCAGAATGGGACCACCTTCAAGTGCTTCAGGGAAAAATTTGTTCTGAACTTAAAATTCAAGGAGCAGCAGCTGCAAAATGTGTGTGTACATAGGGATCGGAATCCAATACCCACTAGAAACCTCATCCTTACCTTCATTTCACTGCTGCCTAATTCATTTAAAACTAGGTATCTTCACTGGTCAGTACAAACATATATACCAAATCCTTTATGTTGCTTCAAGCAGTACTTTGCATTTGTCAGTGTTAAATTTCAGTTGCCATTTCTCAGTTCATCTACCTAACTTTTCTAGATCCTATTGCATCATTCTTGTCATTAACCACACTGCTGACCTTTGTATCATCAGCAAACTTGGATATTAAGTCTGATATGCCTTCATCAATATCACTGATAAATAGAAAAAACAACAATGGACCCTACACCGAACCGTGGGGGGACTCCACTGATAAAATTAGTCCACAAGGAGCAGTGTCCATTGATTACCACTCTCTGTCTTCTCCAACTCAGCCATCCCTTTATCCATAGCAGCAACCTGCCCCTATTGCCACACTGCTCCAATTTGTGTAGCAGTGTACAACAGTATCAAAAGCTTTCCTGAAATCCAAGTATATGATATCAAAATTATATTTTGCATCCAGTTCCTTTGTGACCACATCATAGTATCCATTCAAATTGGTCAGACGAGATTCTCCCCTAACAAACCCATGCTGTGTCTGAAGTATAACTGCAGCCATGTTTAGATGATCCTGCATGACCACTTTAATCAGTGACTTCATTATTTTCCCTGTAACAGAAGTTAAACTAACAGGTCTGTAATTACATGTATCATCTTTGATCGCCCTTTGTGAATTGGGGATACATTCATGCACCTCCAGTCCATGGGGGCCTACCCTAAATTCAAGGATGCCCTCATAATTATAGCTAAAGGTTTGCTTATTTCTTTCACCGATTCCCTTAATATAATTGGATAGATCCTGTCCACCTCAGGTGCTTTTCTTATGTTTAATTTCAATAATTTCTCTTACATTTTCCTTTCAGTTATTGCAAAATCATTTAGCTCTCTGTTAGAGTTTGATAAATTTCTGACATCACCTTCCCTAAAGAATTCCTTAGGTGTGAATGTAGATGCAAAATACTTATTTAGTTTGTCAGCAACCTGAGCAGGATCATCAAGTCGAACCATTGATATCAAGTGGACCAATTTGATTCATCCCCTTCCTTCTAGTATTTATATAAGTAAAGAAGTCTTTGCAGCCTTTGCCAAAGATTTATTATAATCTACTTTTGCTCACCTAACCTCCTTTGTGATTTGATTACAGACTAGTTTATATTTTCCATAGGATTCTGTGTCACCTGATAATTTAGCATTAGCAGAGGCATATGATGCAAGAAAGCAAGCTTATGCAGCATTAGCCAAAAAAAAAAAAAAAAATCCTCCCACACTACTCATCTATTCACTCCAAATGCTTGTCCAGCTCAGCCTTAAATTTATTTAACCTATCAACTTACACAACAAGAGATGAAAGTCTGTTCCAGCAATCAACCACCTGCTGGCTAAAGGCAAATTTCTGCACATCTATTCTACAACAACTGTCTTTCCTCAGTTTGAATTTATGTTCCCTCAGATTCTTAATCTGAGCAAGAGAAAGAATCCCATCAGCATTGAGCTTGCTCGACCCATTCAAGGCCTTATACACCTCGATCAGTTCACCTCGCACGTGTCTAGTCTCCAGGCGCTGCAATTTGCAGAACTTAAGCCTATCATGGTAAGAATACCCCTTTGTTCCTCTCACCAATCTTGTTACCCTTCTTTGTACTCATTCTAGCAACTCCTTCATCCTTCCTAAAATGAGGCCTCCAGACCTGTACACAATATTCGAGTTGTGGCCTGAGTATTGTACAATGGGATAATCACCTCCTTGTTCCAGCTAGAAAAATTCCTGGCTAAGGTAAAGAAAGCCAACATGAGAACGACGAGAAATGTCGGAAAATTTATGCGGAAAATTAGTTTCCCGACACTGGATTTCAGTGCTGCTCGCTTGGCAAACAGACAGTAGGTGTTATCAGTCTGGAGCCAAAATCGAGAAGGATATATTGATTGATTGACAGGTAGGCATGTCAAACGATGAAATGATTGGTGATGGGTGTACGAGACGACAAGCTACTGTGTAGTCATTGGTTGGCATTATAATGTGTATTTATGAGTAGTGAACAGTAAACAGGTAATAGTAGCGATGAATCTTTTAAAGATGGAAGAAATTTGTAAGAAAAATAAAACGTTGGTTGATTTTTTTGGTGAAAACTAAATTAATAAAAGTTCCGTTCTGTTCATTTTTATGTTCCTCATTATGTTTTTTTTCTCATTATTAAAACAGATTTTTGGAGTTCATGAGTGTTTTTACTATATTGTTGATTTAAGTTTCGTTACGAAAAAAAGGAAAAGGTTTCCTTATATTTCGTTACCTAGGTTAGGAAATAATAGGAAAAGAAAAAAGGATTTTTTTTATATATATATATATATATATATATATATAGTGAATAGCTGTTGAGCCATTGATTGACGTTATGATACATGTGTATTCGCACGAGTGTCTTTAAAAATAAAAGTACAGTAATAAAAAATTAATATTTTGTTAATTAACAATTTATGCTCTAGTCCACTCATGATTCTAAAGAAAAAAGGTTAGGTTATCCCCTCCACTTCGGGAGGGGGTCAAGCTCCCATGGGATTCAAGTGGAGGTAACTTGACCTTTTTTCACCATTATGGAAAGTGTTCATTAGGGCAAGTTACCATTAGTGCTTCTGAGTGCTACTAAAGTGATACTAAACCGATGTTATCGTGTTTTGTGTTCGCGCACCAGTCAGCACATCATTTGCCACGCCTACCTGTCAATCAATATATCATTCTCGACTTTGCTCCAGACCAATAACACCTACCGTCTGTTTACCGAGCGAGCAGCGCTAGAGTGCCGTATCTGGAAACTAATTTTCCACATAAATTATCCGACGTTTCTCGTCGTTCTCGTGTTGGCTTTCTTTACCTTCGCCTAATTCCTATATATCATTGACAAGACTCCATGACCTGCTCTGGCAGCCCATCTGCACTGCTCAGCAAACTTCATATCTGACTACACAACTACCCCCAGATCTTTTTCACTCTCCACTTCCCTGAGTGTAGTACCACACAGTTGGTATGTTTCTCTTGGGTTACTGCTACCCATATGCAGTACTTTGCATTTGTCAATGTTAAACTTCAGTTGGCACTTCTCAGCCCATTTGCCCAACTTATCTAGGTCTAGTTGCAGTAGCATACTGTCTTTACTGTCATTAACAACCCTGCCAACCTTTGTATCATCTGCAAACTTAGACATTACGCCTGATATACCCTCATCACTATCATTTATGAATACACAACACAACAACAATGGGTCCAACACCGGACCCTGGGGAGGAACTTCACTAATAACATTAGTCCACAAAGAGCAGTGTCCATTGATTACCACTCTCTGTCATCTCCCACTCAACTATCCCTTTATCTATTGTAGCAACTTGACCTTAATGCCATACCGCTCCAATTTGTACAGCAGTCTTCCATGTTCAATTTATATGCATTCCATGCATTTTACTTCCCTGCCATTAGTCTCAGTTCATCTGACATCCATTTAGGCCTATACCTTGGAAGAGTATTTTTTAGTTGGTATGAAAAGCCTAGTAGCTATCTACGTTCAACTTAATACGGCAGATCGCCACCTTGTTGTTCCCATTTTCGAAAGTCACCGGACGAGGGCATCTTTAGCTTTCAAATTTCTCTTTCTCATGGCTGATAGTGCACCTTCCTTCTATGTTTTTCTAGGGTGTCCTTGCCTTCTCTTTACTTGTAGTATCCACTCATATATAATTTTAGGCCATCTCCATTCACGTGCAGCAGATGTCCAAGCCATCTCAACCTCCTATTTTCTATTTGTTCTATAATATCTTCATCTGCGTGCATACGCCTTCTTATTTCCTCATTCATTATCCTCTCTAGCGTAGAAACCCCAGCACTCTGACGTAAGTAGTCCATCTCTAGGGCTCTAAGCTTCTTTTTGTCACTCCCTTTCAGTGTCCACACCTCACATCTATAGAAAGTACCGATTCCAGTCTAGAAGCTACTGAAGCTTAGTAGTTTTTATGATTAATTCCTTGAATGCTTCCCATTTAGAATGTGCTGATGGTAACATCATCAGATAGTCCCACTGATACATATACATTTGTGGCTTTTGTGTGACTATTGCTTTAAAGGTATTCCACAATTCAAATGTATTTGTCCCCTCCTTTCTGCAGTCTTCCCAATTAATAAATGCCATGTGGTTCCTTAAACTGTAATATGCCCCTTTTCTGAAAAATTAAAATATCTGTCTTTGCCTTTAACTGCTGCAGCATCTTTCTTCATCTTCCAACTAACGACTGTGTGATTGCTGTCTGCCAATGGTTCCTGTACTGTAAGCCCTGTTTTGTCACCTGATACATGAGTAATGATGAGGGCTAGAATATTCTTATCCTAGTGTTTTCTCTGACATGCTGGTACAAATAATAATCATCTAGTTTTTTTTTTTTTTTTTTTTTTTGAATTTTGTTCCTTGTGGTGAGTTTCCCTCACACTTCCAACCAGTTAGGTGATGATCGAAGTCACTGACAATAAGACATTCACACTTGCTTGCCCAGCCATTTGCATATAGAGACTTTCATCATACTTTTCACGGCGCCTCCGTAGCCAGGTGGGAAGGAGCAGCAGTGCGCAGCACACGCTTCTTGATTAGACCGGGGTTCGAGCCCGTCACCACCAAATACGGAGGATGCGGAAAGGTCAAGGAATGACCACCGCATATCCCGGAGCAATATGGCCTTAGTTGCTAATGCTCATAAAAACCAAAATAACAAACAAACAACAAACATGCTTTTCACGATCCTTTATTCTGTAGATTTACAGACTAGAGGATTATGAAGAGGATGACACTACTCTCATTATACCTTTGCTTCCAGCTAACTCCCACCAGACAGATTCTGTGCTGGTAGGCATAACTTCTGAATCAAGAAAAGATCTTTTTGCATTAGGCTGCTTTTGATAAGAAGCTTTTGTTACCTGCAGAAACATCTAAACCTCCCAAATGCATCATTCATTTTACAAATATAAGGTGGTCTCAATTCCAATCTGAATGATGTTCATTTCCACTTATAGTCTGCCAAGCCCCACTTACTTTTTCTGACAGAATTCCAACTATTGGTTACCTCAACCACTGCTTATCTCAGTTGTCTTAATTATTCACTGTATGATTCCTTTTGCTTCAAAGGTGATACTTTTGTATATGTCTGCTCTGATATTCCCTGTCCAAGACAGTAATTTGGAATCCCCTCTTTTCTATCTTCTCTGGCTTAAAATCTCTCTACCTCATTCTGTTGAATTTGTCTACTGCTTCTGTTGTTCTCCCAACTCCACCAATTACATGGAACTCTTTGACTTTCTTTCTCTGAAACTTTACTTTCTAAAATGCAACTTTCCTAAAAGGGAGATAATTTTCTTTTGTGATTTTAACATTCACAATTCCATCTAGGTTCAGTTTTCTAGTTACATGGACCATTGGTTTAGATGCTGGCTTTTCCAATTACTAATGACCTCACATTGTTCATTTACCTACCAGAATACCAGACAATCTTAACTACACAGCTAACACTCTTGATCTTGTTCTCATGAAGAGCCCTTCCAAGTACATGGTTGAGGGAGTGGGCCTCTAGGCACCTCAGATCAAAACTTGATGATGATCTCTTCTCCAGTGGAGACACTTTTTCTTATGGCTGATGTCATAAGCTTCTGATGTCAATGTACGCTCAGATTGTGTCAGTGAAATTATTTTTGTAGTGACAAAGTCCTTTAATTCCACACTCCATCCCAACATCTCATCCTTTACCTAAATCTTGGTTTTCCAATAAACATATTAAGGCTGATCAAGATAAGAACATTGTATATTGCAATTGGTTTGTGTCCTCCAGGTTAATTTTTTTTGCGTGCACTAAAGCTTACAACAATTATATAGTAGTTATTGATCAATCTAAACTGGATTTTGAACAGAATAAGAGTAGAAAACTTTCTTTTTGTCCAAATGGTCCAGCATTCTGATCTCTTTCTAAAGCTATTAGCCACAACTTTTGCCTATCTATACTTCCGCCTCTGTTAAAATGTGATTGTTCGATTGTCTCCTCAGCTAAAGATAAAGCCAGCCAGCTTACTAGCATCCCAATTTTGTTCTAACTCTTGTATTGGTGATCTTGGTAAACAGCGTTGTACCATTCCTGCTACACTTGACTCAATGCCTTCTGTTGTCTTCTGTCAAAATGATGTCTGAAGAATTTTGAACACTCTGCATGCCCAGAAAGTTGCAGCTCCTGGTAGCATTTCTCCACAATTTCTCAAAACCTTGGGATTCCAACAACACTAGAATCCTTTCTACAACCAATACAACAGAAGAAAATTCAAAGAAGCCTTCTTCTTGAAAATGTTTGGAGCCTCAGCAATCAACAGAAAACAGGGAGTAGAATTCAACCAGCAATATTTCCACCTTTATGATAAGAAAATAGAAGAAGAAATGTAAAATCACGAAAAGAAAATAGCCTGCATGTCCAAGGAGTAGCCCATATTCAACCCCCTCCAGACCACCAGTATCAGCATGCACACCAACCCTGATGTTCAGAGTATGAGATCAAAGGTCACTACTGGCTTCCACTACACAAGATCCCAGGATCCACGATAGAAAACTTTGCACAAATCTATTGGCTATTGGATACTTTAATCCCACAGTTGATACTTTAATCCCTCACTTGTAAATTACCTGCTGACAGTACATCTTGCCTGTATGCACATCAGGTTTCTAAGAGCATCAGCAGGAGGAGTCTGTCAGCAGGTAAGAATTTAATCATTAGCATTAGTAGAGGCATATGATGCAAGAAAGAAAGCTTATGCAGCATCAGCCAGAAAAAAAAAAAAAAAAAAAAAAAAAAAACCTTCCACTTCACCCCTCTGTTCGTTCGAAACACCTGTCCAGCTGAGCCTGAAATTTATTTAGGCTATCAGCTTCCACAACAAGGGATGGAAGTCTGTTACACCAACCAACCCGCTGGCTAAAGGCAAATTTCCGGCAATCTCTCCTACATCTGTCTTTCCTCAATTTGAATTTATGCCCTCTCAGGTGATTATTCTGAGCAAGAGGCAGAATCCCATCAGCATTGAGCATGCTCAAGCCATTCAAGGCTTTATACACCTCTATCAGATCACCTTGCCGGTGCCTAGTCTTCAGACACTGTAATTTGCAAAACTTAAGCCTTTCTTCGTAAGAGCAACCCTTTGTTCCATTCACTAATCTTGTTACCCTTCTCTGTACTCGCTCCAGCAGCTGTACATCCTTCTTGAAATGAGGCCTCCAGACCTGTATACAGTACTGAAAGTGTGGCCTGACCATTGTCTTATACAAGGGAATAATCACCTCCTTATCCCTGCTAGAAAAATTCCTGTATATCATTGATAAGACACCATGAGCTACTCTTGCAGCCCATCTGCACTGCTCAGAGAACTTCATATCTGCCTGCACAATTACCCCCAGGTCATTTTCATTCTCTACCACTGTCAGTGTAGTACCACAGAGTTGATAGTTGCTCTGGGGTTGCTGTTTCCCATATGTAGTACTTTACATTTGTCAGTGTTAAACTTCATTTGCCACCTCTCAGCCTTCTGCTCAACCTTTCCAGTTCCTGTTGCAGCAGCATAGCGTCAGTAGTGTCCTTAACAACCCTGCCAACGTTTGTATCGTCTGCAAACTTGGACATTGAGCTTGATATACCATCATCAATATTATTTATAAATACAGAAAACAATAATGGACCCAACACTGAACCCTGAGGGACCCCACTAATAACATTAGTCCACAATGAGCAGTGTCTGTTGATTACCACTCTCTGTCTTCTCCCCCTCAACCACCTCTTTATCCATAGCAGCAATTTTTGCCTCCAATGCCACACTGCTCCAATTTGTGCAGCAGTCTTCCATGTGAAAAAGTATCAAAAGCTTTTCTAAGATCCAAGTATATAATATCAAAGTTATTCCTTGCATCCAGTTCTTTTGTGACTGCATCATAGTATCCAATCAGATTGGTCCGGCAAGACTTCCCCTTAACAAAACCATGCTGTGTCCGAGCTATAACTGAAGTCTTGTCTAGATGATCCTGCAGTGCTTCTTTAACCAGTGCCTCCATTAATATTCCTGGAACAGAAGTTAAACTCACAGCTCTATAATTACTTGTGTCAGCCTTTGATCCTCCTTTGTGAATTGGGGTCACATTTGCATATCTCCAGTCTATGGGTACCTCCCCTGAGTCCAAGGAAGCTCTCATAATTATGGCTAAGGGTTTGCTTACTTCCTTTGCTGCCTCCTTTAATATAACTGGAATAATCCCATCCACCCCAGGTGCCTTTCTTGTGTTTATAATCAACACTTTCTCCTCCGCTTTACTCTCAGTTATTACAAGATTATCTAGCTTACTGCCAGAGTTGAATACACCTCTGGCATTCCCCTCGCTGAATAACTCTTCATGTGTGAATGTCGATGCAAAATATTCATTTAGTTTGTTAGCTACCTGAGAAGGATCATCGATAGTTGAACCATCGATATCAAGTGGACCAATCTGATTCATCCCCTTCCTTCTAGAGTTTACAAAAGAAAAGAACTCTTTGCTGTTTTTCTTTGCATCCCTTGCCGAAGATTTCTCATAATCTGCCTTCGCCTGCCTAACCTCCTTTGTAACTTGGTTACAGATCAACTTATATCTGTCATAGGCTTCTGTGTCACGTGTTAATTTATATGTATCCCAAGCATTTTTCTTCTCTGCCGTATGTTTCATGTATCCCTTTGTATTTACCTAATTTAATTTCTGGTTTCTATTGTAACAGTAATTTAGACTTAATACTTTAGAATCATATTTGTAATTGTAATATTGGTAATTGTAATATTTTAACATATTCAGATTTGTAACCCTTTCTATTTTCTGTTCCTCCAACAGCATGGTTTGATGATGGGTATTGGTAAGATGCCTGAAACGTCACCTTAATGCAGTGGTTCCCAATGGTGTGCTACAACCCTTTTCAAGTATGCCACACGATTAAGAAAAATTCCACTGAGTTCGATGGCAATCATATTTCGTTGTGCCATTAACATTTGTCTTTTAACTTAAAGTGTGGCTTGAGTGACAAAAGATTGGGAACCACTGCCTTAATGTATAGTAGTTTAGGCGAATAGCTTAATAAACTATATTATTAATTTTACATGGTATTTGAGTGGTATTAAATATAGTAATAATCTTAATATAGTAATAATCTTGTCTGAACTTGTGCAGCAAACAGTCAGCATCCATTTACTGTCCAACTTCAAACTTGCAGAACCAACTATTCTTCATTGTTTATCTTTTCAAATTCAGTTTTCTGGAACAACCTTACTTCAAATGTATTTTCTGAAAATTACAGTCTACAGAAATTCAACTCTAATATCAATAAATATCTTTTGCCTTCTCAATCTTCAACCTGCACGTAGTACTAAGTACTATAGCTTCTAATACTTTTCATGTTTGGGGTTAAGAAAAAAATATTATCTGCCACTGCTTGAAGGGCAACCTTCCACATATCTATCCTGCAACTGTCCTTACTCAATTTAAATTTATGCTTACTTGTGTGTAGTCTAAGCAACAGGAAGGGTTCCATCAGCATTGAGCTTATACAATCCACTCAGGGTCTTCAACACTTCAATCAGATTTCCTTGCAGTGCTAGTCTCCAGACACCACAGTTTGCAGAACTGCAGTCTTAAGAGCACCCCTTTGTTCTCCTCACTAATTTTGTTACTCTTCTCTGCACTCATTCCAACAGATCCAGATCCTTCCTAAAACGAAGCTTCCGAACCTGTATGCAGTACTCAAGATGTGGCCTGACCATTGCCTTATACAATGGGATAATTACTTCGTTATTGCTGCTAGCAAAATCCCTGTATATCATTGACAGAACCCCATGAGCTGTCCTGGCAGCCTGTCTGCACTGCTCAGAGAACTTATATCAGACTGCACAATTACTCCCAGGTCATTTTCCACTACCCTAAGTGTAGTACCACATAGTTGATACTTTATTCTGTGATTACTATTGTTTCTACCCACATATACGAACTGGGCTGTGCCTCCAGAAAACACATAAACACACAGTAATTTAAAATTTAAGTTTAATAATGATGCTCATCCGTTGCTGTGTTTAACTTCTCATTCATAAAATTGAAATTTCGAGTCTTGTTTTCCAGAAAAATGGTCCAACTCTTTCATATTGGGAATTGAGAATTCCTTCACTGTTGCATGTATTACAGTTGATAGGGAACCTATAAGGCTCTCCCCACTTTAACTAGACAATCAAGTAACAAAGAACTCATAATAAAGAATTTTGGCATGGATGGCTCCTTGCACAAATTATATTAGCACTATCATTACGCTGTTGTGATGGTGTTAATTCCTTCATAGTGGGGAGACCTGATGTTGGATTATTTCACCAGCTGTTCTTAAGAAAGCTTCATTGGTGTCGTGCATAAAGTAAATTGTACTACTTATTATTTTAATTATCCCTGTCATTATATTAATGAATTGATAGACACTACACTATTATATCACATGGTAGATTAAGTAATTTATTATCAAACTGATACAGTTTTAACTGACTGCACAAATACCCCCAGGTCTTTTTCATTCTCCGGAGTGTGGTACCAAACAGTTGCTACATTAATCTGGGATTACTGCTACCCATTTGAAGTGCCCTGCATTTGTCATTGTTAAACTTCAGTTGCCACTGTCTAGATCTGGGATTACTGCTACCTATTCGAAGTGCCTTGCATTTGTCATTGTTCAACTTCAATTGCCATCATTTGCTACTGTCTAGATCTTGTTGCAGTAGCATACCCTGATTACTGTCATTAAACATTTTGCCAACCTTTGTATCATCTGAAATTAAACCTGCTATGCCTCCATCATCATTTATATTTATAAACACAGAAAACAACTGAACCCTGTGTGAAATCCACTAATAACATTAGTTCACAAAGAGCAGTGCTCATTAATAACTACTCTGTCTTCTCCAACACAACCATCCCTTTATCCATAAAAATAAACTGGCCTTATTGTCACACTGCTACAGTTTATACAGCAGTCTTTTTTGTGCGACAGTATTAAAAACTTTTCTGAAATCCAAGTAAACAGTGCAAAATTTTTTTTTTTTGCATCCAGTTCCTTTGCTACTCCATCATAGTATCAAATCAGATTGGTCAGACTGAATCACCCTTTCACAAATCCATGCCATGGCTGCAGTATAATTGCTTTCCTGTCTAGGTGGTGCTGCATTTCTGCTTTAACCAAGAACTCCATTATTTTCCCTGAAATGGAAATCAAACGAACAGGTCTGTAATTACTCATGTCACCCTTTGATCCCCTTTGTGAATTGAGGATACATTTGCACATCTCCAGTCCATAGGAATCTCCCCCGAAGCCAAAGATTTTCTTGTAATTATGGTGATAGGTTTGGTTACTTTCTTTGTTGCCTCTCTCAGTATAATTGGATAGATCCCATCCACCCCAATGGCATTTTTATGTTTAGCTTCCATTTTCCCCTTGGTTATCAAAAAATCATTCAGATCCCTGTTAGGGTTTAGTAAATTTTTGGCATCCCTATCCCTAAAAAATGTCTCTTATGTGAATGTTGAACAAAATACTTATTCAGTCTGCCAGAAACCTGAGCAGATCATCAACATTTAAACTATTCACATCTGGTGGGCCAATATGATTTTCCCCAACATCCTCCTTCCTTCTGGTGTTTAACATTAGTAAAGAAGACTCTGCTGCCTTACTTTGTATTCTTTACCAGGTACTTATTTAATATGCTGTAGCTTGCCTTAGTTCCATTGTAACTTGATTGCAGACTAGTTTATATCTCCTGTAGGGCATTTGTATCACATGATAATTTATATGCATCCCATGCATTTTTCTTCTCTGCCACAAGTCTAATCAGTACATCTATTCCCTATTCCATTTATAAATGACATCTGTTTGGTTCTAAGCCTTGAATGGTATCTCTTGGTACAAAAGGGCGCCTCCGTAGCCAGGTGGGAAGGAGCAGCAGTGCGTAGCACACGCTTCTTGATTAGACCGGGGTTCGAGCCTGTCACCACCAAATACGGAGGATGCGGAAAGGTCAGGGAATGACCACTGCATATCCCGGAGCAATATGGCCTTAGTTGCTAATGCTCCTAAAAACCAAATAACAACAACTTGATACAAAAAGCGTAGTCAGATCTGCATTACTTTCCTGAATGCTTCCCATTTAGAATTTTCTTTTGGTAACATCAGCAGTTTTCTGTTGCATAGAATTTAAAAACTGAGACCATTTAGTTAACTTTACAAAAGTAAAGCCTTCCCTTGACCTTTGAAGGTAGTTACATCTTTGAGTAAATCCCACATTGATACACTGTGATTACTGCTTTCCCCAGTAGGTTTTTACATGAAGCCCTACTAGGGAAGCTTAATACATGAAGAGTCACTGCTGATGACCAGATCAAGAGTTTTGCTTTATATGATTGTCTCTCTAATATGCTGGTGTAAAAAATATGTTGTCCAATAAATTTACAAATATCTTGCTACTCTGTGAGTAACCCCTCCCGCAAGTTCCAGTCAATATCTGAAAAGTTGAAATCACCCATTGTAAGTCATTCTGATTTACTGGCCAACTATGTATGTCTGTACAGTTGCTTGTCAGGCCTGTATTTTATGTTATATCAAAAATAAAAGTTACATTTTAACATTCAGTTTCTGTTTCCACTGAAAATCTTTTCATGTAATTTCCCTTATTTTTTGTCAAAATAATTAAAAAAAAAAATCTGTTAAGAAAATAACTAAATTTACAGTTGGATTTGATTATTTTCAACCTTTTTCCAGTACACTGCAAGATAATTTGGCCTCTCCTATACAATGAGGAATATTGGTCATAATGCCCTATGCTGACCAGATGTGTTGGAGAATTGTATGTGTATGACATATGTTAAATGTGTTTATGGGCAATTTGGCATGGAGATAAAAATCCCAGAATCTCTGGGATTGGTGTGTGGAAACCCTACTTCTGTTCAAAGAGACGCCTTTAGAAATTTCTCTGGTCTAAAATGGGAATTGAACCTAGGCCTCCCAAATTAGTGATAAGTGGTGACACCACTCTAATTTCACAGAAGACTGGTTTATCCAAATATTACACTGCTCAAAACTTGTCTACTCAGCTTACACCAAATAGTGAGCAGCCGGATTATATAACTTGGAAACAAAAGTAATCATTCAGTTAATAATTGATCAGTTTAATATGGTGGCCTAACTCAGCATGCTACCTGGTAAGATTTAAATCATGAATTAGAAGGTATCTCTTTTTTTTTTTTTTTTTTTACATTTCTTTAATTGTAATATTAAGAGTATCACACTTCAGTGCTGCTCTCCATTGTTGAATAACTATACAAATAGATTACATGTATTCCACACCCTCGTAGACAAAATCAATGATCCAATGTGCCAGACTGGTTATAAAATTCAAAAATAAGGTTTCAGTTTAATTTTCAGTGGTCAGTTTATTTAATTGGCAGTTTCCCTTCCTAGTGGCATGTTTTTTTTGTTTATATCTTTCATATATATCACTTTTTCTGTTCAGCTGCTACCAGTGTGCTTATAATATCTTGATTTACAGTGTCAGTCATTTGTACATATGTATCAATTACGTAATTTTTTTAAAAACACTCCATAAATTCTGGTTAACATCATAAACTCAATTTGTGGTTGGCTTTTCAAGTGATTTTTCTTTGTAGATGTAAAACTTGAGGCCAATATCATAAACAAACATTTGAGAACAGTTTTAATAATATATATTAGATTCTGCAATTCTGATTTAAGGGCTTTAAAGATGAGAAAGCTTCCTAGCCTCTGCCTTGAATTTTGTGTATATCAGAGATACAGAATGATGGATAAGGCTGAAGCCTCCCTCTTAAGAAGGTGGGATATTAATATGTACACTATTCATCTCAAAACGTGAATCTATTTAAATGTGTATACCTTGGCATTTTCTCACGATTGTTACTTTTAAATGTACAGTTTGCTTTACCCAGCTTTCATTTAGTATTATAATAGTTTACTTACAGTATCAGATGTTTGTTTTATTTTGCCATAGGTTTTTAAAGACTCACTTAGATGGTAATGATACTTCTGAAAAAAGCTTTTATGAAAACCATGATTTCAGGAAATTTCTATAAATATAAAAGTATGCAATTTAAGTTAGAAATCCCAGACAGTTGAAGGTGTATTATTATATTTTGTGTCTTAAGTAATAACCACTTTCATATTTTCGAAAAAAAATAGATTTAACTTCAAGATTAGAATAATTAACTGATCATATGTCTGTGTTTGTTTTGCTTTTCAGATGGCAGAACAGAGCCAAATCTTGACGATCTGAGTTTGGCTTTCAGAGATCTAGGTGTTTCTCTCCAAGAGTTAGAGGAATATGTAAATAACGTTGAACCTGTTCCATTTGCTCACAAAGTAAAGGCCTTTCCTGTTCCACATGCCTCTAACCTGCAGCATATTAAGCCTGGGAGTAGGGAATTACTCCATCGTCCAGAATGGGTACATGAACATTTGCCAGCAATGCACCCTGAATTGGAAGGTATCTCTTTTTTACATTTCTTTATAATTTTAGATTTTTTTTGGTATTCTTGATACTGCATAATAGTGAAAAATTAATAGTAATTATTTTTGTGGTCATGATGGTAGGAATCATTATAGTTATAATGATTCCTGAAATGGCATCAGTGAGAGAGAAAATATGAGGTTGGCAGCCAAGCAAAGGGGATAAATAATGAAACCAAAATGAGCTGAAATTTCAGAATGCTTTTGAAATGATTTTTTGTCCATAAAGTGTAGGATGGCTGTGAATTCATTTATTCCGACTCATGTGCTTAGAAAACTAATTGATGAAAATATGGATGTGAATGGAAATCATTCATATTTGTTTTAAAAATTCAGGAAATTCCACATGGTGGTACTTCCTGAATTAGAGTTGGAGGAGAGGTAATAGTCTATTTGCTGTTCAAGTGAAAAACCTTCATGAGTAATAAAATGTTTCATGGCCTTCTGTTGTAAACTCTAGAAGAATTGCCAGACCAGGAAGAAGTTGTAATGACTAATCTTATATGGCAGCATTTCCTAAACTTTTTTAGTCATGGAACACTTTTCGTCTCACAACATATTCACAGAACAACTATGAAACACAAGTTTAGTGGGGGCCAAAGAAATATTTGCTAATATTTTATTGCATACAATGCATTGTGCATCAGGAGCATCTTTATTTCCAACACATGTAAAGCTGAAATTCAAATAACTGTCATTATGCTTTTGTTTTGGTCTTTTATTAGTTGATTCATGTTTTTCACTTTGGGTATTTGTGGAACAAAAGGCTGCGATTGTTCACCCTCACTTTGAAGTGTGACAATATCGTGTTCATTTTCATTGACCACAGTTGCAGTACTAGAAGTACTTTGCTTCTCGTTTTAAAGTTCCTTTTTTCAATCACAAATCCATGGTCACATTTTTAATAATAATAATATTTCGAAATACTAATAATTATCAAAAAAAATTATACAAGGAAGTGAGTTTAGTTATAATATCAGTTTGCTTCCTCCCCTCCTTCAACCCGTTCTTCAGGCTAAATTGCACACTGATGGCATATTAGATCACTACATTGCTACTTTTTCATAGATGCCATTACCTCTATGCATACTTCTGTATGCAAAAGCCTGCCAAAATAAAGTGTTCCACAGTCTATTTGATTATTAGTCAATGCCAGTATATTAATAAACAAAAAAAAAAAAAAAAAAGTTAAAAATTATAATGATATAAAAGTGGTATATGCTATAAATTTGCAAAATTTTATCTATTTTATTTTATTTTTTTAATTATTAATTATGATTTTTCACGGAACACTAGTGTTCCGAAGAACACAGTTTGGGAAACGCTGTTATATGGAATATATCATAGAACGTGGTGCACAGCCTTTTTCTGTAGCATGAGACAGGTCAAAATCATATGAAACCCCACACAAGTTGCCAGATCCATGTGCATTTGTCTGTTTATTCTCTATCACTATGGTAATATTCTTTACCTTATGTTTGAGGATAAGCTTTCGTGCATATCCAAATTTTTTATTGTGTAACCATTTTGTTTTCATATTCTGTTATCATTGCAACACTCTCTTATGATGCACTCTCTTAATGCTGTTTGTGCATTGTGGTTATTCTGATTAAACAGCTTCATTAGTAGTATTCAATCTTTTAATAACAGCTGTTATATAATTTGTGTTTTCTCTCACAAATGATTATGAAATGATCATTTTTAATTGTTTAAGATTCTACTACTATGGGCTTGAGACACTAATACCTGTTGTAGTATAGATCGATGTACAAATTTTTAAAATTAAAACTTTCTTTTTTTTTATTGCAGCACACAACAAAATACAAAAAAAAAAAAAAAAACAATAATACAATAAGATTTCAGTAGTTTGGTATCTAAATAGCCCATCTGGTACGTTATGGTTTTTTGGTTTAACCCCCCCCCCCCAACTTCCCCAAATCCTGATGTGCAGGATGGGGATTTCACTTCAGAGCAATATATATTCTTAACATGCTCAAAATATGAAGTGAACACTGTAACCTTACATTTGTTTTAGAACTTAATGCATGTTTATGTTCCGTAATTAATTTATGATGGCAAAGGGTGTAGTTAAGTCTGTCACTATTCAAGAGCAAAATTAGTGACTTGTTGATAACACTGGCCAACAAATTCAATTTTTTTTTTATTTCCTCATAATAAAGTAAAAAAATAAACAATAAATAAATAAGATAAAATTCAGACAGTTTTTGGAAAAGTTAATATTTTTGATTTACTGGTTTATTAAAAGATTTACTAGTTTAAAAGATTATTTGACAAGTTTTAATGAAACATGAATTTTTATGAGCTTAAAATGTTTTGAACCCTAACTTCTGCTTGTGTATTGCCTCCCCTGGCTTCCCTCAAGAGTGCATAACATTAATTGGCAAGCATATTCAGATTCCACTTGCCTTCATATTCTTTTTCTATACAAGGTATATCCCGGTGAAATCTTTCTCCATGGTCACTGATCCCACCCAATTTTGGGAGAGTGAAAAAAAATTAAGATGCAAATGTAAAAAATGAATTTTTAAGCTCATATTACAACTCGAGTTGGTCATCAAGCTCCTCAATAGTTTACTGACCTTTGATATCTTAAAACTCTTTAAGAATGCCCCTGAGAGCATTCTGCAGTGCTTTTTTTTTTGCTTACATTGGGGATTTCAGTAGAACTTGCTTGGTCACCACGTAGCGCTGCTCCTACCTCCTTGTGATGGAGCTTGAAACCTGGGAAAAAATAATTCTCGCTCCAGGGATAAAAGAAGCAGGCATGGGTCATACTAGTTCATAAAGATCTTAATAAAAGGTGTAGATTTTTTATCTCAATAAAAGATATAGACAAGAAGATATTTAAAGTTCATTGAATGCAAAAGAACTGATACTAGGAACCGTAGTGTACCATCTGGATTCCTTATCTTACATTCCTTAAATGATTAAATTTAAGGAAGGATCAGACAAATTACTAGAGGGAATGAATAGATGTTGTCTGACACACCTTACTTCTGTGTCATGCAATAATCATGTTCCACTTAGATTGTAGTGCTCCAGTTTATGACTCAGGCAGGGAAATTATCCTCATAGAATGGAATGATATTCAACAATCTCCTAAAGGTAACCTTACAGCTTTGAGGACATCTCCAGTATATATAGAAGCTAATGAACCTCCACCTCAACTTGGACGAGGTGAAACTACCACTATTACTGAATTGTTAGTGACACTTGTGCCCTTCCCATCTAGTTCAGCACATCTCTTTGATCCTGATTTCATTCAAACATTATGTAAAAAGACTAATGGAAATGAACATACTAAAATCAGACTACAAGAGTTGATGTACATTTAGAACAGCAGTTACCAACCGGTGGTTCACAATAAAAATTCTTTAATGGCGTCTGCTTAGACTTACATAAGTATATTATTGTAAACTACAAAATACAGTAAACCCCTGCTATTCGCGGGGGTTACGTTCCTGAGAAATGCTGCGAATACTGAGTTATTTCTCCCATAGTAATAAAGGGGTTCCATTCCAAAGTATGAAATATATAAGAAAAACTAGTCTAAAATTTTGTCTATGTATGTATTATATGTACCTTCATAATATGACTATGTACATAGACAGTACATAGTGAAATGCAAGCATATGGCATCGAAATGAAAATAAGAAACAATTTAATATTAAATGTAATATTCATTAGAAATTTCAAACAAATCTTTCAAACGAGCGCCTTTGCTAGCTAAAAAAACTTATCCCGCCAGTGCTATCACCAGTTTCGCTAAAGTGTTGATAAAGGAGTTTTGCCTTTTCACAAATGATGAGTGAACTTAACGGAATTTTATGTTGATTTCGGTCTTCTATCCACAGATTTAAAGCCTTTTCCATTTTTTCTAATTTAACATCACGAGTTACAGAGCAAATTTTTGAAGCAATTCGCGCATTTTCACGGACACTACAGCGGATGTTTTCTTCCAATTTTTGGATTGATCGTACCGTTGACTCGTTTATTTTATAATGTTTTGCCACTGAAGAGACACTTTCACCATTAGAAATTTTGTCTAATAACTCAATTTTATTCGCTAATGTCATCACCTTCTTTCATATTTTCACATTTCCCTTGTTATTCGTAGCCATATTTTTGTACGGGTTAGAAAGAACTTGTCCACAATAAAGTCACTTTCTTCCGTTAACACACTCGAAAAAGTCTGTTTTACACTGCAAAATGGTAGATTTATCACTTTTGTAAGCATATCAATTTATAAATTGATAAATTCATTCAATTTATAAGCATATAAATTAAAAGCAAACGATGAAACCTTCCATGACAAGCGCATAACACTCTGAACAAGGATTAGCGAGAAATATCCAAGCTCGCGATTTTGTCACTCCTCTCCCTCCACCCACTGAGCGCTGTTTTGACTGGAAAAGATGATTTTAGCCACGCCTATGTTTTTTTATGGCGGAAAATGTTCACGGCACTTTAAAATTCAAATTTTTTTAGGTTTCATTTTATATTAAATCAGCAACCGTGAATACGCAAAACCGCGAATAGCGGGGGTTTACTGTATAACTAATAATAAACAATAAAATAAAATTAAATAAAAAGTAAAAATTGCCAAAGAAAGAAACTACATCTCCCATAATTCCTTATGATTAGTTTACCATCTTGCAATATATTATGTACTTTTTTTTTTAGAACCTCTAGTACTTAGTATCGTGAATGAGTTGAAAGAAAATACTTGTTGACATTAAACTTGAAATTCTGTAGATTGTAATTTTCAGGAAATATGTATGAAGGAAGGTGGTTCCAGAAAACAGAAGTTGAATAAATAAATGAGGAAGAAGAAAAGTTGGTTCTGTGAGTTTGAACTTAGACAGCAAAATGATGTTGACTGGTTGCAGCATGTGTTTGGATGCTTTGAAAGAGAGAGCAGAAATTATAGAAGCCAATTCAGAAGAACAGTGCCATGCAAGTATCTATAGAAAAGGCAGGCAGCAGAAACAGTACGTCTATGAGACAGACAGACAGTGGAGAGACTCTGTTAGAGATGAGACATCAATTAGCCTAACTACCCTCTTTTGAATGGAATATAGAAGCCTGAGAGAGCTCTTGGGGCACCGCCCCAGATATGGGAACAATATTCCATGGTAGGGCAGATTTGTGATTTCTACAGAGTCAACAGTTTGGAAGAATAGTAAGCCGAGAGTGAAAGAGAAAACCAAGTTTTTTAGATGCAGAGGAAGCAATATTTGTAATGTGTCCTATCGATGATCTAACGAACTTTTGCAAGTAGAGATAGGGACATGATAATCCCATTATATAAGGCTTATGTTAGACCACACTTGGAATACTGTGTTCAAGTATGGAGACCGCACCTAAAGAAAGACATCGAGCTTCTTGAAAGGGTGCAAAGAAGGGTAACTCGCCTAGTGAGATCGGCAAAAGGGCGTCCTTATGAAGAAAGACTTTGAATATGTGGGTTGCAGAGTTTGGAAACTAGACACCTTAGAGGAGATTTGATTGAGGTGTTTAAGGCTCTGAGAGGCATCAGTAAAATGAATGAGGACAAAATTTTCAAGATTATAAATGATGCTAGAACTAGGGGACATAAATTCAAGTTACGGGGGGAAATGTTTAGATTGGACTGCAGGAAGTTTTATTTTAGCCAGCGAGTTATAAATTACTGGAATAAGTTGCCTTCATGGGTGGTAGAGGCCGACAGTTTGGGGAAATTCAAAGGTCATCTGGATAGTACTTTCGGGTAAGGGAAGCGCATAGGATGATAGGTTTAATTTCCTTTTTATTTATATTTTATTTTATTTATTATTTTTTTTATTTATTAATTATTATTATTTAGTTATTTATTTTATTTATTTATTTTTTTTTTGTTTTTATCATTGTTTTGTTCGGATTTTTTTTTTGGCTGGTGCAGCATAAGCCATAGGCTTTCTTGCACCATGCGGCCGTTACTAATACTAATGTGCTTTATGTGAAGAGAGATTAGAAGTCAGGGTAATCCCCAAGATCTTGCCTAGAAATCGGAGCGTCATCGAAGATAAGCAATGGAGCAGAAGAATCCTTTTTGCGAGATATAAGACAGGACTAAGTTTTAGGATTGAAATTAAGTTATCTTTGCTCCACTGGAGAATGATCTGGAGATCATCATTTAAGGATTTGGCAGTTGATACTTGAGAAGTTGAAGCTGTTTGAGCAGGGTAAGGTTTCTCAAACTGGAAGGTGAAATGCAATGTGCTATCGTCAGCAAAACTATGGATAGGATTTCCGGTCAATGGAAGAAGGTCATTAATATACAAGAGGAAAAGAGTGGGAGAAAGAACTGAACCTTAGGGAACACCAGCATTAGTGGACAAGTTAGAAGACAGAGCCGTCTACCATCACCTGCAGTGAGCAGTTAGAGAAAAAACTGGATACTCCTGTTACGAAGAACAGCTGGCAAATCATAGGATGGAAGCTTATTTAGAAGACCTTTATGCCAAACACGACCAAAAGCCTTTGAAATGTCAAGAGAAATGGCTTGAGTTTCACCAAACTTTTCCATTGAATTTGTCTATAGATAGGTAACATAAGTCAGAATATCACCAGTGGAACAACACTGATGGAATCCATACTGGCGATCATTGATCAGATGGAAGATTTCCAGATAGTTTTAAGAGTTGGCGGTTAATTGATTTCTCCATTACTTTGGAAAGAGTAGAAGTAATTGCAATAGGATGATAATTGGATGGAAGGGATTTGTCATCCTTTTTAGGAACTGGCTGGATATGAGCAAATTTCCAAGCAGAAGAAAAAACACCTTTGGAATAAGAAAGTGAAAAAAGATGACACTAAACAGGAGTAAGCTCAGGAGTGCAGGTTTAGAGAACAAGTGGAGAAATACTATCAGGACCTGGTGCTTTCTTAGCATCAGATTCATCAAAATTCCTCTGACATCATTTTGACGGAAGACCACAAAAGGCATTGAATGGAGTGTGCTGGGAATGGTTTGAGGTGATTTACCGAGATTATCAATACATGAGTTGGAAGAAAAATAGGATGCTAGCAGGTCAGCTGTATCTTTGGCTGATGTGGCAACAGAACCATCTGGTTTTATCAGAGGTGGGAACAGAGATGGGCAAAAATTGTGGCCAATAGCTTTGGCAAGAGACCAGAATGCTCTGCTACCATTTGGACTAAAAGCAAGTTTGCTACTCTTAGCCTGGTCGAAATCTAGTTTGGACTTATTAATAACTGCTTTACAAAGTATAAATAATACTTAATATTATTTTTATTATTATGCAATGTCACTTATAAAAATGTAGTATTGGAAATATTTTATAATAAAAATTTAAAAATATTATGTTGAAAGGGGTTCGCGATAAAAAATATTACATTGAAAGGGGTTCGCGAGTCAAAAAAGGTTGGGAACCGCTGATCTAGAACATTCATCTAAATATATATTTCAGGAAATAGATCCACCTCAACCCCCATGGTTAAGATATGTATCTTCCTGTCACAACTGTTTGTGACAAATGGGGAAAACATTCCCTAACCAATCAGAATAGAGATTGCGACATGATTGAAGCCAGAGGTAGATATTTTCAGTACTGGATAAAGGTAGTGATTTTTTAATGAATTTTAATGATTTTTCCATTTATTTGTGTCTAAATTTTATTTAACCTTATAAATATATTTTTTATCACATTTCCCATATAACTGAATTTGGTATTAAAATCAAGGAAGTATTTCAAAAGTTATACTTTGCTGAATAAGCTGCTGTGCTATGAGGATAATTTTTCATGCCAAAACCCAGCATAGAGAAACATTTCTTTGTGGAATTATAAATAGTATTTTAACTGAATATAAGTAGCACTATAAATAATAATGTATTTATTTTATAGGTTGGTATAAACTGTAGTTTAGTGGTACTTTCAACTTTTAAATCAAAATAGTTGGTGTCAAGTTACGTCAGTAGTGAGAGTTTAATTGATGTCATCGATGTGAGCATATATTCTGCTTTGTCTTCAAGAAAAAAATCATTGCTTGCATTATTCTATATCTGACAAAGACACTGCATGATGAAGTGCACAAATTGGAATATTGTGACCATGTTTATAGGTTGTGCCACAGCATTTGATCACTTTTAAACTTTTCACCTATCATAAAACTTTTGGAGTTTTTTGTTTAGTTGCACATTATCTGGTGACCTAATGTTCATTGTAACTTCATGTATCGTACTCCATTTGTATATATTTTTATCCTCTGAGCAGTATAAGCATTCAAAACTCTTTTGAAATTGGTGTAAATATTTTTATAGAAGCATGAGACCAATAAGAATCTGTATAGGGACTTCTTGAAAGCGATGACCAAGAGATAGTGGACGAGCACACAGCCATTTCGCCCACCGAGAAAAATTGATACAGACCTTTGAAACCATTGATTTCAAGAGGTCCAGCAGAAAAGCATGGTCTCTCCTATGCAAGCTGGGAAATAGCAACCCTATGGCACATGACAATACTTTAATAACACCAAATGCCATTGCAACACTTATTGTATCTACCTCTAGAGCTCCAAACAACCGAGAACATACAATCCAAGTGAAATGGGAACTCAAGACCCTTAAACATGTAAGTGCCTCAGAAACTGAGTATTCCAGACCATTCTCTGATGCTGAGATCACAGCTGCACTGAAGGATATGAGAGCAGGCAAGGTACCAGGTTTTTGATGGCATCAATCTGGAATTCCTAATTCATTGTGGAATATACACAAGAATATGGTTAGCACGCATCTTTTCTAGCATACTACAAACTGGTGATATTCCAAAATCTCTTAAACGTGCAAAAATTATTGCCATCCTAAAACCAGGAAAACCAGCATACCTCCCTTAAAGTTGCCGCCCTATCGCTCTACTAAGCATAACTTATAAATTACTTGAAAGGCTACTTTACAACAAGATTGGCTCCAAAATATTTGAAAAAATTCCCATCAAACAAGCAGGATTTCGCCCAAACTGAAGCTGTGTAGGTCAAGTCCTTTCTCTAACAACAAACATCGAGGCAGAGTGTCAAAAATAACTGAAAACCTCGGTGGGCTTCATTGATCTAACTGCAGCTTATGGCACTGTTTGGAGACACTGCTTAATATATAAAATACTCTGTACAATACCCTGCAAAATAATTGCCAGACTTATTGATAACATGCTATCAAATAGAACTTTCCAGGTGATAATGGGATATACACAATGAGCAATAAAAAGAAACTCAGCAATGGTCTACCCCAAGGTTCATCCTTGCTCCATTACTTTTTAGCCTTTACATTGCAGACATGCCTGAGACTTGTACCAGAAAGTTTAGTTACACGGATGATTGAGCAATAGCAACGAGACACAAATAAATCTTAAAAACAGAAGGGATTCTAACAACTGACCTAACCACCCTGGAAAAATTTTTTCACTATTAGAGGCTACAACTAGTTTAGCTAAGACTGAGGCATCTTGCTTCCATCTCAATAACAAAATGGCGGCTAGAGAGCTGAACATAAACTTTGAGAACACCCATCTTAAACACAACAAATATCCAAAATATTTGGGTGTTACACCAGACAGAACATTATCTTTCAGTGAACATTTATCAAGAGCTGCAGCAAAACTGAAAACAAAGAATAATATTCTGCAAAAGTTATGTGGCATCACGTGGGGTTCCTCTGCTTTGACCTTGCACTTGACAGCTCTTGGTCTCATCTACTCAGCTGCAGAGTACTGTGCTCCAGTTTGGCTTAACAGTAACCACATAAAAAAGGTGGATGTACAGCTAAATAACACCATGTGCATTATGACTGGAACAATCAGGTCCACTCCTACCTTTTGGCTACCTGTCTTGAGCCACATCCCGCCAATAGATCTCTGAAGAAAATATGCTCTCATCAGAAAATACAGAAAAATAATAGACAATTCTGAACTACCAATAAATTTTGACACCCGAGACCTAGGAATAAACAGGCTCCATTCCAGACGTCCACCAATCCTGATGGCGAAAACATTACAACAAGTGAACTTCAACCTTCTGGACACTGGACGCAAGAGTGGTTACAAAACTCCTCTCCTCGATGTCATACCATGCCTTGTATCTCCAAAGCAAGTTTTGACCAGCCTTGTAGGATATGGCTAGCAATAAACAGAGTATGGATGCGCCACGGTAGATGTGCAGACCTTCTCCATAAGTGGGCCAAAATTCCTTCACTGATGTGTGACTGCCGAGCTGTTAGACAGACCATTCAACATAATAGAGGATTGTGCCTTGTGAGCCTACAAAGGAAACCCTGGAGACTTCCTGATGGCAACCGATGCGGCAATTGACTATTTAAATAAGTTAAATGCTCATTTGTGACTTTTGTTTTATTTAATTTTATATTTATCATTTTAGTGTCATGTAATTTGATTCTCTGTGTGCTTGTTTGTTTGTTTGTTTGTTATTTGGTTTTTAGGAGCATTAGCAACTAAGGCCATATTGCTCCGGGATATGCGGTGGTCATTCCCTGACCTTTCCGCATCCTCTGTATTTGGTGGTGACGGGCTCGAACCCCGGTCTAATCAAGAAGCATGTGCTACGCACTGATGCTCCTTCCCACCTGGCTACGGAGGCGCCCTTTCTGTGTGTGCTATGCAAGCTGTACAATAAATAAAAATAAATATATAGAAGCATTCTCGTACCCATGAATTTTGCCATTAGAAAATTGTAGTTCTTCCAAGTTAAGCTATTGCCTTTCTTCCAAAAAATAATTTGATGTATAATATAAATAACCCTGTGTGTGTGGGGGAGAGCAGGGATTTCTTCACTTTTTGTTTTTTATACCCTGTGCTGAATAGTACAGGATATAGTACAGGGCATATTTGAATGAATATGACTTTAAAGGCCTGACGTAGCCCAGTGGTCAGGAGCGAGAGTGCATAGCACGCGTTCCTTGAGTGGACCGGGGTTCAAGCCCGTGACTACTAAATACGATAAATATTTGTATTGACGATTTATTGTAAACTCTACTGACTTGGTTGTCGTGCCGGAGTATAAACAGAAAATTTATTTTATTTGATTTACTTACCCTAATGTTTTTTACCTGTTTGTCCCAGTTTGCTGAATACTTGGACATATATTAACCCTTTCCATATATGTTTCTTTGTGGCAGAGTATTAACTGTTTCAATTTATATTTTATAGTGCTATTATTGATTTAGACTGTTAACTATTTAGCATCATTGTTTCAGAGGAAGAAAGTATGCTGTTATCACCAAGCTCAACTGTTGATGGACCTGTTAAGAAAACTGGATTAGAGGCAACCCCAAGCAGTACTGGTGGTGAGACTCCCTCACCTTTAGGTAGTCCTCGTCCTTCAGCCAAACGTTCTCTTGACTTTTCTGGAGAAGTGCCAAATTCCAAGAAGCCAAGGTAAAATTTTGAATTATTAATATTATTTTTAAAGAAATTAACCTATAATTTACTATGGAAATAGTGGGAAAATTTTGACCAATTTTTTTCTCATAAATTTTTGATTCAGTTTTTCTATGTTAAATTTTTTCATATAGGTCAAGGTCATATCACACTATTCTGAGGGTAGGCCTTTGGCAGCCTCTTCAGATATATAGTAAAGAAAGGAAATTTCATCTTTCTAAAATATTCATTACACTTGGTAACTGCATTGCTAAAGTTATGGCCTATCATTTCCTTCATTATTTTATACAGTAAGTTCTGGTATTGTAATTATGAAGGCTTCTCTTCCTTAAATTATTTTCTTTCCATATCATCTTGAGAGAGAGAGAGAGAGAGAGAGAGAGAGAGAGAGAGAGAGAGAGAGAGAGAGAGAGAGAGAGAGAGAGATTGAGAGATTAACTACCCCCCTCTGATTTGATTTAGCCTCACAAAATTGATAAATATTATTTGCCTTTATAATGTTTGGGAAAATATAATTATGGAAAGTTTTTTTTTTTTTTTTTAATTATTAAACTTAATCAGATGTTTTCTTCTGTAGCTATTTGTTTATGTTACCACAATAATTTACACCTATGAGGAAATGTATGGTAGTATTATGGAATGATAATACTTTATCATTCCATAAATGAGTATAACTGCTTACTATGCTGGGAAGTTTGCCATATTGCATGTTAATACAGGAATTCCCTGACTTACAGAAATTCGACTTTACGTAAGTTTTTCCCGGCCCATGCAAACTTAAAAAAAATCATGGAAACGTATTTTGCATCCCATAGGAATAAATGAAGGTATTGTGAAATATCATAATGTGAACCCAATAACATGTTGTTTTTTTTTTTTTCTTTTTTTGTAATTTGTTCTAAGTTCTTGGAAGTTGAAAATTTCGCAATATTACTAAACTATTTATCTCTTTAAAAGGTCATATTTATAATGGAAATTGCACTACCCTTTCATCGTTATCATATGTTCCCGTTATAAAAATAAATTTTGAATGCCTTTGTGATATTTTTCTAAAGCACGTTTCTGGAGGTCATCACCAAAAAACAATTTGCACTTTCCGGTATATTGGGCTTTTTTGTTCGTGCATCTAATTATAACGGGTAGTAAATTTGATCTTATTGCATTTGAACGGGTTGTAAATTCGATCTTATTGCATTTGAACAGGTAGTAAACTCGATGGTGAAATGTGTTCCCCTTCACTGAAATCTTCAATCATATAAAATACAAATTTTCAAATCAATCAAAATAAAATACAATCAAATCAAAATACAATCATATAAAATACAAACATCTCTTCATTCCTTATTGCAATGATGAAGTTAAAGCGACTGATGAAAAAAGTGCAAGTGGTGGTTGTGCCAGGAAATGAAACAAAATTGATTTAGAAATGAAGATGAAAATTATTAAGTACGAAACGGAACAAAGTTTGTCATCTATTGTACGGAATTAGGTCTCACTACTTCAACAGTGAATACTATTTTAAAGGACAATGCGTGTATAAAGGAACTTGTCAAAGGATCAACGCACTTAAGATCAACAGTGATCGCAAAACAGCGTTCAGGTGCTATATCAAAGATGGAACACCTGTTAATAATATGGATGGAAAATCAGATTCAGAAGCGAGTGCCCCTGAGTCTAATGACCATTCAAGCAAAAGAAACAAGTATTTATAAAGATATTAAGGATAAGTATGGCAAACCCCAAGCCAAGTTTGTGGCAAGCAATGGGTGGTTTAATAGGTTCAAGCATCGTGCTGGTTTCCACAACATTAAAGTATGCGGCGAAGTCGCCAGTGCCGATTCTGCAGCTGCAGAGAAATTTTGTGATGTGTTGGAAAAAATTATTGATGAAGGTGGCTATTTAACGCAGCAAATTTTTAATGTTGACGAGACTGCTCTGTATTGGAAAAAAAAAAATTCCGGATTGAACATACCTTGCCAAAGAGGAAAATATAATGCCAGGTTTCAAAAGATAGGGCCACGCTCTTGCTTGGAGCCAATGCAGCAGGGGAGAGATTACAGATTGAAACCACTACTTGTGTACCATTCTGGAAATCCTCGTGCATTTAAGGGCATCAATAAAGAGTGTCTTTATTGATGCCCTTAAATGTGCATTTCCGATCGAAACAGAGAGCATGAACAACAGTATCTCTCTTTGAGGATTGGTTTAAATGCTGCTTCATTCCTGAGGTTGAAAAATATTGTAAAGACAACGATGTTCATTTCAAGATTTTGCTTCTATTAGATAATGCTCCTGGACATCCTACGCATCTAGATGATTTCAATTCGAACATGAGAGTCATATTTCTACCGCCAAATATGACTTCATTCATCCAATCTATGGATCAGGGTGTTATTTTGAATTTAAAAGCATACTATTTACACACAACATTTGCTCAGGCATTATCTGCAGTAGACTGTGAGAAAAATTTTACATTAAGAGACTTTTGGAAATTTTACAATGTTTACCATGCCATCTTAAACATTAATAAGACCCAGGCGGAAATTACTAAAAGTTGTTTAAATGGCACATGGAAGAAAATATGCTCACGGCACGTAAAAGGCTTCGAAGGATTTGAAAAAGACGAATCATTTGAAGAGGTTACAGATAAGATTGTAAAAGTTGCAGAGCTACTTCAGTTGGAGGTTGATGCCAAAGATGTGGAGGAGTTAATAGAAGAAGAAGAGAAGAAATTATCTAACAAAGAACTTATTGACTTGCAGGCAGTGATAGTGAAAGAAGAAAATGCTGATGAAGCTCAAGATGAACCAAGTGAGGAGCAGAGACGCCTCATCACCAGAGAGATGGCAATGGAATTTCATGAAATTGTGTCGGCAATGGCGAGGTTTGAGAAGATGGATCCTGACAGCGAACAATTCTTAAAAGTTAACAGAGGGGTGAATGATATGCTTGCTTGCTACAAAGAAATCTGCGATGAAAAGAAAAAAGCCACCATCCAGTCATCCATTAATATGTTCTTTCGTAAGGTTGAGTGGCTTCTAAATCTCCACAGTGGCGTACTTATCAGCTGAAGACGTCTTTTTTGGCAACGGTGCTTGAGAGGTAAAACTTACTGACATTATGCTTGTCTCCTCTCTTTTTTTGTAATTTTATAATTTTGAAATTTTTTTTAAATTGCACGCTTTTGTAATTTTTCCTGCGCATGAGATAAAAAAATCAAATAAATACAATAAATAATTCTGTTTACATATTCATCGAACATTTCTTTTTTGATTCAATCAATTCAGCGTGCACAGTTGCAAGTGCTGCACAAAGCATGGGGGAAATTCCCCGACTTACGTAGCATTCTGTGGAACTCAACCCTTACGTAAGTCGGGGAGTTCCTGTAGTTGAGTTGAGGTGGAAATAGAACATAGTGTTGAGTGTCAGATGTCACTGGTGGTTCCCGACAACTCCACAGTTGAGTTGAGGTGTGCAAGAGTGGGGATCACTGGGTAATTAGTGGAAATTTTTTGTTATACAATAAACTCCTATTGCAGTGCTCCCACTTATAGCACTATCCTGCTTTTAGTGGTCTGTTCTTCTGGTCCCATGATTGTTCTAGTGAAGTGGGGATCCCCACTTCACTGCTTTGACTTAACACTTTTGACTTAATATTCCTACAAGAAATCCATTCAGTCATTTTCATGGTCTACCATCAAATCAGTCAGTTTGTAGAGTTTTATTTCAGACTTGGAATGTGTAAATTACTGAAACCAGTTAAATGCTATCTGCCATCAGATTTATTTCATAACAGTATTTTTTCAAACTACTTCAGTACCTATTTTGAAATAGTACTCCAGTTCTGTACTAATTTGAGTTCTTTTCATTCATCTAAGTTTATTTCACTTTCATATTTCGAACAATGACTGAAAAGGATACTCAGAATTTTGTTTCTAAATTTTGACAAGAGATCCAAAGATCCCTGCATTGCGCTTCCATATTTTAACCAGTGGTCTAAGAGATAATTGCAGTTAATCACATAAAGACATGTAAATGTCGTGTAAAATGAAACTACAGTAAAGATAATACACACAGTGATATTATCTTTACTGTAGTTCTTGTTGACAAGACTTGGGATGTAATGTGAGTAATTGCTTTGGCAATTTGGATTATTGGCATGGTAATTTAACCAACTTCCTGACTTAGTCTGCAGCTAGAGGTAATATTATCTGGACAATCCTTTTCATCATGTACTGAACTACCTATTAACTGCTTTGACTTAATTGACCAGCAGGTAGTATGAATTATGCTCAATTCCAGTTCTTTGAATTAACTTGACCATTACCAGTAAATGAACAACTTATAACTTCATAAATGAACAGTGTAAGATAATTACTTTTAGAGCATGTCCAAACAGTTATGACAAGCCAATGTATTTTAATAATTTTGCTTCCTGAGAAGGGTGCAGTTTTTTGCTCTCCTTTATCTTTTATTTATTATAAAGGAAGAAGGAAAAATGAGAAATTTACATAATTTTTGATATACTTATTAAGAGAAAAAAAGTTATCTGCCAGTATGAATTAACCTATAATAAAAATTACACTTAAAAATGTATATAATTTATATAATTGCCTCTTATCTTGGAATATAAATTATTATTATTATTTATTTATTATTATTTTTTTTTGGGATTTTCAGCAGTAATTCTCAGTAAAATTAATTTTTAGTCAATCATTCTTCCAGAACAAGAGTATTGATTTTTCCAAGAATGTATAGTAACAATTCAGGTAGGAACCATAAGGAAAAAATTATTTATTATATATAAATCTTCAAACAAAACATGCACTACACATCTATTGTTTGTGTATATATATAGGGTGTACAGTAAATTGTGTATAAAAATAACAGACTGAATGTTTGAAGAAAAATAAAATGAGAATGCTCT
This sequence comes from Mastigoproctus giganteus, assembly GCF_048544385.1. Taxonomy (NCBI): domain Eukaryota; kingdom Metazoa; phylum Arthropoda; class Arachnida; order Uropygi; family Thelyphonidae; genus Mastigoproctus; species Mastigoproctus giganteus. The sequence goes on from NC_143578.1 coordinate 66,707,675, forward strand.
GGGGAATTTTTGAACTAAAGGATCATTTCCAAGATATAGCATGCAAAGGTTTTATTATGACACTTTCTGTTCCCGGCCAAACCTCTTGTAGGCTAATACAGTGTTTAATCAGGACTAGAACGTTTATCCAAGTGAAATATTTGGTATGCCCATATACAGTATTCACAACTGCTACATTTAAAATGACAGTAGGCATTTTTTTACAGCAGGATAAAGTTGGCAACAGTGGTACTGGATACTAATGACAAACTGTGGCTTTTATTATAAAATTATTTATAATTTTATAATAAACTGACAAAAAAAGGATTCTGAGTGTGGAGCACAGGATAAATGATGGGAAAAGCATTGCAACATCCCTACAATAAGTGTCTAAAATGAGCACCTTGCATAGCATGGCAGGCAAAGGTATATCTGTGAACATTGACTTCGATGCATCACAACATTTCTCAGTCAACAATTAAGACTGCTACACTGGTTCCACTAAATTATGGGGTGCTGAATTGTACATTAGAAAAAATTCCATAGACGTAAGATAAAGAGACCTCTATGACCAAGAATGATACTGCTGCATTCTGTCTATCACCCTGGAATTGCCATGCCCAGAAAATCCAAGACTTGCTGGGTATGGCAATGAAACCTCTGAAACAGTGTTGAGTAGAATTTAACATTGAAACAAGAGGTCTTGACAAACTTTTGACTGCCATGTCTTCCAACAGTAGCAGTAACAGTTCATTCAGTGGTAATGTGTAGGCTGAAGTCAAACAGAAACAGACATTTTAAGTTAGGTTATGCAAGTGGTGGTTCTTACACCTCCAAGTGTAATTTGTATGTAAATTAGTTCTTTCCTCTAATCAGTTTTGAGTTTCTGGGAGATAAAACCATGCAGCCCTTGCCTGAGACCGATTAGCTTGGCTGGGTTGTGAAAAAAGCCTATAAAAATTGCTGTTGTCATAGGATTTTAACCCAGGCCTTTTCCAGCTGGTGTGAGAGGAGTGATTATAACCACTGTGCTACTGCAAGAGTGGGTTGAATCTATTAGTGTATGGACAGAGATTGTATCATACCCATTTGCCCTAGAACTGGAAATGACATCATAAAAAGTTTTGTGCACTATATTTTGGAAATGGTTTATGACTTCCTCCATTTCATGTGGTTGGAAGTCTTCCGTATAGCTACAGTGGGTTCCACCATTAATTGTTGTAGTGGAACTCATGTGCAACCTATTATGGAGGCAGTTATTTTATGGTGTTACGAGAAATGGCAGGCTAATCGCATCACCAGTTCCTGCCACACTGAGTTTGCAGGTTCTTGGCGAGTCCTCCAAATTCAACTGACCTCAATCAATCCTATTGAACAGCTGTGGGATGTTTTTGAACAGGAAGTGAGGCATGTCGATATATTCCTTCATCTATTCTGACACTGGAAAGCCTTTCGGGCATCATGGGTGCAGATCCCTATGAACATCTTCAGACTAGTGGAATCAATGTCTAGGTGAATATTGGCTGTTATCCGTGCGAACAGTGACACAGTGAACACATACACGTGCACACATGCATGTGTATGCCCGCACAAACAAATATACATAAATATTATGAAAGAAATGAATAACATATTCAATAACTGAAATATTATAAAATGGTGAAATGTTATAGAAGCAACTATGTATTTAATATTTTTCTCTTCACATATTCATTCATCTCTTCTTTTCTTGTAAGTTACACATGCAATTTTATTTATTTTTTCCTTTTGTATAATTTTAGGTTGTACACTGAGGAGGAGGGTCGTCCCATGAGGGAAGTTACCAGTGTGTTCATGACACCATCTGGAATTATCTCTCCGGCTCGGGAAGGCAAGTTGCCTGAAGCTTGTCCACCACCTAAGTTTGATTCTCCACCTCCTACTCCAAAACCATCTCCTGAAATCTCAGAAGCTGGCCCGGTGAAGAAAGATATTAAAATAAGAGATATTAGAAAGGAAAAAACCATCAAGCTTAAAAAAGACAAGGTTACACTTTTGAAAAAAGAAAGTCGTAAAGTTAAACATTCCAAGAAAGAGAATAAAGAAAATGCAAATGTAAAAAGTGATAAACTTGGTAATCCTTTACCTGCTGTTGTTAAGAAAGAACCTGGAGAAAACCCAGTAATAAAAACAAAAAAGACAGACAGAAGTGAAAAGTCAAGTGAAAGTGGAAAACAGAAAGTACGAAGTGAAAAATCCAAATTTAGAGAAGAAAAAAATAAGCATAAAAGTTCATCTAAGCCATTAAAATCAAAACTTAAAGTTTTAAAATCATCTGGTGCTTCAGTGAAAGCCTTGCCATCACCAAAATTTTCTAAGTCTCCAAAATTCTTAAAAGTACCCTGTTTCCGTAAGTCTGCAGTTACAAAAACACCAAGGCAAGTGAAACCACAAACACAAACTTCCGTTCTGCAAGCTATCATAAAACCAGTGCCATCACAAATAATAAAAGAAGATAGACCAGAAAAAATAGAGGCTACAGTGAAAGTTGAAGTTAAAGAAGAAAATCCTGAGTTGAAAATGGAAGAAATAGTTGCTGATGAGCGTTTTCGAGAAGAGTCGCCAGAACCTCGTTTAGTTATTGATGATTCTGCAGAGGCACAAGCTCGTCAGGAGATGGAGTCACGTCTTGCAGTCTTAGATGAATGCATTGATTGTGTTATCCAGAAAGCAAGAGAGGAATCAGAAAAAGAAGCAGAAGAATCAGAAAAATCAGTTAAAGAAACCATTGATGAAGTAGTTAGAAGTTCTTTGGCTAAAAAGAATGAACCCAAGGATATATATGAATTTACTGATTCATCTGATGGTTCTCTTCCCCCAACTCCAAAGACTCCTGATACAATTGGATCTCCTTTAATGAGATCAAAAAAAGAAAAAACTAAAACACCAGAAAGTGGTAACAAGGGTTTTGCAAATTCTGAGATTCCAAAGAAAGGCAAGGAAAAAGGAAAGGATAAAGGGAAGAAAAAAGCTTCTAAAGATAAGTTGAAAATTTCACCATCTTTGCCATCTCCAAAATCTCAGAAATCTGGTGCACAGACTGTTTTTACTAAAGCATTAGATAAAAAATCAATACCATCTCCAGTAGAAAAAAAAGATGTTGATATTGAAGAACCGTCATCACCAGTTTCTTCATCACCTACAGGATTCTCATCTCCACTCCATACATCTTCAGTCCGCCAACTTCCTCCACCCACTTTCTCTAGATTACCTCCTCCTCCACCATTCATTCCTTCTTCATCAATTTCAGTTCAGGGTTTTCCATCGAGTCCTTTTTCCTCTGTCAGACCTCTTTCTCCTTTCCAGCCAAATCCCCCATTTCCAACACCTCCTTTGTTTGTGCCTCCGAAATCAGATACGCCTTCTATATTTGGTATACCAGCATTACCTCAACCACTTAATTTGGCTATGTCTGGTCCAAATACCCAAGGAAAAACAGCTGAAAAACGACCACTGCCTCAGCCTGAAGAAGAGATAGAAGCAAAAAAAATCAAGATTGAGGAAATTCCTGAGAAAGTAGGTACTCATTTTCTTAGTTTGTGTGTTTTTTTATCCAAATTTGTTTTGTATTTATAGTTGATTTACTGCATGTCATTAGTAAATGAATTCATGTAACATGAATAGCAAACTTTTGATTATATCCTGTTTCAAAAGTGTCATTTTTATTAGAGTAATGGCTTTGTGTGTCAGGGAACATATCATGTCTCAAGAAAATTACTTGAGACAACTGACTGAATTTTATTATGAATATACAAAAATGAGTAAAAATAAGTAAAAAGTAAAAGAGTGAATACAGATAATCAACCAAAAAAATTAAAAATATGTACATGATAAAATGTTAAATTCATAAAACATAAGGTAAAATCAGAAATGTGCCTTTTTGCCAACCAAATAGTGTGTGGTACAATACAGAATAAATAGTTAAGTCATGTGATAGAGGAATGAGAACACTATTCTCACACACATGTATTAAATTGTAACTACTGTAAGTATATTATTTGTATATTTATGCTTATTTTATTTTTAACTCATTCTTTCTTATTCGTGTATATTTATTTTAATAAGGTTCAGCTGGTCGTCACAAATAATTTTATCATAATTTTCATGTTATATTAGCTACCCACAAAATATATTATTCTTTATAGAGTAATATTATCTTCCTTGTACTATAATGTAAAATTTAATTAAAATGATTCATATATATATTTACACAGTTATAATATTTATAAATTTATAAAAATTGAACTAAAATATTAAATTTAATTAAAATATATCTCTGTGTAATCTAACTTTCCTGACAGGATAATCCAAAAGCACAAAATTTGTGTACATTTTATCACCAACCTGTGTAAAAATTCCAAGCACTGTTTTACTTTTAACATTATGGTGTGAAACATTACAAATAAAGAAAATTGCATTTTTTCAATACTTCTACATACCATGTACTGTAATAATGATCTTTATTTCCTTTATAGTAATTAGTATTATAATGGCTAAATGATGTGAGGAAGTGAGCTTTATCTGCATCTGCCAAAAAAAAAAAAAAAATCCATCATTCATACTTTTCCCATTGCCAAAACGTTTGTCCAAGAATGGATTTCAATATTTCAACAGGGTAGGCACAGGATGTGTGGTACTGTTTTAATTATAATTGGAAGCTTACCCTCTGTGGGCAGTTGTGCCCAAATCAGTTCAGAGAGAAAGACAGATCTTCTCTGTATAATGTAAAGAACCATCAGTTGCAGCTATTTGCGTTGCACTTATTGTTATTCATTGCACCAGTCTTCATGCAGAGATGATTGCTCTACTAACCAACAACATGTACATGTAATTTGCTACTGTTATTCTCAGATAAGTAACATCTATTGCAGCTCATTTTGCTGCATTGATCATTTAGCAGGGTGATTTTGTACTATACTTTCTTGTTCTATCCATTACGATTTTAGTAAATGCAGTTCCTATATGCTGCATGACTTTGGGTGGATTATCCATAGCTTTTCTCAGAACATAAACATTTCAGATGGCTGAGTAGTAATGTGCAGTTCCTTGTGCTGTGGGAGACTCATGGTGTTTCAGACTATAAGTACATTGGACGATTTGCATGCCACTTGGATCATGCATTTCTTCTTGGAGGGTTCATGTGCAGATGTACTTTGGACATTGTTGCCTATTTAAGGTTGCCAGAATTTAGCAAGGACTGCCTGGTACAATAAATAAATAAAAAAAGTTCATCCACCTCAATCGTTGTTCCAGGCATTTCATTCCAGTGATCTGTGACACACTGCCCAAAGATAAACTTCATAAGATCCAGCCTTCTGTTACTCCCTAAAGTCTTGTATTTGTGTCCCTGTTTCTCTTTTTTGCCAATGAAAATATACCTCCCCTGTTCATTTTACTGATTTCCTTCAGGGCCTTATACACCTCTATAAAAGTCCCCCCACCCAAGACATCTAGTTGCCAAGCTTTGTGGGTTGCACTTTTTAAGCCGTTCTTCATATGGACATTAGCACCCCTCACCAATCTAGTTGCCCTTCTCTGAATCCATTCTAGAAGTGCAGCCTCCTGACCTAAACACAGTTTTCTAAATGTGGTCTCACCACTGCCTTATAAAAAGAATATGCACAAGTCCAGTATATCATAGACAAGACACCATGTGCCTTCCTGACTGCTTGTTTATACTGCAAAGAAAGTTTCATGTCTGGCTGAATCATAAACCCTAAGTCTTTTTTGTCCAGAACCACATTTAACTCCACTCATCCTTACGTACAAAATCTTACACTTAACTTGAAGTGCTGGTCAAGACTTCAAATACAGACATTGTCTGAATATCAGAGACATGGTGTCACTCAGATATAAAAGATGCAGAATTTGAATATGAGTTGTACAACGTATACAGAAATGACAGTGTATAGTATTTACTGTGAAGCGGCACAGGGAACCCCCCCCCCAACTCTGTGTCGCAGTACAAACTCTGTAAAAGCCAGAGATGGTTTGAGATTTAGTGTAGTCTGCATAATGTAGTTTTCGGTTGTGTTGATATGTTGTTCCTCTGGTCAGTTAGCTGTGGGCCCCCGGAAACAGGGTCCCCTGTTGCCTGTCCTTCACCACAAGGAGGTGGGCCAGGTTGTAGGTTGTGAAAGGTTCTCTGGTTGGGGTGAACCTTGGCGTCAGAAACAGAAGTTAAAGGGGACAGAGGGGGTACCCCTGTGGAAGAACCCTATTCTCCACAGGGTGGGAGAGGAGGCTGTTGAGCTTCATTAGAAGGGGGGGGAATGGTATCAGCAAGGCAGGGGAGTTTAACACTTGGTTCCTCCCTGAAGCTTAATTGGAGGGGCTATCAGAACAACACATACTCTACATGTACTCAGTTCATCTGCAAACTTGTCATACACATAGATAAGTGCACTTTTTTTTAAACATATATTTTGAGGCAGACTATGGACAGCTACCAAGATAATCATATGCTTTTTTTTTATCATATATGTAATACTAATCACAGGCACTCACTCAGTCACCACAAGTTGACATAGGTCACCAGGCATGCATGCACATTTAAACAGCTTAACCTACAAGAATGGAAGAGGGGGAAAAAAAGAAATATATATATATTTATTTATTTTTATTTATTATTTTTTTAATATTCGGGGCAACAATTTAAACAATCTATACTTATTGGACATTCCCATGTACTCATCATTCTCACACACTTACACACTCGGAACAGTACTCTGAATCGGATGGCAAACGTGTGGGTTTTTTTTTTTTAGCAGGTTAAGTGGACACATTTTCACCCCCCCCCCCCACCCCCAGCAAATAGGCAAACCCGCATTAATATATACATACATGAATTCAGTCTTGCATTACATAATGACTGCACAGTTACACACACACACAAATTAATCTTTTACTCTGATTGATTTATTCTTATATACATAGAAAGGGGAACAGTAACGTTTACACATAGCATTAATTTTCACACATTTGGACATTCATTCACACTCTGGAATGGAGAAACACATGGGAGGGAGGTAATCTTTATCCATCAATTGTTATCACTTGTGCAGCTCTCAGTCACGTCTGGCAACCTGGATGTGATTGAGAGCTTCAACTAAGCATAGACTGCCATACACATAACTACCCACACATACCGGTGCCCATGGCCAACAGAAGTTGGCCAAGGCAGGAACAATAACTCTTACAAATACTTGCATTCATTTTCATGCATTTGAACATTCACCACTGTCATCCAATGTGGAGAACACATTAGAAAAGATGTAATCCATATCCATCAGGTATATCAGTGCCACAACTCTCAGTCATGTCTGAAAACACGAGTGTGACTGAGAGCTCCAACCAAACACAAACTGTCACACACTCACTGTTATTCATACAACTACCCACACAAACCAGTGCCCATGGCCAAGCTCAGTGGAACTCAGCCAAGGCAGGAACACACACTCCTGTGCTCAGAAATATGCACCATTCACAGAGACCTACAACCATGCAATCATCATTTATTCATATCATCCATTTGATATGAATTATCAAATGGATGATATGAATAAATATATCATAATTATTCATAAACATACATTACATTTATCAAATAAATAAATAATGTCAACCCCAGGGGCTCTCTCTCTCTCTCTCAAATTTTTTTTTTTTTTTTTTTTTTGACTGGTGCAGCACAAGCCTTAGGCTTCCTTGCACCATGTGGCTAATAATAATAATCACAGCCAACTTAGATGGGTGGGAAACACGTTCTGACAGGCCAGGCTCATTGAGGTTTGTCTAAGTTTGGAGGTGTCATAATTGGGTAATCATGCTTATTGAAGTAGGGGAATCTGGGATATCATAGCATGATTACTTCTCCTTGACTCAAATACTTTTTGAGCAAAGTCGGTGAGGACCATGTAGTGCATTTCATCAGAGATGAGTAGATTCTCGTCTCCATGGTTTATGGGTCCAGTCTTGGACATTAGTCTGCATCTGTGGGGGATGGTAATTGGGACAGTCATATAGGAAGTGTGCCCAATCCTCATCAGCTCCACAGGTATATTTAAGATCCTGAGTGAGTGAGTGGCACAACTTTGCATTCAGGAAACTATGCCCTGTAAGCAAAAACATTGCATAGAGTCCTGGAGCAAACCAGTGCTGCAGTTTGGATGGAACTAGGGTTACCTTAGGCAAGAACCTTCTAGTGACTTCCCCTTTAGGTGTTTGTTCACATCTACTCAGCCATTGCTATTAGAGTGCAGTTAGAATTCTTTTTCTCTTGTTTTGGGTCAATTTCCAGATTTATTGTAATCCCTTGGATGTTTACTGGGATTTGCCTCTTGATTCTATAATTGAGGCCTGCGGCCTAGAAGGTTCTCAATTGACTTCTAATGACTTCTAGGTCAAATGACAGTGAACCTGCTAGGACCTGCAAAGCAGGCTTGCTAACTGTGCAGCATACTCTTGTTATGGTTAGCAATATGATATGCTGGATGGAATCATGTTTTGCCCTGTTTCTAACTAGAACAGCCCTAGAGGTTATATAATGTGCATATGCCATAGGTTATAACTGGGAGGAAGACTGCTGCCTTATAAATAACTGCATCCTCCTTTTCAGTCCTCAGTTGGTGCAGCTGGTTCTTGCAATCATGCCAGCCCAGTTTCTTACTTTTTTGAAATGTTGTTAGATGTGGGTAAAATGTCAGTTTGTTATCAAACATTACACCTAGATATTTCGATTCTATTACTAAGGTTATTATTTTATCTGAATTTTTGATGTGTGGTTAGCTTCCTTTTAGTAGTACTGATTTTATTTTATTTCCAGTTTGTGAGTTTTAGCCCAGCTCTGTAGGATATTGAGAGCATGGTTTGCCTGTTGTTCTAGGCTGGCTCTTACATTGGTCTTTAGAAGCAAGACAAGGTCATTTGCAAAGGTAACCTTTTCTGTGTGGCCAGCATCCATTCCCAGGAATTTATCCAGAAGTAGGTTTGGAAAATAAGGACCCAGTACTGAACCCTGGGGGCATCCTCTGGTAACTGTCCAGGTGAAACTTTGGTAATGGGTTTTTACTGTTACCTGTCTATAACTAAGATAATATTTTAATATAGATTCTGTGGGATTTCAGCTTGGTGCAATCACCTGAATATGTTGAGCCATCGTATGGTATCGAATACGCCAGCAAAGTCAATTCATATGGCCAGCAGATACTTTTCCTAGGTGTTTTCTGCAGCCTTTATGAAGCATTTCACAATGTCTTCAGTTGAGCAACCAGGCTTGAAGCCAAATTGTTTGTCCGACCGAAGGTTGCCATTTGAGTAGTAAGTTTCAAGGTATAAAAGAATTAGCCTTTCCAATACCTTGCCCAGTACTGGCAGTAAAGCAATTAGTCTGTATGATTTAAGCTCTTCTGGGAGTTTCTCTGGAATTTTTAGTATGAGCTGGAGGTTGGCCAGTTAGCATTAGCATTAGCATTAGTAGAGGCATATGATGCAAGAAAGCAAGCTTATTCAGCATCAGCCAAAAAAAAAAAAAAAAAACCCTCTCCCATTTCACCCCTCCGTTCGTTCGAAATACCTGTCCAGTTGAGCTTTAAATTTGTTTAGGCTATCAACTTCAACAACAAGTGATGGAAGTCGGTTCCACCAACCAACCACCCGCTGGCCAAAGGCAAATTTCCGCACATCTATCCGACATCCGTCCTTCCTCAATTTGAATTTATGCCCTCTGAGGTGATTATTCTGAGAAAGATGAAGAATCCCATTGGCATTGAGCATGCTCAAACCATTCAAAGCCTTATACACCTCTATCAGATCACCTCGCCGGTGCCTAGTCTCCAGACTCTGTAATTTGCAAAACTTAAGCCTTTCTTCGTAAGAGCAACCCTTTGTTCCATTTACTAATCTTGTTGCCCTTCTCTGTACCCGTTCCAGCAGCTCTACATCCTTCTTGAAATGAGGCCTCCAGACCTGTATACAGTACTCAAGATGTGGCCTAACCATTGCCTTATACAAGAGAATAATCACCTCCTTATCCCTGCTAGAAAAATTCCTGTATATCATTGACAAGACACCATGAGCTACTCTTGCAGCTCGTCTGCACTGCTCAGAGAACTTCATATCTGCCTGCACAATTACCCCCAGGTCCTTTTCATTCTCCACCACTGTCAGTGTAGTACCGCAGAGTTGATACATTGCTCTGGGGTTACTGTTACCCATATGTAGTACTTTACATTTGTCAATGTTAAACTTCATTTGCCACCTCTCAGCCCATCTGTTCAACCTTTCCAGATCCTGTTGCAGCAGCATAGCGTCAGTAGTGTCCTTAACGACCCTGCCAACCTTTGTATCATCTGCAAACTTAGACATTAAACTTGATATCCCATCATCAATATCATTCATAAACACCGAAAACAACAACGGACCCAACACTGAACCCTGAGGAACTCCACTAATAACATTAGTCCACGTTGAGCAGTGTCCATTGATTACCACTCTCTGTCTTCTGCCACTCAACCATCCCCTTATCCATAGCAGCAATTTTCCTCCAATGCCACACTGCTCCAATTTGTGCAGCAGTCTTCCATGTGCAACAGTATCAAAAGCCTTTCTAAGATCCAAATATATAATATCAAAGTTATTCCCTGCATCCAGTTCTTTTGTGACTACATCATAGTATCCAATCAGATTGGTCAGGCAAGACCTGCCCATAACAAAACCATGCTGCGTCTGAGCTATAACTGAATTCTTGTCTAGATGATCCTGCAGTGCTTCTTTAACCAGTGCCTCCATTAATTTACCTGGAACAGAAGTTAAACTAACAGGTCTATAATTACTTGTGTCAGCCTTTGATCCTCCTTTGTGAATTGGGGTTACATTTGCACATCTCCAGTCTATGGGTACCTCCCCTGAGTCCAAAGAAGCTCTCATAATTATGGCTAGGGGTTTGCATACTTCCTTTGCTGCCTCCTTTAATATAACTGGATAGATCCCATCCACCCCAGGTGCCTTTTTTATGTTTATCCTCAACAATCTCTCCTCCACTTTCCTCTCAGTTATTACAAAATCATCCAGCTCACTGCCAATGTTTACTTTACCTACATCATTCTCCTTCCTGAATAACTCCTCATGCGTGAATGTAGATGCAAAATACTCGTTTAGATTGTTAGCCACCTGAGCAGGATCCTCAACTGTTGAACCATCAATATCCAGTGGACCAATCTGATTCATCCCTTTCCTTCTCGAGTTCAAGTATGTAAAGAACTCCTTTCTGTTTTTCTTTGCATCCTTTGCCAAGGATTTTTCGTAGTCTGCCTTTGCCTGCCTAATCTCCTTTGTGACTTGGTTACAGAACAACTTATATCTATCATAGGCTTCCATGTCACCCATTAATTTGTATGTATCCCATGCATTTTTCTTCTCTGCCACATGTCTCATTAGTCCATCTGACAACCATTTAGGCCTAAACCTTGAACAATATTTCTTAGTTGGTATGTAAAGCCTGGTAGCCACCAAGATTAGTTCCTTGAATGCTTCCCATTTTGAGTTTGCTGTTGGTAACATCATCAGTTGGTCCCACTGTATAGAATTTAAATACTGTCTCAGACCATCATAGTCGCCTTTACGAAAACAAAAACCCTTCCCTTTACCTCTGATGGTAGTTACCTCCTTGAGTAAATCCCACTTCAACACACTGTGATCACTGCCACCTAGTGGTTCATTTATCTGCAGGTTCTTAATGCATGAAGAATCACTACTGATAATCAGATCAAGAGTATTGCTCCCTCTTGTTGCCTCACGAACATGCTGATGTAGAAAACAATCATCCAATAAATCCACAAAAGCCTTGCTAGTGTGCGAGTGACCAACCCACAAATTCCAGTCAATATCTGGGAAATTAAAATCTCCCATTATAAGACTCTCTGATTTACTGGCCCACTCTATTTCCCTGTACAATATATTATTATACTCATCAGAGTCGTTAGGCCTATAGCACACTCCTACTCTCAATTTTGATTTCCCTATGCTTATGTCACACCAAACTGACTCGACACTGCCCTGTCCATTGATGTCAACTGGCTTCACTTCCTTTGACTTTATGTGTTTCTTAATTAATAGCATAAACCCTCCTCCCCTCCTGTCCTGTCTATCCTTTCTATATACATTGTATTCCCCAAATTCCAGTTCCGCATTACTTATATCTGTGTGACACCACGTCTCTGATATCCCAACAATATCTGCCTTTGATGTTTTGAGCAATACCTCAAATTCATCAAATTTATTTACCAAACTCCTAGCATTGGTGTACACGCAGGTATACATGCACCTGTTTCTATTCTTAGCTACCCTAACACAACCCATGTGTTTACTTGTAACGCAATGACTACCAGCAGTCTCTGAAATATCCTGCATCTTGTTTTTCAGACTTCTGCTCATTTGAATAGAAGCAGTGCAAGAATCACTTCCACCTCTGCCAGTGGCTACTGTTAATCTATTAGTCCTTGTATCCCCCCCAACTAGCAGTTTTCCGACCCACCTAACACTGCCTCGACAGCATCAGCAAAAATTCTTGCACCCTTTCTATTTAAGTGTATCCCATCCCTGTAGAAGCAATCTCTCCTGTTAACAAGTACAGTCCAGGCTGAAAAAAATTCTACCCCTTGAGCCTTGCACAATCCCTCCAGGGCCGAATTGATCGACAAGGCTCTCATCATATACTCCCTCCTATCGTGTCTGGGCAGAATTGCAGACACTTTCAAGTTCAACCCTAATTCACGGCTTTTTTTCAACAGTGACCTGTACTTGCTAAGTAATTCCGCCGGTCTCCTACTCTTAATATCATTAGTGCCAACGTGTACAACTATATCACCTTTTGTGCCCTTAAAAGATGATATCCGCTCTACAACGTCATCAACCTTTGCCCCTGGCAGACATACCCTGGTCCTATTCCACCTATCCTTTTTACAAAGCATGTTCCCCGTTTCCCTGACAATAGAGTCACCAACAACTACTAGTTCCTGTGGGACCAGCGCATTCTGCCTAGGGGGCTGCCCCTGTGTTGCCTGATGACCAAGTGCAAGCTCTGGCGTTGATGTGGGCAGCTGAGAGCTTGATGGGCCCCTCAATTTATTTCCTTCGAGGGCATCCACCCTGTCCTTCAAGGTCTCATAAAGGCCCATAACAACGCTGAGTTGTCGCCTGATTTCCTTGCACTCCTTACATCGTGCACACACAAAGACATCCCCCTTGGCAGTATCATGTCCCGTACCCGACTGCTCCACAAACATCAAGCAAACAGTGCATTTTAATAGACTGTGATTCAGAGGGCAACTGCCCCCCTCAGTTCTCCCCTGAACCACAGCACTCCCATTAGCTTGAGCCTTTTGCTTTGCTGCTCTGGTCAGAGTCATGATTCCAATTTAATTCAATAAAATTTAAAACAAAAATTAAATCCTTAAGTTATATCCCAAAACAGTTATGTTATATATATATATATATATATATTTTTTTTTTTTTTTCGGTATCTAGTGTTCCCTTTATACAACTTCCGTATCACGTGTACCACTATAGTTATGTATTAATTATTTGTTACGATTAAGTCGTTATATATATTTATAGAGTTAAAAATACAATTTAATTGACAATAAAGTTTATCAAGATTAATAGATTTACTGATTAATTGACAATATTATATTATGCAGTATACTACACTAAGCTTATGCTATCGTGTAAAAATGGCGGGAATTCACGAACGGTATTTCTACGGACTCGTAAGTATTGATTAGCTTCGAAATCTCGCTATCTCAATTTAGAATAAACTAAGGATCCTGACTAAGTCTATAATCTACTTATAGAAGATAATTTGATATAACAATTGGTTAATAAATCGACTAAATTTGGTTAAAAGACCTCTCGTTCAATTTGTGACACGCGGATTTGATACCGTTACCGATACTAAGTAATATCTACTTAGTATGTATGATATGTTAAAATATGTATGAAAGTTTTCAGGTTGTGGGGAAAATCCCCTTATCCAGACAGTTATTTAATTATAACAAGTGATGGGGAAAGGTTTCACTAGTTCTTTTATCATCTCTATTTCTATTTGATCATGGCCTGGGCATTTTTTTTCTTTAGTTCTATTAATTGCAGCAATTAGTTCCATTCACTTCATATTCACTTCAAGCAGTGAGTTAAAGGGTTGTTTGTTGGTTATATTTGAGTATTTTCCATTTTATTTGCAAATTTCAGTCTGTTCCTGAGAGAGAGAGGTTGAGTATCCTCTGGAAACAGTATATTCTAGGTGTCTTAATAACTGTCTCCTCCCAAGTGTATGTACTTTGTCCATTCAGGGTGTCTGTGATGTTTATCACATCTCTCTTTGGCAGCTTATTGGTAACTATGTGGTAAACCATGGGGTCAGCATTACCAGAGGTACCAACACAAGATTGCCATGATTCTTTTTTCTTTTGTCTAATAAGGCTTGTATAAGAATTTCTCAGGGAGCGATACGTGACGTGTATATGTAAGAGTGGCACCTAGAACGTTTGTTCAACTCCGCCTCATATCACTGTGAAAAACAGAATCAACTGTAAAAGGGCCAGAAGTGTGTTTGGTATAAGTTTGTGGTGTGCATGTTCTGTTGTGTTCTGGCTGCTTGGCTATCCAGAAGCATCAATCACCTGGAGAGATGATTCTGGGTACCTGTCCACACCATGAGAAGGTGGGCCAGTCCCAGTAAAACATGTACCGTCTCAAAAGAGACTCTGGCCCACCTGGTGTTGCCATAAGGTGGGACAGGATCCTCTGGGGGGACCATTCCAGAGGGAGTGAGAGAAGAAAAAGCTCTTAAATTACTTGAACTAGAGTGAAAACTCAAGGCAGAATGCTTGAAAGAAAGGGGGAAAAAAACCCCTTTAAATTAGCTGCACTAGAGTGTAATTCAAGGCAGAGCACATGAGGGAAAAAAAAAACCCCTGCAAATTATGGGTCCCTTAAGTCACTGGAAAGGTGCTGTTAGGTGCAGTTACAACAATGTAGCTCTGCTTCCTGTGCTCAAATACTTGGATGGCATAGAATTGGAATGCCTTTAGATTGTCTGCTGTTTGGAGCAGAGACTCTGTTCAATGTTCCGAGATACCTGGCACAGCCTGCAGTAGTGTCTTTCTTAAGTTGTCATACAACCTACATTCAAAGAGAAGATCTTTCCATTTTTGGGCTGCTGCAGAAGTAGTGATCTGTTGGTAGCAGACCCAGTAGATGCAACTTTTCATTGAGGAATCTGTGTCCAGTAACCAAGTACGAGGATTCCATGGTGAGAGAATCCGAGACTTGACCATTTTCATAGTTGTGAAAGTGACATCTGGAAGGAATTTTCTGGTAACAGTGCCTGTGTCTGAGGTATCCCATCTAGACTGCCAAATGTTGAAAATCTCATTATAACAGCTGCCTTTCTGTTTTGGGGTCAGCATTGGGATTTAGTTCTATACCATATATTTTCTTAGAAAAAAAATATGCGGTATAGAACTAAATTTGAAGATTACAAATAGATCGAACGGCATAGTTCCAGCTATCACCCAGATGGCAGCTGTAGACACTGTTCAGCATAATCTGTGAGTGACCAGGAGCATAGCACATTGAATGGAGTTGACCTTGTCTTTCATTTTTACTTGCTGGACCTGATGGAACCATGTTCCCGCTTCATCCTCATAAGTGACAATGGGGATGAAGATAGCTTTATAGCTATCTTCATCCCCATTTATAGTACAAAGAGAGTGTTTTCTTGGAGAGCCCCCAGTTGCCTTTGGAGATCCTCAAGATTGCATCTGAAAATCATTTGGTTTTGACCCCCAGGTACTGCAGATGCAGAAGAAAGTTTGGCCTGTGGTTAATGACCACCCCTAGGACTTAAGCCTGCATAACAATTGGAATTTGCTTCCTGGATATCATGATTTGTGGTGGGCAGCGCAGGTCCAGCTTTAAAAAGCATCATTTTTGTTTTGATGGTACTGATTTACAGCTTGTTGAGAACAGTCCATGCGTAGAGATCTGCTAGGACATGGTTTGCTTTGTTTTAAAGGTCTGAGCATGATTTCCCAGAAACAGCTTTTTTTCTTTTTCTTTTTTTTTTATGAACACTCCAAACACGAGAGGTATAGAACCTATAGTACTTAGTACTGTGCTTGGGTTGGAGGTGAAGATAAAAGAAGATATTTGTTGACGTTAGACTTGAACTTCTGTAGACTGTAATTTTCAGGAAATACGTATGAAGGAAGGTTGTTCCGGAAAATGGCAGTTGAATGAATAAATGAGGAACAGTGGCGGATTTCCGCACAGGTGCACGAGGCGTGCACCTGGGGCCTCTTAAATCGAGGGGGCCTCAAGTCTCAGGTCTCAAAAAAAATAAATGAATTGTTTCATTTTTAATTTTTACGTTCATCTTTATTACCGTTACTGAATAAAACTATAATTTAATATGAGAAGTTAATAAACTCTTATGTGAATATCCCCACATATTATATGAAATATCTATGCGAACTAAGTGAATCTGAAGTAGAATACATATTATCATTAATGCTAGATTTTGTTTTAATTTTATGTATTAATGTTAGATTTGGGAGGGATGGTAGTTGTGTAATTTTTTAATTTAAACATTAGTTAAAATATGTATGAAAGAATTGCGCAACCAAAATGATTAAAACCATAACACCAAATCTAGAGTGCGTGCTATAGTAAAAATGTGCACGTAGAATGCACACTGTAGTGGTACCGAAAATATTTAGAGGAGGGCCTCAAAATTGAATTGTGCCTGGGGCCTCTCAAGTGCTAAATCTGCCACTGATGAGGAAGATGAAAAATTTGTTCTCTGAGTTTGAAGTTGGACAGTAAATGGATGTTGGCTGGCAGCAGCATGTGTTCGGACTGTTTTGAAAGAGAGAGCGGGAATTATAGAAGCCAATTCAGAAGAACAGCGGCATGGAAGTATCTGTAGAAAAGGCATGCAGCAGAAACAGTACATCTATGAGACAGAGAGCAAAGAGACTCTGTTAGAGATGAGTCATTAATTAACCTAACTGCCCTCTTCTGAATGGAATCTAGAAGCCTGAGAGAAGTTTTGGGGGCAACGCCCCATATATGGGAACAGTATTCCATGGTAGGGCAGATTTGCGATTTGTACAGAGAAAATCTGTTTGAAAGAAAAGTAATGCCGAGAGCAAAAGAGAAAATCAAGTTTTTTAGATGCAAGGAAGCAATATTTGTAACATGCTTGTGCGAAGAGAGATTAGAAGTCAGGGTAATCCCCATAAAAGATATATCATTTTGCATAGAAATCGGAGTGTCTCCAAAGATAAGCATAGGAGCAGAAGAATCCTTTTTTGCAAGATATAAGACAGGGCTGAATTTTAGAACGATTGAAATCAACTAAGTTGTCTTTAACCCAATGGAGAATTACCCGGAGATTGGCATTTACGAAATTGGTATCAGATATTCAAGAAGCTGAAGCTGATTGAGTGGGGCAAGGTTTCTCAAACTGGAAAGTGGAATGCAATGTGCTATCATTAGCAAAACTATGGATAGGATTTCCGGTCAATGGAAGAAGGTCATTAATATATAAGAGGAAAAGAGTGGGGGAAAGAACTGAACCTTGGGGGACACCAGCATTAATGGAGAAGTTAGAAGTCAGAGTACCATCACCTTCAGTGAGCAGACAGAGAGAAAACTGGATAACCAATTACAAAAAACAGTTGGCAAACCATAACATGGAAGCTTGTTTAGAAGACCTTTATGCTAAACATGATCGAAAGCCTTTGAGATGTCAAGAGTAACTGCTCGTGTTTCACTGAAATTTTCCATTGAATTTATCCATAAATGGGTAATAAAACCAGAATATCACCAGTGGATCGACACTGATGAAATCCATACTGGTGATCGTGGATCAGATGGAAAGTTTCTAAGTAGTTTAAGAGTTGACTTTAATTGACTTCTCCATTGCTTTAGAAAGGGTAGAAGTAATTGCAATGAGACAATAATTGGATGGGAGGGATTTGGCTGGATATGAGCAAACTTCCAAGCAGAAGGAAAAATATCTTTGGAATAAAAAAGTGAAAAAATACAGCAAAGAACAGGAATAAGTTCAGGAGCACAGGTTTCGAGAACAAGTGGAGAAATACCATCAGTACCTGTGGCTTTCTGAGCATCAAGATTCATCGAAATCCTTCTGACATCCTTTTGACAGAAGACCACAGGAGGCATTGAATGGAGCGTGTTGGGAATGGTGGGAGGTGTTTTACCACTTGACTTGAGATCATTAATACATGAGTTGGAAGAAAAATGGGATGCTAGCAGGTCATCTTTATCCTTAGCTGAAGTGACAACAGAACCATCTGGCTTTGACAGAGATGGGCAAAAGTTGCCGCCAATAACATTGGCAAGAGACCAGAATGCTCGGCTACCATTAGGGCAAGAAGCAAGTTTTCTACTCTTAGCCTGTTTAAAATCTAGTTTGGACTGATTAATAATTGCTTTACAATTGTTGCGAGCTTTGATGTTGGCAGAAAATGAAACTGAAGAATTGGAAACAAGCCAATTACGATATGTAGCATTCTTCTCTCGAACAGCCTTTGCACATTTATTGGAAAACCAAGGTTTAGATAAAGGACGAGATTTTAACGTGTAGTGTGGAATAAAGGATTTCATTCCTACAAGAATAATTTCACTGACACGATCTGAGCAAATGTTGACATCAGAAGTTTTGAAACAGTAATCCGACCAAGGAAAAGAAGAAAAGAAATCTCGCAGGTCATCCCATTTTGCATTTTTGTAATGTCAAACAATACAAGGTTGGGAATAGCCACGAGATAAAGGCTCCATTGGAGAAGAGATAATCACCAAGTTGCGATCTGAGGTGCGTAAAGGACCACTCATTTCGACAGTGTATTTAGAAGGATTGTTTGTGAGAAAAAGATCAAGTGCGTTGGCTGTATGGTTAGGATTGTCCGGTATTGTGGTAGGTAAATGAACAATCTGTGCGAAGTCATTAGTAATTGCAAAAGCCTCGGCATCTTGACCAGCTGGGTCTGTGTGACTAGAGAATGGAAGTCAGCTGGAGTTGTTTACATTAAAATCACCAAGAAAAATTACCTCACTGTTAGGAAAGTTGCAAAGTTGGACTGGAGAAAGTCAAGTTGCAAAGGGAGGGTCAAAGAGCTCCAAGTGATTAGTGGAGTTGGGAGAATGGTAGAGACAACAAATCAATTTGACAAAATGAGGTAGAGAGATTTTAAGCCACAGTAGATCGAAAAGAGGAGATTCCAAATTACCAAGTCTCTGACAGGGAATACCTGAATGGACATATGCACAAGTACCACCTTTGAGGCGAAAGGAATCATACAGCAAATAATTTGGGCAACTGAGATGAGCAGTGGTTGAATCAACCAATAACTGAGATTCTGTCAGAAAAGGTACATGGGGTTTGGCAGACTGTAAGTAGAAATGGAGATCATTGAGAACTGAGACCATGTACGTTTGTTTTGTGAAATGAACTTGAAGTGTTTGGGAGGTTTAGATCTTTTTGCAGAAAAGCTTGCTCTATTAGTTTGACAATTCATGTTGTATTCAGTATTGAGAAAAAGTGGCGGGACATGCTGTATGAAGTAATGTAATTTTTTGATATGGTGTACCTGGATCCTTGACATAATGTGACCTTGACAATGCCCCCAGCATACACACTACTCAGGCTCTCTCCAATCACTATCTTGCAGAGTAGAGGTAGCAAGATATACACTAGCTGATGCAGAAGCCTCATAGAGAGTTACCAAAAGGTTTGGTCCGGTGTACTAACTAGCGGCTGGCAAGCGAACACCGTTTTAGAGCTGTACCCTCAAAATATAAGGAAGTTTGGATCTTGCCATGGTGTTCATCAAACCTCAAAATTCATCAGTAATACTGCATGGTAGAAGAGATGGGGAAGGATTGACCGGAACTTAGCTCTGGAGACTAAACATGGGTTCCACCACTTCAAGCCTCCAATAAGAAAAGTGGTGGTATTGTACTGGTTGATGAGAGTCATCTACCACCTGGTATTGCCTGGTAATACAGAGGGTCGGCATTCCTCTGTGTGGTGTGGGCGCCACACCTCGACCCCTGCTTACATTGGTTCACGCCTTGATGGTCACCCACAGTGTGGCTGCGCATGGAGGTTATACCCAGGATTACTAGCAGTCCCACCATTATGAAGGTGCCAGCAGAGGATTCGGCTGTCGCAGACCATCCGTACTTTGCCGAAATTGGGTCCACTTGACTTGAGTGTCACCCAAACATCAGTTCCATCAGTGTTTTAGACACCCAGGTAACAAGCACAGCTTGTTTGGCATATCTGAGAGAATGTCTGCGACAACCTCAAGGACCTAAAACAACTGCTGAAGCCCGGGAGCTACTGTCAGGCCTCTGCAAATGCCACAATTTTGCATCCTTCAAAAGATTTAGAAAGCCAGTTGTGGAGGACCATGTTCCACATAAAGGGCCCCAGCACAGAATCTTGTGGGCACTCCTGAGAGGTTGGTCTAGTTACCTTCAGAAGGTTGGATTTAACCATGACAGTGTGCTCTGTGAAATAGATCTGGAAGAGCTTGTAGAGATGGGAGGGGCAGTTAGCCAGGCAGAGTGCATTTCAATGCACTGTCCCACCAAACAGTGTCAAAGGTGCCCTCAAAATCCACCAAGATGGCCAATTCATATTTAGACGTGGAGTTTTCTATATGGAGGATGAGGTTAAACAGATGATTGTGCAGTGGTCAGATGTAATCCAAGTCTCTTGCTCTTTCAGTTAGTAAATTTGTGAGCGCCAGTTCTCTCTCTTGTGTGCCACACGGGTGATCTGCAGTCAGAATCCATGAATACTAATATTTTTCTGCCAGGTCAGAGGCCAAGAGCTGTTTGTAGGTACCGAATGCTAGGACCAATGTTTACACTTGGCTTAAAGTATAAAGATATTAAATGGAGTGATCCATGGGGGGGGGGGGGATAACCTGCATGCAGGCTGCAAGAGCGGTACATACATTGTTTATTGTAGTTACCATAATACTGGTATTTCTAATTATTATAACTGCCATGTGGTATCCTTGGTGGATTCTATTACTCTCTATTACCTAGGTTATTCTTACACCCATGGATTTAAGGCTCCTGAAAACATGCTATGTCAATCCATTTTTCTTCCATTATGAGTTTTAATTGGTCAACAACTGTGCGAGCTCTCTGGGCATTCAGTTGCAGGAAATTCCAAGTTTGTTGATTGTGGGAATTATGATAATTGTCCATAATCAACCTTCTGTCTGTGCTGTTTCACCATCTTCAATTAGCTCAGGTATTTGGTATCACTTACTGAATGAAGGCATGCCCTGCACTCTTGCAATTGGCACGGTCAGGGTCTTGATTTTTCCTACACGTACTGTATTCTTGCCCTCTTATGGTGCAGTGACCACATGTACTTTCTTCATGAGTGTGGGATGTGTGTCCGAAGTGCATAATCTTGAGCACTTGGGTATTGGGAAGTGCTTCTTATACTGGTGACTATCCCATCCTATATAGATTCTTTGCTGTTTAGATAATATCTGTCAGACCCTGAGTGATAGCAAGGCTATCCAGTTACAGTACTGGGTAGATTTTGACTTTGTATTGTATTTCTGAGAAAATTCTGAGTTTAGTTGGTCCTTTGTCATGTGTTCCTCTAGATTTTTTTCTTATATTTCAGTTATAATATCCTTTACTCTTGGCTTTATCTATATCACAGATTGAGATGGTGGGTCCTCTGGCTTTGTGTTTATCAATCTTTAAACCTAAGTCAATGTCCAGATGGTTGTCCCTTATTTTTTCTGCATCTTCTTTTGTGGTTGTTTCAATGACCACGCATATGTTTCTGATTTTCTATAGTGCCTTAACTTTCACATTTTTAAACTGTGCTTCCAGGTTTTTAGTAATTGCCTGTTTCACAGCTTTGCTGTAATCAAGCTTGATTCCCTTGTTTGGTCTAATAATAATAATCACATTGTCATTCTTTCCTTGATTTGTCTGTCACTTGTTTTGGCCATCTTTTGGGTTAATTGGTTACTTTTAAGTACTTGGGCATAGGTCTGAGTTTGCTGTCTTGTTCATTCCTACTTTCATTCCTTTGTTTCTAACTTTGCTTTAAGAACTTAATTCTCAATATGAAGGTCTGTTACTGTCTATTCCAGCCCTGCCCAATATTCTATTATCTCTATTCTAACAGATGCAGTAATTCAGCCTGTTGGTATGGTCATTAATTTTTCTAGTAGCCCCAGTCTGGCTGCAACAACTTTGTCCAGGACAGAACCAGCTGTTTGGAGAGTTGTTTCAGAGTCATGTTCAGTAGTTTGTTCATTTTGTCCTTGTGAATTCTTCTCAACCTGTGGGGATTCCGTTTTTATACACAAAGGACAAACAGAATAGGAGGGGTTATGCTCTTAGTAAAGAAGCACACAAAATTTAAGGCAGTGCATCCAGTTGTTGATATTAGTGACCGGTACAATGTTGAGTCAGTTTGGTGTGATATAACCACCGGGAAAGCAAAAATCAGAGTAGGAGTGTGTTATAGGCCTAATGATTCTGATGAGTACAACAAACAGCTGAATGGAGAAATAGATTTGGCCGGTAAATCAGACTGTCTTATAATGGGGCATTTTAATTTTCCAGATATTCACTGGAACTTGTGGATTTGTTGGATGACTGGTTTTTATGGCATGTTAGAGAAAGTAATACTCTTGATTTGATTATCAGCAGTGATTATTCATGCATTAAGAAACAGCAGGTAAAACCACTAGATGTCACTGATCATAGTGTATTGATTTTGGATTTCCTTAAAGGTGTAACTACCTTGATGGTAGTTACACCTTTAAATTAACTAATGTTGGACAAAGGGAAATGTTTTGCTTTCATAAAGATGGCCACAGTGGTCTCAGACAGTTTTTAATTCTGTACAGTGGGACCAACTGATGATATTACTATCAGCAAATTCTAAATGGGAAGCATTCAAGGAATTAATCATAGGAACTACTAGGCTTTTCATACCAGCTAAGAAATACTCTTCTAGGTATAGGCCTAAATGGATGTCAGATGAACTGATGAGGCTTGTGTGAGAGAAGAAAAATGCATGGGATGCATATAAATTATCAGGTGATACAGAAGCCTATGGTAGATATAACCTAGTCTATAATCAAGTCACAAAGGATGTTAGGCAAACATCCTTTGGCAATCTTTGGTATCCTTTGGCAAACAATCTAAGGCAGATTATGAGAAATTTTTTGGCAAAGAAAAAGAAAAATAGTAAAGACTTATTTTCTTATTTAAACACTAGAAGGAAGGGGGTGAATGAAATTGGTCTGCTTGATAACGATTGTTTCACTGTTGATGATCCTGCTCAAGTTGCTGACAAACTGAATTAGTATTTTGCGTCTACATTCACACATGATGAATTCTTTCTGGAAGGGGATGCCAGAAGTTTATCATACTCTAACATAGAGCCAAATGAATTTGTAATAACTGAGAATAAAGTGAAAGAAAAATTGTTGAAATTAAACATATGAAAGGCACCTGGGGTGGGTGGATGGGATATATCCAGTTATATTAAGGGAGGCAGCAAAGAAAGTAAGCAAACCCTTGGCCATAATTAAGAGAGCATCCTTGGATTCAGGGTAGATCCCATGGATTAGAGTTGTACAAATGTATCCCCAGTTCGCAAAGGGGATCAAAGAGTAACACAAGTAATTACAGACCTTTTAGTTTAACTTCTGTTCCAGGGAAAATAATGGACTCACTGATAAAAGAAGTAGGATCATCTAGACAAGGATGCAATTATACTTAAGACACAGCATGGGTTTTTTAAAGGGAAATCTTGTCTGACTAATTTGATTGGATAATACAGTATGGTCACAAAGGAACTAGATGGGAAAAATAATTTTGATAATCATATGCCAGGATTTCAGGAAAGCTTTTGGTCCTGTTACACATAAAAGGACTGCTGTACAAGTTGGAGCAGTGTGGCATTAAAGCTAACTTGCCGCTGTGGATAAATGGATGGTTGAATGTGAGGAGACAAAGAGTGGTAATCAATGGACACTGCTCTTCTTGGACTAATGTTATTAGTGTTGAAGCATTGTTGTTTTCCATATGTATCGATGATATTGATGAAGGCATATCAGGCTTAATGTCCAAGTTTGCTGATGATACAAAGGTTGGCGGGGGGGGGGTTAATGATAGGAATGACAATATTCTACTGCAACAGGATCCAGGAAAGTTAGGCTGATGTGCTGAGAAATGGCAATTGAAAAAGACTTGGGGGTAATTGTGCACTTGGATATGAAGTTCTCTAAGTAGTGCAGGTAAGTTGCCAGGACAGTTCATTGAGTTTTGTCAATGATATAGACCTGACGTAGCCGAGTGGTCAGGAGGGAGAGTGCATAGCACGTGTTCCTTGAATGGGGTTCAAGCCTGTGACTACTAAATACGATAAATATTTGTATTGACGATTTGTTGTAAACTCTACTGACTTGGTTGTCGTGCCGGAGTATAAACAGAAAAAATATATATATACAGGAATTTTGCTAGCAGTGATACAGAGGTGATTATCCCATTGTATAAGGCAATGGTCAGGCCACATCTTGAATACTGCAAACAGGTCTGGAGGCCACATTTTAGGAAGGATGTAGAGCTGCTGGAACTAGTGCAGAGAAGGGCAGTGAGTTTGGTGAGTGGAAAATATGAATGCTCATACCAAGAAAGGCTTCAGTTCTGCAAATTGCAGCATCTGGAGACTAGCTACTAGTGTCTGGTGATGTGATTGGGGTGTTTAAAGCTTTGAATGGATTGAACAAACTCAATGTTGATGGCATTCTTCCTTTTGCTCAGACTACGCACGAAGTGGCAAAAATTCAAATTGAGAAAGTATAGTTGCAGAATAGATGTGTGGAAGTTTGCCTTTAGCCAGCTAAAGGCAAACTTCCAGTTTGCCTTTAGCTGGCAAACTGGAAGATGGCAGTTTTTTCCAGATGGCAGTTTATTCCAGCTTTAATTGCTGGAATAAACTGCCATCTGTTTTTGTGGAAGTTGGTAGCATGAATAAATTCAAGGAAGAACTAAAACTATTGGAAGGCATGGATAAATGAAACAGGAAATGCAGGGTTTTTTTTGGCTGATGCTGTATGTTTGCTTCCTTTCATCATTTGCCACTACTAATGGTAACTTGACTTCAGTTGCCATTTTACAGACCATTTGTGCATCTGATCTAAGTCATTTTGAAGCAAAGTGGCCTGGTGCTAGTTGTTAATCACTCTTTCTACCTTTAAATCATCAGCTAGCTTTGCCACCTTCACCTGCACTCCCTCATCAATGTCATTAAGGAAAATAAGAAACGGATGTGTCCCCAGTACTGATTACTGAGGGGCTTTACTTGCTACACTGGTTCACGCTGAAGTATACTCCTCTCTGTCTTCTGTCTTTTAGCTATATAATAGTCCTTCATGGGGAAATGTGTCAAAAGCTTTACTGATGTCAAGGTAGGGCTGCTGGAACAAGGGCAGAGAAGTAAGTCAAAATTGTTTCTTGTTTTATCATTCAGATAAGACTCCTCCTTCACAAATCCATGGCATGGTCCAGTAAGGATACCATTTCTATCCAAGATGATCCTTTGTTGTATCTTTAATCAGTGAATCCATGATATTATCCACTACTTACTGGTCTGGTCAAACTCACTGGTATAATTGTGCATCACATCTTTCACACCACCTTGATGGATTGGAGGAGATACTAGCATTTCTCCAGTCTAGAGGGATCTCCCTGGAGTCCAGTGATGGTTTCATTAACATTCTCAGTGGGGTGTTGCACTCACATGCAGCCTTTTTTTGTGTAACAGTATATATAGCATCCACTCCTAGAGTCTTAGCTTCATTAGATTTCCCCTTATATTCTTCTTTGAGATGGATATATTACTTTATTTACAGCGGTCTGACTCCTTGTCATTGATCCTTCGTGGTTCAAATGGTCTTTCAACTGTAAAGATCATTGCAAATTACCTATTCAATTCATCTGCCATTTCTGCTGGGCTTTCTATGACTTTTCTGGTTTGATCATTCTTATCTTATTCACTATCTTATTCCTATCTTATTCACTCTCTTGCTTTTTGTATTTGCATATGAAAAGAACTCTCTCTTTGCTAGTGATTTCTTATACTCAGTTTCCACCAGTCTTATCCCCTCAGTGGTTTTGTTACCTATATGCTTATAGTACTCATATCAGTATTTGTGATAGTCTGTAACTATCCCATTCTTTTCTTAGCTCAATTAAATCATTAATCTCTCTGGTCATCCACTTGAGCATCTTTCTTTTGCAAAACTTCTTCACTGGAACAAATGTATTGGTAGCTTCCAGAATAAATCTGTTAACTATTTCCCATAATGAATTCATATCCAGCAGCTTATCATTGTCTTCCCAGTTAATAGAGCCTTGAAATATCTCAATCCATTATAGTTCCTTCCCTTGAAATTGAAGCCTTCCACAAAGAGATTTCTGTGATCAAGTTTTCTCTTGACTACAGAAATCCCTTTGGATATTACCAATTTCACCACATCATGGTCACCTGCTGTTCCCCTGAACTGTCAAATTTTGGATGCCGATGCTTAGTGAGAGCCAATTTTAGGATATTAGAGTCCCTTTTTGATTATAGCTATTCTTATGTGCAAAGCAAATATGATGGAAACTCTTATGACCTTTAATACTGTCACAGACTGCATTTTATAAACTCTCAGACTTTTCATACATGATTTAAAAAGTTTCACGACTGAATTTGTTAAAAATGTCTGAACATAAATAAAAAAAACATGCTATTGTAAACAAAAGTATGGAATTAACTGACAAAAGAACATTTTAGTTATAAAGGACTTTCACCAAAAATAAACCTTAACACATGTCAGTGGTTTCTTTTAGTTATTTGTGCTTTCATTGCTTGTTGGTGAATTACGGTCTGGGAAATTTTGTTGAAATAATATTGGGATTAAGGATATTATGAATAATAAGTCTCTTTACTATTGTCAACAGAAATTAAATGGAGGATATAATACTCCTTGCCTTACATAATTTTTTAAAAAATTATTTGTATATTCAATTCATTCTTCTATAACGTGGCATCTTACAATATGCATTTCAAGTTATGTGCATATTTATTTGACACTATATGTGCCATTATGCAATGAAAATTCAAAGTTATACACACGAATCTCAAACACCACTACATTACATTCTTTCTCCACTAGTGTCATTTCAATTCATGGTTGTCTGTGCATGTTCTGCGCAAATTATATATGTTGCATATAATTTGCTATATATTTTGTATAAATATTTATATAAAGTTCTCATATATACATATTTTTACTATCCATATTGTAAACAATAAGTGTAAAAAGAGACAACAGTGTTTCAAAAAAATGGAAAGCATTAAATAGGAAAAAAACATTTAAAGTTTTATTAAATGGTTTCTGACATAGATCCAGACCTTGAAAGAAGCTGCATGCTCAGAAGAAAACTGGATAATTTTATGAGTAGTTACAGGTATATTTTAAAATTTTAGAAGGATTTAAAAAAAAAAATGCTAGACAAATGGCTTTATATTCATTCTTCAAAAAAAAAAAAAAAAAAAAAAAACCACAATCCAATACAAGATCACCTCTTCCCCCTCATTTTTCCTCCATTTGTAAGATTAGCCATCAGAAATGAAACATGTATGTTTTACTTCAATAATTTTTTAAAATTTAATAACTGCTGAGTTTTAATGTTATTTATCAATTATAGTGCAATATGTATTGAAAGAAAAAGTTTGAAAATGTGATAAATAATGACAGCATTTATGAAACCTATCCCTGACTATTAAATGAAAATGTACACATACTGCAGGATGCATTTCTTTAGTATCTTTATTTATTTTATTTATTTATTTTTTTTTGGAGGGGGGGGAATGTATCTTGTACATTATTGGTGTATATTGAAGTCTTGCACACTCTTTAACAAAAGAGAAAAGGTGATGATCAGGTATTCTGATTTCTTTGCGAGTTCAACTCTAATATTCATTACACAGTGTAAATTTACAAATCTTAAAAAAAAAATATATATATATTACTGTTTGTACATGAGTATTTGAGTGGTATTCAAGATAGATAGATAATGAATATCACCATAAAAACCGTGAAGTGTACAGTAGTTGTTACTTATGTAATTATATTAATCATGAAACCTAAATGTGATTCTTGAACTTCTCTTTTAGCTATGGAATGTGTACGTCTCCCTGTGCCATGTATACCACAGGGAGACACACATGGGAAAATATATAAAATTGTGCTAAATGGAAATTCTGTTCACAATTGTACTGCACAGAGTTCTGATTAGGAACTTTCATCTGTTTTTATCTTTATTATAATATAAATAAAGGCTATTTACTAACTTTAGTCAGCTCCCCATCCCCTCCTCGTGGCACACAAAAATTGTTATATTTTTGTATCAGCTTATTTTCGGTTCATATTGGCTCATTTTTTGTATACAGGCCAGAAAAGGTTCACCCTCGCTAATATATAGGATATATAAAATTTTTACCAAAGTTTGAGAACCAAGGACATGTTAATATATTTCTGAATGAATTTATTTGTCAAATGTTATTTTGTAAATTTTTATTTCAATTAGAATCTCAGTTTATGAAAAATTATGCTTAAATTTTCCTCTTTAATCAGACCAAGAACAAAGATCACCGCAAGGAAAAGAAAGAAAAGGAAAAAAGCGAGAAAAAAGATAGAACAAAGAAGAAGAGTAAGGAAAGAAATAAATTTAAGGGCAAAAATAAGGATAAAACTGAAAAAGATGATGCTAAGGAAGAAAAAGACAAACCAACAAAAGAGAAGTTGAAAATTAAAGAAAAGAGTGAAAAGCCAAAATCAGAGAAGAAGAATAAAAACAAAGCAGAAAAAGAGAAAGAAAAGAAAACTAAAGATAAGGAAGAAAAGGTAAAAAAGATATTATATAAGATCATTTACACATAGGCATCATTGATCAAAAAGAAGTCATTCATTTGTGATGAATATTAGAAAAACTGCTATTTGTCACAAATGAACTGTCATACTTTAATACACATCAGTAATGTTAAAATATACTACTGATCTGTATTAAAGTATGGCAGTGTAACCGTTATACCAACACTCATTTATACTGCTTGAATTGGGATGTAGTGCTGCACCTGGAATGTTCTGGTGGTTAAATGTCCAAAAGAAATTTTCCTAAATGTTTTTGGCTATTTTAAGTTCCAAGTTTGAGCACATTCACAATTAATCATGCTGTCCAAATATCAGAACCAATGAAAACTGGTGTATAGTGTTTGCATGTGTTAGATTAACTGCTTCTTATTTTTATTTTTGCAGTTTTACCGGTCATCAATTAGTATAAAATTTTATTGTTTTATTTCCAGGAATAATAATAATAATATTATTATTATTAGCATTAACAAAGGCACATAATGCAAGAAAGCAAAATGGCGCCTCCATAGCCAGGTGGGCAGGAGCAGCAGTGCGTAGCACACGCTTCTTGATTAGACCGGGGTTCGAGCCCGTGAACACCAAATATGGAGGATGTGGAAAGGTCAGGGAATGACCACCGCATATCCCCGGAGCAATATGGCCTTAGTTGCTAATGCTCCTAAAAATTAAATAACATAACAGCAAGAAAGCAAGCTTATATAGCATCAGCCAAAAAAAAAAAAAACATTCCCAATTCATCCATCCACTCGCTCCAAATGTTCGTTTAGTTCTGCCTTGAATCTATTGTTTGAGCTATCAACTTCTAGAACGACAGATGGAAGTTTGTTCCAGCAATCAACCATCCACTGGCTAAAGGCTGACCGGGTGGGTAAAGTGCCTGCCTGGAAACCCAAAGGTCGCTGGTTCGAATCCCGCCTCGGGCTTCGATCAAAATAGTGCAAAAACCTTGGGAGGTGCATTATGGCCACAGAAGCTGATGCGCTAACAAAAAAAAAAAAAAAAAAAAAAAAAAAAACTGGCTAAAGGCAAACTTCTGCACATCTATCCTACAACTGTTTTTCCTCAATTTGAATTTATCCCTTTGGCGATTATTCTGAGCAAGTGGAAGAATCCCATGAGCACTGAGCATGCTAAAACCATTCAACACTTTATACACCTCAAACAGATCACCTCGCAGGTGCCTAGTCTCCAGACACTGTAATTTGCAAAACTTAAGCCTTTATTCGTAAGAGCAACCCTTTGTTCCATTCAATAATCTTGTTGCCCTTCCCTGTACTCGTTCCACCAGCTCTACATCCTTCTTAAAATGATGCCTCCAGACCTTTATACAATACTCAAGGTGTGGTGATTGCCTTATACAATGGGGATAATCACCTCATTATCCCTACTAGAAAAATTACTGTATATTATTGACAAGACACCATGAGCTACTCTTGCAGACCATCTGCACTGCTCAGAGTAACTTCATATCTGCCTGCACAATTACACCCCAAGTCCTTTTATTTTCTACCACTGTCAGTGTAGTACCACACAGTTGATACATTACTCTGGGGTTACTGCTTCCCATATGCAGTACTTTACATTTTTCAATGTTAAACTTCAGTTGCCACCTGAGAGGTGGCAACTGAAGTTTAACATTGAAAAATGTAAAGTTTAAAGGGGGTAAAGAAAATATTATTATTCATGTGGGGACAAATGATATTAAACGTACACGATCTGACGATTTGTTGGAAAAATATAGGACCATGCTGAGGAAATGTCGCGAGCTAGGCCATAATGTCTGTGTGTCTGCAATTCTGCCCAGACACGATGGGAGGGATTATATGTTAAGAGCCTTGTGAATTAACTCAAGACTTGAAGGAATCTGCAAGGCTTTAGGGGGTAAATTTCTGTCAGCATGGCCCACACTTGTAGGTAGAAGGAATTTATTTTGTAGAGACGGGATACACTTAAACAAAGGTGGTGCTTACAGAGACGTGGTGCCACCCGGAAATTGGGGATGATGAGTTCCAGTACGGCTTGTATAATGTATTTAGGAAGGATAGAGTGGATAGAAGGGGTGGTGGGGTAATGCTTCTTATCAGAAGCAGCCTGAGTGCAACGATAGCTTTCCCGGATTCAGACATTTCACGTGCTAGTATAGAGTCTGTATGGCGTGAGATAGTTGGAAACAAAGGTATAATACGAGTAGGAGTAATCTACAGACCAGGTGATTGTGACGATTATGACAAAAGCATCTACATGCAAATGGAATGGGCAAGTAAGCGTCAATGCCTTAATATGGGTGATTTCAATTTGCCTTTAATTGATTGGAGTAAATGGGAAGGAAACTCGACATGGGGAACAAAATTTTTAAATCAACTAGATGACTGTTATTTGTATCAACATGTCAGGGAAAATACTAGAGAAAAGAATATCCTAGACCTCATCATCACACATGAATCAGATGACATAACAGGGCTGACAGTAGAGGAACCAGTAGCAGGAAGTGATCATGGAGTTCTACGGTGGATGATGACGAGAGAGGTAGCAGAAGTAAAAGGCAAAGGAATGGGTTTTAATTTCAGAAAAGGAAATTACGATGCCTTAAGGTACTACATGGCCTCTATTAACTGGGTAGATATCGCACAGAGAATGAATACAATTGAACTGTGGTACGCTTTTAAAACATTAATCACAGATGCCTTGAATGTGCATATACCATTAAAAAAATTCTCCACGAGAAGGGTTCCAAGTTGGATGAATAGTGAAGTTGCCACATTACTTGAGCTGAAAAAGGTGGCATGGAAAGGTTACAGAGCAATAAAAAGTACTGAAGCCTATAACAGCTACAAGGTGATGTGTAATAGAGCCACAGAAAAGGTTCTTCAGGCAAAGGCAGTTTATGAGAAATCACTAGCAAACAGAGAAAAGAGGGGGGGGGGAATTCTTCACATATATAAACGCCAAGAAGAGCAGGACAAACCGGATCGGACCTTTACGTAAGGGAAAGGGGATAGTAATAAATACACCAGCTGCCGTTGCAGATGAACTCAACAGTTATTTTGCATCGATATTTACAAATGAAAAGCCTTTTGTGGCAATGGGAAATTGTGGGAGCGAAGTTAAAAAATATGTAATTAATGATATTGAAATTTCGCAAGATTATTTAATGAAAAAACTTTCGAGCCTACAGACCAGTAAGGCTCCTGGAGTTGATGGAATATACCCTATAATCTTAAGGGAGGCGGCAAGCGAGTGCATTGAACCATTGAGGCTAATTATGCGAGCATCACTAGACTCTGGGGAGATTCCCTTGGATTGGAAAAGTGCAAATGTATCTCCCATACATAAGGGTGGCTCTAAAAGTGAAGTTGGAAATTATCGACCTGTCAGTCTGACTTCAGTAGTAGGGAAAATCATGGAGGCAATGATCAAGGGTGGAATTCAGGATCATTTGGATCGAATTGAAATTCTCAAGGATACTCAGCATGGTTTTGTAAAGGGAAAATCATGTTTAACAAATCTGGTTTGCTATTTTGAAAGGGTCACTCACGAGCTGGATTTAGGGAATAATTTCGACATTGTTTATTTAGATTTCAGCAAAGCTTTTGACTCAGTCCCATATGAGCGGTTGCTTTATAAGCTGGAACAGGTTGGAATCACTGGGAAAATCCTTAGATGGATAGAAGGATGGCTTCAGGGCAGGAGGCAGAGGGTTGTGATAAATGGCTATTCCTCAGATTGGGTTGATGTAAGAAGTGGGGTTCCCCAAGGATCAGTATTAGGACCACTGTTGTTTTTAATTTTCATAAACGACATTGATGAAGGGATAGAGGGCGTGATGTCTAAATTTGCAGATGATGTTAAAATTGGTAAAGTAGTTAATGATCACTGTCAAGCTGAGCTTCTTCAGAGAGACCTAGATAGACTTCAGGAATGGTCAGAAAAATGGCAGCTATGCTTTAATCCAACAAAGTGTAAGGTATTACACCTGGGAAAGAGTAATCCCAAAATAACTTATTCACTTGGTGGAGTTCAACTAAACCCAGTACTAGAGGAAAGTGACTTGGGTGTTACGATACGGTCAGACATGAAATTCTCTGAGCATTGTAAACAGGTTGAAAGGAAGGCCCATGGTGTCCTATCGGATGATCTATCGAACTTTTGCAAGTAGAGATAGGGATGTGATAATCCCATTATATATAAGG
Organism: Mastigoproctus giganteus; assembly: GCF_048544385.1. Lineage (NCBI taxonomy): Eukaryota > Metazoa > Arthropoda > Arachnida > Uropygi > Thelyphonidae > Mastigoproctus > Mastigoproctus giganteus. Next base: position 66,740,955 of record NC_143578.1, read on the forward strand.
CTTATTTTAGACCACACTTGGAATACTGTGTTCAAGTATGGAGACCGCACCTAAAGAAAGACATCGAGCTTCTTGAAAGGGTGCAAAGACGGGTAACTCGCCTGGTGAGATCGGCAAAAGGGCGTCCTTATGAAGAAAGACTTCGAATATGTGGGTTGCAGAGTTTGGAAACTAGACACCTTAGAGGAGATTTGATTGAGGTGTTTAAGGCTCTGAGAGGCATTAGTAAAATGAATGAGGACAAAATTTTCAAGATGATAAATGATACTAGAATTAGGGGACATAAATTCAAGTTACGGGGGGAAATGTTCAGATTGGACTGCAGGAAGTTTTATTTTAGCCAGCGAGTTATAAATTACTGGAATAAGTTGCCTTCATGGGTGGTAGAGGCCGACAGTTTGGGGAAATTCAAAGGTCATCTGGATAGTACTTTCGGGTAAGGGAAGCGCATAGGATGATAGGCTTAATTTCCTTTTTTTTTATTAATTATTATTTTTTATTTTATTTATTTTTTTTTTATCATTGTTTTTTTTTTTTTTTTTTTGGCTGGTGCAGCATAAGCCATAGGCTTTCTTGCACCATGCGGCCGTTACTAATACTAATACTAACTGAAGCCCATCTGCTCAACTTTTCCAGATCCTGTTGCAGCAGTGTAGTGATTGTCATTAACAACCCTGCCAACCTTTGTATCGTGTGCAAACTTGGACATTAAGCCTGATATACCGTCATCAATATCATTGATGAATACAGAAAACAACAATGGACTGAACACTGAACCCTGGGGTACTCCGCTAATAACATTAGTCCGCGAAGAGCAGTGTCCATTGATTACCACACTCTGTCTTCTCCCGCTCAACCATCCCTTTATTCATAGCAGCAATTTGCCTCCAATGCCACACTTCTCAAATTTGTGTAGCAGTCTTCCATGTGCAAAAGTATCAAAAGCCTTTCTAAGATCCAAATATACGATATCAAAGCATCCTGTTACTTTGTGACCACATCATAGTATCCAATCAAATTGGTCAGATGAGACTTCCCCTTAAGAAAACCATGCTGTGTCCAAGCTATAACTGAAGTCTTGTCTAGATGATCCTGCAGTGCTTCTTTAACCTGTACCTCCATTAATTTCCTTGGAACAGAAGTTAAACTAACAGGTCTGTAATTACTGTATTTCCCCATGTATAAGACGCACCTTCTTTCGAAAAATTTGGGGTCTAAAAACTGGGTGCATCTTATACAGTGGTTGTAGATTTTTTTACTTATTTATTTATTTCCCGCTTTTTCACACTTGTTGTCTTTGCACTCATTGTTTTGCACTTGTTACCGGTATATTAGGTTATGTTTTGCCACGTTCTGCCCAGAAATAGCTCAGAAAAGATTTTCGTACAGTGAATTCAAGTTAAAAGTGATCCAGTTTGCAAAAATGAATGGAAATCGTGTTGCTGAATGTAAGTTTGACTGGCTATGGGAAGAAGAAACCCTACTGAAAACGCCACAGCAGAAGAAGGCAATTAGAGGCAAGTCAGCAAAGTGGCCTGATTTAGAGAGGGAATTGAAGATATGGATTGAGGAGCAAAGGGCAATTGGAATTCCTGTGTCCACAAAGATGGTTCAGTATGAGGCAAGAAGAATTGCTGATGAAATAGAAGTTACTGATTTCAAAGGAGAACACAATTGATGCTTCAGGTTCATGAAATGGAATGGACTAAGCATGTGTACACGCACCAGACTTGCCCAAAATATGCCTGAAAGCTATGAGCAGAAGGTCCTTGAATTTCATTGTTTTGTCATTCAGTGTCTGAAGACACATAAGTTTGAGTTGCGACAGATTGCTAATATGGACAAAATCCCCTTTCAATATGATGTCCCCAAGTAACAGAACTGTTGATAAGAAGGGGTGAAAACTGTAACTGTGAAGACAAGTGGACATGAAAAGAGCCATTATACAGTTGTTCTAGCTTGTTGTGCCGACAGAACCAAGCTGCCTCCTATGCTGATTTTCAAACGAAAAACAATGCCAAAAGAAGACATTCCTTGAGGAGTGATTGTCCACGTTCATAACAAGGGTTGGGTGGATCAGGATGGGATGAAGATCTGGTTTGAGAAAGTTTGGAGCAGGAGACCAGTTGGGCTCTTACGCAAACCTGCCCTATTGGTGCCTGATCAGTTCAGGGCACACATAACAAAAAATACAAAGAAGATTGCTGCAGAGCAAAAAACAAAACTTGCTGTCATACCTGGAGGCTTGACATCCCAGCCCCAACCACTTGATGTCAGCATTAACAAACCCTTCAAAGCTGCCATGAGAGACGAATGGAACCAATGGATGAAGTCTTCTGGGGACAATTTGACACCAGCAGGAAGAGTGAAGAAACCAACTATAGGAGAAGTTTGTACCTGGGTGAAAAGATCCTGTGATAATATCAAGATTGAGATCGTTGTTAAGTCATTTAAGAAGTGTGGCATTTCAAATGCCATAGATGGAACTGAGGACGAGGCAACATATGAAGACAGTGATTCGTCATCAGACACAGATGAATACAAGCTAATGGATGGGTGTTTTGAGTGATGAGTTGTATGAATTTTATGATGAATAAAACTTGAGTTTAATAACTTTATGTAATACATTTTTTTTTTTTTTTCAAATTTCGAGCCCCAAAATTAAGGTGCGTCTTATACAAAGTGGAGGAGAACAATTTCTCCTCCACTTTGCTTTTCTCCTCCGTTTACTCCAGTTATTATAAAATCATTTAGTTCACTGTCAGATTTTAATAAACCTCTAGAATTCTCCTCCCTGAATAACTTCTCATATGTAAATGTAAATGCAAAATACTCATTCAGTTCGTCAGCTACCTGAGCAGGATCATCAACTGTTGAACCATCAATATCAAGTGGACCAATATGATTCATCCCCTTCCTTCTAGAGTTTACATAAGTAAAGAACTCTTTGCTGTTTTTCTTTGCATCCTTTACCAAAGATTTCTCGTAATCTGCCTTTGCCTGCCTAACCTCTTTTTGTGACTTGGTTACAGACCACCTTATATCTATCATAGGCTTCCGTGTCACCCGTTAATTTATATGATCTCATGCATTTTTCTTCTCTGCCACACATCTCATTAGTTCATCTAACATCCATTTATGCCTAAATCTTGAACAACATTTCTTAGTTGGTATGAAAAGCCTAGTAGCTTCCAAGATTAAATCTTTGAATGCATCCCGTTTTGAATTTGCTGTTTGCAACATCATAAGTTGGTCCCACCGTATAGAATTTAAATACTCTCTCAGACCACTGTAGTCACCTTTATGAAAGCAAAAACCCTTTCCTTTATTCCCAATGGTAATTATTTCTCTGAGTAAATCCCACTTCAGCACACTGTGATCACTGCCACCTAGTTGTTCCTTTATCTGCAGATTCTTAATGCATGAAGAATCACTACTGATAATCAGATCAAGATTATTCCTCTCTCTAGTTGCCTCCCGAACATGCTGCTATAGAAAGCAATCATCCAATAAATCCACAAAAGCGTTGCTAGTGTGTGGGTTACCAACCCACAGATTCCAGTCAATTTTTGGGAATTTGAAATCCCCATTATAAGACACTCTGATTTACTTGCCCACTCTATTTCTCTGTACAGTTGTTTATTGTACTCATCAAAGTCATTAGGCCTATAACACACTCCTACTTTCAATTTTGCTTTCCCAGTGCTTATGTCACACCAAACTGACTTGTCACTGCACTGCACTGTCCAGCCATATTGACTGGCTGGACTTCCTTGGATTTTATGTGCTTCTTAACTAATAGCATAACCCCTCCTCCCTTTCTATCCTGTCTATCTTTCCTGCACACGTTGTACTCCCCAAATTCCAGTTCTGCATTCCATATATCTGTGTGACACCATGTATCTGATATCGCAGCAATATCTGCCTTTGATGTTTTGTTACCAAGGTTTATCACCATAAAAGACTCCTGGTGCAAAGGGCATGCAAGTTGGACATTAGAAGACTGGAAGAAGGTGTGCTGGTTGGGTGAGTCATGTTATTTACTCCACACCATGGATGGTCATGTACGGATTTGGCATCAACGACATGAGGCTCTTGATCTATCATGCATGGTATCAAAAGTGCAGGCAGTTGTATGATGTGGGGTATGTTTCACTGGCAAGAACTTGGATCCCTGGTGCATGTGGAACAGTGTATCAGTGGTCTCCACTATCGTCGACTACTTGCTGACTATGTACACCCTGCTATGTTACTTTTTCCCGAATGGCAATGGTGTCTTCCAAGATGACAATGCGCTGAGCCATCGGGCACTTGTTGTGCAGGAATGGTTTAATAAACAGAGTTCTGATTTCAAGCATATCGATTGGCTTCTGAACTCCACTGATATCAATCCCATAGAGCACTTGTGTTACACTATGGAAAGGCATATCAGGCATCTAATTATATCAATCACCTTCATACCTGCATTGTTGCTGGGTGCATTACACACAGCTTGGTTGGCCCTACCTCCCGAACACTTCTGATATCTGGTTGAATCAATGCCATTTCGGATACCTGCTGTACTGAGGGCAAAAGGAGAACCTACGAAGTATTAGGTAGGTGGTCATAATTCAGTGATCACTCAGTGTATATATTTCAGTATCAAGTATTATCTCCGAGTTACGTTATATGACTTTTGTATCTCTTGTCAAGTTATATGTATTTAGTTAAAAAAGTACAATTTAATTGACAATGAAATTTAATAAGATTAATAAATTTTACTGATTAATTAATACTATACTATACTAAGCTAACAGATTTCTAATACAGCGCTGTGCGTTTTGCTATCTAGTTTTACGTTAAACCTTATGCTATCTAGTTCGGGATATATGCTGTATTGTATAACAATGGCGGAAAGTTACGAATGGTAAATCTATGGACACTAAGTATTAATTAACTTTCAAAATCGTTTTCTAAATTCAAAATAAACAAGGAGCTTGACTAGGTCTATAAACTACTTATAATTTAATATAACAATTAAGTCAATAAAACAGCTAAATATGATTAAAAACAGCGTTCACTGGAGCTGGAAAATCTTGTCCGACACGTGGATTGCATACCCTTACTGATACTAAGTAATAACCTACAAAATCTCTAAGTTCAAATTAAACTAAGTATCGTTACTAGGAATATAACGTTACTTCTATAAAATAAATTAATATGCCAATTTAAGTCAATAAAACAGCAAAAATTTAAGAAAAACTTCTCTATTAGCTGGAGCCCTAAAAACTTCACCTACACAGAGCTAATCTCGTTCCCAATTTAAAACCTTTCTCCTTTATGGGATTTTTCCATCCCATGACAGGTACTGGTAGAATTGTATGGGGTGGTTGGTTGTGTCCAGTTACTATTATTATCGTTACTGTTTGTTGAGAAACTCTTACCATATCCTATAGGTGTTCAGCATTGCAGCTTTCTGGAGTTCCATGTAAGTGTTCTCTGGGAGGTGTTTTGTTGCTAGGTTCTTATGGAGGTTCTTTGGTGTCATGTTGGTAGTTGACACGATGATTGGGATGATCATTACTTATTCCACACATCTTTGACTTCCTGTCTTAGGTGGGCACATTGATGAGGTAAGTAGACATTTTCTTCTTATCAATGAAGGTTATGTCTGGTCTGTTGTGCAGGATCATTTTGTCCATCATTATGGCATGGTCCCACTATAGTTTGTGAGTAGAGGTCTTTAGCATGGCCTGAGGCTCATACTTGTAATAGGGTAAACTTTATTTGATCAGGTGGTATTTTTGTACTAGCTTCTGATGTTATTCCATGGTCCTTAGTGATGTAGTTCCTAGTGTTGTTTGTTTGGTCTTGGATGGCAAGCATGAATCCTTTGGTCTCTGGGAAGAACCTTCTGTTAGTGAGCCAAGCGTAGGAAGCCATCTTATCTATTGTAGTCTTTTTGGAGGTCATTGTAGTGTCTGCCACGAAGTGTCTTTGCTTGTCTTTCTTCTGTCTGTGTCAGTGGATTCCATTCAAAATATAGAACAAAGAAGGTGATATATGAACAATATTCCTTGGTAGAGCAGATTTGCAATTTGTACAGAACGAACAGCTGTTTGGAAGAAAAGTACTGCTGAGAGTTAAAGAGAAAACCCAGTTTCTTAGATGCAGAGGAAGCAATATTTATAATGTGCTTATGTCAAGAGAGAGATTAGAAATCAGAGTAATCCTCAGTAGAGATATATGATCTTGCTAGAAATCGGAGTGTCATCGAAGACAAGCATAGGAGCAGAAGAATTGTTTTTGCAAGATATAAGACAGGACTGAGTTTTAGAAGGATTAAAATAAACTAAATTATCATTGTCCCACTGTTGAATTACCTTGATATCAGCATTTAAGGAATTGGTAGTGGATATTCAAGAAGTTGAAGCTGTTTAAGCAGGGCAGGTTTTTTAAAACCTGCCCTGCTTAAAAAAACCAGAAGGTGGAATGCAATGTGCTGTCATCAGCAAAGCTGTGGATAGGATTTCAGGTCAATCGAAGGTCAGTAACACCAGCATTAGTGGAGAAGTCAGAAGACAGAGAGCCGTCTATCATCACCTGTAGCAAGCGGTCAGAGAGAAAACTGGATGCCCAATTTACAAAAAGCAGTTGGTAAACCATAAGATACAAGTTGATTTAGAAAACTTTTATGCCAAACGCGATTAAAAGCATTTGAAATATCAAGAGCAACTGCTTGAGTTTCACGAAACTTTTTCACTGAATTCGTCCATAGATGGGTAACAAGTGAATATATCACCAGTGGTTCAACACTTAGAGAATGCACAATGGTGATCACTGTGGTGATGTGGTGGATTCATTGAAGATACCTATTCAATGAATGGGTATTTGAAGTGTTTTGTCCTTTAAAGGCACTGTTACTTTTGGATAATGCTCCAGGCCATGACCCCGAACTTGCTCCCACCCCTCTGCTTCAGCTGATGGATCAGCAAGTAATTGCCAACTTTAAAAAAATTTAGACGAGGAAGATGCTTGCCAAGTGCTTTGAAAAAATTTCAGGAGACAGCCATTACCTTAAAGGAATTCTGGAAGACTAGGTTTAAAGTCTTAGACTGGAAAAATCATTGTGAATTCTTAGAATGAGGTTTCTGCTCGGTGCCTCAATGCAGTCTGGAAAAACTTGTGACTTTCAGTCATGATTTTGAAGGATTTGAAACGGAAGGTGTTCTAAAGTAGAACACCTTCCGCTTCAAATCCTTCAAAATCATGGAAATTATCACTTTTGGTGAGTCCTTGGCTTTTGAGGTTGATGCAGTGGATGTGGAGGAGCTAATCGAGGACCATGGAAGGGAATTGACAACAGAGGAGCTCCAGGAATTAGAACAGATGAGCGAGCATGACAGTGGAGATGAGAAATATGAGGTGGATGACCATGTAGCAACAACTCAAGAAATTAAGGACATATTTGCTGCATGGGATATTGTGAAGAGAACAGTAAGAAAAAAACCCAGATATTGAAATCACTGAATTGATGGCCTGCAAATTTGTAAATTGGGCGTTAATTTATTTCAAGAACCTTCAGAGAAAGTGCCAAAAACAAACCACTTTGGACAGTTTTTATATCATAAGTAGCAAGAGATAGCGATCAGAAAGAACACCAGATCCTGAAGGTTGTCCTGATATCTTGATAGTAGAAGATTCTTCTTCAACTTCATCAATTCCATCACTGCACCACCATTAAATAGCTTTTCTGGTGTAAGTTAAATGAAAATTACCATTCTTGTTTTTTAATGTTTATATTTATCAATTATAATTTTAAATAACATTTTGGGGAAAGGGGAAATAGTAAAAATGTGGCACCATCAGCATTTTTTTAATCTTTTTCATTTTTTTAAAATTTGTATCATGTTTTAATGTTTATTCTGGTGTATAAGATGCACCACAATTTTATGCAACTTTTTTTTGGATAAGAGGTGCATGGTATACACTGGAAAATGGAATTGAATGGTATTCAGTATTCTATATAAAACTAATATAATTTCCATTATAAAAATCACCTTTTAAAGAGATAAATAACTTAGTTATATTGCAAAAATTTCAATTTCCAAGATGTTAGAACGAATTACCAAAAAACAGTGTTATTGGGTTCACATTACGATATTTTCATGATATGATGGTGTCTCTGGAATGGATTAATATTGTAAAGCAGGGGTTCACTGTACTTCATTAATGCTTTGCACAGCATAGGACCACAACCCTTTGACAGGTTTTGGGTTGTTGAAATGCTATCTCCCTTGGTTGTTTTTCAGACACTGTCATTTTGTAGTTCCTGATGAGATGGGATCCTAACAGGTGAAATCCTTTATTCCATCATAAATATTTCATTATATTCAGTCATTATCTTTTGGCATTTTAGTTCACAAATCCAGCAGTATGAAAGAACATAAATACATGTCATAAAAGAGGACATGGTTCTCTCACCAAGCTATGTGTACTTTCATAGGTGATTCCAAAAATCATTTCTTTCTATCTCAACGTAGCACAGTACAGGGTGTCCAGGCTAGAGGTATCCAAAAATGCACATATATACCTCAGCATCTATAAGGTGTATTAAAATAATTTTAATACACCTTATAGAAGGTTAGTAAAGTTCAATATGGGCACCTTTTGTAGCTCTACACATGTAAAAATGATACTCAAGCTCTTGCCAAGTATTTTCCAGCATCTGAGGCGTTATTAGAGCAACTGCTTCAACGATAAGCTGTTTCAAATCGTCGAAATCCCAAACTTTTCTCTGGTACACAGATTTTAATAAAGCCCCATGCTTTTTTTTTTTTTTTTTTCATAGTCATATCTATGAGAAAAAAATGGACCGATGACGCCATTTTTGTGCACTCCTAATGAGGCATTGACTTTTGTCACTGGTGTATCCCTTTCATTTTCTATCACTTGGTGAGGATTCTCTGTACCCCAAATGCAGCAAAATGTGACGAAACAAATCTTGGAGAGATTTTCTATCGACTGCAGTTTCCTTTGAGTGGTTCTCACATTATAAGCCGTTATTTTTGGATACTTCTAGCTCGGACACTATGTATTATGTGAGTAAGTTGTATTTACTGAATATTTATTCCCTTTGCTTGAACACTTTTGGAATAGTTTAATGCTATCTTCTTGTATATATCTCTAGATTTTTGTGATAAAAACGTTGGTTGAGATATATATATATATATAAATATAACCTCAACTGATGTTTTTTTGCCTTAAATAGCAAGTCTGTGAAAGATTTCATTTTACATTTGTTTATTTATTTATTATTTTTATTTTTTATTTTTTCTTTTTAAGATGAAAGAAGATAATGGCATTCCAAAAATTACCTTCAAGTTTGGTGGTGGAACAAGTACATCTGGCTCCACCAAAATGTATGTATTTTTTTTAAATTTAATATAAAATAATTTTATTGTGTAATTCCCCTTCATAATGAGAAGTTAAAACCATTCAACAATATTCACACTACAAAAAGAGCTCCTTGTTGTTTAAATAAAAGACCACATACACATGCTTTTTTTATTATGCTTTTATAACATCATATGAGGGATATTTGAAAACTTCTGGCCTACCACAAAAAATAATAAAGTAGTCCATAATTGAATCAATTTTTATTCATAGCCAAGGTGCACACTTAATGCATTATTCTTTCATCTTTTCTAGATCCTTTACATAGAACCCACTGCCTTTGTCCTTTAGCCACACCTCAAGGACATGAATAACATCATTGTTTATCTCAAATTGTTTCCATTTCAAATTTAGCAATCTGAATGGGCCATATCTGAAATATATGGTAGGTATGACAGTAATTCATCACTGAAATCAAACAAGCAGGGGGTCGCCACCCTTTATATTACCAAGTGCCCATTGGAATTTCTGAACTTCATTGCAGGTGCACACTGAAATACATAATATGCACATTGTATAACTAGGAATAATAAAGAAGAAAATTTATCTGACAATTATAATTTTATTTAATCAAAATGTCTTATGCAACAATTACTTAATATTTTTTTAATTAACTACAGGGCATATAAACATTAGTTCAACTTCAGTTTAATTATTTATAATTTCAGTAAAAGTTTCAATGAGATGGTTGAAATTGCATTTCATTTGTCTTTTTAAAGTCAGGATCATAATTTTACACTACAGTTCTCAAAAAGTCACTGATTGTCATCCAAAAGGCAAGATCTATACTTTATTTTTACAATTTGCAGTATCGAGAATGTCGATTCACATGGATAAGTTTATTCAAAATAGGACTTAATCTTCAATGCAGAATTTTCAGAAATGGGAATTGTGTGTGGCTAATTTCCAGAAATTTTTGTCTATGTAGTGATATGTTGTTCTGTAGTTTTAAAATTTCTAATTCTAACTCTTCAGCACTAGCTTCATAAATTTTATTAATATCTTTGGCAATGATACTGATGTTATGAGTATTAAATAGATTTTCATGAAAAAGTATGATGGGCTTAATGTCACAAAACTGCGAATCTTGCATTAAATTCTTCATAACATTTATCTGTAATGGAGTTACTTACCCATTGGAAGGTCTGGTATATCTGAATTTATATTCTTAATTGATTACATGGAGGCTGGATGTTAAGTAAAAATATGTATACTGAGGATTATTTTCTCATAAACACAGTTCTCTTAATATAGAATTCATTCTTGAACATCTAAAATCCCACCATATTTTAATATTCTATTGTAAACAGTTATTAGCATTATAATACATTTTTCTATATACCCTCTGGAGGTCCTTTATCATATAGTATTTAGATCACTACAAAAATATTAAATATATTTAATGAAACACACAATGTACTTACCTTTGCTTAGTTTGCTTATGTGAATAAACTTTAAAAATTATTCAAATGAACTCTTATTATTTTCATCTGTTTGGTCTTCTTGAAGATTCATTTGTAGAATTTACTGTGTTTTTTTTTGTCTTTTCGGGGCTTCATGGAGTTAGGACTCTCTTAGGGGAGTAAAATTTGTCAAATGAAAGGTGAATGGAATTCTTTATTTGTTCAACATAGTTTCCTGTACTATCTTATGGAATTATCTGAACTTCCACTTTCTTTTTAACTTTATTTAGAGACCGAGTTGTTTGTTTGAATAATCTCTTTTATTGCTTCTAAATGAATGAAAACTACTTCAAGGTCCTAGATGAATAGATCTTAGTGAAGAAGTTTGTTTCATCTCCATCCCCTTCTTCTGGTCTCACTTTATCCAGTTGAGTGAGCTTTTTATTTACCAATGGCTCATCACTTGAGGTAAATCAATTTGTCAGTATCATCAGATCCTCTGAAGTTGCTATATCGTTCTGGCCATCATTTTTTCCAGCTCTCATTTAGAGTCAATGGAAATTTCATTCCAGATGTATTGCTTTAAAGATGTTGAATTCTTTCCAGAATTGTTTTAGAGTTTGGGCTCCCACATACTTAGTTGCACTAATTTCTCTGGAAAATTAGTGCACCTGTGGCAACAGTGCTTGAAATTTGTAATGAATAAAGTTAAGGTTGTTTTCATATCATCAAAATTTAAAACCTCCTAGCAAAAGAGTTACGTGCTTTAACTTTGTAAATCCTGACATACACATTTCCTCCTAAGCAATGAGTGATCCAACGGGCATTTTTTTCCCCAAAAATATTTTTTTTCCCAAGCATAGCCTGGTGCTTCACTTCTATCAGCACCTGTGGCTTCCACAAAGCATTTGACACTATGAATTTTGCTATATTTTTTAAAAAATTTGAACTACCACTAACATTCAAGACCATTCTTGATTCAAGATCAACTAACAATTTCATTCTCATAATATGAGAACTCTTAAGCATTCAGAGGTATATCATGCTGAGCCTGATCTTCAGTCCATCAGTAGTGTTTCCAACTTTACCACCAAGTTATCTCTACCTTTTACTACTCTCTTTCAGTTCCAGACATTGCTTTTTTAATGTTAGTATAAGTCACTGGCTGCAAGAAAGCTAAGCATCAGCAAAAAAAAAAAACCTTTCATCTATAATCTTCCCTGTATCCCTTTTAAGATAGAGTGGTATTTAAACAAATATCACTCTGATATGAAAATACCAGCCTTTGCCTTGCTTAATTCAGTATGTTTAAAGTCAAAGCCAAGTTGTTTACTATGGAGAAATTCTCAACATATACACAGTAAATTTTCTTTTGAAAATCTGTTGTCATTGTGGCATGTGAAAATAATTTACTTTATTTAATAAATTCTCTAATCCTCAGATGGGTAAATATTTATTTTTACCAATCTGAGGACTAGAGAAAAAATTTGATTATGCCCACAACACACCCTTGTATTTTTGATCTTATATGATATTTGAAATTCCTGATCTTTTAATAACATTTATGCAGTTTTTTACTTAATTTCTGTGTAGTTTTAATTATATTTTTATTTTTATATGTAGTGTGATTAAGAAAACTAACAGCTCACGCTCTGCCAGTCCTGCCAGTCCACAAAGAGAACCTAGTTCTTCATCAACAGTTAAAACATCTCCATCAAAGTCCCGTTCACCTTCTCCTGTTCGACAGTTATCATCACCATTACCGCCACCACAGCCTCCATTACAACCACCACTTCCACCCTCAATACCATCACCGTTGTTGCCACCACTAACAGCACCACCACAACCATCGTCAACTGCATCATCTTCAATACTGCCACCTCCACCTGCAGTAGCACCTGTTCCTCCATCACCACCATCTGTACCAGCTCAACCATCCCCACCTGCTCCACCACCAGCATCATTGCCAACACCACCTCCTGCCACAACTGCCACAATCACTACAAGTGCAGGAGGAGGTACTGGTGGAGGTAGTGGCAGAGGAAGAGGTAAAGGTAAAGCTGGCAAACGAGGTGCTGCAAATTCATCTGCACAACGTCCTGCTAGAACAGTCATCACCGAAACTTTAGGTACAATTGTGGTAAGTTGTTTTATAATTAATATTTCTTTTATGGTGTTATTTTTAATTTATGTTCATTTAATATATATATTTGTAACGTATAGAAATTCACAAATCATGGGATTGCCAATATTATAAGTGTTATATGTTAGGGAAAAAACTCTTCCAATGGGCTTGAATCAATAACATAAACTCTGTTTGGCAATAAGTAAAACCATTCTGCTCAGAACAGTTAGAGGATATCACAAATTCAATTACAGAAAATAAAATATTTCCAATTTCTTTGTGAACAGTCCAGAAGGAAGTAAAAGTTCTTTCAGACCATTGCAAAAACAACATTCTGAAAGGGGAAATGGTGTGCAGTGAGCTACACACCCCATGCCCAATTTCATAGCATTTGTTAGCATGCAATTAACCTAATTGAACAAGCTCACCTGCAGAAAAGATATCCAAGTCAGTCCTCCTGGAAATGTTCCATCATTTGGAGGGTTGAATCATATCATTTTGTAAACATATGTGGTCTCAGCTCTAACCTCAAGACCATTTCATTTCCATTACTGGAGTAAATCTCAGCTATCACTTCTCAGCCACCCTCTCAGGTTACTTTCTTTAGTTCAATGACTCATCCATTCTTGCTAGTGTAGAAGAAAGTGGTTCATTTATGAAACACTGGGATACCAGTTCTTCATAAACTTTTAGGAGTATAACATATCCCCTTTAAACAGATTTGATATGGGCAAATACAGTCTGTCCTCGTATAACACGTGTTTACATTACACGAATTCGTTCGTTATCTTATGTAACACGAACCGAATTCGTTTATGCACGATTCGCCTTTGTGTTTACAAGAAATGGCAGTCGAACGCGGAATCACCCCAACCGAACGCAACACGATAGGAATGAAGAAGATTCCGAAAATGTATTTATGTGTTTTATATCAGTGAAGGGGAAACATATTTCACCATAACAACGTAAAAACCAACACAATTCCAGCTATCGATATAATCGCAAATGCAATTAGATCGAGTTTACTACCAGTGTAAACAGATTCCACTAGCAGAAACGAAACTGGAAATTGGTTTTATTGTTTTATGGTAGTAACCCCCAGAAATGTGCTTTAGTAAAATGTGGGGTGTTAATAGCGTATCTCGGCCTTTACGGTGTTGTTTATTTAGTTGCTACACGCGCGCAGCTTTGTTTATGTGTATCAAGCGTGCCTCCTCGTTTTGTAATTGTGCTTTATTCCCTAAAAATGAGTAAAATACTTAAAAGGTGTGAAAAGGAAGCGTTCTGGCGAAGACACTGCAGATTCAGAGAGAGAGAAAAAAAAGCAATAACGATAAACAGAGGCAGACTGGGTCAAAAATTCTTACCCGGGAAAATTTAGTGGCCTCATACTACGGTTTATGGCCAAAATCACACCGGCCTCCGGCCCACCGGGGTTTCCTCGGTAAAGCTTATGGCCAGTCCGCCTCTGTCGATAGAGAAAAAAATATGAAATTGTGAAACGCTTTGAGGGAAATGAAAGACCATGTGATATTGCACGTACTACAGACCTAAATGAGGCAACGCCGAGAATTAGAAAGAATGCAGAGAAAATAAAAACAACTTTCATAGCGGGAACAACTCAAAGTGTAATTAAAATCCATTAGATTAAGACACAAAGAATTGGAAGAGATGGAACGGCTGTCATCTGTTTGGATAGAAAATCAAACAAAAAACAAGTTTGCTTACGATAGAAGCAAAAGCAATATTTTATTACGTAATAGTTGTAATAAAATACGTAAGCATTTTATTACGACTTACGTATTATAAAATACATAAGTATTTTATTACGACTATTTTATTTAATATAATAAATTTTTTACGAATAAAATACGTATTTTATTCGTAAAAAATACTTTTTTAGTATTAAAAATACTTTATTATAATATAATAAATAATAAAAAACATATATTATATTTTTTATTACGTATTTTAATCGTTATAAAATACTGACGTATTTTATAACGATTAAAATTACCCGATTATTTATTGTGTTTGGTAATGTTTTGGTTCCAAATGTGTGTTCAATCTTGGGTGGTCGGCACCTAACCCCACTTTTCCCATAGGGCCTGTTGTTTATATTGCACGATTTTGCATTGCACGAGGGTTTCTAGGAACACAACTATCGTGCTATACGAGGACAGACTGTATTTTGATATTATGTCTGTTTTTTTATTTTTAAAGGTGGTCTTTGCTCTCTCTGAACTGTCTTCATATTTCAGTATGATGTTAGTGTGCAGTCAGACAGACTATAGAATGGCATGCAAAAGATATATTGAAAAGTTTTTTATACATTGTCTTTTTTTCTCTCTCTATGTTATACATAGAAAAATACCATATTGCACAAAATTACTTTTTTTGTTGCACCAGTCATAATTTGCCATAGGCATTAAGCATGACGTGCTTGATCCCAGCATTCTGTTCTCCCCTTATGTTACCATTCAGGCATTCTCTCATTATTATTTTGTGTTTTTTCCTTTTTTTTATTTTGTGTGTGTGTGTGTGTGAGAGAGAGAGAGAGAGAGAGAGAGAGAGAGAGAGAGAGAGAGAGAGAGAGAATGATATTTAAGCTATATGGAGGAATGTGTCTATATTTATACTTTTGTAGAAAATAATAATTCAGTAGTGGTTTATAATGCTAACATTGTGTTAGATGGTATATATCAATTGTGAGTTCTAAATCTTTCTGCACACGGGTGGGGGAGAATAAGTAATCATGAGTGGAGGTACTGTTTGTGCTGCTCTGGGCTGTCACATCTAAAAGTTTCTTGGATAATTACACAGTGAGGTGATGGTTCTTTGAGTGGGAAGGGGGGAGGTAGCAGAGTTGTGCATCAGTCTGAAACAGGGCATGGGGTGTTCTTTGAGTGGGAAGGGGGGTAGCAGAGTTGTGCATCAGTCTGAAACAGGGCATGGGGTGACCCACCCCATGCCCTGTTTCAGACTCATGACGGGTCTCCCATGAATAAAATTTTGTTAAAATTTTAACATTAACAGAATTTTAAGGAAATAAAGTTTGCTCTTATATAAAGGGTCCACTTTGAGCCAAGCATCATTCTGCACTATAGGCAAAAATAACAGTTTGAAAGGTGCAATAGAGTGTAGCCTATGAATAAAGAATAAAATTTGAACTTTATTTTTAAAATTTTTTACTAAATTTTAAAGCGATAAATTTTAAAGTCCACCCATATATGAAATAAATAAAGTGATTGGAAAAAGAAGTAAAACTACAAATTGTCAGTGAGACACCTTTCATACATAAATTGATCCTAAATAAATTCCAGTGTATTCCGATTATTTGGGCCACTGGTTAATCGGGGCACCTGTTTATTTGGAGCAAATCTTAAAAAACAGAACCCAATCGAGAAAATAGCCAGGGTTTACTTCGCTTAATTGGGACGGCATGCCATTTAATCGGGGCAGGAGACCACAGCATTGGAGATAACCCTACGATTGTCTCCGATGGTACCACGTGGTTGTCGAAATTCTGGAGGTCACAACCATAAAACAATAAAAACAATTAGCAGTCACCTGCTAATTGGGCTTTTCTGTTAGTGAAATCTATCATAAACGGACAGTAAACTCGATCTTACTGAATATGCGATAATACCGACAGCTGGAATTCTGTGGGTGATTATGGTGAAATGTGCTTACATTTCATGAAAACTTCAATCATATAAAAAAATTAATTTTCAGATCTTCTCTTCATTCCTATTTTTAAAGCTTTGTAACTCGTTATTCCGTTCTCACTTGCACGTATTGTGTTACTTGCAATTTGTGTGTGCCGTGTTCTTTGTTATTGATTGCTTATCTTTTTAATTTTTAATTTTAACCTCCACCCACAAATGTCAGTGAACAGAAATGTCAACTAGTTAGTATGTCCATATTACAGTATGTATTAATTATTCTGATTATCACTTATATTCTTCTGATTTTCACGTATCATTTAATTTTTTAAATGGTAAGGTAATAAAGGGTAAATTTGTGCTTAATATATCTTTACTTTTATAGCCTGCGGATAAAATTCCTCCTATTTTCGCTAATTAGAATCACTGTTTAATAGAATTAAAATTCAATTCACAAACGTGATCACAATGACTGGCGCTTACTACACATCGTATAGTGAACGGTACTTTACTATGGTGAGTTCGTCGTAATGTGATTTGATTTTCGATTGTACAGTGAATCAGTTGTAAAAGGGAGTACATTGTATTTTTAACTATTTATGTGAAACTTCGGATAATTGGGGCAGCCGCTTAATCAGGCCAAAATGCACTAGTCCTGATGTGTCCCAAATAACCGGAATGGACTGTATATAATTGACTGTAAGAGAATTTTCAGAAGTGAAGAGCTCCAGGACACCCAGAAAGATAGCATTAGCATTAGTAAAGACATATGATGCAAGAGACAAGCAAGCTTATGCAGCATCAGCCAAAAAAAAAAACGCTCCCATTTCACCCCTCCATTCATTCCAAATACCTGTCCAGTTCAGCCTTCACAAATTTATTTAGGCTATCAACTTCCACAACAAAAGATGGAAGTCTGTTCCACCAATCAACTATCCGCTGGCTAAAGGCAAACTTCCGCACATTTATCCTACAACTGTCTTTCCTCAATTTGAATTTATGCCCTCTCAGGTGATTATTCTGAGCAAGAGGAAGAATCCCATCAGCATTGAGCATGCTCAAACCATTCAAGCCTTTATACACCTCAATCAGATCTCCATTCATTCCAAATACCTGTCCAGTTCATCCTTCACAAATTTATTTAGGCTGTCAACTTCCACAACAAAAGATGGAAGTCTGTTCCACCAATCAACTATCTGCTGGCTAAAGGCAAACTTCCACACATCTATCCTACAACTGTCTTTCCTCAATTTGAATTTATGCCCTCTCAGGTGATTATTCTGAGCAAGAATCCCATCAGCATTGAGCATGCCCAAACCATTCAAGGCTTTATACACCTCAATCAGATCACCTCGCATGTGTCTAGTCTCCAGACATTGTAATTTGCAAAACTTAAGCCTTTCTTCCTAAGAGCAACCCTTTGTTCCATTCACTAATCTTGTTGCTCTTCTCTGTACTCGTTCCAACAGCTCTACATCCTTCTTAAAATGAGACCTCCAGACCTGTATACAGTACTCAAGGTGTGGCCTAACCATTGCCTTATACAAGGGGATAATTACCTCCTTATCCTGGCTAGAAAAATTCCTGTATATCATTGACAAGACACCATGAGCTACTCTTGCAGACCATCTGCACTGCTCAGAAAACTTCATATCTGCCTGCACAATTACCCCCAGGTTCGTTTCATTCTCTACCACTGCCAGTGTAGTACCACACAGTTGATTCATTACTCTGGAGTTACTTCTTCCCATATGTAGTACTTTGCATTTGTCAATATTAAACTTCATTTGCCACCTCTCAGCCCATCTGCTCAACTTTTCTAGATCCTGTTGCAGCAGCATACTGTCATTAATGTTCTTAACAACCCTGCCAACCTTCATATCATCTGCAAACTTGGACATTAAACTTGATATACCATCATCAATATCATTTATAAATACAGAAAACAACAATGACTCAACACTGAACCCTGAGGGACTCCACTAATAACATTAGTCCACGAAGAGCAGTGTCCATTGATTACCACTCTGTCTTCTCCCACTCAACCATCCCTTTAACGATAGCAGCAATGTGCCTCCAATACCACACTGCTCCAATTTGTGCAGCAGTCTTCAATGTGCAACAGTATCAAAAGCCTTTCT
This sequence comes from Mastigoproctus giganteus, assembly GCF_048544385.1. Lineage (NCBI taxonomy): Eukaryota > Metazoa > Arthropoda > Arachnida > Uropygi > Thelyphonidae > Mastigoproctus > Mastigoproctus giganteus. The sequence goes on from NC_143578.1 coordinate 66,759,724, forward strand.
AAGATCCAAATATACGATATCAAAGTTATTCCCTGCATCCAGTTCCTTTGTGACCACATCATAGTATCCAATAAAATTGGTCAGACAAGACTTCCCCTTAACAAAACCATGCTGTGTCCGAGCTATAACTGAAGTTGTTGTTGTTATTTGGTTTTTAGGAGCATTAGCAACTAAGGCCATATTGCCCCGGGGATATGCGGTGGGTATTCACTGACCTTTCTGCCTCCTCCGTATTTGGTGGGTACGGCCTCGAATCCTAGTCTAATCAAGAAGCATGTGCTACGCACTGCTGCTCCTGCCCACCTGGCTACGGAGGCTCTGTAACTGAAGTCTTGTCTAGATGATCCTGCAGTGCTTCTTTAGGATAACATATTTCCTTTACTGAAGTAACATCGTCATGAATTGAAACAGATTTGGAATTGCGAGGTGTCTCTATATATGGAGGTTATACATATGTGAAAAAAGATGGGAAAAAATGTAAGGGGATGGAGTTGACTGCCAACATCCAATCTCTTAAGGGAAAGCTACAAGGGACTCCAGTAAGCAAAGGAAGCGAATAGTTTTTTTGATAGTTTCTCAACCCAGAAATGTCTGAGTTGAGCAGCTGTAGCCCATAAACTATAGCAACTAGTGGACAAACATCTTCCTGGCCATCAAAAAGATGTAAAAACAGACTAAAAATATGCAGATATAAATACATGCTGACAGTGCCTCTAGTGTGATAGAACATTTGATAATTTTATTTCAAACCTCAAAAGATTTTCTGTGACAACTAAAATTAACCAAAATGATATAATTTTTAAAGAAGGAACCAAACAGTGAAGATTTTTGAATGTAATGAAAAATATCAGAAAAAAATGGGTACCAAGCAAAATGGCCAAAAGTATGGGAAATAGCCAAGTTTGATAGACTTGTGGACAGATCACACACCAACATAAAATATGAGACTAACAGACTAGAAAAGCCATTGTATTAGAAATAATAAAATTGAAATGATACAAACATGTCAAGAATAAAGCTGAGAAAATAGAATCATGAGTGAAGGTGATAGAACTGAAGGATTAAGGAATGTGAACTGAAATAATAAATATATTTATATATGGAATGTATATACATATAAATAACTAAAGTTCATGAGCAGTGCAGAGAAATACTGGATGAAATAACAACAAGAAAACTCAGAAGTGAAAAACTCAAGAGGCTCGTGGGATGAGATATCCCATGCTAATATAAAGTTATCACAACTGAGTTGTAAATTTAGACAGAAAAGGATCAACTTGAGAGAAAGGCCTACTATAAAATGATAAAATCAAATGAAATATGGTAAAAAAAAATTATAATGTAAACTCTATACATGATATTTAACATGAAAGATGACAACTTTACAAATTAATTTTAAATTCCAATTAGGAGGTGCTGCAAAGAATAGGCCAAAAATAGGTTGTTATGATAGGAGGGAGGGAAAGAGCTTTTCTTCTAGTGCCTTCCATTTCTTTGTACTTCTGGTAGAGAGAAATGCTGGAAGAAGTAGTAGTAGTGACAAATGATGCAAGAAAGCACTTATATAGCATCAGCCAATAAAAAAAATTAAAAAAAAAAAAAAGCAGAAACACTTCACCTATTCATACTCTCCAAAAATTTGTCTAGTTCTTTGAATTTAGAACTGGACAAATTCTAATGTCTAACTAGACATTATATCTAACATCTAGACATTAGATATAGTTAGATCTACACATTAGATATAGTTAGATATAGATGTTAGATCTACACATTAGATATAGTTAGATATAGATGTTAGATCTACACATTAGATATAGTTAGATATAGATGTTAGATCTACACATTAGATATAGTTAGATATAGCTGTTAGATCTACACATTAGATATAGATGTTAGATCTAGACATTAACCGGCTGCAACTTCAATTTATGCCCCCTAATGTGTGTAGTCTTAGCAAGAGGAAGAATGCCATTCACATTCAGCTTACTCAATCCATTCAAGGCTTTAAACACCGGAATCAGATCAACCCTCAGCAGAACTGAAGCCTTTCTAGATAAGCGCACACTTTTATTCCCTTCACCAATGTAGTTGCTCTTCTCTTCACTCATTCCAGAAGGTCTATATTCTTCCTAAAGTGAGACGTATAGGCCTGTATACAGTACTCAAGATGCAGACTAACCATGGCCTTATACAAAGGGATAATCACCTCCTTATCCTTGTTAGCAAAATTTCTGTATATCCTTGACAAAACCCCATTAGATGTCCTGGCATGTCTGCACTGCTCAGAGAATTTCATATCTGACTGCACAGTTGCCCACAGGTCTTTTTTGTTTTCCACTACCCATATACAGCACCTTACATTTGTCAATGGTAAATTTCAGCTGTAGTGCACCCTGATTACTGTCGTTAACTACCCTGCCAACATTTGTATCATCTGCAGACTTTGACATTAAGCCTGATATACTTCATTAATAAATCATTAATATCATTATTAAATATTGAAAACGACAATGAGTACAGAACTGAACCATGGGAAACTCCACTTATAACATTAGTCCATGAAGAGCAATGCCCATTGATAACCACTCTCTGTCTTCTTCCACTTAACCATCCCTTTATCCATAGCAGTAACGTGCCCTTAATACCACATTGCTCATTTATACAGCAGTCTTTTATGTGCAAAAGTATCAGAAGCTTTCCTGATATCCGAGTATATGATATCAAAATTACTTTTTGCATCTAGTTCCTTGGTCACTGTATCATAGTAACTTGTCAGATTGGTTAGACAAGACTGCCTCTTGACAAATCTATGTTGTGGCTGCAGTATAATTGCATTTCTGTTCAGATGGTCCTGCTTTACTTTTTTAAACAGCAACTCCATTATTTTCCCTGGAACAGACGTTATGCTAACAGGCCTATAATTACTTATGTCACCTTTTGATCCCCCCTTTATGAATTGGGGATAAATTTGCGCATCTCTAGTCCGTAGGGAATGCCCCTGAATGCAAGGATGCTCTCATAATTATAGCTAAGGGTGTTTGCTTACCTCCTTTGATATAATTGGATAGTATCCCATCCACCCCAAGCACCTTTTTTTTATGTTCAGCTTCAACAATTTTTCTTTCAATTTCCTTCCAATTATCAAAAAGTCATTTAGCTCCCCATTGAATATAAACTTCTGGAATACCATTGCCTAAAGAAATCCTTATGTGTGAATGCAGAATACTTAATTCAGTTTGTCATCAACCTGTTCAGGGTCATCAGCAGTTATCCCATTGACACAAAGTGGCCCAATATGATTCCGCTTTCCTTCTACTGTTAATATAAACATAGAAGTCTTTGCTGCTTTTCTTCACATTCTTTGCCATAGATTTCTCATCTGCCTTAGCTTGCCTAACCTTCTTTGTGACCAGATATAAATTAGTCTGATTACAGACTAATTTATATCTAGTTTATATCACTGCAGATAACCAGATCAAAAATATTTCTTCCTCTTGTTGCCCCTCTAACATGCTGCTGTAGAAAACTACAAACATTTGCTAGTGCGTAAGTGTCCAACCCATTAATTCCAGTCAACATCTAGAAAATTAAATCCCCCATTATAACACATACTGATTTACTGGCCCACTCTATTTCTCTGTATAGCTGTTTGGAATACTCATCACAGTCATTGGGTGTATAACACACTCACTCCTACTCTCAGTTTCGTTTTCCGAGTGCTATTTCACACCAACCTGACTTGACATTGCTCTTGTTATCCATGTCAACTGGATACACTGCCTTAGATTTAGTATGCTTCTTAACTAAGAGCACAACTCCCTCCACCCCTATTATTTATGAAGAAAAAGTCGAATTAACTCTAAATTTTTATCGTATGTTTGCTGGTCTCTGGGAACGTTTTAAACCCAATTCCAGTTCTTATAGCTTACAGTTCCCTCTACAGAAACAATTATAAATTTGGATCAGTGACTGATCCTTTTGAGAATTTCAGGATGAATTTAAAATATTCTTAATTACCTTTGCACTAAAATTTTTGTAAATAGGTTGTCACTTCTGTTCCCCTCACCCTATATCCTGCCAAAATGTACTGCTGTACAAATGGCTACCCATTACTTGAACATCATGCGGTGAAGTTTAAATGTATTTTGAGCAGGGTACAGGAATTTTTTTTAATTCTTGAGGTGTTATTTGATAATTGAATGTGCCTGAAAATAACATAGTGTGTACATTACCTAAACTTCTTTCATATTACTGTCAAGTTTATTTGGTCTTTGGAGAGGGCTACCTGACTTTTCTTCTAGTTTTGCATCCCACAACATAGGCAAACCAGCCATGGAATACATGCAATTAATAGGTAATATATTGATACCAAATGGCTTTAATTACCTCTCTGTTTATTCCAACCAAACAAATCCAACCCAGAAGACGGTACAAAGTACTACAGAATTTTTATCTTTCATATATACCTAAACCTTGCCATTTGTACTTGAATCATTCATGGAAAAATTTTTTGAGACTATGTTCCACCTGTTGCAGGTCACATGGTCAGACAACAAAACCAAGCTCCACCCATAGGCATTTAATCTTGCTATACCAAGTGCCAGTATGAATATTTATTTATGCTGCTTGCTATATGTAGATTCATGCAAATTGCAGGGCACATAGTTATGGAAGAATATGCACACAGTCCATAAATTTTAAGCATAATTTTTTCTGTATGTCATAAATTATGTTTTATTTATACATTTTATTTATTTATTTCATTTATTTGTAAAAGAATAAGAGAAGTTTACTTCAATATGATACGTAGAACACTTCTGTATGATACTCTCCAGAAATTAAAACGAAAACAATTAAAAAATCGAAAAACTTACATTACAGTCAAAAATAATTAAAACTCAATCGAACACAATTAAAAATCAATTGAACACAATTAAAAATCAATTTAAACAAAAATAAAAATCAATGAAAAAATTGCAAAACGATTTTCCTTTCTGAAGCTGACATGCTTTTTGACCGTATGTCGTGATCACAGAAATGAAAATTCTACATTTATTGGGTAGCAATGAGGAATCATTAAAATTCGTTAACTCTAAAAACTAGTTGCTGTGTCTGAGAGAATATTCAGCCAAGTTAGAAAAACAATCAGAGTTCACATCTTGCCTTTCTGGTGAAGCTTTGGAAATGTTCCTGAGCTAAGTCTAGTCAGCAGTTGAGTCAAAGTTTTATGATTAAAACTTGGACTCAATATTTTTGAAAAGAGCAGAGTCTGCAACAGTATCTTTCTTAAAGCAATCAAAATCAGTTGATGTCTAATAAGATAACCAACAGAAATACAGTGCCTAATTATTCACTAATGGGTTAAGATAGATATAACCATCAGACATAATAGATACAGAACTAAACCTAACCGCACTGTGTTGCTTGGCACATGAATAAAGAATAGATGCTGTGTGGCCAATTTGTGTAACAAATTCCATATACACATATTTTTATATGCATTTATCAGTTATAAGAAACATTCTTCTGATTTCACAGTTTTAATTTCATAAAGTTAGTAATCCAGTGATTTTTTTTTTATTAAATATCCATTGTACTGTGAGGAAGCAAAATATAAAAGATCATCTGAATAAGCTTTAGACAATATTTTAGGAAAACACATGCAGTCAATAATAAGTAATAACTGTTTAATTCTAGAACCAGCAGATATACATTTGTAAATGAAAACTTCAGAATGACTTGATCAACTCCATAGAGGGCCAGAGAAATGGCAGTCACATTTTAATGGAACCAGATGTAATGTTCTACATCTGGGAAATAAAAACCGAAGAATAACTTATACACTAGAGGTATAGAGCTGGCAAGTGCAAGTGAGGAAAGAGATTTGGGTGTTATGATAAGTGTAAGCAGGTGGTGAGGAAGGCATAGCGTTTTATCAGTAATTTACTGTTCCTTTGCATGTAGTAGTAGTAGCAGTAGTAGTAATGGCAAATGATGCAAGAAAGCAAGCCGATATGCAAAAAAAAAAAAAAAAAACCTACCTACACAATTCACCCATCCATACCCTTTAAGAATTTGTTTACAAATGTCTAGTTCCTTGAATTTAACTCATCCACTTCCACAACAACAGATGGAAGCCTGTTCCAACAATAAACTACCCACTGTCTAAAGGAAAACTTCCACACATCTGCCCTGCAACCATCCTTCCTCAACTCGAATTTTTGCTCCCTCATGTGTGTAGTCTCAGCAAGTGGAAGAATGCCACAAACATTTAGCTTACTCAGTCCATTCAAGGCTTTAAACACCTCAGTCAGATCTCCCTGCAGGTTCCTAGTCTCGAGATGCTGCAATTTGCAGAACTGAAGTCTTTCTAGGTAAGTGCATCCTTTTATTGCATTTACCAATCTGGTTGCCCTTCTCTGCACCCGTTCCAACAGATCTACATCCTTCCTAAAGTGAGGCCTCCAGACCTGTATACGGTACTCAAGATGCAACCTAACCATGGAATTATACAAAGGGTTAATCACCTCCTTACCCCTGCTAGCAAAGTTTCTGTATATCATTGCAAAACCCCATGAGCTGTTCTAGCAGCATGTCTGCACTGCTCAGAAATTTTCTTGTCTGACTGCACAAGTACCCCAGGTCTCTTTCATTCTCCACTACCCTGAGTATAGTACCACACAGTCGATAAGTTACTCTGGAGTTACTGCTACCCATATGCTGTACCTTGCATGTAGGGAAGATGGAGGTTATAGTTATGTTATGCAGGTCAGTAGTTAGATTGCATTTAGAATATTGTGTTCAGGTCTGGAGCTCCATCTTAGAAAATATTTGCATCTAGTGGGAGTACCAAACATGTGCATGAGGAGAGACTATGAACTGTAGGTTACAGAGACAGGATTACAGAAACTAGTCATTTGAGGGGGAGGGATATAGGATCAGCACTGAAATGGGAGACAAGGAGCATCAATATAAACTACTGAGGATAAACTAATAGGGCAGACCTAAAGAGGTTTATGTTTGGTCAGCATGTTGTTGACTACTAGAATAAACTGCCTTTCTGGCAGGGGGAAGAGTTTCATATGAAGGATAAAAATTTGTGTGTGTGTATTTTAAAGGTTAATTTAGCAAAGCCTAGCTTTCCTATTTCTTTTGAATCTTATACTGAATTCAGTGTTTACATAGAGATTCTGCCTTTGATTTATTATTATGTTAAATTGTATACTGTAGTTCAACTTTTACAATGAGTGATCACTGAATTATGACCACCTACCTAATACTTCGTAGGTCCTCCTTTTGCCCTCAGTACAGCAGTTATCCGATGTGGTATTGATTCAGCATTAGGTTGAAAGCATTCGGGAGGTATGGTCAACCAAGCTATGTGTAATGTGGTGAGCAATGCAGGTATGGAGGTGATTGGTGTATCCAGATACCTGATATGCATTTCCATAGTGTCCCACAAGTGCTCTATGAGATTGATATCGGGGAAGTTCGGAGGCCAGTTGATAAGCTGGAAGTCAGAACTGTTCCTCAAATCATTCCTGCACAACAAGTGCCCGATGGCTCGGCGCACTTGTTGTGCAGGAATCTTGGAAGACACCATCGCCATTCAGTAAAAAGTGTAACATGGTGGAGTGTAAACAGCCGGCAAGCAGTTGACAATAGCGGAAACCACTGATACGTTGTTCCACATTCACGAAGGTTCAAAGTTCCTGCCAGTGAAACATGTCCCACACCATACAACTGCGGCACCTCCATAGCCAGGTGGGCAGGAGCAGCAGTGCGTAGCACACGCTTCTTGATTAGACCGGGGTTCGAGCCCGTGAGCCACCAAATATGGAGGATGCGGAAAGGTCAGGGAATGACCACCGCATATCCCCTGAGCAATATGGCCTTAGTTGCTAATGCTCCTAAAAAAAACAAACCATACAACTGCCTCCACCAACCTGCACTTTTGATACCATTCATGATGGATCAAGAGCCTCATGTTGTTGACACCAAATCTTTACACGACCATCCACAGTGTGGAGTAAATAATGTGACTCATCCGACCAGCACACCTTCTTCCAGTCTTCTAACATCCAACTTGCATGCTCTTTTGCACCAGGTGTCTTTTATGCCGATGAACCTTGGATAGGAGAGGATGCTGTAGGGGTCATCTGCTGGTATAGCCCATTGGTGTGAGTGTGCGACACATGGTCATGCCAGATATTGTTCCGGGTTGGCCCACATTGTATTGGCTAGTTGACTCTTCAACAGTGCTGCGCCTGTTCGCCTGTACGAGTCGTCTGACCCGGCACTCACCTCTAACATCAGCTTTTCGCTGACCTTTGCAATTTTGCCATCAGGTCGTTTGACCATTTTGACGCCAATCCTGGTACGCTTTAACTATGGTGGCTCTCGAACACCCCACTAGTTCAGCCGTTTGGGAAATCGAGGTACCAGCTTGTCGAGCACCCACAATCTGTCCTTTATCAAAGTCCGATAAATCCTTCTTTTTACCCATCATGCTCAGAATTTTACTACCTACTGAACCACTGACACCTTATCCATGTTACGTAGATCGACTAACTCCGCACTCTCGTAACTCACGTGGTCAATGGGTCGCATTCAGTTTTCATTGGGGTGGTCATAATTCACTGATCACTCAGTGTATATCTTTAATTGTCTCAAATGCATAAATATAATAATTTTACTGTATATATGAGGTGTGGCAATAAAGTTCCTGAACTGATGCAATAAAAAGAACATAAAGTGAAGGAGCTCCCTCCAAAATGGTATTATTTTTATTCAAAGTAATCACCACTTGATTGAATGCACTTATGACATCATTTTAAAAGTTTTTTAAGAGTCAGCAAAGGCATCCATAGAGATGATGTTCAGTTTGACATTTACATTTTTCTTTATATCCTCAACATCCTGAAATCTCTTTTCTTCGAGGGCACTGTCGTACAACAAGAACCAGCTGCCCTTTTCTCAAAATTGCAAATTGCAGCGTCACCCAGGAGATGCACTTCAATAGCTTTTGAAGCATCTGTATGTAGAATGCAATATTGACTCCCCCCCCCCTCCCACCGTTAGAAATTCCTTGTGAATCATAACCTGTTTGCCAAAACCCAGCATTGTCTTGATCAACTTTTTGGGCTTGGTGATGGTTTTGAAGCCTGACACTATGCTTCATCTCTTGGTCATACTGAAACACCCAATACTCATCTCCAGTGACAACAATACAGTCGAAGAAATTAGGATGGTCTGGATGAAGTCTTCACATAATGACACACTTTGTTGCTTCTGCTCATCCATGAAGCTGTCCAGCACAAATTTTGCACAGACCTTCCTTTTCTCTAAATCTACATTCAGTTTGACAGATCTCCTTATTCATATCCAACCCATCAGCCATCATTCTGAGAGTCAAACAACAATCTCTTGCAGCAATTTCTTGAACTTTTGCAACTCTTCTCATTTCGAGAGGTTAACAAATGCCCACTTCTTGGGTCATTGCCAATGCATTCACATTCATCTCTGAACCACTTATGCTATTGAAACACATTGGTATGAGTTAATATTTCATCACCGTAAACAGAACATTTCTGTTGCAGATTTTCCCAGTTTAAATCAAAATTTGATATTTTTTCATTGCTCCATTGTAACACAGAACATTAGCACTACTAACAAAACTGTTTGTTACCTGCAACCTTTCAGCTTACTGAACAGTCTTTGTAGCAGCATCTATTGTAGGAAGTTTGAACTCCAGCATACCACTTCAATTTATTTTAAAACTCATCAAACGTGACCACAACAGTACTAGTCTGGGAACTTTATTGCTGCACCTCCTTTTATACCTTTTATACTATACTTTTTAAACCTTTTTAGTCTATATAGATTATCAATGAGTGGTGTTAAGTGGCATTTATTTATCAGATTTATTCATTCATATGCTTTTAGTTGATAGTTAAATGTTGTTCTTAGGATGAGAGTGGAAATAAAATATGGATATGTCCTGCTTGCACTCATATTGATGACGGCAGTCCCATGATAGGTTGTGACGACTGTGATGACTGGTACCATTGGTAAGTCAGTTTGTTTCCAAATCCTGCTTTTAGTTGCTCTAATTGATTGCATTCTAAGTCAGTCAGTATAATAAGTCAGTTCTGCTATAATGTGCATTTTTGCAATGCGAACTTGCTCCAATTTAGCTAATATATTAGGGAACAATGCGAGTATAATACGATTTTTGCATTGGCCCATGTGCGATTTCGTCTGCGAGTAAAACCAGGTGAATGCAAACTTTACACCAAGTTGAATGTAGCAACCTGTGCTGCAATACATACAAGCTTACGAAGCTTAAAAAATGTCAAACGTAAAACATGCAAGAGCTATATTTCCCATTCACTGTAGTTGTATTGGTTGAAGACACACTGTTGTCATTCACTGTATTCACAAGGTAATATTGTAGGTGATATTGTAGGCTGACTCACGTTTTCAGGAGCTCACATTTTTCTGTTCAAACAGAAATTTTGTGGGGCAGGATAGCGTGAGTGGAGGAGCATATTTCTGGATGTCACTACCATAAAACAATTTGGGCTATTGGTCTTTTCTGTTAGTGCAATCTAATTATAAATGGGTAGTAAACTCAATCTTACTGCATTTATGACAATACCAATAGCTGGAATTTTGTGGGTTTTATCGTTATTTTGATGAAATTGGGTTTCCCCTTCCATGAAATCTTTAATCATATAAAAAATAAAATAAATTTTCAGAATCTTCTCTTCATTCCTATTTTTTAAGCTTAATAAACTTGTCTCACTTGTGCAATTTGTGCATCCTGTGTTGGTTGTTATTGATTGCTTATCTTTTTTACTGTTTTAAATTTTATAATCCAAAAAAAAAAAAAGAAAATGTCAGTGAACAGAAATATCAATCACTAAAACTATATTTACTGTAATATTTATTTATTTAAATATTAGAAATTTAAGATGTTTAAACCTGTGTTAGTAATTTTATTGGGTTTCTAACTTATTTTAGTATTTTACTTGCCAGACTGAATTTTTTTTTTTTTTTTTTGAGTGCTCTGCCCCTATCCCTATTTTTCCCATAAGCTCTGTTGTTTTTAATGTGCAAAATACCATAACCAGAGATTTTTAGGAACACATGTACTGCGTTATAGCAGAACTGACCGTACAATTATTCAGAATACTAACATCATTTATATGCTTGACAGTTCATTAAATAATGAAATGTTGGAATTCTTGCCATGTGTTATGACACTCTGTAAAATCACTTATGATATATTTGTATATATCAGGGATGGCGAACTTAATTTGTGATGTGATCTACTTTTCTTCAAAATGTGCTGCGATCTGCCATCTCAAGAATTTCATTGCACATGGTTAAAAAAGTTAATCAATACATATTGAAAAATGTTGTTTATAAATTTTAAAATTAAATACAATTCAGAATTATTATTTTAAATTCATACGTATTTAACAAATATATCATAAATTATGGCATAAGCAAATGTATTGACATGATAATAACTCAACATTTTATGGTGTGTATTTTAAGGCATTTGTCTTATTTCTTATTTCTAGTTTATTCTTTAAAAATAAAGAGCAAATGCACCATTAATGTGATCTCATATTTGTTATCTTAACAATTAACCACCTTCAATTATTAATCTTATACACAAAAAAGAGAATGAACATTAAAGTTTATCTGTAGTATAGGGTATTTCCAACCTATGTGGCCCCTGAATTTCTAAAATTAGGTGATTTTACAGAGTGTCATAATACCTGGCAAGAATTCCAACATTTCATTATTTAATGAACTGCAAGCATATAAATGATGTTAGTATTCTGAATAATAGTTCTGCTATAATGCAGTACATGTGTTCCTAAAAATCTCTGTGTTATGGTATTTTGCACATTAAAAACAACAGGGCTTATGGAAAAAATAGGTATGGGGCAGAGCACTCAAAAAAAAAAAAAAAATTCAGTCACTAAAAAAAGTTAGAAACCCAATTATGTGAAGTTTGTCACTTCATATCGCCTGCCATGCTTTCAAAATCGGGGACATACTGTGATAAGACCAACCGTAAAGAATCTTCTGTATGCAAGTCCGTAAGAGTAGAGCGAATCTTTGTTTTTGCTTGTTTCAAATATGAAAAGGCTGGTTCACATAGACACGTAGAACCAAAACAGGAATTTAAAGTTCACCGCATTTTTTTTACATTTGGGTACTTTTCTCTGCAAACATATTTCCAAAAGTATTTTTCTGATGTTCTGGCTTTTAGGAAAATATCATTGTTTCGCAATGTAATAATTTCATTTTCAAGTAATATTTTCTCCATGGGAAAAAATCTAGATTTTTTTCTGCAATTTGTTTCGTATCCAAGTCAACATTAAATGGTAAGAAACATATTGAACAATTTCTTCAATTGTTTTAAATCAATGAATCTGGTTGCAAAATCATCCAAAACTTTCTCAGTTTCAGAAACATATTTCTTACTATTAAATTCAAAAACAGAATATTTTTGCAAATGATCGAATTATTTTTCTTTGAGATCCTTAGCCATTGCCAAAATTTGATATTTATATGCAGAAATACTACTAATCATGTCTCACACACACTTTTTTTTTTTTTTTTTTTTTTTTTAATTCCAAATTAAGATCACTTAATTTACTGGTAAAATCTGCCAAAAAAGCCAGATCACACAACTTCTCCGTATCTTGTAGCTGCTGATAATCATCTCCCCTTTGATCAACAAATTTTTAAATTTCATTCAGCAAATTTCGAAATCTCTGTAGAAACTTACTCCGACTCAGCCACCTCACATCTGTGTGTAATTTCTGATCTGGTTCATTTTCATCAAGTTGCATTTTGAAAAGTCTCCTTTGAAGAGATTGTCCTCTGATGGAATTCATGATTTTGAAAGCTATGTCCATAACACTTTTAGTATTTAATCTTTTTCAGGCTTAACACCTTGTTGGTAGATGATACAGTGGTAACTCAAAAAACATGGGAATTCATCATTCTTTTAGCACAATGCAATGAATCCATTAAGATACCCCGTCATTGCTTTAGCTCCATCTGTTGTTATTGATACGAGCTTACATAATTTTTTCAATAAAATTTTTTTTCAATAAATTTTTTTGAATGCGTTAAATATATCAAGACCTCTAGTTCTTTCTTTTAACTAAACCATACACAGCAGTTCTTCTCTAGTGGCAGAATCATCGAAAACCATACAAATAAATACGAGCTATTGAGCTATATCACTGACGTCTGTAGATTCATCCAGTTGTAAAGAAAAGGACACACAATTAGCAGTATGAGCACGCAATTGTTTGCTCACATTTTTACCCATTTTTTAGATGTGTCGCATCAGTATTTCAAGATAATCGCAGATCTTGAGGAGCACTTTAAATTTCATTTTCGTTCTTAAAATTTTCAAAAAGAGAATCTGTTATTTCTAAAAATGCAACTTTGATGAATTTACCATCAGAAAATGGTTTGCATTTTTTTGCAAGAAGATGACTCGCTTTAAATTATGTTACAATTACTGCTTTAGATTGTAAATTAGGTGTCACAAAGAAATTTTGTTGTGCAAATAATCTGGATTTAAATTCTTTTAATTTAGTTTTTCTAAGGTCACTATTAGGCAGAAAATCCGATTGGTATTTACCATGAAGTGCCTTTCTAAATTTCCTTTTTTGGGTATAGCCACAGAAGCATTGCATATCAAACAACATTTTTCTTTTATCATTACAAAAAAGCATTTTAGTTCTCACTCTTGAAACGTTTTACTCTTTTTTGTAGTATTCATTTTAAATCAAAGGGTATTAAATTAATGTATAAGTACTGTCCAGTAAGCTAAATAAGAATTCGACACATACACTATGCTCTCCCCAATGTAACTGCGTGAATTTTCAATAGACAAGCCTAGTGGCTGCACAGCAACAAGCGTAGTCATGTGGTTCAACTGATTTGTAATAAGCGTATGCAGTGGGGCACATAATAATAATATTTAGATTTTGACTAATCTACTTTTTATATATATATTTACATTTTATTGTGATTGACTGAAATTAAAGCTGCGATCGACTTGTTGGCCACCCCTGGTATATATCATATGATATATGCAAATGACCAGCAAGCTATAACTTGGAATAGAAAATAATCAGAATCAGAGCTCAAAGTGCTGAGTGTTATCACCAAATAATGATTACTTTGTTAGAAAAGCTTTTCACATTCCTGCTAATAGACTGCAGCTTGCAGATTTGCTTCTCTGAGAAAGCCTCAGATGCCAAATTTTTTGTTAGATTAATCGTTGCCCTTGCTATAAATTTCTGAGTTTATCAACAAAATGTTTTTAAAATAGCAAAAGTTAATTAAAGATCATAAAAGCAGCAGATTTCTTTTGATTTTTTTTATACTATCCAAACTGTTTAGCTCTGGTTACTGCTTACTAAGTAGCACTGCTCTTCCCATCATATGGGACTAATAACCTGCAAGAGTAAAGGCATCCTACCAGGACTATAAGAGCACAGTGTGTTAGTTGTCTGTGGCACCAGAGGATTCTCCCATCTCTGCGATGATAAGAGCACATTGAGAAGCTCAAATCCTCCCTCAGAGTCTTCTACAAAGAAAATCTAATTGCGAAACAAAAGACATAACTCAGCTAACCCAATAAACAGAAACATATCTACAAACAGTACCTCTCTTTCTGATAATCCATTCAACATTAAATTTTTTACATTTTTGTTAACAAGCGGCCCCTAGCCAAAACTGGCAAATCCGCTATATACATACGTATTATATTATATACAGATGATATACAGATTCAAAGTCATATGAATTACAATATCATAAAGTGAAATCAACATATAAATTGTTGCACAAGGATGTGACACAAGGAGCCACTGATCTTACAAGGTCAACATGAGATGAAGATAATCCGTTCAGCAGGAGAACAGGCATTTGGAACAATATCATAATTTCTTCATGCTGCAAAGACTGGCTGTCTGGGTTCCTAAGAATTAAAGGGATACAGCCAGGTGACATTCTAGAATAAATTTCAACTCTTGGATGCTACCAGCCTAAGAGGAGTATCTGTAATAATGATCCCCACATACAACTTTAATGACATAACATGGATTTATTTCAGAGTGGGACTTGTTACATGCTTCAAAAAATGAGATTTGAATTAAACTGCAGGAACAAAGCATATTTCAATACAATGAAGAGGACTTATAATTCCACATATAAATGTAATTCTTACACATTGACTGCTTGTCAAATGTCAGAGCTGGTTACCTAAACTGCTCTAGTCAAGCATTATATCCTGAATACTCTAAGATTCTTTAATCACCAGAAATACAGTCATTCGCAGAGTGTGCAGGAGCAAAGCTATGTGTTCAGTGCACTTCTGAAGAACATGAGAGTAGATATCATATGTAAAACCAATAAATCCTGACTTTGGGTGTTAGGAGTTTATACAATAGCTTGCTACATGGATGATTTTAGTATATTCTGAAACATTTACATGAGAGTAATAGAAAGACAGCAGAGAGATATAAATTGCATTAATAAACAGGCCTGCATCAGCTTAGACAAAGTACATGAAAGTACAAATACTTTACACACATTCCTTAAGTTCAGATTGTTGCACGCTTGTTCATTGTTTATCGAACTGTTGTTGTCCAGTACAAATTAGAGTACAGCTCCCCAAATTTTTGATTATGCCAAGAAAAATGGCTCAACCTAGCTGATTAGCATCATCCATGTAATAATAAAAGCAGATTATACATCCCCAATTTATTCAACTTTGTATCAACCTAATTGATGAACCGCCTTTGTGTCTTCAATGTAAACTGTCTAACTGCATAAGTTCAATAAACTGGGGATGTATGATCAGCTTTGTTTACTACATGGCCACCTGAGGACACTTTTCTAAACCTTGAATGGAAGATCTGTACAATAGACATTAAAAATATTAAAAAAGCCAGTTAACATATAACTTAAGGAATAATTTTTAACCAATTTAAACATGACTGTAAACCCAATAGCATGATTGCAACTGTATTTCTCCTTGGAATTCTCAGTTTTTATACTGTGAACTCTTAAAAGATTGGAGGAAAACTGTGATTATACCCATCATTTTCTACCATGTACATGTTGTCCATTGTGCCCAATTTTCTTAGTATATGTATAAATGTATGCTGACTGTTCAAAATCCAAAGCACTGTTTTAGCAATTTTGCTACTATACCAATGCTTCAGATCCAAAGATTGGGCATGGGCCTCCTGCATTGCTTCTTTAATCCACCTTAATGTTATCATAACCGTAATTTGCACTGAAACTGTAAAAGATGAATGATAGGTGAATGGCACTTACCACTTGGGAAAAAAAAGGTGCATATATATGGCTGGGGGCAGTGCCGGATTAAGGCATGGGCCCTTGCTCCAGGTGCTATTCTGTAAGGGGTGCCAAATTTTATAAATCATGATAAAAAAATATATATATATCCCTAGTTAAGGGGATGCCGAAAAATCTTTCTGCCTGGGGTACGAAAATTCCGGCACTGGCTGGGGTTGTTGTTGTTGTTATGATGGAGTTTTACGACACAACTGGCTAGGGGGGTAGTATCAAATAACATTGAGTGTACAGTGGAGGGGAAATTATAGATTTCAGGGCATTTTGTGATGGGGCAGCATTATGACCTCTTGTAAGGTGAATCATTTGAATAATGTCTCCTTCTTGATACAGCTTTTCTACTCTCAACGTGTTCAATCAAAGGAGTGAAAAAGTTGATTGTGTACTTGGAATCAAAATTTTATAAAGAATACAAAATGTAGGAAGGATGTAAATGGCAGTGTATCATTAGAAAATATTTAGCTGAATCATATTTTGAATTTAAATTCATGCCATAACCATGAGCCTACTAATCTGAACAGACAAATTCTATCCAGTAATGTTAAATGAGAGACACCAATGGAGATATCTAAGCAATTATCAAAACTGAGTAGAAACAAGGTAAGTTGTGTCCATCTGTTCATTCAAAAGATACCGATGCCCAAATATTCAATGAATAACAAAGACTTTTTATTGAGTATAAAGGAAAACCCCCTACCACCACTGTTGAAATTTATTTCTGATGCCCATGCAGCGCAGCGCTCATTGCTTTGATATTTACATGGCCTAATGCAAGAGCATAAAGATGTCAGTTCTGAAATCAGTTTCATAATTGACATCTTTATGCTTTATATCTGTAACTGGTAGCATAGATAAATCTGGTATCAGTCTTCACTGTGTGTTCGCTGTCAAAATCTGCAAAAAATGTTCAATTCAACATTTGCTCCAAAGTTATGTTTTTAAGGTTAGTTTTCTGTTTTCTAGCCAAACTCTCACTTGCTGTTGCAGATGTCATAGTTAGCCAGGGTATGATTTGGATACTTACTTAAATTAGTTCAATTACTACAAAGGGCAACTGGTTTAACAGCAGTATGACCTGAAGTTAACTTAGCACAGACCTTTGTGTGCACAGGGTAGATAGCAGTTTGTTGGGAAATGTGATCCTGCTCATCTTGATGCAATAACAAACAATGAAGTCTCTCTCTCTCTCTCTCTCTCTCTCTGAGTATGATTTCTAATGCCATGTGCATATTCACAGGAAATTTGATTTTAAATATGTGTTAAATTTTTACTAATTTACATGTCCCCCCCCCCCCTCAAAATAAAAAAAAAAATATGAAAGACTTGATTTATGGGACTAACTTTGTTTCTTTAGATTTTGAGTAATTTTAGAATTTCAACATTATTCCAAAATTCAGTCAATCAGAATTTTGAATACTCCAAATATAAAAATTATTTCAATTCAAGGCATCATTTCTGCTATGTAAAGAAAGCTAAAGCTCCTAGCACTTCTTAATGTGATGAGTTCTTTCCCACACCTATGTTCTATAAATGTTTTTGTTTATTTCTGTATCCAGGCATTAACTAAAAGTATCTATTTTTATAATTAGGGTATGTGTTGGAATTGTAGTCCCGCCCAAGGAAGAAGAAGAATGGTTCTGTAACCGTTGCATTGCCAAACAACAAGAAGCAACAGCGAAAAGGAGGAAAAAGAAACATAAAAAAGAAAAGTGAAAAAACGTTCCTACTTTGTTTCGCTGTCCTGTGTATATGTACTTATGTTTTGCGTGTGCATATGTGGTTAATTTATGTACCAGAACATTTCTCTCTCACCTGTAATTTTAATCACATTTGGATTATTCTCATTAGCATTTCTCTCATCTAACATGTATGGCAACCATATATGTGACTTGTACAGTAGCATCTGCAGTAAATGTGGTCAAATTTTTAAAAAAAAAAACAAAAAATTGTAATTGACATTATTTAATATTTTGTAAGTTTTGCTCATATTGATAGTCATCTTTATTTCACACAGAAGTAAACTAACTGCCTATTTGATAATAGCAATTTTTTATAATTTATTTAAAAGTAAATTAAGCTAAAAGCCTATTTCACAAGCCATTTTATTATTATCATTACTCTTTTCTTCTTTCCTTTGAAATCCGAATAATTTTCTTGGCCAAAATAACTCTTTCAGCAAAAAAACAGTGTGCTTTACATTACCGGTGTGGGCATTTTAATGATAACCTTGTAGGCATTTTAATAATCACCTTGATGCCTGAATATCATTTTACTATTTTGCATATTAATACTCATATTATGATATGCATAAGGGTTTGACCAAAGCAAAAATAAATCGCATCACAGGAACTAGGGAGATGGAGTATATTTATTGTAATGTAATTGCTTTAAATATTGTTCCTGTGATATAATCTCTGGCCTGTGGTTATGATGGGTAGGTTGCAACATAAACTGTATATATAGGTCTATTTTTTTTTTAACTTAATGTTGCAATAAAGTTAAAATTCAAATAATTATAATAAAATATATTAAAACATTAATGGTTACATTTATCTCTTAATGCACACAGAAGAACTGGAAATTTACTCTGTCACCAAACATGAGAACGGTCATGTAGGATATGAGTCTTTAAAATGTCCAAGTTAAATTTTGTTAGTGCTAAGGCTTCACATTTTTCTAGTTTATAAGTCATAAACTTGCTCTCATTTTTTTTTTATCCAGCACCAGTTCATCTTAAAAGCGATCTTGTTTCTGGTGACTTTTAAAGTTTTATGTATCATTAATGAATAGAAAAAGGTACTTTTAATACAGTCACGTCAAATTCAAGAATAGAGGTAGTATTTTACAAACACAATCTTATATATCCTTTGTTATTGAAGGTACTAAGACACCAAGAAACCAATCATTAAATGATTAAAAAAAAAACATTACATGGCAAGCTTTCCACCATTTTTGGCAAGTTTTTCAAAGGAAATATTTTGCTACTCCTTATACAGAAAACCTTTAAATTTAGCTTCTCATGAAGTCAGTATCCATGGTTGATTTTACATATATTATTCACCTCTATTATTCATCCCATAGATCTCTGATGGGGTTAAGATTCAGTTTTATCAACCACAGAATAGATACAATATATTACTGCCTCATAACCTTAGTTGCTTTGGTGCTTAATGCATACATGTGAAGTGTGTATAGCTGTTCACTGTGAAATTCCATCAGCACAGCATCATTCAAAATATTGTAGTAAGACATTCCAGTCATTGTACATCTACAAAAATCAATGCCATACCATGGAAAATATCTCCACATCATCATATGTCTATTAAAAAATTATCCTGTTGCAGTACCCTCTGTATATAGTAGTCACAAGTTGGCGTTTCTCCTGAACCACCTAGTTGGTTTTGCTGCAGCTGTAGTGGTGATTTCATTTGGGAACACACTTTTCCCTTCTGAGGCCTCTTTCTGTAAAATTATGTGGGCTTAGCCACCTTGTGATTGAACTTCCGCATCACCGCTGACTTCCACTTCCAAGTTGTGTGTTCCAAGTGGTTCATGGGAAATCCAGAACCTCAAAACTCCATTTAGCATGACCTACAGTGTGACACCCAACTACTTGTCTGTGTTTGAACCTTCATAGCTCCATTCCACTGTCATTTCACTTGAAAGTGAGTGAAATGCATTCCGAAGTTCAGTTCAGTCTTTGCTCGTATGCTTCTATAACACCACTAAATCATTAGCACAGTCCAATTTTACATATCCAGTGAATTGTAACGAATTCACTTTAACGAATTTTTCTTCCATGGTTAAGAAAAATGTATATATACAATGATAACCCAGTTGTGGCTTCAACAGCGTTAAAATTAAAATACTTGCCATTATCAATGATAACGTTCTTCGTGATTATTATGAGAATTTATTTATGTGTACTTATAAATCTTTATATCCCTACGGCCTAAACAATAGATTTTTTAACAAAACTCTTTTAAGCAATGGTTGTTTAAACACCAGCCATTGCATTTACAATTTATTCCATCTTAGCCATTTCTTCAATAACAATAAACGCAGATACAAACGTGGAAATAAATCAAATCGTCATCATAGGCATATTCGGCACACTTTTCCTAATATTATTAGCTCTGGGGACAACACCATTCTTGATGTACACAACATTTCTCTTTTTCTCTTCAATATCAAAAACTCTATACTAAAAGCCTTAACTCTATTATTAGCAATTTTAAGTGTAAAATTATTCAACTTAAGCATATTATTTTAGATATCTCTCTCTCTTCAGATTAGGTCGCATTACTACATACAGTAATGATACTGTACTATTAAATTTATTCATAGTTGGTTCAATAAAATTCCTTGGCATTATTTACTTAATAATCGTAGATCTTAATATACAAGATAATTTTCAGTTTGTACCATTTACAGATTATAGGAATGTATTTCGTACTAAATATACTTCCATCTGGAAACAACTTTGGAGGGACCGATCGTGCAATAAACTTCACAGAATAAAAAAAGATCTATGTTTGTGGCGATCTAGCTCACGTACAAATAGACAGGAGGAAGTTATATTAACAAGACTGCGCATTGGACATACCTTCCTCGCTCACAAACATTTACTTTTAAGAGAAGATCCATCGCTCTGCTCTGTCTGTCAGATACAACTTACAGTAAGGCACATCCTGATTGATTGTCCATCCTATTCAGCCGTTCGAACCACATCCTTCCAATCATTAGCAAACTTGCAAGCTCCTCTAACCCTCTCTCATGTACTTGGTGACAAAGCAAACCTAAGTGAGCTCTTTATATATATTAAACATCTAGGAATAATAAATACACTCTAATATATCCATCCTAAATCATTAGAATGAGCATAATGACGCTGACAGACACATATTGGCCACAGTTGCCCTTGTGTCGTGAAACTTTCATACCAACAACAACAACAACTTAATAATCGTAATAATTTTATCCCATTTTATAACAATTTTAAGTTCAAGGTTCATCACTGCTTCAGCTATGAATCTCTTATTGGACTCAAAATTTGTAATTACAAAACTTTAGCTACTAATTTAGGCAACTTACAAGCTTCAGATCTTCCATGTCATTGTGATGATCCCATATATGCTCCTTACGTTGATCAACATCATAGACATATTATTACTGGCAACCTGGACATTATTAACAACGTTCCACTAAAGTCTGCCATGGAAAAAGGTTTTAAATTCAGACCCGTCCATAAGGCCAACCTCAATAATATATATAAAGATATATATCTTAATATCTTAAACTTTTGCAACAAGTTAGCATATAAATATACAATACCCCACGAAGCTTTTTATAATTGGATAAATGTTATATATCAAGACATTAAAAAATTATTTCTAAGACTTACTACTTTTACAATAATTCATATATCAGGTACTCTAACCTGAAAAAAGCCATCTCAGATTTACAACAAAAATTTATTATCACCCCTGTAGATAAGGCTTCTAATAACTTTGCTATCTTCTGCAAGCAATTTTATTGCACCACCCTCAAAAAAGAAGTAGAAAACAGTTCCACCTTTTTACGCTGTAATCTTGGCATTAATACAATCATCAAAAAAATTATAGCCTTGCATAAAAAATTACATACCAAAATTCACAATTCTACTTTGCCTTTCTTGTATATGATAGCCAAATTCCATAAACATCCAGTTGGCTTTAGATTCATCACTAGTGCCAAAAAAAGTGGCTGTTATCAACCAGGTAAACAATTTTTCAAATTGTTGACTACCATTCTTATTAATATCCCTTCCACTTGGATCATTAACAATAACCACAGTATTATTAAAATTTTTAATTCCAATACCTATTCCAGCATATTAATAATATTGAGACCTATGACTTCAACTTATTTACCACCTTACCACATCACTTGATTGTCAATGTACTGAATCAATTGTTCCTCAAATACAAAAACGTTATACCAACAGATGAGGTTACTTGGAATAACTACATCAACCTTTGTATTCTAAATAATTATATTTACGATGGTAAATACGTTTATAAACAATCCATAGGAGTTCCCATGGGTTCACAAATTTCTAGTATAGTATCCAATTTATTTCTTCATTATTACGAACATCTATATATTCATAACAACCCGAACCTTAATTTTTTTTGCATTCTGCTATGTTGATGACATTCTTATTCTCAATATTCATTTTGAAAATATTGCAAAATCCATATATCCCACTGAACTCACTCTCAATAAAGAAAACTTTGGCAACCAACATGCAAATTTTCTTGATTTAAGTATTACTCTAAACAGTCCCCCTCTTCGTCATAATTTAGAATTATTCGACAAAAGAAGCAAATTCAATTTTAATATTATTTATTTAACGAATTGGAACTCGAACATTTCGATCAAGGTTCATAAAAATATAATCTACACACAACTTATCCGTTTGGCTAATATTTGCAACAATCAATCACTTTTCGCTGGTGCTTTAAATGATCTCTATATCAAACTTCGCAATAATGACATTCCAATTAATTTCTTAAATTTTATTATAAAAAATCTCTGATTTTATTAAACAAAAATTCGGTTTCACCACGTTTCACCTTGATTAGGGTTAATTTGATACCTGTATAATTGTACAGTTGTACATTTGAATGGTGGTATTTCCACTGCTTGGAAAGTGATCACACCTTATGACTTCTGTTATGACTTCTATTAGAACGATGTTCGTGTTCTTTCACTTCCCAAGTTTTTTTTTTTTCATTTTTTTAATTTAATATTACCAGTAATTACCTATGATCAATCTTATTTTCTCTATTTTACTTTGGCCACAGAGGGCTCCCATAGTTCTCTTCTGAGCAACTCCACCATCTTTGTCATAGTTCTCCCTCTGTTTACATTCCATTCTTATTAATCATATTTGCATGATTGTACCTTATTAATCATGATCGCATATTTGTATCTTCATTTCTTGATTATATTCCACCCAACTTGTTTCTGCCAAATATCATAGGTATTTAATTTTTCTCCTTTTCATATTTTATATCATATATTTCATATATATCTATCACTCAAAATATACACTACAAGCAAACGGTATTAATTTCCACTTCTACTAACACTCTCATAGCCAAGGCCCCCTCTATGAGGTTGGGTACTTACACACCCGGCATGCCTAGTATCCTTTAAACTCTTTTCCTTCTCTTTACATCTTTCTACTTTCTGCTCTTCGTTTTTCCGTCCGTTGAATTATTAGTGTAATACGAGGGTGATTCGGACATTCTCACTTTTCTTATTCTTACTATCTTCGCCTCTATATTTTTAACTTCTTTTCCCTCCCTTACCTTGCATTGCTTCCTTTTTTTGTACCACTACCTTGTTATTTATTATTTATTTATTATTATTTTATTTTATTTTATTATTTTTTTACATTATTTTATTATTAATTTACATACTTTCAACTTAAACACACTGCGTTCTTACATACTTTCTACTTAATCTATTAATCTAAACACACTGTGTTTGCGTTCTTACATACTATCAACTCAATTTATTAATCTAAACACACTGCATTGGGGCTACCTTACTCATGTTTCTGGAGATCAATTTTTTTTTTTTTTTTTTTATATCTATTTCATCTTAATAGCTTCTCCATCAATGTGAGTTTGCATAGAAACAGTGTTTGGTACATGATCAGGTGTAGCCCCCTGATGAAATACCTGATG
This sequence comes from Mastigoproctus giganteus, assembly GCF_048544385.1. Lineage (NCBI taxonomy): Eukaryota > Metazoa > Arthropoda > Arachnida > Uropygi > Thelyphonidae > Mastigoproctus > Mastigoproctus giganteus. Next base: position 66,783,897 of record NC_143578.1, read on the forward strand.
TATGTACCAAATTTTTAAATTTAAAATTTTTATTTTTGAATTTAATTTTATAATTTTTATCTGTGTTACCCTCCCCTCTTTTTCTTTAAGCTTTTGTAAATATGATTAGCCTGTTAATTCGCCATTAATTCAATCTTAATTCTACTTAATGATTTTTTTTTTTTTTTTAGGTTCTTAACATTCTTTCTCTTATTTTTTCAACTAGGCCTGGCATTTTGTGATTAATAATAATAATAATTTATTTATCCCTATTTTATGTTACACTTTTTTTGGGAGATAACGGCAAAAAGGGAGGGAGAACACACATAAGCCAATGCCTTTTTAGGGGGTGTTCCCTTAAAAAATTATGAATATATAAATATACAATTGAAAAATGTACAGTTTTGAAATTGTACAGGTAATGTTCAACAGGAAAAGACATAAATAAATTGGAGTTTTTTTTTTTGTACATTTCACTACAGAAGACTTCAAAAAGCATCACTACTTATAACATTGATGTGAACATTTTTACAATTAAATAAGGAGAGAAAATAAAAATGAGATACATGCACAGAAATTTACAAACTATTTGCCAACTGCTTCCTTTAACATTTGTACATTATTTCCACATTGGTGTTTTTAAAATCCAGGAGTTGAGTGGAAGGTAATTTGAATCAGACATCCCTGGTGATGTGTTCAATTAGTAGTTTCTTGAAATGATTTAGTGAAGTGACATTTTTTTATTTTTGCAGGAAGTTTGTTCCAGGATTTTAGCACCTCTGTATTTTATGCTTTTCTGACCTATGGCTTTTCTGAAAAGCGGAATCTTCAGGTTGGCTTCATTTCTTAGATTGTATGATATTTCTTCTTCGTCTGTTGTTATGAAAAAGGATCTGAAGAGAGGGGGGAAAGTCTGCTGTCTTCATAGCATTGTAAACAAGGATTGCCTCGGCTTTCTGCAATAGCTGGTAGATACTAAGGAGTCTCACTTCCTTGTATCTCGAACTAACTGATGCGTTCCAGGGAAGGCCCAAAATTGAACGAATGCATCGATTGAGAATGGAGTTGATTCTCGCGAGGTTTTCTTGGCTTGTGGTACCCCATGAGATGATTCCATAGGTGAGGTGCGGCTGAATTAAAGAAAGGAATACTTGTCTGAGAAGAGAAGGAGACACCCAGGCAGAGGCCCTGGCGAGTATTCCCGCTAGTGACGAAGTTTTCTTTCGTAGGGTTATCATTTGTTTTGGCCAACTTAGCTTATCATCCAGCCAGATTCCGAGAAACTTGGTTTCATTCACCCTTTCAAGTTGTTTTTCTTTGTATGTTACGTCTAAATCAATATTTAGTGGTTTGTTTTTTATTCTAAACACCATATATTTTGATTTTTCTGGATTCAGTATAAGCTGATATTTTTTAAAGCCAATTATGCATCACAGAAAGCAAGGCAGAGATTTTGAGTTGGAGCTCATTAGGGTCTTTATCTGTGATTAGGATGGAAATATCATCGGCATACGCTACTAGGTGAGAAGATGGAAGAAGAGAGAGAAATTCATTGATGTAAAGAACAAATAGGATAGGTCCAAGAAGAGCCTTGGGGTACTCCCCTGGAGAAATAACAGATGTCAGAGTATGATTGTTTGTTCTTACGACAAACGGCCAATTGGTAAGGTAGTTTTCAAGGAGAAGGTTAATTTTCCCTCTCAAGCCAAGGTTATTGAGTTTGTTAAGTACAATAGCATGGTTTATGCAATCAAAAGCTTTAGATAAGTCAAGAAACAGTGCTATAGCATAGTGATCCTTTTCAAGACTATCAATGATCCTTGAGCAGAAGTCAACAATTGTAAGATCAGTGGATCTTTTAGAGCGATAAGCATACTGTTGTTGATGGATGAGCTGATTTTCTTCAAGAAAACCCGTGAGTCTGCTATGACGAATTTTTTCGAGTAATTTTGCAAAAACTGAGAGTAGAGCTATTGGTCGAAAGTTGTTGATGGAGTTATAACGGTTTCCCTTTGGAACAGGAATGATTATTGCTTTTTTGAATTGAGAAGGGAATTTACCAGATTGAAAGGAGAGATTGGATATATACTTCAGTGGCATAAGAACTGAGCTATGGACCTTTTTCAGCAGAGACGGAGATATTTCATCAAAGCCAGGGGCTCCCTTTTCTTTCAATTGATTCCCTGCTTCTAAAATCTCTTGATCGGAGAGAGGAACGAGAAAAAAAAGTTTCTGACTGAGTACTTGGCAGATTCTCTCATTTCATTGTCTCTGAAGTCAAGTTCGTCTTGAAAGGGGTTATTCACACTTGAATTAAAGTGGTTACAGAAAGCAGTAGCTTTTAGCTCGTCATCTGAAATGAGTACCTCATTTTCAACTACATCCCCAACATAGCTTCGTAATTTCAGTTTCCTTCCCGGTAATAGTTTGTTCAAAACTGTCCATTTTTTCTTGCTTGTTATGATACCTGTAAGTTGAGAACTATAGTTTCTTTTCTCTGACCGAATGCAGTCAGTGACTTTGTTTCTGTACATTGTGTATTTATTTTTATCTGCCTCGATTCCTGTTGCTCTAGCAATTTGCAAAAGTTGTCTCTTTTCTTTAACATATTACAAATCTTGTTTGAGATGAATGGGCATATTTTCCCTCTTGGCCTGGTGGCCTTTTTATTCCCTGGGCTCCTGATATATGACACGTATTTTTCATAGCTATTTAGGATATGCTTAAAAAAGTTCGTTGCAATTTCAGGAACACTTGTAGCAAGCACTCCATCCCACGTCGACTGCTGCAGGTCGTGACAAAGCTGATTGAGAGAGTGGAGTGGTAGATTTGAAAGTATGCATGATCTCTGCTTCATTTATTTCATTTTCGGTTACCATTAAGATGGGACAATGATCCGAAATAGTTGTATCAAGTATTGCATACGTGAGAGAGCATTCCCCAATTGCGAAATCCAGAAGGGAATTGTGGGACTCTCCCATTCTAGTCGGACATCTCAGTAAGAACAGAGAAACCATTTGAAGTAAGGACATCTAGGTCTTGCGCCTGAGAGGATGAGCTTTGAAGAATGTTAATATTAAAGTCACTAATCAGTAGAAGGCTTAGGGATTTGCTTGTGAAATGAGATAGTGTTGTCAAGAGTTACAAGGAAGCTGTTAACTGAAGCTGACAGAGGTCGGTATAGATACCCGATCACCAAAGAGGCAATGCGAATAAAAGTGAGTTCACAAGCTTGATCAGGCAGAATTGAGATAGGAAAGGCAGAGCATCGCAGATGACTATGAACATACAAAGGGTACTAGGAAAGTTTTGCAATATGACACAACAATGAATCACAGGAAGCTGCTTGTTGCTGCATGTTGAGACATGTTCATACGTGCATAGTAGCCGCCGCGCCAAGTCGATGGGCTCAGTTATTCATTAGTAGTGAGAGTGTAAAGTGCTTGCGATGGCATCGTGGTCACGAAATGAGATAAGGACAGTTTTGCGGTATAATTTCGTGTGTGGTTTAACCATAGACCAGTGCTTAGAAGAAATGACTCTTGCACTAGATGATGATTGTCCACATCGTACAACGATATTCAGGTGGTATAGAGAATTCCAAAGGGGAAATTTCACTCTGGAGGATTCTGAGAGGCCGGGAAGGCCACGAACGTCAGTTACGGAGGAAAACGGTACTGCTGTGAGGAAAATGCTTGACGAAAACAGGCGAGTGACCTACCAACAGATAGAGGATACTTTGGGCCTAAATGCACCAGCAATTCGATTCTGCAAGATCATTTGCACGTGAAGAAACTTTGTTCTCTCTGGGTGCCGCATCAACTGACTGAAGAGCAGATGACACGTGTGACTTGGTGCCGGGAGATGTTAAAAAAGTTTGATAAGGGACAATCTCGGTATGTGAACAACATCGTGACAGGTGACGAGACTTGGCTGTACTATTACGATCTGCCGACCAAGGCTCAAAACAAAGTTTGGGTCTTTGATGATGACGACACACCCGTAATTGTCAGAAAATCCCGATCTGTAAAGAAGAAAATGATAGCTGTATTTTCCAAATCGAGTGGAATTGTGGAACGTGTTGTTTTGGACACGCAGAAGACAGTCACAGCTAAGTGGTATACTGAACAATGCCTGCCTAAAGTCATTGGATCTATGAAGAACCTGCGGCCAAAGTCAAGAATGGACACCTGGTACCTCCATCACGATAATGCTCCAGCTCACCGCGCCAAAGCCTGCACCGAATATTTGACCACGACAGGACTGAAACTTCTCGAGCACATTCCCTACAGTTCAGACCTTGCTCCCTGCGACTTTGCACTGTTCCCGCATGTGAAAATGAAGCTAAAAGGGACGTGGTTTTCCAGTGATGAGGACCTTCTACGGGCTTGGGACAACGAGTGTGCTTTACTCCCTAGTGAAACTTGGCAGAACTGGTTTAAAGATTGGTTTCGGAGGATGGAGAGGTGTATTGAATGTAGAGGAAATTACTTTGAAAAAATTAAATAAACAAAGCTGTATTGCAAAACTTTCGTAGTACCCTTTGTAAATAGCAACTCCATCACCGTTTGAATCACCTCTGCAACTTTGAAAAATAGAGTAGTCTGGAATTTGGATTGAAATCTCAGGAGAGAACCAGGTCTCAGTAAAAACCATCAGGTCTGGATGCAGATTCCATGATGTCAGTTGAGCGAGGATTTCATCATTATGTTTTACAAGACTGCGTGCGTTCATATAGAATACAGTAATTGCGTCTTTTGATGCTGCAGTAAGGCATAAGTTGTTTGGCTTAATTGTTGGCAAGTGACATGGTAGAAAGATGTTTTCACAAGAGTTAGTGTCATTGAAATTCTAGTAGGCTGAAGAGACAGATGAATCATGTGTAGACGTTATTTCCTGTAGAGATTCCTGGATGTCTGAAAAACGCACGGATTGTCATTCATGCTCACTTGTTTCGATAGCTAAGTCACTAGCTGGTAACCTAGGGACAGGGGGTCGTCCGTAGAAAGGCCGAATGATAGTTCCCACAGGCCAACAGTGGTCCTTCAGTAATTCGTCAAAGTCTGCTGGCATTGAATGTAGAAAGCTGTACGACTCATGTTTAGAAATCATTTTTATTGCCTTTGTTTCTATCTACAGCTGCGTTCTGATGTGCTGCTCTACCGCAGAGTTGGGGTTCAAGTCTCGAGACAAAAATACCCTTGGTCAAACTTTTGGTTCTGGGGATTGCTCTGATTGTAGAATTGGTGGCTGTTCCCACGACAGGAGGAGGATGTTGACGTCTGCCTGTGTGATTAGAGGCAGATAGATTCCGCTGTCTTCCGATGAGATCTGTCTGCTGACTAGAGGAAATGACATCTTCTAGGAGTGGATTTGCAGTTTGATTGACGTCCTTAGATGTTTTCTGAGACTGACTGGGGATAGGAGCATATACTGGAGGGTGCTTTATAATAGATGCGTAAGTGGCTTCTGCAACAGGAGCATGGGTTGGCTGGAAAGTGGAATTTTCCATGGGTTTCGTCCAATTGTAAGTAGGACTTACTGACCTGCTGGAGTTTCGAATAAGATCTGTCAAATCCGAAAGTTTCTTTAGTAAAATATAATTAAATTCATGCAATTGTGCGTTTTCCAATCTGATTTTTTTAGTTTCATCAAGAACAGAGACCATGGATTTGTGAGTGTCCAAGATTTGAAAAATGAGTTTTGTGGTCAGCTCATTTGGATTTTCATCTTGTGAACCTTCTTGGTTAAGGAGGTCAGAGAAGGAGCGATTTGTCTGTTCTGATGCCACGTCATGAGGTATGGCCTCGGATAGCCCACTCTGCCGAGTATCCATTGACGATGAGGGACAGTTGAAACACTGAAGTTCATCGTCGGGAGGGCTTGAGGGATCAGCTGGGCTGGAGCCTAAGTTATTTTCATGTTTCGTCTGCTTTTTCTTTGATTGCCTGTGATTTATACAACAGGGGCCCTTCCACGAGTCAATCGCTGCCTGCGACATCTTTTTCCAGTTGGCAGTTGACATATCTATGCATTTGATGCAGTACACAAGACCGCATTGCATTGAAGGAAGTCTTTGCTTTTCTTTTTGCACAATTGGCAAATAATATGCACTTGCGGAGCCATTGTAATTAAGAATAAGTATACAGAATTTCTTTTGAGATTAAACAATAAAAAATATACAATATACAAAATATGAATATACAAAGTGTGAGATATACAACACAGAATTATTACTATCTGAAATAATTTTTGACAACGTATCTGTGAACTGAAGAATTCTTCAGAATTCAATTACAATTCATTCAAAGAGCGAATTTTAAAGATATACTTAGTAGATTCCTACTTTAAGCAACAGGCATTCCTAACAACATTCCTAAATTTAAACAACAGTTCTGGATTTCACACCACTGGAGATTAGCTAGAGAGGGTCTTTTGAAAGGCTCAGTCCTCTTCGTAAGAACAATGCCAGGTGACCTTGCGTGCTATTATCGGACAAAAACAGTAAAGTGACTGACCTTGGTTATACTGCGAGGGAGTAATCCTTTCGTTGATACTTCCCAGCTTCTGGGGCGCCTACGGAAACGATCTGAGATGCCTTGTAGAAAGGAAATATAAATTTCATTCGTTATAGCATGAAACCATCTTTCCAAAAACTCTTCTTTTTTGATGGATGTGACGAACATAACTTGCTGATTCAGACAGTATAAAAATGTTGGAGCAGATTCATCAGATACCATTCATTTAGCTCACTTTTCCAAGAGCACAAACACAGCACAACCACAACCGTTCGCGCAAGCGCTTAATAACTTCTCCATCTATATTTACTTTTATTTCATTTTACTTTCATTTGTAACATATTTTTATATACCTGTATCCTGTTTTGTTGCTGGGCGCATTCAGGTATATGTACTGTTTTTCTTTTTTCTTTCTTTTTTTTCTTTCTTTCTTTTTCTTCTTCTTTTTTTTCTTCTTTTCGTTTTCTTTTTCTTTTCCCTTCCACTTCTTCGTTTTCATATATATATATATATATATATATATATAAGGAAAAATTGGGCCCTAGGCAAGTTTCTCATTTCGGGCCCCACCTAGGGTTGCCACCTTTCAGAAATTGTAATGGAGAACACAGTCGAATGGGTTAAAAAAGGTCTCCTATTACTAAATATAAAAATACAGGTCTTGTATTATGTTGAAAGCTAAAAATAGTCCTCTTCCTATAAAAATTTATAATGTATAATAAAACCGTTTTAAGGGCCCCGAAAAATTACGGGACCTAGGCAGTTGCCTAGTCTGCCTAGGCCAAAGTCCGCCCCTGACGGCGAGTCAAAACAATGGGCTTACGCCGAAATAGTGGAATAATGGAAATAGTATATATAGTACACAACAAATTTGCAATTATTGATAAAATACGTTGAATGGCTGTTTGAATAGGTTCAATGACTAGCAGTAGCAGTCAACATACCAAAACCACAATCAACAGTACATTGCCTGCAAAGTTTAGAGACATACAGTAACTTTTAAAATAATTTGGAAGCTTAACTGACCGAATAACAACTGTCCAAACGGACAGCTGACGGCTTCCATAAGATGGGGTATTAGTTTTTCAGTGAAGAATCGCAGATAGTATAGATAAGGTCACTTTAAATATAGTACTCAAAAAGAAAAAGAGAAAAAATAATAATAAAAGGCAAAAGCTGCAGAAAGTAAATAGTAACAGAGACAGCGTACTAATGACTTTAAATTAAGATAACTGATGTAAATTTACAGCAAACAAAAGTTGGGCGTAATCCACGATTTCAAACAGCTAATAAAATCGGTGTATAAAAGTAGTTTTATCGGTGTATGATAAATTAAAAGATAATTAATAGCGTAATGTTATACGAATAATAAAACGATGTGAATAATTAATAGCGTAATGTTATACGAATAATAAAACGATGTGAAAAACCAGACAGCAGATAACGAAGCTAATTACCACAGTTTAAAAATGCTACCCAGGATAGAGCTATAAAAAATCAAAAGCCGTCCTCAGAAACTGGTGATCGAGGCATTAGAATGCCTAAATTAGTTATAAACGGATGATCTTAATTAAATTATAAACGGATAAATCAGGTTTTAGGATGCCCGAATTTTAATCATAAACAGATGATAAAGGCCTAAGAATCTTCACGAAAGGTTTGCGTTCTGCAACTTCTGTTCATACACTGCTTATGGAGATCAATTTGAATAGACTTGCATACATTAATGACATTGGAGGGGAACGTGAGCGAAACTGAAGTAAGGTTCTGTAATTCGCAGCGACAGTTGGTTGGTGCAGAATTGTGATTTCCTCTTTCCCACCTGGAGCACGCATTGATGGTGATCACATCTGGGGAGTCCAGCTGATTCTGATTATGGCATAAATAGTTTAAGCTAGATCCTTCAGTCTTCACCATTCTTGTTTAGCGGTGATATAATTCTCCAGCAGTCACCTGTGGGATATATGCATATGTCTCCTATTTGCAGGTGGTTCCCTGTCTTCTCCAACAAATATTGCAGCAACCTCCATTTTGGATGTAGGTGCATTATATCGTCTCTTATTATTTTTTTAGGTAAATATTTAGTACTCGGTGCACCCTTCAAAATGGCGGCGAGGAGAAGAGGGGGAAAGCAGTGATTGACGGATTGTGACTCCGCCCACTCACTGCGTTCCCGCTATTCTCCTCGTCAAACGGTACTAGGTGACACGCGGGTGGCACATCAACAAATACGGCGGCTGAAAACAGGATAAATCCAATAATTTCAAAAGTTCAAGTTACAAAAATACGGTTTTCGTGGATCACAAAATATCACGTGACATTTGAATAAGTCGGATACAACCGAAAAGAAAAAAAAAAGGGGGAAAGGTAATTTTCGCGAAAGAAAAGGAACGGCAAATGAACAATTATTAAAAATAAAACAAACAAAAATGTACGTTTTTCTAAGCTATATTTTACAAGCATTAACAATGAGATTCGCTGAACAGGAAAAAAAAAAAAATAAAACAGTAATTTTAATGGGGGGATTATTATTTTTAGGGCAATTATTTTTAGCGCAAATCGGGGGATCATTATTTTTTTTTTTTTTCTGGGGGCTCTGCCCCCAGACCCCCGTTTCTGTGGGGGCTTCTGCCCCCACACCCCCGATATACGTATATTCAGCCTTTTCCAACACCAAACAACTTTTCTTTTCTTTTTTCTTTCTTTTAAAATTAACACCACGTGCAACACTGAAAAAAAAATTAACACCATGGGCATTTAACACACTGCAAAACGGGCAAAATTAACACACTGAAAATTGCTGATGCCCAACAGAAATGCTAAAACGACAGGAAACCACTCACCTCATCAATTGAATTATATTTTCCAAACAACCCAACATTTTGGAACTAATATTTCGCAGGAAAAAAAAAAAAAAAATCACCCAATACAACAGACACCCGTCTCAACCATGGGAAACCAAAGAGTAAGTCACCAACAATCGAATACGCAAATAGAGGGGTTTTTTTTTTTTTCTGGGGGGCTCTGCCCCCCAGACCCCCGTTTCTGTGTATTATTTACTGAATAATACGATATACGCTATTATTCAGCCTTTCCCAAAACCAAACAACTTTCTTTTTTTGCTTTATAATTACGCATCGATAAAATCAGATAATATGCTAATCAAGTATTAACACCACGTGACATTTCTAACAGCGAAATTCATAACACGGGTGACACGCACGGCGTGGCACGCGTGCCTGATGTTTCCATATGTTCAGGAGAACACGTGACACTGGGCGGTGTCAGCACCCGTCAATCACTGCCGTGTCGGCGAGTGTAAAGAGGGTGCACCGAGTACTAAATCTTAGCCTTTTTTTATTATTATCATCATTTTATTTCTCTTAGGAGAACACCCGGTTACGGCCACTGGCTAGAGGGTGATCATATATATATACAACTATGTTACAAAATATACATCTATGGTACAATTATAAAATACATGAAATACAAAATATCCGATTTATAAGTACACTTTATCTGGAATATAGAATATTTCAGTTATTAATTACTCGAAAAGGCTTTTACTACTGTAAACTGGTAAGAACATAATACCGTGACAATTGAAGCATACCTTCTGCTTAAACACACACAAGTGGGAGTTTCACCATATTTACATAAACACAAATATTTACAGCCAAACAACGTACAGCATATGAAACAACAGGAATGACCGCGATACAGCAAAATGATTGAATGTGCTACTCAAAGATTCTTTGAGCATGTGCTACTCAAAGATTCTTTGAGTAGCACATGCTCAAATTTAGAAGCGCGTATTTCTGCTTAAGTTAAAACTTCATTTTTAGAGGAAATATGTACAGATTTTGGTATCGAGCGTTTCGTGGATTTCAGTTTTTGGTATTCAGTACAATATTATTTATGATTGTCCTTTTCGATACTGAATTGAAAAAGCCTGGATTCGAATCAAGCAGACACAAAAGAATTTTCGTACAATGACGGAGTTTGTTTAGGGCGGCACAGTTCCCGGAAACGCTGGTTCTTCAACCAACGAAACAGGATGGTTTGCTGTTGGTGCATGTTTAGCACGTCACTGGGACATCAGTGTATTGAGTCTATATCAGAGTGTATTTGTAGGTCTGTTTATCTATTTTCTGGAAAATAAACCGAATTTATGAGAGCGATGGGAGGGCTTACACGATACTGGCAAATTCAGCCGCGATGCAGTCAACAAGGGCAAATGCAAAATAGTACACGAAATTCAAGTAGGAAAAAGAAAGCTAAAAATAAGCGTTTTATTATCTAGGAAAACTGAAAGCATCAGTAATACGTTGACATTTTGTGAATACAGATTTGTATTGCACACGTAGTTGTAGAGTACGCCTTCTAAAGAGCAGAACGGTGAACATCCCAGCAGTTAACAGATGTCAAATCCGGCCCTGACTCCAGAACTTCCATTTCAATTGACGATGCGTGCAAGTAAAAAGAAACTTGACCGGGCTGTGTTCAATTCCACAATGCAGCCAGAGTACGGGCCATTTGGGAGGTAAGAAAATATCCTTCAATTCATTGAACTCTGTTACTGCAATCCGGGAAAGAAATTAAGAATGAAAATATCCTGTTGGAAGGGTTCTTCGTGCCATATCGCTCGACAAAGTTCAGCAGGAAAGCAGATATAACTGTAGCTTCGATTACAGAGTATTCGGTAAGCATTAATCATGTGCTGCCATCTGCATTTTAGAAAGCAAACCATTATTTTTATTATTAATCGAGATTCTAGAATCTAGCGTATAGTACAAGAGTGCCCGTTCGCCGCATTAACAGGACTTAAGGACAATTCTTATAATTCTAAAGTTTATCGAAAGTACGGGGCCATATTTACATTTTCTGTTTTCCTGCTACCGTTTTTTATTTTCAGGCTACGTATAAAAAGAGCAAATTCCCAACACTTTTATGTGCAACAATTCTATGTCAGTGATTTATTTTTTAGATTTTATTAAAACTATAAAGATATGACTTACTTTTGGTTTTTTAAAAAATATCTTACTTTTGTTTGTTAAAAAAAATCTTACTTTTCTATCTATAGGATCAATCTTTTCTATTTTATAGAAAAATATTTTTTATATATACAATATATGGGATCAATCTTTCAAAACGACGGATCGTCCCAAGCAGAGATCAATAAAATAAAATAAATAAATTTTCTGTTTATACTCCGGGACGACCAAACGGTCAGAGGAGTTCACAAGATAGATAGAATACAAGAAACAGCACCGTATTCAGTAGTCACGGGCTTGAACCCCGGTCACTCAAGGCACGTCTACTTATGCACCCGCGCGCCTGACCACAATACTACGGCGGCCTTGTGGTCAGGCGTGCAATAACAAAATTACAGACGGCAGAATGGTTATCGGACTGTTAAATTCATTCCGTTCTATGGCGCAGAAATATTCGAAACAAAACCAAGAAACATATTTCAAATGATAGTACAAAGTCTTTTATTATATGGAGCTGACACCTGGACTTTGAACAGGAGAGGGGAAAACAAATTGCTCTCCACAGAATTGGATTTTTGGAGATGCTCAGCAAGAACTTTAGGAGAGACAGAAAAAGAAAAAAGAATGAAGACGAGAGAGAGAGAGAGAGAGAGAGAATGGAAGTGGAAAAGGATATAATTGCTAAAATCGAAGAGAAGTGTTTAAAATGGTATGGACATCTAAATCGCATGCAAGAAACCAGATATATAAAGGCAATCCTGGGATGGGAATCACCAGGAAGAAGGAGAAGAGGAAGACCTAGGAGGACACGGATAGATGGAGTACGGGAGTGCATGACAGTGCAAGTCTAACTGACCAAGACATCTTGAACCACACTTTATGGCGAGAAAAAATTAACACCAAAACTTGACTTGTAGGCTGAGTATTTCCATTGCAATTGGAAATACTCCTCTCTATAAAAAAAAAAAAAAAACAACAGCTTACTTTTGCTTTTAAATGCTTATTTTAGAAAATTTACAACCTGACAAGGATCACTCGCTGCTTTTCAGTATTAAGTGAATAAATAAATATAATGATACACCTAAAATTGAAATATTCTAAAATTGTATTAAGCACAATACACAATTCACAATTGCATCGTGAACAAAACATTTAAAGAGAATTTTTTTTTTGATAATTAACAAAATTTAAAATGCTGTTTAAGTTCACTTTCTGCGCGAGCCTTATAAAAATAATTCGCAGACCATATCGAGCCTGCGGGCCGTAGGTTGGACACCTCTACCTCAGGGGCTCACATCAGGTGGGTATGGGTTTGGTACACCCAGGGTCCTGTGCTGGATATCATCATCCTTCTCTTTCTTGGTGATTCCCTATCTACTTTTACTCTCTCTCTCTCTCTCTCTCTCTCTCTCTCTCTCTCTCAGGATAACTCAGAATTTTTTTTTTGGGCTACTGCAGCAAAAGCCTTAAGATTCTTTGCGCCATATGGCTAAATATAATAATAATAATAATAATGATAATAATAACAACTATGGGGCTTTGCTCGCCAACCCCCGCGCACGCTTTTCTACGTAAAATGTAGAGGTATGACGGAGTAAGTCGATCTTTACTATGTACGCCTGTCAAAACGCACTGATCGATATCTAATCAGGAAATAATCTGTGTAATTATTAGGAATGCATTTGTACTGCGCAGCATTCAATCACTATGTAATTATTTACATGCGTTTCCATAGGTCACTTAGGAAAGGCCTTTTGCTTCGGGTTCCATAATACATGAGGAATATTGTTGCATCCGAAAGAGCAGGACTAATATTGAACTGAAATATTTACAAAATACTAAACTATTTGCAAATATACAAACTATATCGGGATGATGGGTGTCTTCATCAGCTGACATTAATATACAAAAAGCGTTACAATGGAACATCAAATCCTGCCGCATCTATACTTCTATAGGCCCCAGGCGAAATATTCATCTTGGGACCTTCACAAAATATGAATTTGTCTATAACGTCCGATGTTTTTATATGTTTTAGTACATCTTGTTCTATTCACATAATGGCCACTCCATTACTTCTTTCTTGGCCAACTGTTGCTCGTGAATATGTTTTAATGATTTTGAGTCTTGAAAACTCCTCTCTCCAGACGCAACCGTGACCTGGCAATGTTAACAATATCCGAAGAGAAATGGCAACGTTGGAATATAATTTAAATAATTCAACTAACAAATAAATGTCAATAATTCTAAGCACCCAATTTTTCTTTTCCTTTTAAAACACGTTGCAAAGATTGGATTTCTTGACGTAACTCTTTGGCATTGATGTCACTGATCCCATCTTCGCCGATGAGAATTCCTTCAAGGTGTTGACAATTTCGTTTGTATCGCACTTTTCAATAAATTCACGAGGTTTTCTGAATTTAGAATAAGATGAAAACCCGAGGATATTTAATTCATCTGATCAAATCTGAAAATTCCGCTTCAAACGTTTGAAAATTCTGTTTTGGTTGGATCACTAGAGCGTTCATCTGATGAAGTTTCATAAGCTGCGTCTGGAGAGAGGAGTTTTCGAGACAAATAGTGAACTCGCGCTTTTTTTTCTAGAACCTCACGCCTCTGGTAACACTGAGGGTACTTCCAACTCGGTTGCAATGTCTATAGCTTCACCAATGCACAATTTAAATCCTGACGTTCTAAAATTGCACCACTTTGCATCGGCTTTACTTTATTCGTAATACTCAATGTTTCCTGCCAAACAACTACATTTATAATAAATTTAAAATAAGTAATTTCTGTTAGCAAACCTCATATTTCAGACTGCAATTTTGCATCTTATCCTTTGGCCTGTTCCTTCATTTCATTTAATACAGTCTCGTAACTGATATCGTTACTTTCAGAGCCAAGCAAACAGTTTTAAATGTGAATCTGCATTATTGTGGGTTTTTGTTGCATCAAAACTAGGTTTAAATTATAAAAATAGGCAAAAATTAATTTCTTTTACGTCTGATTATAAACAAAATTAATTTACTGCAATATAAATAAGGTAATATCGAATTTTTTTGAATAATTAAAGCATTATATTAAAAAGCAATCTGTTTTTATATTTCAAAAAATTAAAATATCATCGGAATTCGGGCCCCCTGCATTCCCAGGCCCCGGGGAGGCCGCCCGGTCTGTTCGTATCTAGATACGGCACTGGATGCAAATCAATGAACACAACATCAGCATTATGTTCAAGACTACTCCTAGAATTCCCAGCCACTATAATTGTTAAATCAACAGCAAAAGCTGTGGTCCTACAGCTAGAAAAAGAGCGAGCTAAGCAATTCTGCAAAAGAACGTTCCACATGAAAGTAGTAGTAGTAGTAGTGGCATGTGATGCAAGAAAGCAAGTGTATGAGCTTATTCAGCATCAGCTAAAAAAAAAAAAAAAAAAAGAAAATCACACCATTCCCTCCAAATGCCTGTCCAGTTCCTCCTTAAATTTATTCAACCTATCAACTTCCACAACGACAGATGGAAGTTTGTTCCAACAATTAACCACCCGATGGCTAAAAGCAAATTTCCGCACATCTATTCTACATCTGTCCTTCCTCAATTTCAATTTATGCCCCCTTAGGTTCGTAATCTGAACAAGTGGAAGGATCCCATCAGAATTCAGCGTGCTGAACCCATTCAAGGCCTTATACACCTCAATCAGATCACCGCGCAGGTGTCTAGTCTCCAGCCACTGCAATTTGCAGAACTTAAGCCTCTCTTGGTAAGAGGATCCCTTCATTCCCCTCACCAATCTTGTTGCCCTTCTCTGTACATGCTGCTCAAGTAAATCTACATCCTTCCTAAAATGAGGCCTCCAGACCTGTACGCAGTACTCAAGGCATGGTCTGGCCATTGCCTTATACAGAGGGACAATCACCTCCTTTTCCCTGCTAGCAAAATTCCTATATATCATTGACAAAACCCCATGACCTGCCCTGGCAGCCTGTCTGCATTGCTCAGAAAACTTCATATCTGACTGCACAATTACTCCCAGGTGTTTTTCATTTTCTACCACCTTAAGTGTAGTACCACACAGTTGGTACGTTTCTCTGGGGTTACTTCTACCCATATGCAGTTCTTTGCATTTTTCAAGGTTAAACTTCAGTTGCCACTTCTTAACCCATCTGCCCAAATTTTCTAGATTCTGTTGCAGTAGCACACTGCCATTACTGTCATTAACAACCCTGCCAACCTTTGTATCATCTGCAAACTTCGACACTAAGCCTGATGATATACCTTCATCAATATCATTGATAAATATACAAAACAACAGTGGATCCAACACCGAACCCTGTGGGACTCCACTAATAACATTAGTCCACAAAGACTCCTTGCAGAGAACCATCTTGCGATGTATAGTTAGGGCATGCAGGACTGTCTCGACGGAAGCTCTGAAGGTACTGGCCGGAACATTACCTTTAGACTTGCAGGTTACTTGTAGAGGATTTTTATACAGACCGAAAAACTAGATTGAGACCGAATTTCTGGGAATCGACATCAACCTTCAAGATGATGCTAAAAGAGAAAGAAGGAGAATGTGGAACGAGTTAGTTAACATCTGGCAGTCTCGATGGGATACAGCTCCCGTTGGTGCAACAACGAGAATATTTATACCACAAGTTTCATTTCTCTTAGGTAAACGTTTTCGATTTTGGTTATGGATGGACATATTCATGTCCTACCTGTTGAGGACATGGATCGGTGAGCCAGAGTCTTTTTAGATTCAAATTATTACAAACAGACCTGTTCGTGCGGATCACCAGAAAGTTGGGATCACATCTTGTTTCATTTCTCCCTCTATGATGATCTCAGACTTCCTCTTCAAGCACTTACTAATTTTCAACCAGGACAGGAATCGTCTCTGCTTCAAAGCTCGGAGTCATATCTGATTCTTCAGGCTTTCGCTCACGGTGTATTTCTTCGAAGACGTTCAGTTTCGACAGATCTCAACAGGATACAGCACAATGGCCCTGTTCATGCATAACTGGTTAGATCTCCTCTAATAATTGTTGAATATGTAAACTGAAATCTTCATGAAGTGTAATTTTTCCTCTGGATTGTGTGCGCAGACAAAATCAAGTGTTTTTTTTTTTTTTTTTTTTTAGCAGCACCACTATCTTCTTTCTTTTTATTTTTATTTATTTATTTATTTAATTATATCTTATTTTTACTATACATATTTTATTTTCTTCTACTGCATTCATAATTTATTATTTCATTTTTACTAATTTATTTTCCATATCCAGCACCCCTTTCTTCTTCCCTCTGGAATGGCTACTCCAGAGGATCCTGGTCTACCTTCTGGCAATAACAACAATGGGTCAGAGTCTCTCTTGAGACTGTACGTGCTTTACATGGACTGGCCCACCTTCTCGTGGTGTGGACGAGTACCCAGAATCATCTGTCCATGTGACTGATGCTTCTGGGTAGCTAAGAGGCCAGGACGGAATAACAGAACACACACATAATACACACAAACCTACACCAATCACATTTCTGGCCCTTTTATAGTGCTACTATTCTTCACAGAGATACGAGGCGGAGTTGAACTGATGTTCTATGAGCCGCCCTTTTCATATACACCGATGAGCCAAAACATTATGACCACCTACCTAATATGAAGTTGGTCCTTCATGTGCAGCCAAAAACAGCTCGTACCGGCGAGGCATTGACCCTACAAAATTTCTATGTGTCTTGTGGTATCGACACGTAACCAACAGATCTTTTAACTCCTGTAAGGTCTGTGGTTGACACGCGCAGATCGGAGTTGCCGTCCCAACACAAACCAGAGATGCTCGATGGGATTGATGTCTGAGGAATTTGGAGGCCAGGGCATTCAATACCTGTAAGTCTTCCTCACGTTCCGAGAACCAGTCTCTAACAATCCGGGAGGTGTGGCATGGTGCATTACCCTGCTGAAAGACAGCACTGCCAGAGGTGTACCTGGTCAGCAATGATGTTTAGGTAGGTGATAGACGTCAAAGTGTTGGAACATGGATGATTGGACCCAGGCTGTCCCAGCAGAACATCGCCCAAAGTATGACACCGCCACCACCAGCTTATTTTCGTCCCATGGTGCATTAAGGTGCCTCACTTCCCCAGGTAAACGACGCACACGTACCCGGCCGTCCACATGGTGCAACAGGAAACGTGATTCGTTGGACCAGACGACCTTCTTCCAATCACTCAAAGTCCAGTTTCCATGCTCGCGTTCCCATTGTAGGCACTGTCACCAGTGAATCGTAATTAGCATGGGCACTCTGAGCGGCTAGAAGCAACGCAGCCCCATTATCAGCTGGGTTCTATGTACTGTGTGTTGTGACATGTTACTCCCGTCACCAGAATTACAATTACGGGCTAGTTGCCCCACAGTCGCCCTTCTTGATGCCACATACCATTCGGGAGAGCCTTGATTATTCCCTTGTATAAGGCAATGGTCAGGCCACACCTGCAGTACTGTATACAGGTCTGAAGGCCTCATTTCAAGAAGGATGTAGAGCTGCTGGAACGAGTGCAGAGAAGGGCAACAAGATTAGTGAATTGAACAAAGGGGCGCTCTTACGAAGAAAGGCTTAAGTTTTGCAAATTAGTGTCTGGAGACTAGGCACTGGCAAGGTGATCTGGTAGAGGTGTATAAAGCCTTGAATGGTTTGAGCATGCTTAATGCCAATGGGATTCTTCCTCTTGCTCAGAATAATCACCTGAGAGGGCATAAATTCAAATTGAGGAAGGACAGATGTAGGATAGACGTACGGAAATTTGCCTTTAGCCAGCGAGTGGTTGGTTGGTGGAACAGACTTCCATCCCTTGTGGTGGAAGTTGATAGCCTAAATAAGTTTAAAGCTCAGCTGGACAGGTATTTTGAACGAACAGAGGGGTGAAGTGGAAGTGGGGTTTTTTTTTTTTTTTTTGGCTGATGCTGCATAAGCTTGCTTTCTTGCATCAAATGCCTCTACTAATGATAATGCTAATGCTAATGCTAATTAGCATGGGCACTCGGAGTGGCTAGAAGCAACGCAGCCCCATTTTCAGCAGGGTTCGATGTACTGTGTGTTGTGACATGTTACTCCCGTCACCAGAATTACAATTACCGGCTAGTTGCCTCACAGTCGCCCTTCTTGTTGCCACATACCATCCGGGAGAGCCTTCGGTCACCTCGAGCATCGATGAGCCGTGGTCGTCCAACACCTCGCCCGTGGGTTTTCCCTCCTCGGACCACTTTTGGTAGGTACTAACCATCGCTGACCGTAAGAATTCCACCAGCCGTGCTCTGACCCAGTCGTCTGGCCATTACAATTTGGCCTTTGGCAAATTCGCTTAAGTTCGCTGCCTTTCCCATCTGAAGAAGAAGAGTAACACTGATTAACAGAGCTCAGTATCAGGTGTTTTTCATACCATGCCCTGACCCGCGCACGCGCCGTAGTTCATCTGCAGTTGCTTTGATTTGCACAACGACTCGCTGGTCATAATGTTTTGGCTCGTTGGTGTACACATGACCACACGTACACTCACACGCTGGTTGCACGTTTGGGTTGTGTGGCCAAAGCGAAGGCACCCGTAACACTTCGGTATTGCAACATGCTTCTTATATCGTTGGCATCCCCAACTCACAAATATTCTATTCTGATTCTCGATGACTCGCTAAGCCCGAGGGATAGATCTACCACCCAGTCAACATTGGAAGGGGACTTTGCTTTGGTGTGGTACTTAGGTGTTATGTCTGCAGAAGGGTCATCTTCTGGGAAGTGAGTGTTTTCGTAATCTCACCCTCTTTTTCCTCTATCTGCTTCCTGGAGCTTTCTTTAATCCAACTCACCAAGTTATCAGTATATGCACAGGGTTGTGAGTCACCCCACTTTTGATTAACTAACTTGTCTATCACGTTGTTTCGCAAGTGAAGACCAATACTATCTATTAATCTCATAATATGACCCTGCAATAATCTTTCTCTCACTCATTCAAAAGGACAAAAAAAATTATGATATTAGGGTCTCCCGTCAATGATTACATCTTTTGTCTGTAAATTGCGTGTTTTCTCCGGTCGATTTGCCTGTTTTGCTGAACTAAAAACACCCACTCTCTGGGGAAAGCCTTGCAATCTACGCCTGAGACCGACTAACTCAGCCACGGAGTGAAAAAAGTCCATTAAAGTTCCTCGCGTCATCGACGGGATTCGAACCCGGACCTTTTCCACCCAGCGTGGGGAGGACGGTGACGATACCACTGTGCTCCCGTGCAGACCATTGGAAAGAACAGATAGTAAAAAACGTCAATATAAAGTCAATGATATCCCCGAGGACCTTCTTATTCTTCATCACAGCTAAGAAGCACAAAGTTAGTTATTTGACCCATTCGACTCACACCTTGTTCGATGCAGACAAAGTTCACCGCTCGTTTAGTAAACTTTGCTTTCGTATCGAAATGTAATTTTGTGTTTTTTCTTTTTGTTTTTCCGTTCTTTTGAGTCCATTAAAGTTTTTTCGAGAGGAAAACCGAAATGAAGTTCATTTATATCGAGCGTGTCCAACCAGCGGCGCATTTCTTCCTATTGCGACGCTCCCTTCCACACAGACAGCTTTAAGTGTTTTGGGGATATTTAGAGAGGGGGAGGATTAATAACACTCACTGCTTCCTCAAAACTTAATGGCATTCCCACAGTATCATTTGAGTTTTGTGTTTAATTAAAGTTGTAAAAATTAAGGTCAATCAAGAAAAACATCGCATTCCATTGTGAAAAATTCCATTGTGAAAAATACAGAATCAGTGGTGGTAAGGAAATATTCTCGTGGCCCACAAAAACCCAAACAACCGTCACCATTTTGTCTGTTTTGGCCCATGGCCGAGAAAAAGGTTGGACGCCGCTATTTAATGCGTGGTCCTAGTGTACACTGGGATGGCAATAAACAATGAAAACTTGAACAATATCTATCATTGTTTAGTTTGCGAAAAAAAATGCTTTGTTTTAGGTAAGTTCAACGGATGAAGCTCACAAACACAGAGCATTGTCCTTTAAAACAATACATTCAGGTATTGTTTGTAAAAGAGTGCCAAAGCATTGCGGATTCAAACTTCAAACGGCCTGTTGCTTTTAATTTTATGTTTCTGAAAACTTTTATCGATCTTAGTTATATACCATACGAGAGTCTAGTAATAAAGTACAAGTGAATCGACGGTTGATGAGAGAGCCTTTTAGCTGCATAAATGGCAGTCAACTATTTTCAAGATTTAGAATGCGAACTGACGGTCGCAGAAGCCCGGTGTTTAAAGTCCGTAGAAGCTTCTTATGATATGCATTTTGAAAAAATCCTAGGCCGAGGAGGGTTTGGTGTCGTAGTGAGCCTTAATAAAGGAAGAAAGATTCAAACTGCGTTAAAGATAGCTACCGATTGTGAAGAAAGTGAGCGAACCCTCTGGTTTACTTTGGATCACCCCAACATTCTCAAGCTGCTGGAATACCAAACGTATGAGTCTTATGAAGGTACATTTCACCTATTTTTCACCGACGCTTTGGTTAGCGATCTTAGAGCGCTCATTTTAGCAAAAACCTTCCAGAAACAAAAAGACGTTTTGTTGAAAATGAAAAGTATTTTCAAAGATGTTCTTAGTGGGTTAGAATACATGCACTCCCGCGATATATGTCATCTTGATCTAAAAGCTGATAATCTATTGGTGGATAAAGCGGGTAGAGTCCTCATAGCCGATTTCTCCGGGATCAGTACAATATCATCAACAAATAAAATTATAAATCCCTATTATGTTCCTCCTGAAGCGCTCATATTCAGACAAGGAAACGGAATGGAGGCTGACCTGTGGCAATTTGGACTCCTGTGCGTCGATATGTTATTCCGTTACGAATTTACGATGCGTTACGCCCACGAAGACACCCCTGATACCAAAACTGCAGTGAACATTGTGAATAGCATAGCAGAGAAGTACTCCAGTCCACCCGCTTGGAGAACCCAATATCCCAAGATATCAATCAGCCACAATGAGATCAGACGCACTTGGGACTTTGTATCACTTTTTGTGTGGGGCACCCCGAACGAGCGTGCTACAGCATCCTATGGACTGTATTGCGGATATCTGCAGGGGACGGGTAAGTGACCTATTTCATTTGGCGCTAATTAACCTCTTCCAACTAATAAGGTTGATTTAATTTCAGTCTGAAAGTGCCTCGAACAATACTGCGCCGTAAGATACAGTATCGTTCGCGGCACTTGCCCACTTACTTAAAAAAATTCGCTTACGTACCACCGGAGGCTTAAGTACACGCGCACAAAAGCTGCCTTCGCCGCTAGATTTGTTTGGTTGCGCAGTGGTTACGATCAGCGCCATTCCACACTGTGTGAAAATGGCAAAATCTCGTAGAAGAGGACACGAATTCTTATGAGATGCTTTCACAAAGTTGCCACGTTAGTCATCATAGGTAGAGGGCGCTGTGATTTTTACGACGTTTGAGTTTAGAAATGGCTTTGATTGCAACGCTATTCGCAACCCACACTCTTGGCGTTGGTTCTGAACTCGTCTTTTCTGCGCATGCGGTTTAATCCGCGCAAAATACCGCCCGTTTATATCGCCAAAGTTTTTGAACGATCTTTTATACTTTCTGTTCTGCAAAAGTTTAATCGCGGGGTGTCGTTGTCTGTTGTCGACTACACTCCTCCACTTGGCAGTATTAAATGGCTGCCTAAGTTGGTTGCGATTAATCTGTTTTTACTTTCGGCATTTCTTTATTTTTGTCTCGTTCGCCGCTGCGTACCCGTTTAGTTCTTCACCGGACGCGGCCCAAGCGGGTAACGCGGTTGTTACAAACCCCATCTTCCTTCGAGCGGGTGGAAATGACCTTGGTTCGAATCCCGTCGATACTGCGAGGAATTTTCAGCCCGACACTTTTTAGCGCGGCCCACTTTTATAACACGCGCGGTGTGGCGCCTCCTGACGTTGGACGAAATAGAATAAAGTATTTTGAACTGCGTTTATATTACGCTAACGCTCGATTCTTTATCGGTAGGTGTCAATACTTACGAAGTTTATTATTTATATCCTCGTACAGCTCTCAAAGGGCAACAATTTTGTTATTTACTGTTTTTGTCTAACATTTATAGTTTTCAAGATATTGCGAAAACAAAGTTGGAAATGCTCGAATTTTAACTCTCAAATTTCATCGCTGTTACTCGGGAACCGTAACAGCTACATCAAAACTATTTATAGAAGTAAAAAGTACGTTTCCTACTGAACAATTTTGTCGCTTACTGTTTATGTCTGTCTATCGTAGTTTAGAAGTTATTGAGAGTGAAAGTAACCAAGGCGCAACGGCAAACGACCAAAATGTGAACTTTTTAGTTTTTTCGAAAAAAAAAATGATATTAAATATCAAATTTCTAATTTTTTCTTGCATATTCGTTGACCGCATTACATACCCGACAAAATAAGTAGAAATTGTTTATACTTTTGTCTATTAGTTTCGGAGATATAGCAGCGGTTAAACGTTTCGTCATTCACGTCAAAAAAAAAAAAAAAAAAACAGAAGAGTACAAAAAGGGTGGGTAAAAGAAAGAGTAATTGGAGGATGCAGAGGAAGGCGTGCGCCAATAAACAGTGGAGGCGCGAACAGTCCACCACAGAGAAGCGGGAACCCCCGGGGATGGGGATGAAAGTTACAGGGCAAGTGTGGATCGCCAGTGTGCATGAATGGTCAGAGCTGCTGGCAACAGAAATCCTGCCCAACAAGCCTGGTCAGCAGGAGCAGTCCACGACAGACACGAAGAGTCATTGTCAGTGTCATCCTGAAAATGGCACGAGAGTGCTAAGTACTTGAAGAGGTTTATAATTTCCAGTTAGTGGTTTCCTTTTTCTTTCAAAGGGGCGGTTCGGCGTTGTTCCGCTATTCTGTATGCAGGCGTTTCCTTTTACCGAATCGGTCCTATAGGTAAACTGAGAGAAGGGACGCAGTTGCTGCTCATTAATTAGTTGTTCATAACCTCGCCGTATTTCTCAATTCTCGTGACGATTGACCTTCTGTCTTCATAGAGCAGATAGTCGGTGCTTCCAAGTTTCATCGAGCCTACAGAGGTAGCGAGAATCCTGTACTGCACCCATTGAGCGACTTTGTCGTTGATTGAACCATGGCCCGTGGTAAAGAATGTAGCGTATAGAACCGGACTAAACCCTTCGGGAGGCTTGGGACAGAGCTGGGCAACATTTGGCAACAAATATTTGGTAATAGGGGCCATTGGTTGCCTCTGTCCATCTGATTTGCCATATTTGGAGTTGGTTTACTTTTCTTTCTCGTTACTGTTTGACATTTTCGGTTAGGTCATAGTGTTTTGTGAAAGGCGCCATCTGTGGTTTCCCACATCTGCACCATGGTGCTTTGTGAAGAAGTACAGAATCTCTGTAAAAGCCAGAAAAAAAAAGTGTAATGTCTGGTTTGTGTCAGAGCAGCGTTATGTTTTGTTGTTCTGTCTCTGGCTGCTTGGCCACAGAGCCCCTAGTGGGACCCCACGTTGCCCGCTACCACCACTGGGAGGTGAGCCAGGTTGCCCATTATACTCTGGCTGGCCTTTGCCAGGGTTGCCTGAGCTTCCTGACAGAGGCCAAGTGAAAAAAAAAAGGGGAAACATAGAACAGGGGTACAGGTTAAAAGGAAGAAAAAGAGGGTAAAGGATGGCGGGCTAAAGTTGAGGAGAAGCCCGCACTTTGTGAGGTGAAAATAAGGGTCTGGGAGTGGGAGTTAAAGTAGCAGGGGACAGGTTCCTCCTGCATGATCACTAGAGGCCAGTGGACTCTGTATCCCGCACTCAGAAGTTCTCCAGAGTGCCAGCAATTCCGCACCAGAACAGTGCCGGCTGATCCTATCCTATAAGGGTTTTGCAGCAGTATCCCGCACTTTATGAATGTCAGCAGTCCCGCACCAAAATGGTGCCAGCGGTGTTCTTACCCTTAAAGGATTAGCAAGTTGTCAGGGCAGCGTCCTCTAGCAGAGAAGGAGCTAACCCACGCCAGTCTGATTCAGGCCTTGGGCAGCATGATTCAATGTTGTCCTCATTTCAGCAACCTTGGCTCGCCTCAGTGTGAAGATTTCCTGCGCATACACAGTCAGTGCCCTGTACGTGTTTTCATCGAGCAGTAGCGAGGACTCTTGGTTACCTGGATACCTTTGAATTGAGGTAACAAATTTCATTCTACTGTTGTCATAGGCAGGGCACTCATACATGAGATGCCCCCAGGACTCTTCTTTTCCACAATGGCACCGCGGGTCTCTTTCAATCCCCATAGCTGTAAGTTTCTGACGGAAGGGGCCGTGTCCAGTGATAATAAACGTCATCTGCAGACCAGGCGAGAACCAGGGAGGGGGCTCTGGGTGAGTATGGTTTATAGTTGGGAGGAATCGCCTCGTGATGTCTCTTTTCTGCGTGGTTTCCCAGCTCTGTTGCCATATCGCTTGTAGGTGTTTGGTGATTCTCCTCTTCTCTATCTTGGGGTCATTTGCAAGATCCAGCTGGAGATTTACTATTTCAGCTGGTGCTCCTTTCCCAAGGTGGTAATTTTGATTAGGTCAATGGTGATGTCCAGGATGGATGTAGGGAGTCTTCTAGAGATGAAGTAATGTAGACCGCGTCTAATGACATTCAGATCCAAGGGCCGCCTCCCAGCACCTGAAGGGCAGGATTGCTAGTCGTGTAGAAAGCACGCTAGGAGTACACTGTGCTATATAGTGATGAGTTCCCATTGATTCTTTGCCAGAATGGTCCGCGGATATCAGACTCCGGCACAATATGTTATGGTGGGGAGAAAAATGATCCTGTGTAGTAAGGCAACAGTGCGCGTTTTAAGCCCAATGAAGTCTGTTGATCCTTTCGACCATGGCTGTGTACTTTCTTATTTTCTGATGGCCATATGCCAAGTGGGAAAAGAACTTGAGCTTAGAAACCAGGATAACTCCCGGGTACTTGATCTCTGTTTGAAGTTTGATCGTTCTGCCCGCTATCTTAATTTGTGGAGGCCTGGTGATTTTAAGTGTTCCCTTGAGGAGGATTGAGGTTCTCTTCTCTGGGGAGATACGGAGTTTCTGCAAGTTAGACCACCCCTCAAGACTTTGTATAGTCCAATCCCCGGTTATTTCCAATTCTGTCCTGGAATCCCCATGGACGGTGACGATAAGGTCATCTGCGAAAGCCTGGGCTGTGCAGGCCCCAAGTCAAAATTGAGAAACTCATCCATGACTACGCTGCAGAAGAATGAATATCGCGAGTAAGAAGAAGAAGCTGAAGAAGAATATCGCGAGTATCCCGCTCTGCAGACAGTGCGGGATACTCGCGATAGGTGTTTTTCGCAGTGATCTTCCTGTTACTTAGGTAGTCCTGGATGCATGCATTCAGGTTGTCAGAGGGTGTGAGCCTGCCGCAGGCGTCTCTGGATGCTTGGCCACCAGAAGTCGACAGAGATGCCTGCGGCACACCCTTGACAACCTGAATTTATGCATCCAGGACTACCTAAGTAACAGGAAGATCACTGCGAAAACACCTATCGCGAGTATAGGTGTTTTTCGCATTCAAAACACAAACCCTAAACCAAAGTGGTTTAGGGTGGAAGATTCTTTTGCTCATACCAGGACAAGAGGAGTCTTTCAAAAGCCTTCCTGAGAACCGATAGCAGTGCAATGGGTCTATACGACCGGGGTTGCTCGAGTGCATGCTGTAAGAAATGATAGACCTGTGCGCGTCCCTGAGACGCTGATGTACAGTTACATTGGGAGCCTGTCTAGAAACCCTTATGCACTCTCTGCCAGCCTATAAAACTCCTTTTGTATGGTGCGCTTCAAGAGTCTAAGTTCAAGGTGCCCCACTTTCACTGATCCGTCATCATGGTGCAGTTAGAAAGTGATTCTTGGGATCAACAGCTCATCTTGTTTCCCGTCATCGACTGTCCCGTCTCTCCGTTCCTATGTGCGCCCTTTGTGCGTTTGTTTGTGACAAGGCCGACAGCGAGGATATTCGGATGGGCCAGCAAATGCGTTAATCCAATCGTGATAGTGTCCACGCGGGATCAATGTTGAAAGGGTCGTGCCAGGCCCATGTTGTGTTCTGTAGTCTGTTGCTCAACTTTGGCACGCCTGTTCTGTTGTAAACAATTGGAATTCCCCTGTTGCCGATTTGGTCAATAAGGCGAGGCTGTTTTCAGGTTGATGATCGAAGTCCCCAATGTCAAAAGTTGATTTTGAGGAAAGAATGATAAAATATGAAGGTAAACTCTCTCAGACACCTACTGCAATCCATGCCACGATGTGTACGAGCTGAAATTATGGCAAACGGTTACCCTACCAAATGTGATAACGAATAAAGATTTCTAATATTTTGGCCAGCGAGTGTATTTATTTACTTTTATTTTATAAAGGTTCTCTGTAAAGAGAAGGAAAAATGTCAATAATGTTAAAATGCAGAGATGATTCCTGTTTATTCAGCGCTGCCCTCATTTAGAAATTAAGAAATCTTATTAAAATAAATTTACCCAAGTAGCTCAGTTTGCAGTAGCGTAAAGTTAATTCTACAGTTTTATTCATTTGAAACATTTTCAATCGAGTATGTGTCATTCTAAGGAATTACCTTCGAAATCTCTACCCTGTGGGGCAAAATTATCTTCCAAGGAGCAACCTGGTCTTCTTAATAAATAAATAAAACAAAGAAGAAATCTTAAAAATTACTTCGATTTCCATATTACCCAGTAATATCTTAAATAAATGATTGTAACAAACAACAAATAATTGCGCTTCTTTTCAGAGGCCATGATGAAATCTCACCAAGGGCGAAGGGATAGATTAGCATTCATGCCGTTCACAATTCATTTCTTTATACTTTAGCACTGTCGTACGAGTTGTCACGTCCATTAATCGATTTTCCTTTTTATCATAAGGCGCATCTTTTGGTCGCAGTCATAAAACCGGAGAGACAGAATCAGACGAATATACAGCTCACGATTCACTTCAAACTAACAGATCAAGTAAAGCAAAATGTGGTAAGTGGTCTGCTGTTCTGGATTTGAAAATATAAAACGTGTAGGTTTGTAGAAAATGAGAAATTATCAACACATTTTTCGTGTTTATCACAGAGCCCGTTATTAGAGATGACAAGCCAATCATTTTGTCTTAAGAGTTAATAAAAGGCTCAGGCGGCTAATTGCGTATGAAAAGTGATGGGCGTGAGCCCCCCACTGACCTTAAATTCGAGTTTTCATTTGAATGTTTTTAAAGAGACACGAAAAGTCCAATTTATACACTAAATTGGTAATCATTCCAATTCAGTTTTCCGTTTCCTTCCTCATTTACAAGAAGGGCGATCGTTTAATTCTGACTGGTGGGAGATCTTATCTTAAATTTCATCGTCTGAATCTTCGGTGGATATCTCCTTCTCGAAATACTCTTCCTTGAACTTTACACACTTTCGCCACCGTCTATTATTATTATCTGTTTATTTCTCTTTCGAGACACCCATAGACAGCACGTGGCTAGAGGGTGTGGTTACATTATAGTATTTACAAGCATGTTTACATGAACTTATTTACAAAATTGGAGATGTAAAAACACAGAATATGTGGTTAATGAATTAATTGTTAAATTGGTTTAATTAACTGCAAATGGTTGTTAAATGCTAAATATTATTATATAAATTATTAAATTAGTCTTCTTATTATATTTATACTTGCCGATACACATTACCAAAGATTTCTGTCCTATACATTTTGTCTGTACATAGTTTCTCTGGATCTATATTTAAATTATTAAAATAATTCACAGTATTTGCTGGGAAAAATCTCCCCAGAGAGTCCAATCGAGTCAGTTGGCACTTGAGACTTGGTTCTTCCCTCTTTATTCTCGGTCGTATCATCCGGGGGCGAGTGATCACGTTTCCCACTTTCGGCGAATCTATTCTCTCCGTTAGTAGCTTTGCCAGAGTTAAGATGTTTCTGGTTGTGATGATATACTTCCAGGGTGTGATGTCCAGATTGGCAGACAAGACCGCTCTTGAGATGGTAAACGGTTTCCCGGCAATCTTGTTTAGCCATCTCAGGAGCCAGTATTCTACTCCTAAGAAGGCCTTGATGTTGCTCTCAGGGGCTGATGACCAGATAGTCGATGCGTACAACGGAATCGGTGTAACGCATTTAAGGATGTATTGAATTATAAGATGAGGGCTTCGGAGACCGATGAGTTCTTGTCTAGTGCTCCAGAGTGCTGCATATGTCTTTTTCCTAATGTGTTCGAAGTGAGGTATGAAGTTTAATCCTTCATCCCACTTAAGGCCAAGGTCAACATGTGCGGGGGAATTTTGGATTCTGGTATTGTTCACAAAAATCGTAATTTCATTTTTCTTCTTTTTGTTGGTGAAGGTCATTTGGGCAGTTTTCTTTTCATTATTCGCTTGCATTAGTACGCATCAAAGGGACGTTTCGGGTATCTTATGATGGGTATCGGTAAGATACCCGAAACGTCACTTTAATGCGTATTAATGTTTATTAGGAGAACAGCCTAATAAAGTGTATTATTAATTTCACCCGGTATAAGAGTGGTATTAATATGATAATAACCTTAGGTCCTGAAGTTAAATTGGAATTGAATTGTACGTAAAAAAATATTTTTTTTTTTTAATAATCAATGCGCCATTAAAGAATTTAGATGGACAGTTGATGTTGTAACAACCCTTAGCATTGATTTACATTAGCAACTGAGTGGCATTCTAGGTCAATTAAATGTTTGCGAAAGAAAGAAAGTGAAGATATCAATGAAAATACGAGGAGTGATCACTGCCATTGATCACAGTGTAGTGATGAGGGGATACTTAAAGATATAATTACCATCAGGAGTAAAGAGAAGGGTTTTTGGTTTCGAAAATGTGATTACAGTGGTCTCAGACAGTTTTTAAATTCTATACAGTGGGAGGACCAATTGATGATGTTACCAACAGCAAATTCTAAATGGGAAGCATTCAAGGAATTAATCTTGGCAGCTACTAGGCTTTTCATACCAACTAAGAAATACTGTTCAAGGTTTAGGCCTAAATGGATGTCTGGCGAACTGAGACTCGTGGCAGAGAAGAAAAATACATGGGATGCATATAAATTATCACAAGACACAGAGCCTATGTAGGTATGGCTGGTCTATGATCAAGTCACAAGGGAGGTTAGGCAAGCGAAGGCAGATTATGAGAAATATTTGGCAAAGGATGTTAAAAAAAACAGCAAGGACTTCTTTACTTATATTAACTGTAGAAGAAATGAGATGAATCAGATTGGTCCAATTGATATCGATGGTTCGACTGTTGATGATCCTGCTCAGATAGCTGGCACTGAATGAGTATTTTGCATCTACAATCACATATGAGGAATTCTTTAAGGAAGTGGAGGACAGCAGCTTATTAAACTCTAACAGGGGGCTTATTAATTATGTAATAACTGAGAGCAAAGTGAAGGAGAAATTGTTGAAGTTAAACCTAAGAAAGGCACCTGAGGTGGATTGGATCTATCCAGTTATATTGAAGGAGGAGGCAAAAGAACTAAGCAAATCGTTATCCATAATTATGAGAGCATCCTTGGACTCACAGGAGGTTCTCACTGACTGGAGATGCGCAAATGTATCCTCAATTCACAAAGGGGGATCTAAGGGTGACACGAGTAATTACAGACCAGTTAGGTTAACTTCTGTTACGGAGAAAACAACAGAATCAACAGTTGAAAAAGCATTGCAGGATCATCTAGACAAGACTGCAGTAACAGGTCAGACACAGCATGGGTTTCTTAAGATAAAGTGTTGTCTGACAAATCTGATTGGATTCTATGATGTGGTCACAAAGCAACAGGATGCAAAAAAAAAACAATTCTGATGTCATAGACTTGTATTTCAGAAAAGCTTTTGATGGTGTTGCACATGGAAGCCGCCTACTGTACAAATTGGAGCAGTATGGTATTAAGGACAAGTTACTGCAATTAATAAAAAGGGTGGTGGAGTGGGAGAAGACAGATTGTGGTAAGCAATGGATGCTGCTCTTGGTCGACTAATGTTATTAGTCGAATCAACCTGGTTCGGTGATGGGCCCACTGTCGTTTTCTGTATTTATCAATGATATTGATGAAGGTATATCACGCTTAATGTCCAAGTATGCAGATAATAAAAAAGTTGGCAGGATTGTTAATGATAGTAAAGAGAGTACGTTACTGCAACAAGATGTAGAAAAGTTAGGTAGATGAGCTGAGAAGTCGCAATTGAAGTTTAATATTTTCAAATGCAAAGTACTGCATATGGGTAGAAGTAACTCCAGAGAAACTTACAAACTGTGTGGTACTACGCCTCGGGTGGTAGAAAATGAAAAAAAAAAGTGCAGTCAGATATGAAATTGTCTGAGCAGTGCAGGCAGGCTGCTAGGTCATGGGGTCTTGTCAATGATCAAAAGGAGGTGATTAACCCTTTGTATAAGGCAATGGTCAGGCCACGCCTTGAGTGGTTTCTAATTTAACATTTCTTACCGTTGAGTAACAGAGGGAAAGTACTCATCAACATCTAGTGTGTATTAAATAAACTGTGTATAGCAGTTTTTCCAAAACTGGGAAGGATCAAATTCCCCAATACAATAAGTGAGCCGGAAACTTTTAAAGGATAGTGTGATCTTTTCAAGGTCATCTTCTGATTCATAAAGAAAGTTATGGGGCACGAATTAGACAGAATAAACTTATTTTCGTTCCTCATTTCAACATTAAAGATCTTACAACTTAGTGAAGGTTCCATAATTTGCGAACTTAACATTTTCAATCTAAAATTCAGCTGTCTTTCCTCCCCCAGCTCTTTTAACAGCGCGAGCTTTGCGAAGAATGCACTGGTCGGGAGCCACAAAAATGTCGTAATTATTAGTACGAGTGACTTAATTAAAGTTGACATTCCTCGACTATACCCCGATATTTTTTAAATAACAGCAGAGATTTGTGGAAACGTGTACGTTATTAATGCACGATGAATGCGTCATCATATAATAATAATAATAATAATAATAATAATAATAATGTTCAAATTTCTTCTGCGAAGAAATTTAGCGTTGACACCGTTAACTTGTTTATACTGTATCCCTGTTTTATAAGTTTTTATGTTATTTAACCGGTCATCCCTCTTGTCACAACGTCCTGGCAAAGCGTACAAAACGAATGCACAGATAGCCATTGATGTAGTTCAAGAGAAACTACTTGCGCGACTGGAACAAAGTAAGAAAGAAGAAAAATCTGGAAAGTATTGCATATGAACACGAAACGTTGGTTTGTGAAAATGTGACACTTTTCTGTTTCCAGAGAAAACATCACGACAGATAACACGTTGCTCATTTTGTCTTAACGTTTATTAACAGGGCGACAATAACAAATCAGCGTCAAAAAGAAGTTCCTTCTCATTAATATATCAAATATTTGAGCTTCGACAATTTCATTTGCTTTTTTATGGTTGAAATATGAATTTGTTGATTACACAATGGATTGATAATGCTTAACTCACTCGAAAACAATTTAAAATTTAAAAATAGTTCAGGTGTGTGTTTGTAAATATTGATCGGAAATAAATATGATATTGAGAGAGAGTCAATCTTTTCTGCATTTGCCTGAGTGTAATAGAGGATTAGATAACATTGCAACTATCTCATCACTGCCAGAAGTCGGGCTCCGCATCAGAATTAATTAATTACGTGCACCGTTGTTATTATTTTTATATGTGGAACACACAGCAGAAACCTGACAAATCTGAATGCTCTTCTTAGTTGTACGGTGTTTTCTGATCGGAGCCAAGATATTTTCATTTTCTGCCTCTTTTGTCGAATGGCCTCTTGGTAACTGATGACATTGTTCGTGCACTGCTGGGGTGGGAGAGAAAATGATTCTTGCATCGCTTCTATTGTAATGTACAGTAGCCTAGAGAGCAAGTTGCTGGGGATTTCAAGAGATGCTGGGAGTCATCGTGGAACAAGTAAATAGATGGACTGTGTTAGGGTAACTAACAGTAAGAACAAGTGCATGTATACTTGCATGTACACTAATGCTAGAAGTATAGTCAATACAATTGATGTTGAAGTTCTGATCAAGTCATCAAAGGCAGTATTGTTGGGATATCAGAGATGTGGTGTCACACAGATATAAGGAATGCAGAGAACTGGAATTTGGGGAGTACAATGTGTATAGGGAGGGTAGCCAGGATAGACAGGGAGGAGGCGTTATGCTATTAGCTAAGAAACACATACAAGGAAGTACAGCCAGTCAACATCGCTGGACAGTGCAGTGCAGTGACAAGTCAGTTTGGTGTGACATAAGCATTGGGAGATCAAAATGGAGAGTAGGAGTGTGTTATAGACCTAAAGAAACAGTACAGGGGAATAGAGTGGGCCAGTAAATCAGAGAGTCTTATAATGGGGAATTTTAATTTCTCGGATATTGACTGAAATTTGTGAGTTGGTCACTCACACACTAGCAAGGCTTTTGTGGATTTACTCAAAGGGATTTACTCAAAGAGGTAACTACCATCAGGGGTAAAGGGAAGGGTTTTTGCTTTCGTAAAGGCGACTACGATGGTCTGAGGCAATATTTAAATTCTATACAGTGGGACGAACTGATGATGTTACCAACAGCAAATTCAAAATGGGAAGCATTCAAAGAACTTATCTTGGAAGCTACTAGACTTTACATACCAACCAAGAAATATTGTTCAAGGTTTAAGCCTAAATGGATGTCAGATGAACTAATGAGACATATGGCAGAGAAGAAAAATGCATGGGATACATACAAATTAACATGTGACACAGAGGCCTATGATAGATATAAGTTGATCTGTAACCAAGTCACAAAGGAGGTTAGGCAGGCGAAGGCAGATTACGAGAAATCTTTGGTAAAGGATACAAAGAAAAACAGCAAAGAGTTCTTTATTTATGTAAACTCTAGAAGGAAGGGGATGAATCAGATTGGTCCACTTGATATCGACAGTTCAACTTTTCATGATCCTGCTCAGGTGGCTAACATTAAATTAGTATTTTGCATCTACATTTACACATGAGGAGTTATTCAGGGAGGGGAATGCCGGAGGTAAATCAAACTCTGGCAGTGAGCTAGATGATTTTGTAATAACTGAGAGGAAAGTGGAAGAGAAATTGTTGAAGATAAACATAAAAAATGCACCCAGGATGGATGGGATCTATCCACTTATATTAAAGGAGGCAGCAAAGGAAGTAAGCAAACCCTTAGCGATAATTATGAGAGCTTCCTTGGACTCAGGGGAGGTACCCATACACTGCAGATGTGCAAATGTGACCTCAATTCACAAAGGAGGATTAAAGGGAGACACAAGTAATTACAGACCAGTTAGTTTAACTTCTGTTCCAGGAAAATTAATGGAGGCACTGGTTAAAGAAGCACTGCAGGATCATCTAGACAAGACTTCAGTTATAGCTCGGACACAGCATGGTCTTGTTAAGGAAAAGTTTTGTCTGACCAATTTGATTGGATACTATGATGTGGTCACAAAGGAGCTGAATGCGGGGAATAACTTTGATATCATATATTTGGATCTTAGAAAGGCTTTTTGAAACTGTTGCACATGAAAGATTGCTGCACAAATTGGAGCAGTGTGGCATTGGAGGCAAATTGCTGCTATGGATAAAGGGATGGTTGAGTGGGAAAAGATAGGGAGTGGTAATCAATGGACACTGCTCTTCGTGGACTAATGTTATTAGCGGAGTCCCTCAGGGTTCAGTGTTGGGTCCTTTGTTGTTTTCTGTAATTATAAATGATATTGATTATGGTATATCAAGCTTAATGTCCAAGTTTGCAGACGATACGAAGGTTCGCAGGGTTGTTAATGACACTAATGACAGTACACTGCTGCAACAGGATCTAGAAAAGCTGAGCAGATGGGCTGAGAGGTGGAAAATGAAGTTTAATACAGACAAATGTAAAATACTACATATGGGAAGCACTAACCCCAGAGTAATGTATCAACTCTGTCGTACTACATTGACAGTGGTAGAGAACAAAATGGACCTGGGAGTAATTGTGCAGGCAGATATGAAGTTTTCTGAGCAGTGTAGACGGTCTGCAAGAGTAGCTCATGGTGTCTTGTCAATGATATACAGGAATTTTTCTAGCAGGGATAAGGAGGTGATTATCCCTTTGTATAAGGCAATGGTCAGGCCACACCTTGAGTACTGTATACAGTTCTGAAGGCCACATTTTAAGAAGGATGTAGAGCTGTTGAAAGGAGTTCAGAGAAGGGGAACAAGATCAGTGAATGGAACAAAAGGGTTGCTCTTACGAAGAAAGGCTTAAGTTTTGCAAATTACAGTGTCTGGAGACTAGGCACTTGCAAGGTGATCTGATTGAGGTGTATAAAGCCTTGAATGGTTTGAGCATGCTCAATGCTGATGGGATTCTTCCTCTTTCTCAGAATAATCACATGAGAGGGCATAAATTCAAACTGAGGAAAGACAGATGTAGGATAGATGTACGGAAATTTACCTTTAGCCCGCGGGTAGTTGGTTGGTGGAACAGACTTCCATCCTTTGTTGTGGAAGTTGATAGCCTAAATAAATTTAAGGCTCAGCTGGACAGGTATTTGGATCGAACGGAGGGGTGAAATGGGAGCATTTTTTTTTTTTTTTGGCTAATGCTGCATAAGCTTGCTTACTTCCATCATATTCCTCTAGCAATGGTAATGCTAATGCTAATAACAGTGGAAGCTGTTTGACCGCGGTGCACTAATGCATGCATTTTGCATGCGGAGAACCTGATGGGCTGTTATTTTAGCTTTTTCACACAAAGTTTCATTTTATTAGCTACACTTACCTAACGTGGACTAGTGGACTGCAGTGTTGCCAATTTAGCGTTTTACCCGCTAGTTTTAGCGGAATTGCTTCAGGTTTGGCTGATTAAAATATGTAATAGCGGATAGCGGATTTTTTAGCGGAAAAAGTATAAAAGAGTATAAATTATGTTTAGCATTTTATATATTATGGCAATGTAACATTTAAATTAAGAAATATTTATTTAACAATATAAATATTTCATAATTGAAATGTTTTATTGATATACATATAAAGCGACACGACCATTCAGGGTTGGGTTGGGTTCCCCTCAAAGGAACCCAACTCAATTTCAATAGGTAGTTACGCTCGCGGACAAACGACATGACCGTTGGGTCATAACAGTGTCATAGCTTTAAATTGTTGAATCAAATCGAAAAATGTGTCCTCAAAAGAGTTGAAAGTGTTGTAAAAATTATGTTTTATCTAAAGAACTGCTTCGCAAAATAGGCACACAAGAAGCATATGACGAGGAGGTATTGAATTTCGACTCTAACTTAGATTTTTAGATATTTATTTTATATTAAAAACAGAAAATAAATAGCTTTTTATATATAATATATATTTTTTGAATCCCTACAAAAAATGAAGACTAAATACTATTAATGGGTGCCATAAAAATATACGCTTAAAAAAGTTAGAAAAAATTTAAGATATAAAAAATTATCAAAAATTCAATTGAAACTTTCAAAATACAAAAAAATTTACCTTTCTGTTTTATTTCTTTCTAAAATAAGGTAATTAAAGAATTTTGCCTTAGAAAATTTTCTTCTAAATAGAAACTCATATAGATAACCTTCTAGTAGACTATCCTGTGTTCCAAATTGGTATTTTAATTTTCTTTTGGCATGTAACCAAGTGTTTTTCAATATTTTGAGTAAGAGCACTTGAATCATCCGGAGAAACAAAATTATAGCGACCAATAACCTCATCGTGGGTATAATTAATGTCTCGGTAGAGATGTTTATATGCAGGCCATCCATCACTGATGATTCTTGTACCTGACAATATTCCCTTTCTTATAATTGATAATAGAGTTGTTTTATCTCTGTTTTCTACCCGAACTAAAAAAAACATCGTTTGGTAATTCTTTCGAATGCACCAAAAACCCATTCTGTTCCTATTAATCGTCCTCTATTATATTCTCTTTTGAAAAATGCTGATTCATCAATTTCAACTTCGGTAGATGTTCCATTTTCTGATATCCCCCCCCCCCTAGTTAACTAACTGAATCAATTATTGATATCATTCAGATCTCCCTCAGATCTTTGCAATTTTCAATAACACTGTTTTTATTGATATTTAAATCAAGAGCAATGCGATCTTGAGACCAAACTTGGGACCAGAAGTATAGAAATGATAAATTTCGAGATAACGCTAATGTACTATCGTCAAAAAATTATTTATGTCTAATACTCTTCGTTTTACGGCAAGTTTCCTGCAACCCCATCTAAACATATCAGTTTTATATTTACTTTTTGTAAGCCGCATTTCAAGATTGCAAACTTCACAAAAATCTGTATTTCGCAAAATGTGATTTTTCGCCAACCAAGAAATCGAGCGATTAATTAATTAATTAATATTGCCACTGCATAAATTCATCAACTCCGTTAAACGGTAGTTGTTATTTTTAATAGGAAAACTGAAAATTGAAAAAGTTTGCGGGTTAAGTGTTAAAAATAGCGGATTTTGGGCATTCGGCTAGCGGAAAGTATTATTAAGAGTCGGCAACACTGCCGCCTACGCTTACGTAACGTGGACTAGTGGACTGTGCTTTGTGTTGTAATGATGTGATATTTTAGTCTCTGAGGATTTAGCTATGATTTTGTGTTTTAAGCCATCCCCCCCGGTACTAAAGTATGTCTCCCCGAAGAATTTATTTTGGTGAGTCCGATGACACCTTTTTCTGGTCTGACAGTGAAGGGGTAGCGCTCTACTAACTGATTCAAAGTTCGATAATTTCTACCGTTAACATTAAAAATGGCTGCTCATTAGTATTGGCTCCATCACTGTCAGAGGAAATTTTTTGAGAGTGGCCTTTGACCCTCTGTTATAGGGGTGTCAAAGGTTTTGTTAACCTTTGATACTCAAGGGTGGCTGATGGCGGCACAGGGGACTCGGTGATAATATTTAAAAGTGCCAATAGCCAGCCATAAAAAAGAAGTGATGTTCTTTGGCTTTGCCTACAATAAATAGTTTTAGTTTTCGAATAGCTGCCATACTGTCTTCTCCAATTCCTCAGCCAATAGACTTCGTGGGAGCGAAAAATTGGAGGGAAAAGTAAAATTTGGGCGCCGCCATTTTATGACGACGTCATGACATTAGTGTATGAAGAGTTGAATATATAGTGTCCAAAGGGTTACAGTGTTGGTCTGTTATAAATGTATATACTGTAATTTGTATATTTATTGTGTTGCCATGGGGATCTCTGCTTAGTAATGACAGCCATATTGCTTATGTATATACCAAGTACCATAAGCTAAGGTATTGTTGCTTTTATATATATATTGCGGGTACAAATATTGGTTGCACTTTGTTTTTGGCTCTACACTGCCCGGGTCTTGGGCTGAAGCTGTTTGCGGTAACTAAGCCTTGTTTACCGTTTATGCTTATAGTGATTGGGCGCCATTTTGGGGTTATTTTGGAAGAAACATAACCTTCTATATCTCAGCTGCTATGGGTCCATTAAGGGTGATTTTTGGTTTGTAGGTCCTTGAGGTGACCCTCCTTTCGTTCTGTCAGGGTCGCAGCTCCCCCTGGCGAGCGATTCCGGAAATCGGTTATATCTCGGTGGGAAGTTGCCGAAACTTTTGACAGCTTAGTATATGTGTTCATCTTAACTGTAAAAACACTTATGCAAATTTACAGCGCCATTGGCCAGTAACTTTTTGAGACATCGGGTTGGTCCTGATTTTTGCATTTCATCCAGCAAAAATTTGTCATTTTTCTGGAAAACTTTAAAACCACATATCTTCACTCCTACTTTTCGGACTTGGCGCATACTTGGAATACAAACATTTCTTTCAGTACTTTCTTCACTGGTGACATCAGCGCCACCTGGTGGTTATTATGGCTAGCAGTAGCTCTAGTGATTCAGCAAGAAAGGCCGCCGTAGCCTAGTGGTCAGGCGCGCGGGTGCATAAGTACACGTGCCTTGAGTGACCGGGGTTCAAGCCCGTGACTGCTGAATACGGTGCTGTTTCTTGTATTCTGTCTATCTTGTGAGCTCCTCTGACCGTTTGGTCGTCCTGGAGTATAAACAGAAAATTTATTTATTAAGTTGTTCCCCTGGGGATATGCCTGGGAATTTGACTCCTGCTCCTCATCTTGGTGACACCATGAATCCGGTAGTTAGGTTGTTCGGCTATCTCAGTGGAGATCGTCCTGCCATTAGTTCCAGTGTTACTGGACACTCACCTAATGTAAATAAAGTTAACGAAATAAGTCTCACTAATGCAAAGGACATAATGTTCGCTTTTAATTATTATAGAGGTCAGTTTATAAAAGTTTTTCAGGCAGGTCACCCCAAATGGTTACTGTTTCCTGGCGTGTCTGGTCTTATGTTGAGGACATCGTTCTAAAGTGTGCACTTGAGCAAGAAAAACTAGTTAATAATATTGACAAACTGGTCAATGAATTAAATACTAACGATGAACAAATTACTGAGTTAAATACCAAGCTAAATTCTACCTTCGTGCCTACTTCCACCCCTATGGCTACCTATGCCAGTGTTGCATCCGCTAACGTGTGCCTGAAGTCCGATGAGGGCTTGCTACCTCCAGGTTCACAAATAAAGCACGTCGTTCTAGTGAAAGCCAATGAAAACTGTTCTTTAAAAACCAGTAAAGAGATTTGTGAGGCGATTACCAGTAACCTCAAATGTGACCTAAGACTCGTAAGAATTAAATCCATCAAGAAAGTTTGTGACAAGGGTGTGGCTATTGAAGCCGCTACCTTAAGTGACCTGAAAAGTCTTAGACAATGCTCCAAATTGAATGAGATGAACTTTAAGCTTGACTCTCCTAGTAAGCTTAATCCAAATATGATTAAATACGATATAAACAGTGATACTAGTGACCAAGACTTCTTGGATGACCTTTATGATAAAAACTTTAGCAATTCCAAAATATCCCTTTCTGATTTTAATAAAGAAATCAAAATAAGATTTAAAATGAGTGCCAAAAACAAACGCAACCGGCACTGGGTGTTGGAGATCTCTCCTAGAATTAGGTCTCACTTTCTTAACTTAAATGGACGAATGTACTTAGGATGGTCGGTACACACTATTAAAGACTTTTTCATTGCCGTGAAATGTTATAAATGGCTGCAATATGGGCATACTGAAAAGTATTGCAGGCAAACTAATCATACTTGTGGGCATTGTGGCCTTTCTGGTCACAGGCCTCCTCTTTCCCTACTTCTAATTGTCCCGTGTCTTGCCCAAACTGTAGGTTGCGCAAGCGGAACGCCTCATTCTTTCAAAGACCCTTCGTGCCCAGGAGTTAACTAAGCTGCGGACGAACTATGTCCGTTAAGGTTTTAATCCTGGTTTCCTGTTTCAATTTAACCAAATGTAAACTTGTATTTTGTATATATTAGTTTTAATATGAACGTTGTCTGCGTATTTATGGTTGCCTAAATTAGGGCTGTCATTAATTAATTGAAATTTTGAATAATGTATAAATCATTGTGCCTTTCCGTTACACACTAACTGTGAAACTACTAAAATATACTATTTTTATGTATTATTAGCCGCGTAGACTGCCATTACGTCTGTCTTTATTATCACTTTTCACTGTCTAGGTTTCTGGCTCAGTTGCTTATTATTGATTAATTCCTACAGGTTGTTGTCTTTTGTATTTTAAAGTGTCTGTACTACTGGTTTGGAGCTTCTGTTGTAATTCGCTGATTAATAATATTAACTATACACACTGTTATTAAGTTAATGATTTTACTTGTCTTATTACTTTGCTGTTTTGTTCCATCAGTTTGACATCTTCAAATTGGTGTTACTATGTATTTTTAGTTCATAACAAGTAGTTATGGTTTTTCCTTGACTGTTTCTTGTTGGGTTACTTTTAATGGTAATCCTACTGTTTTATATTTTATCTTTTAGATGAAACTATCTAAAACTTAAATTCCGACTAGTCTCATTTTTTTCCTTCTTTTCTTTCTAAGCGTTTTTGCTAGTAGTAGTTCCTGGCTGCCTCCTCGTGGCTAGGGAGCGGGGGGGGGGCGTATCTTTCCCTCAGTCCCCTGCTGCTAAATGCCAGGTGCTGGCATACACACAACATAAACAACATATTACACACACTAATTACAATTCTTTCCTATCCTTAGTGAATCTTGTTAAACTTTATTTTTTTTTATTTCATTTTTTTTTAATTTTATGTTTGCCGGCTTTTGGCGCCATGCCTAACCTATGGCGGATATAGGGGAAACCCTGGTTTCCGCCAGTAACTTACATAATACCTTCAATACCTACACCTACCTAACGAGGTTGAATTCTGGGTGGTTCGTAGCATAGCGGTCACGTTATTTTTAGCTCCTGTTTTATCGTGTCAGAACTATGGATTTATTTCGTGTTAAAAGTGCAGTTTGTTACCAAATGGATAATTACCACTTGAGTAGTCTGTTGGTAAGCATAGTTTTGTGTTATTAGAGCTCTCTTTCGAGTATCTTCCATTTTCTTCTCACCGCTATTGGCTTTGGTCACTCCGCTTAGGCGCCATAGCCGAAGCTTTAGGGAGGTGGCCATTCCTTTGCCTGACCACCACAGTTCTATCCTCGCTAATTTGACTGGGGCTGTTTTTCCCTTTCCGTGACCTTGGACGGGTATCGCATCGGAGGTACCAGTTTCACCGTTTTGTGGCTCGGTCGTTTACTTCCTTCTTGCACACACCCAGTGCCAGCAGTGCTTGTTCGAATAGCACGCATGCGTCGCAAATTTTCACCATTTGCATTAAGATCTGTACAGTACACCTATATTCTGCCAAGATCAGCTACCAGACTGCAAAAATCTGACCTGAAGAGTCTGTTCTCCTGGACTCCGCGAAGACTGAAGAGGTTTCAAGATAAACTCTTCTTTTGTCTCAGTGCCATCACTTTTAGATATTCAATTTGCGCTACGCATATACTTTGATTTCAGTTAATATGGATGATAAACAACCTTCTGCAGCTATCTTTTCTCCGTTGGCATCTTCTGGTGAGATCTCAGGAAAGTTCATCTTCAAAAGGTGTCAGTGATTCTCTTTCACAATCTGCTCCCGACAAAGAAAGTCAGACGGATCTCCCTTCGAGTAACAAACTTGGAACTGCAGGCGCAGATGAGAAAAATAATTTAACAAATGCTCAGGCAAGCGATCCGGGACAGAATGTTCTTATTTTATACGACAGAATTGCAAAATTGAAACGGGATCTCTCTAGTTTCCTTTCTTATGAAGGCAACAAGATTACCAAGCAATCAGGTAACACTATAATGGATAAATGGCTCAATTTGGAGACGGTTGCGACTTATCTCCTTGTAGAGAACGTAAAGCTAAAGGCCCTAAACATAGAAATAAATACACGTACCAATCTTTTGGAAAGCGTTATAAATACATTTTCCGGAATAACAACAAACATGTCATGTTAGTGACAGTTCCTCTACGGAAAAACCTACATTAAGACATAACGTGTCCCCTGCCCCGATTATCACGGATAATTCAACGTTGCAGAAGACACTGCTACTGATACCTCTACTGTCAGGACCTTTGCTGATGCTGCCCGTTCCGCTGCAAATGTTCCTAAAGTGAAACCTGACAATGTCTTAATTCTTAGAGCTTCTGAAAACAGTGATTGTAAGTCGAGTGCTAACGTTAAGACATTGGTGGCCAAAACTCTTAAATCGGATTTAAAAAATGTTAAGATCAAGTCTCTCAGGCTAGTGAGGAACAAAGGAGTCTTGCTGGAAGCGGCCTCTAAAACAGACCTGGAGTGTTTGTCCTCCTCGGTGTCTTTTACATCTGCAGGTACCAGCTCAGGTCTTCCTCGAAAGGGAAACCACACTGTGCTGATTTTTGATGTCCCAAAGGAATTTACACGTGACGAGATACTTGAAAATTTATATAACAAAAATCTTGGCGATTCTGATTTTACATTTGAGGAGGTTAAGAACGGAACTTTCTTTCGCTTCTCAACTAAAGCAAGGTCAAATTTATCTGTAAACTGCGCTGTTAGTTTTTCTCCCAAGATTTACAAACATATAATTACCCTGGGGTGCATATTTCTTGCCTGTAGCTCTCATAGACACAGACTTTATACTGTTGTGACGAAATACTTTCACTGCTTGGGATACGGTCACACGCTCAGTACCGCACGCACCAGTCCCCGTCCTGCAGTCACTGTGCGCATGGTGGTTATATGCTTAACGAGTGTCCTAATTAAAACGAAGAGCCATCGTGTATCAATTGTAAGAGAGAAAAACGTAACTTTCACCATTCAGTGAAAGATAGCAACTGGAAACAGCACGACTGAGGATTGCCGATGAGTAACACACCCGATTCCAGCGTAAATAATTCCCCTGCTGGTAATGTTAATAGTACGAAATTGCCTAGTGTTCAGTCTATTAATCTGAAACTTTTGCAGATCAATGGGCATCATTCTAGAGTTGTTTCGGACGAGATTAGATTAACAGCAGAACAAAACTCAATCGACATCATTACTATTCAACAGCCATATTTTTCTAAAGGGCGAATGGGAGATTGTTCAAAGATCACAGGTTATTCTCTTTCCACCCGAGTAATCCAACCTGTTCACCAGCAGTCGAAGACTTGTATTGTTGTATTAAATGACAAAATTGATGTGACTGTCATTAATGGTCTCTGTCACCAAACTGCAACTTGTATCCTTGTCACGTATTCTACCATGACATTTTATATCATCTCAATATACTGCCCTCCATCTGAAGACTTAAATAATTCATTAAATTATCTAGAATCGACATTGAATTTTCTTGGTCCTAATAATGTCCTTATATCAGCGGATGTAAACGGCAAGTCTAAATTTTGGTTCAGTGCACGCTCTGATGCTCGAGGACAGTTACTGGAAGAATTTATTATTAATAATAATATGAAGATTTTTAACAGACCTCAACAGTTCACTACGTTCTCCAGCTTCTCTGGCGAATCAAACATTGATATCACTTTTTTCTCAAATTCCTTCTGTAATCTAGCTATCAACGATCGGACTGTACACTCTAACTGGACAACTAGTGACCATCGGGCAATTTCTTTCTCGGTCTCCATACCTTCTCATCCCTCAGATTCGAATATCTGTGTGCCAGATTACGTTCGCTTCTCAATTAATAATATTAATTGGGACATATTTGAATACTCTGTAAATGCTGATTTCTCCAAACTGACTAAC
Organism: Mastigoproctus giganteus; assembly: GCF_048544385.1. Classification (NCBI taxonomy): domain Eukaryota; kingdom Metazoa; phylum Arthropoda; class Arachnida; order Uropygi; family Thelyphonidae; genus Mastigoproctus; species Mastigoproctus giganteus. The sequence goes on from NC_143578.1 coordinate 66,827,700, forward strand.
TCTCATTTCGACGCTTTCTAAATTGAAACCTCAAAGTATCTGTGTTTACTTCAATCTGTCGAGGTTAATCTTGTGTACAGTGTTTAATTTTTGTATAGTTATATAATATCTCTTTTTTCTTTATTATTTTTGGCTAGAGTCTCTGACTCGTACTTTGTCTTCTGCTGGCTGGTAACCACTGGTCTACCTTCCTGTGGTGGTGGCGCATTTCCGACCAGATGATTCCGGGTAGCCAACAGCCAGCTCTTTGGCCATTTCTGCAGAATCCTGTAATTTAAAAGTGAAACGAGGCGGAGATGAACTAACGTTCCAGGAGCCGCCCTAGACAAATACATACATACACTTACCTAACAGCGAACAAGTTCTCCTCCCTCGATTTAATCCTCAGAACATTCTTAATTTATCGTGTCATGAGGTGAACCAGGTGTCGATACGTACCATAGGATGTTGATCCAATTTGACTCACTTGTTTTGACAGTTTGTGCAAGTTCGATGGTTGTGGATCTCTACTCTGAACTGCTCATTGAAGCTCATTCCACAAATGCACAGTAGGTAAGGTTACAGTGGACTCAGAAACAATACCGGATAGTAGAGGAATGAAGAAATGTTGCCTCTTCTGACGACTTCCGTTTTCTCTGTTTCACTGTGATGGGAGGACCAGAATATGATGTAAACAGCATGCGTCCATAGATCTATCCGACCGCTTACCAACAAAACTTGCTGGAGTAATGGTGTGAAGAGCATTTTTCTTATGCACAGTGAACACCGTGATACTGGAGGAGCAACGTTTGGACGGCACAGGTTATATATAAATTGGTTTCGATATGACTCATTCCTTAAATGCTGCAGTCCGTTAGAAGGTGAATGGATCCTTCCAGCAGGATACTGCACCATCTCAGAAGGCTAGAATTCTGTACAGAAGGTTCCAAGAATAAGAAAGCGAATTCAGCGTACTGCGATGTAGAGCCAACTTATCTGATCTGAACAGAACGTGCCTCAAAGTAGCACCCTGTAAATTTGGATACCTGGCAATACAGCAGTGTAGTACAGAAGTGTAAGACGCCTCCGTAGCCAGGTAGGAAGGAGCAGCAGTGTGTAACACACGCTTCTTGATTAGACCGGGGTTCGAGCCCGTCACCACCAAATACGGAGGATGCGGAAAGGTCAGGGAACGACCACCGCACATTCTCGGAGCAATATGGCCTTAGTTGCTAATGCTCCTAAAAACCAAGTAACAAACATAACAGAAGTGTAATATTGCGCTTTCAAGTAGTTTGTAAGCTGACATTACACTGAAGAACTGATACTGAAATTCATATTCGCATATACACGGTATAACTAATTACGGATACAATCCAATTTAAACGAAATGTCTCACATAAATGAACAGTGAAGAGTTTGATGTAGCAAAAAAAAAAAAAAAAAAAAAATCAGACAGAAATTCCCACACGTGCAGGCTGTGTAAATCAGGAATTTTATTTATACAATAATTTTCATTTGTGATAACAAATAGGTAGAAATTTTTTATGGGTAATTTTACAAACCGTGGCCAATTTAGTCATTATGGCTGGTTTTTTCACAACAGTTTTCACACAGTTTTCACTTCATAGAAGACGAAATGACATTCATTTTGGGGTAAGATTTAATAACGGCTTTAAGTTGATGAGTTGGTTGGTGGTGAATGGCGCATTGGCAGCTACGGGTTCAAGGGATTGATTACTCGCGAACGGCAAGGGATGTGAATGGAAACCCGCACATTCAATTTAATATTTTAAAGAGCCTGCGAAAGTTTTAATTTCATTTTATTTATTTTGTTAATACTTTTCCGATTCAACCCTAAAGTCACAATTTGATTTTCCAGTCTGCCCAACAAGTGTGCAAAAATCAAACAGAAGCTGAAATGTCATAATGCCGCAGTAAAACTTTCCTTTGTTCGGTTCCAACACAAAAAAAAATAATAATAAATAAAATAAAATAACAAGAAATACCGACAGTACTGGGACACACAAACAGTAACTTGGTAAGAACATGAAAGTGAGCAGATATGGGAAATACATGTTGCCTATTTATTTATTTTTTAACCCTAGTACAACGCAGTCTACCGGCCGATTACAATGTGCATTCGTTATCTTAACAGGGCTGTAATAAAAACATCAGAATAATTTCATTTCCCACAATACATCAATCCTTGATCTGTTTCCAACTAAGTTTTACTTTTTGTTTTATTTTATTATTCGCTCTTTTTAATTGCAAATCCTTAACTCGCCCGGCAGTGATCTGAAAATCTCAAATGGGGTTCAGATGTGGCGTAGTGTTTTGTGGAAGGAGTCACCAGTGATTCCCCACATCTGCGTCATGGTACTTTGTGAAGAATTACAGAACCTCTGTAAAAGCAGGAAACGTGTAGTGTCTGGTTTGTGTCAAAATGATGTTATGTTCTGTTGTTGTCGTGTCTCTGGCTGCTTGGCCGCAAGGCCCCTAGTGGAACCCCACGTTTCCCGCCACCACCACTGGGAGGTGAGCCAGACTGCTCACTATATTCTGGCTGGCCTCTGCCAGGGTCGCCTGAGCTTCCTGACAGAGACAAAAAAAAAGTTTGGAAGGAGTGAGTAAGGAGTTAGTGAAGAAAGGTGGGGTACAAAGTAGTTAAAAAAAAAACAGAGGGAAGAGTGGGGAAGGGGACTGTCTACAGGCGGAGAAAAACATGGGAGACAGATGCTCCCATGGGAGTGCTATATGAAGTCCACATGGCAAGTATGAATCCTAACCCCAGAAGGGGTTAGCATAACATCATAAAAATCCACAACGGAGAGCTCGCCGTCAGCAGATCCTGCTCGGGAGAGACGGCCCGAGTTTGCATTTTTCCAAGGTTTGCGCTTAAATTCCACCTGGGTGAGAAGGAATTGTCCAGATCAGCAAGGAGAGGAGAAGAGAATGGGAGCACATCAAGTGATGACTCAGAGAAGGAGGCTGGGATTTTATATGTAACTGCGAGCTGGTTGTTGGATGGTTTGTGGAGGAGTTGATGTCAGGATAAGGCGTCTTCGCTGGAAGAGAGACAGTAGTTTCCTGGAGTTTCCTTTAATTCAAATCACCAAGTGATCAGTATATGCACAGGGTATATAACCCCACTTTTGATTAAGTAACTTGTCTATCTCGTAGTTCCACAAGTGAGGAGCAATACCATCTAGTCATCGTTTCATAATATGTCCCTTCAACAACCTTTCTCTTACTCATTTAAAAGGAGAGTAAAAGACAGTAAAAAATAAAAAGAAAACACGTCATTCCTTGGATCAACGACAACCCCACGGAACTTTTTATTTTTTGTCTGAGCTGAGTCGCGAAGTGTATTATTTGACGCCACAATACCCCATCCATGTACACCTTGTTCAATGCAAATAGTGTTCACTGCTCGTTTGGAGGCGCACTATGATCTCCGTTGTCGATGCGCCAATAAACACCAAAACAACAACAACAACAGCTCGTTTGGTAAACTTGGCTTTTGCATCGATATACAGTGTGTCTCAAAAATATTGGTACAAACGTTTAGGGGAGGTAGGTAACATCTAAAGGAATGTGAATCGCGTAGGAACCCATAACCGGAAACGTCACGGGAAAGTAGTTTGTTTTTTTGTTTGTTTTTTAGTTAGTTGTTGGCGCATCGGCTTCTGTGGCCATAATGCACCTCCCAAGGTTTTTGCAGTACTCTGATCCAAGCCTGAGGCGGGATTCGAACCCGTGACCTTTGGGTTGCCAGGCAGGCACTTTACCTATCCGGTCGGCCAGGAAAGTAGTAGCAGAAGCACAAGAAGTAGAAATGACACAAGACAGTAATTAGTGGCAAACATTTATTTGACATAATATTAACAATGGAGTACGAGATGGATGCATTTCATGATGATACAACAGATGCTCGAAGGTTCCACCATGAGACGCGATGCATGCGTGACACCGACGTAGCATGGATTGGCGGATACGGTCGAACACATCTGGAGTTTCTTTGACAGTAGCAGCAGCGCAGACGAGTCTCGCCACGAGATCTATTTCCGTCTCCACTGGCGATTCATACACGATAGATCTGAGAACCCTCCACACAAAGAAATCGAGGCTCGATAAATCAGGTGAGCGTGGGGGGCCCAGGCAACGGGTCCACCACGGCCAATCCATCGAAGCCCAAAACGCCTGTTCAAATGGTCACGAACACACCTTACATGGGCAGGCGCCCCGTCATGTTGAAACCAAATGTTGCGTCTCACATTTGCTGGAACATCGTCAAGTAACCCTGGTAGAACTTGTTCAAGAAAGATCCGATATTTAGCGGAGTTCATGCGGGATGGTAACAGGAATGGGCCGACTAAGCAGTCACCGACCATACCTGCCCACACATTTATTGCGAAGCGATTTTGTGTCGCATGGGGGCGCACAACGTGTGGGTTGTCGTGAGCCCACACATGAGCATTGTGATGATTGAATAAGCCTTCCCGAAAGAAATCAGCCTCATCCGTGAACAAAACATAGGCTGGAAAATTCAAGTCTTGAACACTTTCTTGGAGAAATCATTGCGCAAAAGCTACACGTGCAGGATGATCTTGGGGGAGCAGTAACTGAACCCTTTGCAGATGAAAGGGGTGTAAGGAATCGTCGTGCCAGACACGCTTACACTGCATTGAGACACTCCTAAGGCATAGGCAACGGCACGTGTGCTGGTAGTAGGATTATTCTGGACGGCATTCAACACACTTTCTTCCATGGCGGGAGTTCGCGTCGAACGCGGTCTGCCGCAGTACTCCTATTACCTCTAAATGACCCATAATTGCACAAATTTTGATGCACACGCGCAAACAAACAGTGGTTCGGTACACGTCTGTCTGGGAAGCTTTCTCCATAAATTCGTTGAGCGGCTCATCCATTGCCCTCTGCTAATCCATACACTAGGTGCATGTCTGCCAGCTCACAGTTCGGGTATCGATGCATGCTCTTCGTGCGGCGACTACTGCTTGAATGAGTAAACCAGAAATTCTCCAGCGGCACATTTCTTCTTATTGCAATGCTCCCTTCCATCCAGAGAGCTTTACTTGTTTTTGCGATACTTAGAGAGGGGGAGAGTTAATAAAACCTACTGCTTCCTTAGAACTTTCCAAGTACCATCCGCAATACATAACGGCATTCGAACAGCCATGAACTGCTTATTAGTTTGGTGTATTTGAGTTTTGTGTTTAATTAAAGTTGTAAAAATTAACGTCAATCAAGAAAAACATCGCATCCCATTCAGAAAAATACATAATTAGTGGTGGTAAGGAAATATTCTTGCGACCCACAAGAACCCAAACAACCGTCACCATTTTGTCTGTTTTGGCCCATGGCCGAGAAAAAGGTTGGACGCCGCTATTTAATGCGTGGTCCTAGTGTACACTGGGATGGCAATAAACAATGAAAACTTGAACAATATCTATCATTGTTTAGTTTGCGAAAAAAAATGTTTTGTTTTAAGTAAGTTCAACGGATGAAGCTCACAAACACAGAGCATTGTCCTTTAAAACAATACATTCAGGTATTGTTTGTAAAAGAGTGCCAAAGCATTCAGATTAAATAAGATCGACTGTGCCGGATATATGTCTATGATGAGTGTTAAATACGTTAACAGAAGTATAGTTTGTCGATAATAAAGGAAGGAACGAAAACCTAAGTTAGATTCAGTACAAAATGGTGGCCAAATTCGTGAAGGATTTTATATTCGACCTTAGTATAGCAGAATGCCAGTGTATTCGAATGATAGAAAGTTCCCACAAGGTAAAGTATGATAAAATCTTAGGTAGGGGAGGTTTCGGAGTCGTAGTTTGTCTTAAGCGAGAAAATGTGGTGCACACGGCACTAAAGATTACTTCAGAAAACGACGTAAACGAAAAAACTTTATGGCAATCACTCAACCATAGAAATATCCTAAAACTGAGAGCTTTTGAATCCGTCGAAATCTCTGGGAAGACGTATTCTCTATTTTTTACTGATGTGATGATAGGAGACCTTCGCCAGTTGCTTTATAGTAAAGAATTTCAGCAACGCGCAGATATTTTTGTCCAGATGAAAAGAATTTTTAATGATGTTTTGTCAGGACTTCAATACCTGCACACCAGCAACATATGTCATCTAGACCTGAAGTGCGACAATTTACTGCGAGATAAAAATGGCCTTGTTTTAATCGCTGATTTTTCAGGGATAGATTATATAAAACCAAATAACCGTATGATAAGTCCATGCTATGTTCCGCCAGAGGCTGTATGTTTTAAAGAAGGCAACGGAAGAATGGCTGATTTGTGGCAGTTTGGGCTTCTTACATTAGATATCCTCTTTCGCCATGCCTTTTCCCAACGGTACGTCAAAGTAGAAAGCCCGGACATGCATACTTCAATAGATATTGTTAATGAAATAAAAGAGGAATACTCCACTCTACCTCCATGGCTCGTACTTTACCCCAAACTGGTTGCTACTAAAAAGGACATCAAAAGCACATTGAACTTTGTCTCCCTTTTCACCAGGTATTATCCCAACGAGCGGGCAACAGCCGATTATGGACTGAACTGTGGGTATCTGCAGGAAACAGGTAAGTGACCTATTTCATTTGGCGCTAATTAACCTCTTCCAACTAATAAGGTTGATTTAATTTCAGTCTGAAAGTGCCTTGAACAATACCGCGCCGTAAGATACAGTATCGTTCGCGGCACTTGCCCGCTTACTTAAAAAAATTCGCTTACATACCACCGGAGGCTTAAGTACACATGCGCAAAAGCCGCCTTCACTGCTAGATTTGTTTGGTTGCGCAGTGGTTACGATCAGCGCCATTCCACACTGTGTGAAAATGGCAAAATTTCGTAGAAGAGGGCACGAATTTTTATGAGATGCTTTCACAAAGTTGCCACGTTAGTCATTATTGCTAGAGGGTGGTATGATTTTTATTGTCCTCCGGAATACTGGCGTTTTTCTTTAGTAAAACTAGGAACCCTAAGATTTGCACGCGCAGAATGATGCGCATGTTCGAACTCCTAAAATCGAATTATTTGATTGTTCCTTTGAGTTTAGAAATGGGCTTTGACTGCACCATTATTCTCAACCCACACTCTTAGCATTAGTTCTGAACTTGTCTTTTCTGCGCATGCGGTTATTCCGTGCAAAATACCGTCTGTTTATATTACCAAAGTTTTTAAACTGTCCTTATGCTTTCTGTTATGCTGTTCTGTATAAGTTTGCCATCATCCGCTTATTGATAATAAGCAGATACCTCTCTTTGTTCCTCAGGTTACATACCTTGGAGTTGTATTAGATCAGGATTGGCCAACTTAATTTGTGATGCGATCTACTTTTTTCCTTCAAAATGTGCCGCGACCTATCATCGCAAAAATTTCATTGCACAAGGTGCACAAATCGAGGGATGACTGTATATTTAAAATTCGTCGTGATCGACCAAAATTAAATCCGCGATCGAATCGTTGGCCACCCCTGTATTAGACGACAGTTTTACTTTTACTGCCCACGTAGAATATTTGGCAAAAAAGGTTAGAAATTTTACAGCGTCCATAGTTAAGACTCGGGGTTGAATAAGAAGGTTCTTTGGCTGTATTATAAATCCATGTTTTTGCCTATTGTGTCTTAGCTTCATCTATTTGGTTTAGGCGGGTCTAAACTGTTAATTTAGAAATAAAATAAATTCTTTGCAGAGAACCATGTTATTCCAGATTGCAAGGAAGACCAAAGAACCAGATTGCAAGGAAGACCAATGGTGTCCTATCGATGATTTATCGAACAATTGCTAGTAGAGATAAGGACGCCGTAATCCCGTTATACAAGGCTATTGTTAGATCACACTTGGAATACTGTGTTTAGGTAATGAGACCGCACCTAAAGAAAGACATTGTTCTTCTTGAAAGGGTCCAAAGACGGGTAACTCGCCTGGTGAGATCGGCAAAAGGACGTCCATATGTGTAAAGACTTCGAATGTGGGTTGCACATCTTGGAAACTAGGCATCTTTGAGGAGACGTGATTGAGAGGTTTAAGGCTCTGAGAAGCATAAATAAGATGAATGAGGACGAAATCTTCACGGTTTTAAATGATCAGCACTATTTACCACTCACAGCTTGAACCCTGGTCAGTCAACGCACGTGTACTTATGCACCACTAGGCTAACCACGGTAGCGTGGTTAGCCTAGTGGCGCATAAGTACACGTGCAAGTGGTGCAAAGGTAGCGAGGATTGTGTACTATACCCATTGAGGCGAGTTTGTCGTTGATTGAACCATGGCTTGTAATACGGAATGTCGCGTACAAACCCGGATTAAACCATGGAGGAGGCTTGGGATAGAGCTGGGCAACACTTGGTAAGAATATTTTGATTAGAAGGATACTGCGCTGTATAGTGATGAGCTTCCGTTGATTCTTTGCGAGAATGGTTCGCGGATATCAGACTCCACCACAGCATGTTATGATGGGGAGAAAAATGTCTCTATATAGTAAGGCAAGAGTGCAACGTTTTAAGCCCCAGTCACATCTGATGATGCTTACGACCATGGCTGTGTACTTTCTTACTTTCTGATGGAGATATGCCAAGTGGGAAACGAACGTGAGCTTAGAATCCAGGATTACTGTGAGGTACTTGATTTCTGTTTGAAGTTTGATCGTTCTGCCCGCTATCTTCACAAGACAGAGTGAATATGGCAGAGCTCCAACTAAATCAGAAAAAATCCTCCCAAATAGTTATCACGGTCACCAAGAACCCGGGGAAAATGATATTTAAACCGTAATGAATGGCAATAAAATTACAAATGTTTCGTCCCACACGGATCTTGGTCTCTTGGGTCGAAACCCTACTTTCCAGGACCATTTCATATACACAAAAAAGAAAACATATGGAGTCTTCTGGGCGCCCGACTGGAGCTTGTTGGATGTTGAAATACGTCCCTCATATGCAAATATATTGAAAGATATGTCACGACCACAGCTTTAGGCGCGTCTGAGTTATGGTCCTCAGCCCTATCAAGTATTGTAAAGACATTTCTGACAATTGAATGTTGGGTTCTGAGGTAGTTGAACAGGATCCCTGGAAACCAGTTAACCATCTCTAGATATATTCTACATGCAAACGTGACACCATGGAAAATCAAAATTCTGGAAAAGAACCTAATCATACTTGGCAAACTATTGTAACTAAGAGGACTGATTCCCGCAACGTGTAAGAAATCTTCTCAGCCTCAAGTACCCATCCAAGAAAGCGACAAAAAGAACGTTACGGGTTACTTTTATGCTTTAGAGATACACTGTGCTGCCACTTTATTGGGTACACCCCTGCTGTGCACACAAATGGTTTGTCCCACAACGTTGCAAGTCACATGACCACAGTTGTAGATATAAATGCAGCAGAACAACCTTTCTAGTATCAGTTAAGTGTACAACCCGTAGCAAGAATGGGGAAAATGAGTGACCTAACGGACTTCGAAGGTGGCATGGTAGTAGGTTCAAGACGTGCTGGACAAATCATCTCTGAAACGGCAGTTCTCCTGAACTTTTCACGCACCACAGTTTCAACGGTGTATAGAGAATGGTGCAACGAACAGTAAACGTCCTCGCAACGGCACTCCCGTTGAAGAAAATCACTTGTTGATGAGAGAGGTCAGAGCAAGATGGGACACTTCCGTAGCCAGGTGGGCAGGAGCAGCAGTGCGTAAGCAGCACACGCTTCTTGATTAGACCGGGATTCGTGCCCGTGACCACCAAATACGGAGGATGCGGAAAGGTCAGGGAATGACCACCACATATCCCCGGAGCAATATGGCCTTAGTTGCTAATGCTCCTAAAAACCAAATAACAACAACAGAGGAGGATGGCTAGAATTGTGCAATCAAACGGACGGGCCACAATGTCGCACATTACGTCAGAAAACAACCTTAGTGTGCAGAACAAAATATCGCAACGGCCGACTAGTCGCACTTTGTCGCGAATGGGCTACAACAGCCGACGGCCACATCGCGTACCTTTGTTATCAATGAAGAACAAGAGAGCACAAGAGAGCCTCCTGTGGGCACATCAACACCAGCACTGGACTATCGAGGATTGGAAAAGAGTTGCTTGGTCTGACGAGTCGAAGTTCCTGGTGCATCATGTTGATGGATGGCTCAGAATTTGGCGAAAACAGCATGAATCCATCAGTGTTATGGTGTGGGGAATGTTTTCTTTGCACACGTTGGGTCTATTGATACCCATATAGTTTCACGTCTGAATGCGCATTGCACCTAAACATCGTTGCTGACCAAGTGCATCCGTTCATGTTGACAGTTTATCCTCCAGCAGGATAATGCCCGTTACACAAATCCCGAATCACTATGGAATGGTTGCAGGAACCTGGCGACTTTTTTTTGCTGTAGTGGCCCGCTCAGTCTATGGATCTCAATCCTATTGAACATCTTTGGGATGAACTGGAAAGGGCTGTTCTCTGCAGGCTTTCACCTCCGTTGAATCTCAAAGAACTGTGTGACCCACTCATGTCTGCATCGTACTCTATTCTTGCGCAACGTTTTCAGCATCTTGTTCAGTCCATGCCTAGACGAATTGAGGCTGTTTTGAAGGCTAAAGGAGGCCCAACACGCTACTAAGTAGGTGTACCTAATAAAGTGGCAGCACAGTGTATGTTCCTAGCAAACTTATACAACAAGCTGCAAATTTACCCAAACAAACTAATGTATGACAAGAAATATAGGAAGAATATCCTGGAAGACTTGCATCGAAGCTCCGACCTTTAGTGAATCCAGACTAAGGATTCACTAAAGGTCGGAGTTCATCACGTGCCTTCAACAGACGCATAGTTCACTGTATTTCAAGAATTTGGTAGTCTTTTTAATAGATTGTAAACTGAATTTATATTTGTAAACTTAATTAATTTTCCTGTATATACACAGACTTAAGTTTTTTCTCCCTCTTGCAAATATATATACCTATACCATGCCTACTCCGGGCAAGCGCATTGTCACACATTATCTATTGTCCTTCTAATGTATGTATTTTTCACTTGTAATTCTATGTGAACTCTTCTAGCTAACCAAATGTACAGGGGGTGAAATCAAGCGTAATAAACTGAATAATAATAATCTTGATTTGAGGAATGAGGTCCCCCCCCCCCGAGAAGATACTGAGTTACAAATTAAACAATTTCTCAAGACTCTGCACAGTCCTGTTCCCGGTTGTTTCTAGTGCTGCCCTGGAAACCCAGGGATCGGGATCATAAGTTCATCTGCGAATGCCTGGGCTGTGGTAGGCCCCAAGTCAAGATTGTGAAACTTGTCCATGACCAGTTCCAGAAGAATGGGCCAAGGACAGAGACTTGCGGACAGCCTCTGTAGACAGTGCGGGACACCCGACGATAGGCGGTTGTCACAGTGACTTTACTGTTACTTAGGTAATCCTGGATGCATGGATACAGGTTGTCAGTTGTGCCTACCGCTGGCGTCTCAGGATGTTTGTCCACCAGAGCTGATCAAAAGCCCCAGCGATTACCAAAAAATAGAGAGAGAAAAGAGAGAAAATCTTTATTGCAACTAAATGAATACAATGTACATATATAGATTTAAGTGAAGTTGCAATTGTCCCATCACGGCCAACGGCCAGGGGCTCACATCAGAATAGATAATAGATAATGCTCACATCCGCATATATAATGGATAATGCACATTCTAAAATTAAAAATGTAACATGTAAACATGTCATTACACTTACTCACATTACACAGTATTAACTATATTTACAAGTGACATCGTACGGTTATATTTACAATAAAAATATTTTATTTACAATAAAAATATATAATATACATGGATGGCACTTCTCTGTCAAACGAAATTTTGTCGTGGCACAGGAAAGCTTGGCAGATGGTGTGGAGGGTGCACGAACTTGTTCTCGTTCGATTCTGGGATTGGAGCGAGCCGCTAACACTTCATTCCTGTAGGTTTTATTGCTGCGAAATCTCTGCAAGTCAGCTTCGAGGTGCCGTAGTTCCGGTAGCATTTGGTTTGGGAGGAAGCGGTCTGAGATATGAAGCCTCCGATTCCTCGAGCAGAGCATCGGGGTTGACCGAAGTTCTGGCTTGGGTATTCGCCAGTAACACGAATCCCAAATGGACGGTGTTGAGATCTGACCCATGATCATTTTAACTGTAGCTATCAGTCGTTGTATTTCAGTGATGTCAGGCAGTCGCTGCATCCCCAGTGAGGTAGCTAAGGCTGTAGTTCTGTTCTGTGGTGGTGGGAGACAAGCTTTCCAGCTAGCCCATTTAAGTAGCCAGAATTCTGCAGCGAGGATTGGTTTCTTCGTTGTAGTAGCTGCCGATGTCCACACTTCAGCAGCTTAGAGGAGTGGAGAATAGATTGCTGTTCTGATGAATTTCTTAATTACACGTGGCTCCTTAACATAAATTAGTTGTTGTTTAGCTAGCCATCGGAGAGAGGCTGCTCTGGAAGTGAGCTTGTCTACATGAGCATGAAACTGGAGTTTTGGGTCAAATACTATTCCCAAATCCGCATGTGTAGGAGTGGCAGATATTACAGTTCCATCGAGTGTTGGGGCTATTATTGTAGGGGTTGGTCTGAGAGAGAACACCATTAGTTTTGTTTTTTGTGGGTTGATCGAGAGTCCATATTGTTTGAGGTAAGAGGCGACGTTGAGGAGACTATCATTAATGTTTGCTGTAGCTTCAAGGTGATTGTTGGAAGCAATACGCGTTAGAATGTTTATATCATCTGCATAGGTGATGATTTTCTCATTGTTACGGACAAGAGGCGCAATGATGGCTGTAAATAATAAACCAGATAGAACTCCTCCTTGCGGAACACCAGCAGAAATTGCCTTCTTGTGCGATTATGCATAGTCATCGACTTGTAGTACTCTATCATAGAGGAGTGATGCTATGAACCAGAGGATATTACCTTGGATTAAATAGTGGTCTTCCAGTAAGCGACACGTTGATGGCGTCAAAGGCAGCTTCACTATTCAGGTACGTGACTGCGAGTTCCTCTTGCTGTTCAAAGGCGGACAATATATTACATGTGGTTGCAAGGAGGTTCGTCACTGTGGATCGGTTTCGGATTGCATAGTGGACCTGTGGTGGCCTATCTTCAAGAATCTGATTCATTAAGGTGGGCAGCATAGATTTTTCCAGATTTTCAGGAGCGTTGAGGAGTTAGATATCGGCCGAAAGTGCCTGGGTAGAGTGGGGTTTCGAACTTTTGGATGTGGTCTGACAATGTAGCTATTCCAGGCTTTAGGAAAATTTGTTAGAATTCCGTTGAAGATGGACTTGAGCGGTTGGAGAATAAACGGACTGAGGCATTTTACCATGAATTGCGTGCGGCACTTTGTCGGCCCCCGCGGTTGCTGTCGCTGGAAGGGAGTTTATCGCTGCTGTCAGCTGGTGTGTAGAGATGGTGATGGAATGCAAGATGTCTTATTGTAATTCAGTGTCGGGACATAAAAGAGAGTTTAGTTAATCTGCACGCGTATTGAATCTGGTAATATGATCTAACCATTGAGTTGGGTTCAGCTGACTAGGAAAGCTATGGGATCTGAAGCGGTATGGGATTTTCCCTTTTTGAAGTTGGGCGCCCAGGTGTGCTGTTACTGCTCGTGATTTCTCCCTATTAAATTGCGTTCGTGCTCTTGAATAAGATATCCGGTCGGAAGTCTGTTCAGTTCTTTTCCAGATCTGGTGTAGCTGCTGCTTTAACAGGAAGGCCATGTGTACAGTTGGATTCCACTAGGCTTTGGAGTAAGATGAGATCCTTATCTTCTTTGATGCGGAATATTGTGCAATGGTGTTTACCCAGTTTGTTAATAGTGTTACCGCAAGCGGGACGTCACACGTTTCAAGGACATGCCACGGTATAAGGGTGGCAGCTTGCAGGCATTTTTGGATGTTAAGGAGCTTGGGGCTGACAATGACGGCGGTTTGAACGTTTTTCCGGGCAGGTGGTCCCCGAGTAGGAATAATTAATTTTGCGTAGATAGGGTCGTGATCCGATTTGTAGTGCGTCTCAGGTGGTTCTTCAATCATACATGCTAAGGAGGAAAATAGCAAGTCAAGGTGGTTTTCTCCTCTAGTAGGGCAGTGATCGATTAGGTGTATATTTGCTGACTTCATGTAGTCAACAAGGATCTTCTTGTGGGCAGTGAGCTGTGGAGTGAGGTTGAAATCCTCGATGGCAATATGGTGAGCTGAGGGGTGAAAGTGAGTGATTGTCCAGTTGGCTGCCTCAGTAATGATATCAATTGTGGGTACCGGCGGGATATATATTACGCAGATATCTATTGTGGATGCGTTTCTGAGCAGTGTCACGGCTAGGTCTTCGAAATTTGGTGAGTCACTGTAGATGGAGTTGATCAATTTGAAGGTCGCGTCTTTGAAGAACATAGCAACACCACCTCCCCTTCTATTCCTCCTGGAGGTGAACTCTGCCACATAGCCTGCTGGTGTATCTATCACTATATTCTGTTGCTCGTGCTCAAGCCATGTTTCGGATATAGCTAAAATATCGTATTCGCCTGCTAGCAGGATTTGCTCCGTAGGCTCCATTTTATTTCGCAAGATCCTAACGTTCTGATACATTACACTTACAGTGTCAGAGCAGTACACTTGAATTAGATTTTTGGACCTCGAAGGAGGAAGTACCACATGAGGTCCTGGGTGTCTCATTGTGATCACGGTTGGGATCGGCCAGCGTAGCTTGTCGTGCTTGCTCGCAGAATTTGGGCTATGGGGTAAAATGGGGCTGTTGTCTATTGCGATGGTTGAACCCACTGTCTTGTTTTGTGTATGGCATAAGGGGCACGACCAATGTAGAGCCTGGATCTTGAGTCAGCTTCCATTTAGCGGAGTGTCCGATGCGTGCTCCGCGATGTTTCTCCTTCTGACGCTGTTGCTTGGGTAAAACGGTCGGACAATAACACCAATCGGCCAGGAAGAGGAGTTACTGATAACTTCGACGGACGTTGCTTCACAGGATAACTTGAATGAAGCGTAATTATTGCTCTTGGTAGGTAGCTTAGTGACTTCCGCACTGACGTAGAGGTCTTGAAGGAGGACGTGAGCTACTTGTTCAGGAGTTGTTAGGGGATGCAGCCTGGAAATGAAGAAATTCTTAGATGTTTTGTTGGGATGTGGCGTCATGGGTCTGAACCTAGAAGAATTTGACGTGCCTGTTACACTTGCATTTTTCATTCGCGCACCTGGTTCGTGTGCCTGTTTGACCCTTGGTGATGGAGTGTTGTGAGTGGGATGGGGCTGAGATCTAGCCACAATCCCTGATCATGTTGTTCTGATGGCCTTTTTATTAGGACGAATTTCAGCATCGTGAACTAGCGGTTCCGTGTGATGACTGATGTCACTTCTTGGTGCAATCCTCGTGTGTACCGATGGCATCATTTCTGGACTTTCTTCACGACTGCATGAATTGTGCACGTGTATAGGTTGTGAGGCACTCATGATGGCTGTGCTACGGCTGGTTGGAAGGGACATGGAATGCTCACTAGGTGGAACTTTTACTTTTTCATTTGACGTGTCAATTGAGGACCGCATTGCAGGTATATTATTGCCTTTTGCATGGGAATGCGATATTTTTTCTGTGTAGTGATCGCTTTCTGCAGCTTTTCCACAGCACTGTGAGGCACGAATAGAATGACTTATGCTGCGTTTCACATCCTCACGAATTTTGCTAGAGAAAAGCTCGTAACACTTATCGTAGAATGTATCAAACTCCGATTGTACACGTTTTAGCAGCGCAGCCTTGAAGTTACTCAACGTTGGCAACAGGAACTCATCAGTTATATGACGTTGGGCGGAACGAACAGGAGGGTTTTTATTTCGCAGCCCTATTGAATACTGCCTATTCGTTTCCGTTGTGACCTCCGCATCAGGGTACATGCTGACACTCCTTGCCGTCCAAATCGACGCGGCGGCCTCGGGTGCGTGGGTCCATTCAGTCTGTGACGCAGTGCTGAGGTGAGGGGTAGGATTGAGATCGTGCTGTGTTCCGATGGTGCGCTTGGTCGTGGGGATCTCTTTAGGGTTACTGGAATCACTGGGAGTATCCTCAGAGTCAATTAGTCCGAGGAACGGAGTGGCACTTTCAGTATCAGTGGTCGAAGTAGTTGGCTGTGTGCCCTCCGGTTTCTGAACTCGATTCACGCCTTGTGACGTCGAACCGGGTTTCTCTGGTGATATTTCAGAGTTCCTTGGGGATACCCTCCGGCAATGAGCACAAACGTAACGCTCTTTAGCTGACTTTGACATTTTAAAGATTTGTGACCGTCCAGAGCAGTTTCCGCATAAGGAGCGGCCGCAGTCACTATTGCATATTAGTATATGTTTGACCTTCTTCAGACAGGCCTGACAAGTGTGTATACAATGTTCCACCTGCATATTGCTTATTTCACTGTTACTATTTGAAGGCAGCAAATTTTAACGTTGATCCGAATTCTTTTACAGTGACTTCCACATAATTCTTTTAGAGCAGACACAAAGAATGAAGGTCACTATTGTTTGTGGGCTTTCAATTTCGTATAGGGCTAATAGCGTCAGTTCCGTCCTGCCACTGCTCAAGGCAATGTACTTTGAGGTGGTTTTGGTTGGCTGCTTCAATAAAGCTTAAGAGGTCGTCGTCGATTAATTCAATCGACGACGACCTCTTAAGCTTTATTCAATTTGTCCGGAATGGTGGAAACCGAATTGGTTTAGTGCTTGAAGATGATTTTTTTGATAGCAGGACTGTAGCCTTGGTAAAAGGAGTCTTTCAAATATCTTTCTGAGAACTGATAGCAGTGCGACGGTGCTGCTCGGGTGTATGCGGTAAAGTGTAAAGTACGTTGATGTCAAGCGACACCAGGAGTTTCTCCCATCTCCGCGTTGCTTTCATTGTGGGTGTGCCATTTTGCTGGGAAGGCCAGAGATTTAAAAGTATATGGATCTTGAATTTGCGTCGTGTCGTGTGCCGTTGTTCATCCGGTAATTTAGCCGCTGGATCCCTGCTGAGGCCCAACGTTTCCCCATTTTCGGCCCGTGGAGGCAGACAGGAACCCAGAAGACTTAGATTTATTCTGGCAGGTTCTGCCGCTTACTTTCCTAAGATTTCGGTGGCAAGGTCCTTAAAAAAAGGAATTTACATGTATGCACATGGTGTATGTATACATGCGCCATCGATTGTTGGGGTATCGCTTCGAATGAACAGGCCGCAACTGGGCGAAATTTGGTGTGGTGTGTGGGGCGTCGCTTGTATACAGATAAGTAAGGGGGGAGGTGGAAGACTGGAGGGTAAAGGTAGAAGTATGGAGGCGATAGGGAAGGTGCCCCCAGATGGACAGCTCCATACGTTTCTTCTGAGATAATTGAGGGGAGTTTTGAACGATAAGTGGGTGTCCAGTATGACTCCCAAGTATTTAAGTTCTGTGCTTAGCCGTATGGTGTTTTGGGGTGGTCTGCGGGTGTCCAGTGCTATCTTTAAGAGTATAGAATTTGTTTTTGTTGGTGAAATTTGGAGTAGGTGCAGTCTAGCCCAGTCCTGGAGAATTTCCAGGGCACGATTTGCCAGTGTTTTTAGTTGTGCTCTAGAATTAGCATCAATTGTCAAGACGAGGTCGTCCTCAAAAGCCTGCGAGCAGACCCCTTCCAGGTCTTTGTGTAGGAATTCTTCATCCATAAGGAGGTTCCACAACATTGTTCCTAGGACTGATCCCTGTGGGTAGCCTCTGAAGATTTTCCCTCTTATTTCTTTGTAGGGAGTGTTGACCTTTGTTTCTCTGTCAGTAACGTAGTTCTGGAGCACGTTGAACAGGTTTCCAGGCACCCTTGCCTGCTCGGCCACCATAAGTTATCGAACAGTCCGGCAAAATCGATGGAGATGGCTAGGAAGTATTTTTTCTCCGTTTCTTGCGCTTGAGTAATTAACTGAGGTCGTCAACAATAAATCGATCTGATTTAAACCCGTACTGGTTTGGTGAGGGTAGGTTTGCCACTTGATAATGATGGTTTATTTTTGTTAGTAATAATCGTTCAAAGAGTTTGCTAATGACAGTGCAGAGAACTAAAAAAACCAAACTATTATATTTAGGCCTCCCGAATAATTAAATTCATCTGCCGTGCTGTGTCTTATGTCTGTTAATTGCGTGTGTTCTATGGTCGATTTGTCTGTTTGCTGGACGACAAACCCAAGTTTCTGGGGAAAAAACCTTGCTATCTACGCTTGAGACCGACTAACTCAGCCACGGAGTGAAAAAAGCCCATTAAAGTTCCTCGCGTCATCGACGGAATTCGAACCCGACTTTTCCACCCGGTGTGGGGAGGACGGTGACGATAGGTAAGAACTATTGGTCTGTTGGGCCCGTGAGCGAGATCATACCCGCAGGATTTTCCAATCCTACGGGTATGATCTAGCTGTCAGACACAGGTTGAAGAGTTGGAGCAGTAGATCTGGGTCTGTTTCAGTGACGTTTTTGATGATTTCCGGCTGCAGGAGGTTTGGGCCCTGACATTTCTCTGCTGTTATACATGATGCACCCAGAATGAGTTCGTTTTTGGTGAAATGTGGTTCTTCATTCTCTGTTTGGTAATTGTCATTGTTTATGCTGGTCTGGATTTGTTCCTCCGTTTGTGGTTCTACATGGGGATGGAAGGTGGCGTCTAAGATGTTGTTTATCGATGCTTCCCAAGAGGAAGTTACGTCTCCTTGGGGAGTGACTGTGGTTGAAAGTACCTCCTCTCTGGGGGAGTTTGTTCATGACCACTTTGTACACGACACCCCAGGGGTCAGCGTTTTCCGTATTTGTCACTAGCCTCTCCCAGGATTATATTTTGTTTTTCCATATAAGGGCGGTATAGGAGTTTTGCGCCTCTCTGTATAGATTTATCAGTGCTTCCACCTCTTGTGCAGGCCATGACCGTCTAGCCCTTTGGAAGCTTGTCCTTTTATTCTGTACTTCTTTGCGGAGTTGTTGTCATTCGTGGCTCCACCATGACACAGCCCCTGATTTGATTTCGGCCGTTTTCTTTGATCGAGATGTTGGCAGTCTCTGTAACGATTCTCGTGATGGTCCTTTGTAGGTCATCAGGGTTTCTGGCAGTGGTTAGTTCTTGTGATTTTCTATTGTTCGCTGTCAGGGTTTCTTGGAATAGTTCCCCGTTTTTGATGGGGTCTAGGAGATCCAAGCAAGTTTCTGTTGAGTTCATAGGTCAGGACCCTATGGTCGGATGTAGTCCAGGCGTTTTGGACCGTCCGATTAGTGATGTCGCCTGCTATATTTCTAGTGGCGAGGGAGACATCGATTGTAGCCTCCCATCGGAGGTTACGAAACGTTCGCAGCTGGTTTGGTCTGTTGAGGACGGCAATGGAAGAGCTTGTAATGAATTCTTTCAATTGCTGCCCATTCCTAGTACCTTCCTTGCCAGGGGCGTGGCTGTACCAGGCTGGGGATCTGTAATTTCCATCAGCCCAATAATGATTTTTACTCCTCGTTGGAGGTTGGTGGCGTGTTCCAGGTATCTAGTAGCTGTGGTGATGTCCTTACCGGGTCTGCAGTATAGAGAGATGAAGTAAAATGCGCCAAGTGTGGTGATGACTTGGGCACAGGCCGCCCAGGCCTGTGCCCATTTCGTCGGCCTTGAGCCTAACCTGATCGGTTACGGCCCTTGTAGTATTATCATTTTTACTGCCATAATCAATTCTGGATTGGTTTAAGCTCTTAATTTTTACATAGATGGGGCATTGGTTGTCTATCAGTGAGGGTGCTGCATCCAGTTTTTGGCTTTTGCAGTTAGCACATTTTGGTTCTTCGTCTTTTTTAGGGAAGTCCCTGTAATCATAGCCTTTGTCGGCGCAGTGACCACAAGTCGGGTGGTCTGGCTGCAAGTGTGGGTTGTGTGGCCAAACCTGTAGCATTTTGCAGCACCTGTAGCATTTGGTAACTATTATGTGTTTATGGAATCTGTGGCTGTTCCAGATGACAAATATTCGCGTTTGGTTCGCAAGGACTTGCAATTCTATTGGGTTAAGTTCCACAACCCAGTTCTTGGAGCTGCCTCTCATGGGTTTGATAGCGTATCTAGGCGTAATTAGGTCCTTCATGTTGGTTTCCAGTAGGGACCTCTGTAGGTTTCTGACATAATTCGGTGGTTAGTTCCTCTGGTGTTATATTGACATCCAAGCCGTAGATTTTAATTGAGGGTCCTTTCCTTTTCGGTGCCTCCGCTTTTAGCCCTGAATTTGTTATTTTAAGGTTTGTTATTATTTGGCTAGCTTCCTCTTAAGTTTCTGTCTCTATGACGATTCCTGGGTTTCTTGTTTTCCAAATTGTTTTGATTCGTGTTGATTTCAGGTCATCGGATAATTCTTTTATGAAGTGGGTTTTTATGCTTTCGCTTGAAATGGTGTCGTTTGTGGTGAGGGATCTCAGCACGACAATGTTAGGGGTAGGGAGCAGAGTGTGTATTTTCTATCATGTTTGATAGTTTCCTAATCGTTTCTGCGTATTTTGGCGCACACTGTAGAGGCGCCTCCGTAGCCAAGTGGGCAGGAGCAGCAGTGCGTAGCACACGCTTCTTGATTAGACTGGGGTTCGAGCCCGTGACCTCTAAATACGGAGGATGCGGAAAGGTCAGGGAATGATCACCGCATATCTTCGGAGCAATATGGCCTTAGTTGCTAATGCTCCTAAAAACCAAATAACAAACAAACAGTACACTATTGCATTTTGTTTGCGCCATATTTCAGCTTGCAGCTTAGTCGTCGCTCTCTCACTTTCTAAGTAGGTATCATTCAGGAGTGCTTCCAGTTTGTTAAAGAGTGCTAAAATCTGGGACCAAAGTCCAGTGGACACCCTGTTTGTGTGGTCTCTGTATAGGGTTTCCAGTGTTTGAGATACAGTGATACCTAGTTCCCTCGCCTCCGTCTGGGAACGAGTTTCCTCTCCGACCTAGGAACAGTCTGTTTACGGTGGTTTTTCCGCTTTGTTTGAGGGACCCCTGATTGGGTGTCCTCCATTTCCTCTGTTTGGTCGACGATGGCACGATCGTCATTCTGACTTTGGGTCATGGAATCCTTGTTTTTGTCCGATTTCCCTCGATTTCTATGTAATCCGCATAACCGGTTGCGAGTACTGTGTGCTGGAAGGTTGTTTAAAATGATGGCAAATGATGCCCACCACAAGTCCGTGGTTAAATTAGGAGGCTCACGGTGAGCTCTGCAAGTTTTGGGGATATTCCCTCTGTCACTTGGGTGGGAGGAAACAGCCAAGTATAAAATTTCCCTCAAATTTGGGGGAAATTTTATACTTGGCTGTTTCAAATTTTATACTTAGCGTCATCAAAAACCCCCAAGTATAAAATTTCCCCCAAATTTGGGGGGAATTTTATACTTGGGGGTTTTTCATGACAAAGAAAACAGTGGTGACATCAGAAATGCTGTTGGTTGAAAGATAGGGATGAAGATGGCTCCTCACCATGGACAGTTTATGGTAGAGGAGGGGGGAAACACAAAAGTCATTATTTTGGTTAAAATTACGCTGAATTCAAGCCGAAAAGGTTGGGGCCCGATCACTGCCCAAAGTTATAATCACTGTGGTACCTCCCCAATCAAGTTGACCCTATAGAATCGTGGCGACCGCGTTATATCGGTCGCCTCTCTATATTCCAAGTGTCAGCCACATGGTGATCATGAGGTCTGATACAAACCCAGAAAGTGTCTCACCACGAGGGTCCACTGAAATTGTAGAATCATTGAGAACACTATTGGTTTGAAGAAAAACACTTAAGACACATATATTCAACTAAAAACCAGGAGTGGTAAAATAACGTTTTCATCATAGTTTTCTCGAGTTTTAATAAATTTTGCATCCACGTTGGCGTTTAGGTTGAA
Source organism: Mastigoproctus giganteus (assembly GCF_048544385.1). NCBI lineage: Eukaryota > Metazoa > Arthropoda > Arachnida > Uropygi > Thelyphonidae > Mastigoproctus > Mastigoproctus giganteus. The sequence goes on from NC_143578.1 coordinate 66,849,626, forward strand.
CTGTATACGTCCAGAATAATAAAGTTTCAACTGTTTAATGAAATTAATTTCTATGAACAGAAGGAAGTAGCAATTTGTGCGTTGAATCCACTGGCGAAATTGATTGCCATACTGCCAGGGTCCGCCGCATACGCCTGGTTGAGTATTAGTATTAGTATTAGTATTAGTAACGGCCGCATGGTGCAAGAAAGCCTAGAGCTTATGCTGCACCAGCCAAAAAAAAAAAAAATCCGAACCAAACAATGATAAAAACAAAAAAAAATAAATAAATAAAAAACTAAATAATAATAATAATTAATAAATAAAAAAAAAATAATAAAATAAAATATAAATAAAAAGGAAATTAAACCTATCATCCTATGCGCTTCCCTTACCCGAAAGTACTATCCAGATGACCTTTGAATTTCCCCAAACTGTCGGCCTCTACCACCCATGAAGGCAACTTATTCCAATAATTTATAACTCGCTGGCTAAAATAAAACTTCCTGCAGTCCAATCTAAACATTTCCCCCCGTAACTTGAATTTATGTCCCCTAGTTCTAGCATCATTTATAATCTTGAAAATGTTGTCCTCATTCATTTTACTGATGCCTCTCAGAGCCTTAAACACCTCAATCAAATCTCCTCTAAGGTGTCTAGTTTCCAAACTCTGCAACCCACATATTCGAAGTCTTTCTTCATAAGTTGCCCTTTTGCCGATCTCACCAGGCGAGTTACCCTTCTTTGCACCCTTTCAAGAAGCTCGATGTCTTTCTTTAGGTGCGGTCTCCATACTTGAACACAGTATTCCAAGTGTGGTCTAACATAAGCCTTCCGGGGTTCGAGCCCGTCACCACCAAATACGGAGGATGCGGAAAGGTCAGGGAATGACCACCGCATATTCCGGAGCAATATGGCCTTAGTTGCTAATGCTCCTAAAAACCAAAAACAACAACAACAACAACAACAACATAAGCCTTATATAATGGGATTATCACGTCCCTATCTCTACTTGCAAAAGTTCGATAGATCATCGATAGGACACCATGGGCCTTCCTTGCAACCTGTTTACAATGCTCAGAGAATTTCATGTCTGACCGTATCGTAACACCCAAGTCCCTTTCCTCCAGTACTGGGTTTAGTTGAACTCCACCAAGTGAATAAGTTATTTTGGGATTACTGTTTCCAAGGTGTAATACCTTACACTTTGTTGGATTAAAGCACAGCTGCCATTTTTCTGACCATTCTTGAAGTCTATCTAGGTCTCTCTGAAGAAGCTCAGCTTGACAGTGATGACAGTGACGTTGCAGCATTAAAGGCAGCCGTATTGGCGAATTTTGGGTGCATGCGGTAATAAATGACAGGCCTGTGTGCGTCCCTGAGACGCTGATGGACAGTTACATTGGGAGCCTATCTAGAAACCCTTATGCACTCTCCGACAGCCTATAAAACTCCTTTTATATGGTGCGCTTCACGAGCTTACGTTCAATATGCCACACCTGCACCGATCCGTTATCATGGTGCAGTTAGAAAAGTGATTCATCGATCCAACTCATTTTGTTTCCACTCATCGACCGTCCAGTCTCCCCGTTCCTGTGTGCGCTATTTGCTGTGTGCATTTGTTTGTGACAAGACCAACGGCAGGGATATTTGAATGGGCCATCAGATGCGATAGAGCAATCGTAATCGTGTTCACGTGAGATCCATGTTGAACTGGTCATGCCATCCCCGTGTTGTATTCCGTAGTGTACGACTGCTTAGCTTTGGCACGTCTGTTCTGTTGTAAACAATTGGAAATCCCCTGTTACCCCTTTGGTCAACAGACGAGGCTGGTTTCACGTCGATGACCGAAATCCCCTTTGTCAAAAGTTGATTTTGATGGAAGAACGATAAAATATGAAGGTAAACTCTCTCAGACACCTAGTGGAATCCATGCCACGATGTATGCGAACTGAAATTCTGGCAAAAAGTTACCCTAAAGTTTCTAATGTTTTGGTTAGCGGGTGTATTTATTTAATTTTATTTTACAAAAGTTCTCTGTAAATAGAAGAAATTGTGACAGTAGAAATGTCAATAATGTTAAAATGCAGAGATTATTCCTGTCTATTCAGCGTTGTCCTCATTTAGAAATTGAGGAACCTTATTAAAATAAATTTACTCAGTAGCTCAGTTTGCACTAGCGTAAAGTTAATTCTACAGTTTTATTCATTTGAAATATGTGCAATCAATGTGTCATTCTAACGAATCACCTTAAAAATTGCTACATCAATGCTACCTTAGGGGCAATATTATCTTCCAAGGAAGAACCTGGTCATCTTAATAAATGAATAGAATAGAATAGAATTCTATTCTATTCTAAGTCAGACATCACCAGGCTGATATTCTGCTAACTATAATTCTGGATATTACTCCGTTTCCTAATCCAATCAATTCCCTTAGGAATTTTCCCCCAATTCAGATTCCTACTCCGTCCAAGTATAGATCTACCCTACAAGTATCCTTAGGGCTTGTAAACAATTGTCTGGAAATTTCCATTTGGCCTAACAATGAAGAAATCTAAATCCTCAACCTGTCCACGAAAGGAATGTGCACAATTAAAACGTCTAAGTGACAGGCCAATACGTGCCTCCGGTGTTCAGCCAACTAAATGTAGCTCTAGCGTTTTTAGGAATAACTCCCCGACCGGCACTTTCAGATTTCTGTGCAGGAAAACCACAATGAAGAAAACACTTAGAAAAGCAAAGAATACGCGAAATAACATTACAATTATTGGACCGCCTGATTCGGACGGCATACCTGAACCGAGGACGCCCGGAGCAGTAACCCACACAGAAGACCATAAACCACAATCTGTTGCAATCTTTGAACCCGGTAGCAAAAACGGAGATATAAAAAGTAAAAATTCAGAATTGCACGCCACTTGTATTAGCGAGATAAATAATTTAAAAAAATATATCTCGGCCAATGGGAAAAAACTAGAAAACTGGGTACAACGTCTCGATAAAATTGAGAATTTAATATTGCACAGAGAAGGGCAGGAAACAAATGGCTTTGAGACGATTATTATTATTATTATTATTATCATCAATTTATTTCTCTTATGAGAACACCCAGTTACAGCCACAGGCTAGAGGGTGAACATACATATACAACTATGTTACAAAACATACATCTATGTTACAGTTATGAAATACATAATATCTGATTTATAATTATCTGGAATATAGAATATTTCAGTTATTAATTACTTACTACCGTAAACTGGTAAGAACTTAATACCATGACAATTGAAGCATACCTTTTGCTTAAACAGACACAAGTGAAAGTTTCACCGTATTTACATAAACACAAATATTTACAGCCAAACAACGTACAGCATTTGTAACCACAGGAATGACTGCGATACAGTAGAAAAAAAAAAAAAAAAAAAAAAAAAAAATTGAAAGTTCAAATTTCCAGCAGTCGTCTTCTTCTGTGGGATTAGAGTTGTGTAGGTAGGACAATCCTGACATCTATTTCTTGATGAGGTCGGGTTTCCTAAATCCCAGTGGCTTGTGTCTGGCCGAACAAGGTGCTGGAACTGTATCCTTAATTACATCTGTATTTGCAAGTAAGAGTTTCTGAGAACTTCCTTTCTGTAGGATTTGCAAGTGCAGAGCTTTTCAGGATTGATATTGAGGTTGTTGAATAGCTGGATGGTGTTTGCTGGAAAGAATCTTCCGAGGCTATCTAACTGCGTAAATGCCGATTTCAGTTGTGGTTTATTTTCTGCAACTCTTCTTGGTTTTTCGCCGGGTATTTTTATCCACTCTCGGGCTTTCGGTGCGTCCAGTCGTCCCGTTAAAAGCTGAGCGAGGGTCATTATGTTCCTTGACGTGATTGTTTGTCTCCAGGGTGTGACCTCTAAATTGGAGTATAGTATAGCTCTTGAGATGGTAAAAGGTTTAGCTGAAATTCTGTTCAGCCATCTCAAGAGCCAGTATTCGAGTCCTAGAAAGGCTTTGATACTGCATTCGGGAGCTGAAGACCAGATTTGTGCCGCGTATAGGGGAATAGGAGTAACACATCTGTTGATGTATTGCTTCATCAGACCGGGGTCTCTAATACCGGTGAGCTCCTGCCTGGTTGCCCAAAGCGCCGCGTATGTTTTGTTGCGGATGTATGCGAAGTGCGGGCGGAAGGTCAGGCCTTCGTCCCACTTGAGACCAAGATCAATGTGTGACTGTGCCTTTTGGACGAGGATGCCGTTCACAAATATTGCCATTTTGTTTGGCTTTATTTTATTTGTGAAAGTCATTTGTGCCGTCTTTTTTTCGTTCAACTGCAGCCCGATACAATCTAGATACTCTTGAAGTTCTTTTATTTTAGTATTAGCCACTTGGTTGTGGTATTCAGCTGATTTCCGATCTCCTGAGGTAATAAAAAATTTTATATCATCGGCGTATGTGATGAAGTGCTTCTTGTTCTGGGCTAAGAAGGGTTCGAGGGCTATGGCAAAAAGTGTGGCAGACAATACTCCGCCTTGCGGGACACCTTTATCAACCTCATACGTTGCGCACATGTTTTCGTTTGTCACCGCAATTTGTCTGCGCCAAAGAGTGCTCTGTAATAAATGGAGGGCATTTCCTGTAATGTGGAAGTAGTCCCGCAGAATGACTATGAGAGCTGGGATGGATATGTTATCATACGCGGATGCCACATCTAAATAGACTACGTCCACCTGCTGCTTACTGTTTAGTGCTTGCTGGATCCTTAGCAGTGTCCCCATGAGGTTGGTGATGGTCGATCTCTGCGGAAGTACTGAGTGCAGGTATTCTGGCCTGTGCTTAAAGCAATGCTCGATGATGGTGTGCAGGATTGTTTTTTCAAAGATTTTTTGCAATGAGCATCCGATAGCGATTGGTCTGAAGTCTTTTGCAGATTTTGGGTTTTTTATTTTGGGGATAGGTTTTACAAAATAGCTTTTCCACAGCTTCGGGAAGTTCTCCTCCATCAAAATTCTCTGGAATATGTGTAGTAGTACATCGATGATGTAACAGCTACAGATTTTGATCATAAATAGTGGGAAATTATCTGGCCCAATTGTTGCTTTATTTGGGAGGCTGTTGATTGCACTTTTTAAGTTGTCTCTGCTAATACTGATTTCCTTTAGATGTCCATTGTTAGTGACAATCCGATTACTATTGATAGATTCCTTAAACCCCTTGATTACATCTTGTATCCTGTTATTGTTTGCTTCGCTGTCAATTTGGTTTTCCTTGAGGGGTGTTCCGAAAGTGGCTTCGGTCCATTCCTTAAAGGATGCCTCAGTCATTTTATGCGCGAGGTTTTTTTTGCTGACAATTCTTTTGCCTTTTTTTAGTTTTGCTTTAGCCATATCTATGTGTGCCCGTTTCTTCTCCTTCATGAACCGTGCTCTTTCATGTTTGTACCGGGTGTGGTCCTCTGGATGTCTAGTTCTTTTCCATTTCCTGAACAATTTTTGCTTATTTTTGAAGATTGCTTTCAACTGTGAGTTGAACCAGGGCTTTGCCCTGTCTGATAATTTAATTTCCTTAGATGCTCCTTCTTCAGCCATATGCATGAGTGATTGTGAGAGCGCTGATAAGGCATCATCAGTGCCCAAAAGGTATAGGTTTTGCCAATTATATGCCATCAGGTGTTTCAGAATGACGTCACTTTTAATATATTTTGATGAGAAAATCATCTTTGTTTCCCTTTTTGGATGCCGAACATCTTGAGGGATGTCCCGGATTCTTCTTAAAGTGGCTTCACACGTGAGCGGTTGGTGATCCGAAGTGAATTTCATGTAGCTGTTCCTCAACTTTATATCTGGGGTATTGTAGTATATGAGATCTAGGCACTGAGTTCCTCTTGTTGCTGGTGTTTTCAATTGGATCATGTTTAAAGCATTCATGAAGGTTTTAACGGAATAGCCGATACTCTTGAAACATACCTCAGAACCGGGAATAGCTCAACTAAAGAAAAGGAAGCCATACTCAAAAGGGAAGTGGGTACTCAAATATCAGATCCTGTCTCTTCCGCGCCTAGTGAGACTACCGCAGCAACCTAAGGTGCCGATTAATAATAATAATAATAAACCTGCTCTTGAGGTCTCTAGTCCTCTTGAAGAAATGCTAAGAAATTCTGACTATTTAAAGTTTAAAAAAAAATAAAGTTTCTGTTTATACTCCGGCACTACAACCAAGTCAGTAGAGTTTACAATAAATCGTCAATACAAATATTTATCGTATTTAGCAGTCACGGGCTTGAACTCCGGTCCACTCAAGGAACGCGTGCTATGCACTCTCGCTCCTGACCACTGGGCTACGTCAGGCCTTAGAATTTATCAAAAAATCGCACAAAGAAAAACTCCAAATTCCTTACTAAGAGGTGACAGATCCTCTCAGCTAAACAGACCGAACCAGACTACACACCAGTTGCCAGCTGCACAAGGAGAAATAATGCATCAGAACACCAGAAGACCAACTAAAGCGACCGTCAGAGGTTCAGAACTGAACTACAAAAAATCCAAACAGCCCAAATCGAGCTATCTGCAGCAAAACACAGCTGAAGTGAACATACAGCAGCATTACTTCCGACCAACAACGAAAAGTAGTGCAACAAATACATCTGATGGTCACAACATGCCGTTTGAAAGTAGCTCCAAGAAGACAGTTGAACCAAGAGCATGGAGGATGAAATCAGCACCTATCAGCAGTAAAGTTACTTCCAAGCAAGACAAGGAAACCTTCACCCAAGCAGCTCAGAATCGCTATGCAGTTATTGGCTTTAACTCTAACACACTGGGTATTAAAACGGTGCAGCGTAGAGGAAGGAGGGCAAGGCCCTCCAGCAATTTTATAAGTCGATTATGCCCTTAAACAAGAGTAGAACAAATTGAAACCCTTCTGAAGCAGCTCAACATACCCGGTACCCTCATAAACGTCCACACCAGGCATCGATCCTGTTCCTCTTTCCGCATTAAGATCAAAATTCCCAATATAGAAAGATATCTAAACACAGATATCTGGCCCGCATGTCTCTTGGTAATGCTATCGTTTGGCAATCATAATGAACAACCAGCGGTACAAGCGATCTCGAGACCAGAGACGGATAGCGTGCCTCTCTCTGCATAGCTAGGCAGCGAACCAGACTGTCCCTTCCAACTTACAATCATGCAGATCAATGCACAACACTCTAGATGCGTTGCTGATGATAGCAGGCTCATTGCAACAGAAAATTTATTTGATATTATTTGCATTCAGGAACCTTATGCCTCTAAGTACATTTATGGGCAATCTTCCAAAGTTATGGGATATCCCATGACTACAAGAATCATCCAGTCCTCTGCAACAGATCCTAAATCTGCCATCATCATATTCAACAACAAGCTGGATATCACTGTTTTCTCTGGCTTGTGTAATCAAAATTTCACCTGTATTTTAGTCTCTACATGAACGTTCTCGTTCTACTTACTGTCACTATATTGTCCACCATCAGCAGATATTAATTTACCACAAAGATATCTAGAACAGGTGTTTGCTACTTTAAATCCCACATATTTAATAATTTCAACTGATTCAAACTCAAAATCTTTCTTATGGTTCAGTAGTGTCTTGGACAACAGAGGTAGGATTTTCGAGGAATTTTTATTCACCCACAATTTAAATCTGCACAACTTACCCAACCAACCGCACACCTTCTCAAACGTCCACGGAGAATCAAACATTGATTTAACCATTTCAACGTCCGCCATGTCCTCGAGGATCTCTGATTGGACCATACGTACTGACTACACAAACAGTGATCACCGAGCAATCACTTTTAGGGTATCTCTCCTTCCAAATACTACAGATCCCCCTCCTTCTCCTCCTCCAAAAGATCTTAGAAGATTTTCTATCAAAACCATCAAATGGCCTTTATTTATGTCTTCAATTCACCAGGATTTTAACGTCGACACTCGCCGGTCTTTGAACCAGTTTAATGCCTCAGAATATGCATTCTATGTACAGGCTGCCTTACGTCGTGGTACAGAACGCTCCGCTAAGAAGAAAATTAACAAGCATACTACAGTTCCACTTTGGACAGCTGAACTTTTCACTCTGCCAAAAAACTACACAGCACGCAGAGGCTTTCAGCGGAGAAGGTCCTGGCCTGAACCAGAAGTCACCAGACTAAAAAAATATCTATAAAGGCCAGCGGAACGAATACGTAAATACAATTGCAAAACAAGAACTTGCCTCCTGGCAACACTTAGTTCCCTCCACAGGAAATTCTGCCCTGGGGTCTATTATATAAAATTAGCAAAAACAAGTATCACTCTCATGAAGTGTACAACACTGTAGTGAACAACGTCACAGAAACCACTAACTGGAATGACTCAGTTAACGCTATCCTGGATCGCTTGCTTCCTCTGCACGATCTCACCACAGAAACTCCAGAACAAATATCTATCAGGAATAGCAACTCAACCTACCACTCCTCACATGAAACGGATCTCTTCACTCTTGCCGAGGTAAAGCTGACCCTAAGCAAAATAAATATCCATAAATGTCCGGGTTTAGATCTTGTGTAAAATGCTGTAATTATCATATTTGCCGAAATCTTGTCAGAAATACTTCTATGTATAACAAATGTCTTACTGAGGGGATATTTCCTAATCTCTGGAAGGTAGCTTTGATCAAATTATTCACAATCCGGACAAAAATAAATCTGATCCCAAAGCATACAGACCCATCTCTCTTTTGGCAAACCTTGGCAAACTATTTGAAAGATTGTTAGCACCCAGAGTAGCAGATTTAATTGAAGCTCAAAACTTAATGTCTCCATATCAATTTGGCTTCAAGAAGGGAAAATCCTGTGAAGTCGCTTTGGTCTCTCACATATCGGCTTCGAGGGCTAAATATGAAATGGCCATATTCGTTGACTTTGAGGGAGCTTTCGATTCCCTCTGGTGGGAGAGCGCTCTCAATCGTCTTACCAAAGCCAAGTGCTCTCAGCAACTATTCCAAGTTATTAGAAGCTACTTCCAAAATAGGATCATCCAAGTAATCTCGAAACAGCAGTCTCTCTCTCTCATGGACCATCTCAAGAGGATGCCCCCAGGGATCAGTTCTGGGACCCGTCTTCTGGAACATAGTTTTGGACAGTTGGCTCACTCAAAAACCTGACAATATCTCTGCCTTCGCCTACGCCGATTATTTGGTTTTTCTAATTCCAGGTCGATCGCGTCTTCAACTAGAACAATCAGCCAATATAACTCTTTATGAGCTAATCAAGTGGTCGAGTATATATAAACTGCGAATATCTGCCACAAAAACAAAACTGATGGTTTTTAAGGGCAAGTTAAATTACAGAAGACCTCCAAATATAAAGATAGACGGAAAGAAAATCCCTTTTGTTCCTGAATTAGTTTTAATCTTGGCGTAATTTCAGATGACAGGCTAACCTTTTCCTCTCATATTAATCTCCTCGCCTCGAAGATTAAGAAGTTCACTGCAGCAATTATCGGCATCTCCAAATCGGACTAGCGACTAAATAAGAAGACTCTCTTGCTATATTATGCAGCAGTATTCGTACCAATAGCAACTTATGCTTCGGGAGTCTGGTTTCATAGAGCCGTTAATGTTAAACTCCGTTCCAAACTCATCTCCATTCAACGGATTATGCCGCTTGCGGGCCTGCAGGTCCTTGCTGGAGTCTTACCACAAGACCTGCATGTCATTTTCAAAGGACTATGCTATCGTCTAAAGCATGGAGTTCCTGCCGAGATTCTCGGCATCTCATGCAATTTTACTGCTAACATCAAAGACGAGAAACGGAGAATCTGGAATGAACCTATCAGTGTGTGGCAATCACGATGGGATTCCGGTACTACTGGTCAAGTGACCCGCTCTTTTGTTCCTGCAGTTACCTTTTCTCTCAACAAGAACGTCCGCCAGTGGTTTTCTCCTAGCCAAACAACATCGTATATACTTACTGGGCACGGCTCCATCAGCTCCAAACTATTTAAATTTGGCTTGTCTGACACCAATCTCTGCTTGTGTGGTGCTGAGGAAACCTGGACGCACATTCTGTATCGCTGCAGCCTGTACCACGATGACAGATCTTCACTACAAGCTGCTGTCAGCAACTTCTCCGAAGGAAATGAAGTGGCGCTGACTGAAAATTCTTAATCGTTCTCAGCTCTACAACAATTCTGCTCTGCTGTTTTCACCAAAAGAAAAGCAACTCTTCTCAAGTTGATCAACATCTCAACAACAAGGAACCAACCCAACACCTGCAATGTCTATCGATATTTCTTAAAACTGATATTGCCTGCCATCTACTTTTTTTCTTTTTTTTTTTTTATAACACCCACTGGTATAGCACTACCTCCAGTGGGTGCGGGTTTCGTTCTTCCTAGGACAGAAAAAGACTGCTGTCTTGTGGTTTCTGTGCCACAATTAATACTTCTAATTAGTTGCGTGATGTGATTTGCTGTGTGAACATGTTTTTTTTTTTTTTTTTTGGTAGTTGTTGGCGCATCGGCTTCTGTGGACATAATGCACCTCCCAAGGTTTTTGCGGTACTTTGATCCAAGCCCGAGGCGGGATTCGAACCCGCAACCTTTGGTTTGCCAGGCAGCCACTTTATCCACCCAGCTAGCCCGGCCGGCTGTTAACATGTTACATGTTCATTACACTTATAACATTGTAATTAACACGATTATATGTATATATCATTGTATGTATCATTATATATTGTATGATTATATGTATCACATATATATCATTGTGTATATATCTATGTATGTATGTACATAGCGGATTTGCCAGTTTCTGGCTAGGGGCCGCTTGTTGTTTTTGTTAATAAAGAATAAAGAAAGTCGCCCTTAATGAGATTTCATCATTAAGGGCGACCTGGGAAAGTGCGATAGAATGATAGTTTATCGTGCATGCCGTTTCCGATTCATTTGTTTATACTTTTATCACTGTCTTACAAGTTGTCATGTTAATTAATCAGGTTTCCTTTTTTATCATAATATGGAAATTTTCAACCTGAAGAAAAAAGAAAAGCAGTTGGCTTTAAAAATGTAGACCAGCCAAACAGCACCGGTAAATCCACTGAAACGAAGAAAAAGGGTAGCTGTATGAAGAAAGGTAAGTAGTATATTCGATTTGAAAACATAAACGTGTAGGTTTGTAGAAAATGCAAAATTATAAACACAATTTTTCGTATTTTTCACAGAGCCGTCATTAAAGATGACAAGCCAATCATTTTGTCTTAAGAATTAATAAAAGGCTCAGGCCACTAATCACGTGTGAAAAGCGATGGACGTGAGCGCCGACTGACCTTAAACCTGGGTTTTCATTTGAATGTTTTTAAAGAGCCTCGAAAAGTCCAAGAACCTAATACTCAAGGTCGAATTTTTATTTAAAGTCTTGCTGAAGATATTTCTTTATTCATTAAATTGTTTCAGTTTACATTTTGATCTGTAGGTAGGAATGTTCTAAAACGTCTTTTCAATATTTTGCTCGAACAGAGTTATTCAGCGCCGATAATAGCATTAGTAGAGGCATATGATACAAGAAAGCAAGCTCATACAGCATCAGCGGGGAAAAAAAAAACTTTCTAGTTCACCCATACATTCGTTTCAAATGTTTGTCTAGTTCTGCATTGAATTTATTTAAGCTATCAATTTCCACAACGACAGATGGAAGTTTGTTCCAGCAATCAACCACTCGCTGGCTAAAGGAAAATTTCTGCACATCTATTCGACAACTGTCTTTCCTCAATTTCAGTTTATGTCCCCATTGAGGGGGGGGGGGTCTAACAGTTGATAAAGATCTCCCAAATCTTTGGGACACCCCATAATAGCAGTATGGCAATTTTTCCACTGATCCCATTACTATTGCTTAATTTAGCTATATTAGTTTCATACTCTTCCATATTTGAAGGTTTCAACTCTAAATTGGAGGAAAATAATCCTTATTTGTCTCCCATCCTTTATTGACATAAAGGCAATGCAAACTCTTATCAGTGATGATTAGGAGGCAGTTTCACTGAAAATAATTTCTTTGGATTGCTGTTGGTTCTTCCAAATGTTCGTGTATATATGGTTCCTATCAGATATAAAAGCATAATTTGTATTCTTCCAATAATAGAAGTATGAGAACCTGTCACAAGAAGGAAGAGTCTCTGGCAGGCTGGGATCTGAATGCGACCATGTTCAGCTGCATTCTAAAACGTGTATACTCAAGAAATTTAGGGCATGGCATTTCCAAAACCACTGCACAGCCACAGATATGCACAACCCTAAATCCTACCCATTTCATGAAATGGAGCACTCCTTCAGTAACCTCATGTTGTTTATACCAATAAAAAAGGAGATGATCAGATGCATAGGGATGCTATATGTGTGCAATTCAGTGTATCTCGGAAGCTGCAATCCTGCTGGGATTTTCACTCATGACTGTGTCATGGGTGTATTGGGATTATTCTAATAATCAAATAATGTTCAGCCAACAGTAGTCAGAATCAACAAGAGGCCAATGGAGACTGACAGCACTTGTGAGGGTAAAAAAAGCTATATCCAGTTAAATAAATAATAAATAAATAACCTAGTAGAAATGTAACCAAAGAATCATTTCAGAATGCACAGCTTGTCATTCCTTGTCACCAGTGGGTATCACAGCTGATGACCAATTTGGTTCCACCTCTGTCACAAAAAACGAAAAAGGTTCAGTTACAATAGGAAGAAGAACTCTTTGTTGCAGGTTCAATATCAACGACATTGGGCAGTGGCATTTTGGAAAAACATTGCCTGGGCTAGCTAAAAAACCATGTTCCTGCTGTTTCACACTGATGGGATGACCAGAATATGAAAAAAAACTATGAATCTGTGGAACCAACCTGCACGGTACGAATGCAGACTAATGATGGCCATGTAATAATATGAGGAGCATTTGCATGGTGCTCATTGCTTATACCAGCAGAACAGCATTTAGATGTTACAGGTTATCTGGAAACCGTTTACAACCAGGCACACCCCTTTGTGGGTAGTGTCTCCATCAGTGAATGGGTTCTTCCAACAGGATAAGAAAAGTTGAGCAGATGGGCTGAGAGGTGGCAACTCAAGATTAACATTCACAAATGTAAAGTACTGCATATGGGAAGCAGTAACCACAGAGTAACGTACCAACAGTGCAGTATTACACTCAAGGCAGCGGAGAATGAAAAAGACCTGGGGAGTAATTGTGCAGTCAGATATGAAGTTTTCTGAGCAGTGCAGACAGGCTGCCAGAGCAGGTGGCTGGTTGTTAGTTTTATGGCGCATCAGCATCTAAGGCTATTGTGCGCCAAGAGAGCGAGAGAGAGATTGCTTGGTGTTGCAACTTGCTCATTTCGGTCAGAAGCGAGAGCTCACATCACAATTAATTAGATAAACTGTGATTATTATGATTGTGCATGAAAATCGTTTCTTAGAATAAATCAGTTAACTATATCTGAAAGTTGTATCAATTTGTTGTTTGTACCGAAAATAATGAAGGTAGATCGATTAAATCTGTTAGCATTTATATTTCCAAATCACTTGTGTCATTATTTTGAGAAAGATATTTCGATTAAAGAGGATTCATAACTTTTGCGAATATTGTCATGATTTGTTTGTCTTTTCTTCGTAACGAATTGAAGTTTTCTTTATCGCGAGTAGAGTTGTAATAATTTAAGTTTTTTATGAACATTTTTGTTTTATTTAATGAAATTTTCAAATCTGAAGAACACTACATCGTAAACTTTGGGGTTGGGCAATGATATTGGTACATTTACGTAAATAACGGCGTCAATTGTTTTCAGAAATTTGTTTACAGATTTTTAAGTGGAATATCAGTACAAGTAGAGTTCCAATTGGAATAATTTTTTGTTGACATTTGGCGAATCTGCTCTTCGAAAATTTCTCAAAATATTATTGGAATGCGTGATGTTTGACACCCCCTAAGACGATGAAAGTAATAGTCTTATGGTCAGATATAAATAAGAAAACTGTTTTGTTAGTTTCTAGTTTTATCTTTGAGAACATAAATTTTAAAATGTGAGTCTTTCTACTCGGATTAGATACCTCTTGAGTAAGACTGAATTTATTCAAAGTGTCCAGTGCTGTATAAGTTAATCTGTCTAGAGCAACACAAGTCTTTCCAACGTTGGGAAAGTTAGAATACCTTAATAAAATAAGTGCGGCGAAATATTTTAACGATAATGTGATATTTTCAACTTTGTTTTCTAATTCGTAAAGAACAGAATAATAATTTGCGGGAGATGGACAGAGGTAAAGCCAAACAGAATAGCCCCCCCCCCCCTTTTTGTTTCTCAATTTAATCCAATGAACTTTCAGTTTAATGAATGTTACATAATTTTCAACCATAGTGAACGTTTCATAATTTCGAAATTCAACTCCTTCGAAATAACAGCAGAGATTTGTGAGGCATGAAACACTCTCCACTCACCATCACGACAGGTGTCCCTCTGGACTCCTCATTGGACCCATTACGTACCTTAAGAAAACTGCTCAGTGTATTTAAGTACTGCACATTTTGATTATGATAATGATTATACAATTACTATACGACGATTGCTTCATCGTACATTAATAATGTTCAAATTTCTTCAGCGGGGCAGATTAGCATTCACATCGTTAACGTTTAACTTGTTTATACTGAATCTTGTCATATAAGTTTTTATGTAACTTAATCGATCATCTTTTTGTGACTAGGTACTCGTAAAGCCTATAAGACAAACGCTGAATTAGCTATCGACCACTTTGAACTTAGATTACAACTAAGGAAACTTGAAGAACTGAAGGCTAATCAGGAAGCCAAAGACGAAAGCGAAAAAATTGCTGGTAAGTGTTGTAAATGATTCGGTAACATAAAACGTAGGTGTTTTTAAAATGAAAAATTATCATTAATATGTTTTCTCATTTTTACTGAACACATCGCGACAAGCCACTCACTTTTGCTAAGAATTATTAAGGGATTCAGGCTTATAATTTGGTATAGTTAAGGGTGTGAGCCAAACTTTTAGAAGCACTTTAAAGCTGATTTTTTTTAGTTTCTAAAGAGCTTTGAAAAGTTCTTCACCTTGTTACTAGTGTTTTTTTTTTTTTTTTGTAAAATATTATTCTAATTGAATTCTAGAATGTCTGGTAAAAATATGACATTGAAAACAGTCTACCGAATATGTGTAAAATCTAATTGAAGTAGAAATTTTACAATAGAGAGGGGATCGCTCTCAGTAGGTACAAAAAGTGTTTCTGTTGCTGCACTTAAAAAAATAAGAGAAATACCGACAGGACTCGGACACAGACATATAAATATGATCAAATAAGAAATTTATGAAGCGAAGAGACCTCGATAATAAAGGTTGATAAGCTTAATAGGGCAGCAGTAAGAAATCAGCAGCAAAAACAAATTCATTGCCATTAATATGTCAATTTTTGATCTTTCATAATTTCATTTCATCTTGTTCTTTCGGTCTTTTATTTATGATTGAAATATGAGTTTATTTATTATATAATAGATTGATATTGCTAAAATGACTTGGAAATAATTTAAAATCTATAATGAGTTCAGATGTGTGAATGTAAATAATGAATAGAAATAAATATTTTATTGAGAGAGAGAGAAAGTGTAAAGTGTATTTAGTGTCTAAAGGCGCCAGGGGTTTCCCCCATCTCCGCGTTGCTTTCACTGTGGGTGTAGGACAGTACCCTGTCGAGGCTAGAGATTTAAGTGTGGATAATGAATATGTGTGATGTTATGTTCTGTTCATCTGGCCGTAGCCACTGGACCCCTGTTGAGGCCCAACGTTGCCCACACTTGTCCCCATGGTGGTAGACCAGGTACACCACTATATTTTTAAATAAGTACTCTGGCAGGTCCTGCCACCTAATTTCCTCAGATTTTATAAACAAACAGGGGAGGGATAATTCCAAGTGTGTCGAGTGTGGCATTTTAAATTTTTCGTTGTGTGGGGTATTTACTTTTCGCTGGCGACATAGGTAGAGTGTAGGGGGAAGAGGTGGGAGGCTGGAGGGAAAACAGAAATATGAGTTCAATAGGGAGGTATGAGGTATATTGAGGGTCTAGCGGCTCCTGGGATTTCTCCCATCTCCGCGAATGTTCTATGTATCGGTGACAGTACCCTGTCAAAGCCAGAGATTTAGAAGTGTGTGGGTCATGAGTAGTGTTATATGTTGTGTCCATTGTTTATCCGGCTTATTGGCCGCCAGGCCCCTAATGGGACCCGACGTTGCCCATACCTCGCCACGTGGAGGCTAGCCCGGTGTTACCAGTGAGTCAATTGTACTCTGGCAGGTCCTGCCACTTACTTTCCTGGGATTTTAGTGACTAGGACCTAAAATAAAATTGGAACGACCGCGGTTGATTTTAGTTCGCTTACATTAAAACGCTAATATGGGGTTTGACGCTGAAGGCCTGTTTCTGAAGTGCCTAAAAGGTTGGGCGAAATTTTTTTTTGGTGTATTTTAAATTTGGACATGTAGGGCTATACACTGTGCAAGAGAAAGTGCTGGGAGGGGAGAGTGAAGGCTGGGGGTGAAATAGGAAGAAGAGGGTCGATAGGGTAGGTGACCCCCAATTATTCAGTGAGGCATGCCCATGCCCCACTAGAGGGAAGGAATGGTGTGGCAGGGAAGAGAGGAGACAGCAAGCCGTCACCTCCCCCCCTGCCGGGTGTGGGAGTAAAAGAATTGCACTGCACAAGAGAGTGCAGAGCCTTGAGCCAATATGGCTCCGTCAAGGCAGGAACTTGGAGTTTCTCTATCTTCGTCGGTCTTCTATATCATCGGTAGCCTTTAGTATCCAGATTTGTCCTCAGCTATGAACACTGGTCCGGTCCGTTGTTAGTCTGTTATCAATGGCTGTGGTTCTCTTCATCATGGGAAGATCCACATCCCCATGGAGTTATTCTTGCGATCGCTGGTTTTAGATGATTAGTAGTGAGCAGGTTCCTGAGGGAGGTTCTCCTTGAGTCCTCTCCATGCGTGTTCTGTGTCTCTTTTTATTTATTTTATTTATTTATTTTTTTATCTTCTTCTTCTGTAGATGGCTATCAGTGTTTTACGCCTAGCAAATAGTTTTTGGGCATATTCCTTTAGCTCCCTATATTCCTCTAGTGAGTCCAATAGATGTGATTCCAAGTTCTTGGGGAGGTAGTGTATTGCAGTGATCAATCTGCACCTGAGGTCCTCATAATGGGTGCAATCGTACATAATGTGCTCCCAGCACTCAAGCTCCCCACAGGCGCAGCTCGGATCCACCTCAATCCCCAGCGCTGTCAGCTTGGCTTTAAAGGCCCCGTGACCAGTCAGTAAATAGGTGGTGTATAAGCCAGGTTGAAACCAAGTTGGGGGACTGGGGTACATCCTGTCGATGTTCGGAATGAATTTTCTGGTGATATTTCCCTTATTTGAGTTGGCCCAGCGCTCCTGCCAAACTTGCATCAGGTGTTTTTGCAGTCTTATCTTTTCATTTTTTTGTGGTGCATTAACGTCCACAGTATAGCCATGGTATGTACAAGGTATTCCTTTCTCTATGTGGTAGTTCATTCCCCTTCGCGTGATCTCTAAGTCAAGGAGGAGAGCCCCGGCCAAGACCTGCAGTGCGTGGGTACTGGTTGTTCTACAAGCACGTGTAACTGTCAGTAGGATGGTTCTTTGCGTTGCATCAAGGATGCGTCGGTTTACTACAGTTGCTGTTTTGGGAAACCATATTGCTGAGGCGTAAGTGATGATCGGTAGAAAGGTTGTTTTATAAAACAATGACAGGGTGCGTTGGTTTAACCCCCAGTCCCGCCTGGCGATCCTAGCCACCAATCCAGAGTATCTTTTAATTTTGGCTCTGTGATATAAGTTAGATGGTGTTTAAAGGTAAGATTACCATCCAGTATAACCCCTAAATATTTTAACTGGGTCACTAATTGGTCAATAGGGAAGGCGATCCCAGGTATATCAGTGGGGCATGCCTATGCCCCACCAGAGGGAAAAGAAGGGGACAGACTGACTATCCCCTCCCCTCTCCAGGGATGGGAGAAGAAAGTGGGCCGGACAAGAGAGCTCCGCCCAGTCCTCCATAGCGCAATTTTGCAGTGCCCCCCAGCAAGTGCAGCCCGATGCTCAGTGGTTACTGGTTGGTTGGGGGCCTAGTCGATGTATAGGTGTGCGGGTCATATCCAGTGTGGGTTCATCCAGAGAGAGAGAGAGAGAGAGAGAGAGAGAGAGAGAGGTTGGTTATTAGGAGTTTTATTATGGCGCATCAGCATCTAAGGCTATTGTGCGCCGAAAGAGAGAGAGAGAGAGATTGCTTAGTGTTGCAATTTTCTCATTTCGGTCAGAAGACAGAGTTCACATGACAATTAATTAGATACACTGTCATTATTATGATTTTGGATGAAAATCGTTTCTTATTATTACATGCATCCCACGCAGCAGGGACTTTAAAAATCATATCTGAATTGTTGTTATTAGTTGTATGTTGTAGCTCTTTTCTGAGCAGGTCAAGCTATTTCAGTTTTCGGCCTCTTTTAGCATTAGCATTAGCAGAGGCATATGATGCAAGAAAGCAAGCATATACAGCATCAGCCAAAAAAAAAAAAAAAAACCCTTCCCATTTCATCATCCATTCGCTCCAGATGTTCTGCCTTGAATTTATTTAAGCTATCTTCTGAAACGATAGATGGAAGTTTGTCCCAGCAACCGACCACCCGCTAGCTAAAGGCAAATTTCCGCACATCTACTCTACAACTGTCTTTCCTCAATTTGAATTTATGCCCTTTCAAATGATTATTCTGAGCAAGAGGAAGAATCCCATCAGCATTGCGCTTGCTCAAACCATTTAAAGCCTTATAGACCTCAAAAAAAATCACCTCGCAGGTGCCTAGTCGTCAGACACTGTAATTTGCAGAACTTAAGCCTTTCTTCGTATGAGCAACCCTTTGTTCCATTCGATAATCTTGTTTCCCTTCTCTGTACTCGTTCCAGCAGCTCTACATCCTTCCTAAAATGAGGCCTCCATACCTGTATACGTTACTCAAGGTGTGGCCTGACAATTGCCTTATACAAGGGGATAATCACCTCCTTGTAGCCGACCGGGCTAGCCGGGTGGGCAAAGTGCCTGCCTAGCAACCCAAAGGTCGCGAGTTCGAATCCCGCCTCGGGCTTGGATCAAAGTACTGCAAAAACCTTGGGAGGTGCATTATGGCCACAGAAGCCGATGCGTCAACAACTACAAAAAAAAAAACCTCCTTATAACTGCTAGAAAAATTCCTGTATATCCTTGACACCATGAACTACTCTTGCAGACTGTCTTGTCTGATACGTTACTCTGGATTTACTACTACCCATATGCAGTACTTGACATTTGTCAATGTTAAACTTCAGATGTCTGCTCAACTTTTCTTGATCCTGTTGTAGTAGCATACTGTGATCAGTGTCATTAACAACCCTGCCAACCTTCGTGTCGTCTGCAAACTTAGACATTAAGCCTGATGTATCTTCACCAAAAGCATTAATTAATACAGAAAACAACAATGAACCCAACACTGAAACCTGGGTGGGGGACTCCACTAAGAACATTACTCCACGATGAGTAATGTTCTCTGCCCATTGATTACCACTCTCTGTCTTCTCCCACTCAACCATCCCTTTATCCAAAACAGGAATTTTCCCTTATGAAAGCTTTTGGAAATTAGGTTTTGGATCTTAGGAAACTTTTTGATATTGTTGCATATGGAAGACACCTGTACAAATTGGAGCAGTATGGCATTAAATAAATAAGATCTTTATTGTAAAGTTCATCAGTACACGCAAGTGCCACGATCCTACAATACCCTTCACGGCATCATGCCAGGGGTTAACAAGCGGTAGAGATAACCTCGCCGGGACTATAATTTGAACTTTTTTATTATTATTATTATTAAAATCAGTTTATTTCCCAAGAAACCTTGGGTCACCCCGGGACGGCTCTGTGCCAGAAGGGTGTGAATACAGACTAAGGTGCGAGGAACACAATGTACAATAAACAAGGGTACATTCGTGCTCGACCCGAGACTTTTACAGGAATTAAATAAACAATAATGTACAAAATATACAGTAATATACATGATTACATGAAGACAGAATATATAATCGATACCTGCGTGTACCGATGAACTTTACAACAAAGATCTTATTTATTTAATGCTATACTGTTCCAATTTGTACAGGAGTCTTTCCACGCCGTGTGGAAAAGGTCACGGCAGACGCGATGATTTGGGACCTTTATGAGACTTTATCACGCTTCTGTCCGCGCTTCAAGCAGAGTAATTCCCGCTTGAGGCAGCCACGATGAGGAAAAGGCCAAGAAAAGTTGATTGCGTCAATAGCGATGATGCGAAGAAATGGAAGCAGAAAAGAGAGAAACGGAAAAGAGGACACGCATGTAATTTACGGACATACGCATGAGTGGATAAGTTTGTTTTCTGTGTCAATAGTAATGGGAGTACACAGTTGGAGTACTCCCATCTGACATTGATGTGTGGACATGTGTTTTGTAAAGGGCGGCTCCTAGAACGTCTGTTCAACTCCGCCTGGTATCTCTGTGAAGTACAGTATCACTACAAATGGGCCAGAATGTGAATGACGTAGGTTTGTGTGTATTATGTGTGTGTTCTGTTGTTCTGTTCTGGCCTCTTGGCTACCCAGAAGCATCAGTTACCTGGACAGATGATTCTGGGTACTCGTCCACACCACGGGAAGGTGGGCCAGTCCCAATAAAACACGTACCGTCTCAAAAGAAACCTGACTCACCTGATGTTGTCAAAAGGTGGACCAGGTTCCTCTGGGGGCCCATTCCAGAGGAAGTGGAAAAAAAAAAAAAGATCCCGTGATGTAATTAATAAAAAAAAAAAAAAAAATCCCGTGGTGTAATTAAAAAAAAAAAAAGAGAGAGAGAGAGAGAGAGAAGCTACACTAGTGGAGAGTGGGGAGACGAAAAAAAAAAATAAAAATAAAGAAAAATAAAAAAATAAAATAAATTAAAAATAAAATTTTTAAGCTGCCGTCAGGGGATCCCCATTCGTAGCCTGCGTTATTCTGTAGGAGGCTTTCCTGCGCGTGAATACTTCCATTGAGAAGTTCTGGAAGGCAGCAAGGTTCTGTGGTGTCTGCAACAGAATGTCCAGTTGATTTTCAGTGAGAGGGATGGTATTTGCTAGGTCTTGCCTCAGGTCCTCATAGAGAGCGCACTCGTAGAGAAGGTGGAACCAATTCTCCTTGGACCCGCAGTAGCAAACGTCTATGGGTATTAGGCCTAGTTGGAAGAGCTTCTCGTTCAATGAGCCATGCCCAGTGACTAGGAATGATGTCTCAAGAGTTAGAGAGAGCCACTTCTGTGCCGACTTAGAGGAGGGGAAAGTGACATCTGGCAGGAACCTCCTTGTAGCTGCTCCCTTGGTGGAAGTGTCCCATCTTGTCTGCCAGATATTTATCATCTCATTATAACAGCGTCTTTTCTCTGCCTTAGGGTCAGTGTTCAGGTTTAGCTCAATGTTTAAGATCTTGGTTGGAATTTTCTTGTTGATTCTAAAGGTCAGGCCACGGAAGGTTACATACAAGTCCAGTGGAAGGGTCCCAGCTAAGACCTGTATAGCAGCAGTGGATACTGTCCTGCTTACCCTATGGGTAGCCAGAAGCATTGTCCGTTGTATAGAGCCTAATTTGCCTATCATATTAACCAATCTAGCTCTGTGGAACCAAGCACCTGCAGCATACGTCACGATCGGAAGGAAGACGGCTTTATAGTACAGCTTGATGGAATTTCCTCAAGAATTTCAAATATAATTAAACGTACGATATCAAAATTATTTCTTCTATCCAGTTTCATTGTAACTGTCCGCGCGGGAAGCACAAGGGTTATAATCACTGTCCTCTCTATCCGATGTGGAAAAGGGTACGGTTTCGAATCACATCAATGGCGCAAGATTTTTTTAGTTTTTTGTTCATTCTGTCGCCGAGTTAGTCATTCTGAAGCGTGGATAGCAATGATTTCTATCTCGGAAACTCCGGTTTTTCGACTAACAAAACACGTTGGTTGGCAGTATGGTTTTCGGCGCATCAGCGACCAAAACCATATCGAGCCGTGTATATTATGTCTGCAAACTGTTATGTATAAGTATAGTGCGAAAGCATCAATAATACATAGCCAAATCTGAATGAACAGAATATTAGCAAAGCGGCATCGTGTGGTGTCCATCTGAGAATAAGTAACATTAGTCTTCTCCTCGGGTGAAGCGTTACTTATTCGAAGTAGTGCAATATCATGGCAACTCGTTGTGAAGGTATTCCCAATATGAGATATAACTTAAAACGATGCCGTTTTGCTAACATTCTGTTAATTCAGATTTGGCTATGTATTTTATTGATGCTTTCGCACTATACTTATACATAGTTTAGACTTTTCCATAGCTTGAGGCTTACGCCCTAAACGCTTTATAGTCTGCAAACTGTGTGTGATCGATTTTCTGTTTACTGGACGAAAATCCGAGTTTTCGGGAGAAAAATCATGATACCCTAGCCTGAAACCCACTAACTCACCCACCTTGTGAAAAAGGCCTATAAAAGTTCCTCGCGTCATTAACGGAGTTCGAACTCTGTGTGGAGAGGATGATGATTGTACCAAATGTACTATCCACGGGGGCAGAGAAACAGGCAAATCGACCAGAGAACACATGCAATTCATGGACATAATACACAATGGGTAAATGATATCAGTCTTAGCTGGCCCTAATATCATAGTTCCATTGTGACTACTCATAGTAGTTAATAAACTTGTCCGATCAGTGTTCCCCCCCTAACAAACCTGTGCTCTGAATGCAGTTAGCAGATGGTTATAATCCCTGCTATCGCACATTGTCCTTTTTAATCAACAGCATGATCAGCCTCTTTCAGACAGAGGGAGTAGTAGGGTTCTTCCTGTTGATTACTCGGGTTTTTCAGACTTCAGGCGCATTTGTCAGCAAATACGCACATTTACAACACGACAGTGTTGTAGATGTGCGTGTTTGCTGACTGAAAATAAACTTACGCATATCGGCGTAAGTTTATTTCCTGCGCTTTAAAATAATTATATAAAGTTGTGCAGTAAGCATTGCAGTTATTTAACTAACTTCAGTTTTACGATATTTTATTTCATAAAACCGACGACCCTATAAATCGACGACCCGAAGTTATAAGACGCCCTCTACATTATCGATAATAGCTGGTAAAGTGTGAAAGGGGTTACTTTCTTTTTGTTTTACTTTTATTATAGTGTTCGTTGGTCTAAGCTTTCTCTTTCAAAAACGGACTGTAGGAGTATGGCTTACATAAAAGGAATCGCTCAGGTAGGTACGTTACGAATAAGTACGGTGATGTTCGTTTACTTTCGGTTTCGATTTCGTATATAACTATGTAGTAGCTTATGCTGCCATGCCACTTCTACAGAACACCCCTGACATTCCCAAGTGGTACGAACTCGTGCACAACTTTCGTACCGCGCCAGTTTATTTTAAGCGAGCACCCTGTAACGTGGAAGGTGGCGGATCGGAGCATAATATAGCACGAAAGCTCAAGAATAGTCAGTTAGATTTGCCTCTAACCGTGCGTCCGACTTGACCATCGCTCCATGAGCTTGCCACTGTCCTTAATTGGTGAACAGATGTGTTCTTTGTCATAACTTGGTCTGCTGTAATAATAACGGGGACATCGGTTACAGGCGCAATGTCCGACCCCGAGCAACAATTTCTATAGAATAAGATCCTGCAGGATGGATGGAATGGACCCAAAGAAAACATTGTTAAGCGATTATGAGGATATTAAAAATGTTTACGTGCGATTGATATAAAGTGTGAGAAGCAACCTGCATTTGTTGGAATGCATTGCAAATTTTGTGCCTGATGACGACGCCTTGATGACTTCCATCAGAAAAACTACCGATGTATTCCAAAGGAAAGTAGAATGCAGTCAAAAATAAAATGACAACACGTAACACTCTGGAGCAAACGACATCCCCACGGAACTTCTTGCTCTGCAACAGCCTATAAGCATCGCAGCAACCGGAAAGTCTGTTATTTGACGCCCAGTTTATCATTGCAGATAGTCCACTGCCCGTTTAGTTTGTGTTGATATATACTTCTATTCGTTTTAATTTTATTTCTGTCTTTAATTACGTTGGGTTCATTATAGGTATTAGCATTAGTAGAGGCATATGATGCGAGAAAGCAAGCTTATACAGCATCAGCCAAAAAAAAAAAAAAAACCCATCCCATTTCACCAATCCATTCGCTCCAATGTTTGTCTAGTTCTGCCTTGTCTTTAAGCTGTCAAACTGTTACAACAACAGATGGAAGTTTGTTCCGGCAATTAACCACCCGCTGACTACAGGCAAATTCCCACACATCTATTCTACAATTGTTTTTTCTCAATTTTAATTTATGTTTCCTTAGGCGAATAATCTGACAAAGAGGAAGAATCCCATCAGCATTGAAATTGCTCAAACCTTCAAGGACTTATACACCTCAGTCAGATCACCTCGCAGGTGCCTATTCTCCAGACACTTTAATTTGCAAAATTTTAAGCCTTTCTTCGTAAGAGCAAAGCTTTGTTCCACTCACTAATCTTGTTGCTCGTTCTAACAGCTCTACATCCTTCTTAAAACGAGGCCTCCAGACCTGTGTACAGTACCCAAGGTGTGGCCTCACCATTGCCTGACAAAGGGATAATCACATCCTTTTCCTTGCTAGAAAAATTCCTGTGTATCACTGACAACACACCGTGAGCTACTCTTGCAGACCATCTGCACTGCTCAGAAAACTTCATGTCTGCCTGCACAATTACCCGCAGGTCATTTTCATTCTCTACCATCCTCAGAGTAGTACTACACAGTTGATACGTTGCTCTAGCGTTACTACTACCCATATGCAGTACTTTACATTTGTCAAACTTTAGTTGCCACCTCTCAGCTCATCTGCTCAACTTTTCTAGAGTAGCGTACTGTCATTAGTGTCATTAAAATGCTGCCAATCTTCATATCGTCTGCAAACTTAGAATTAAGCCTGATATTCCATCATCGATATTAATAATAAATACAGAAAACAACAATAGAGCCAACACCGAACCCTGGGGAACTCCATTGATTACCACTCTCTGTCTTCTCCCGCTCAACCATCCCTTTATCCATATCAGCAATTTGCCTGCAATGCCACGCTGACAAAGTCGTGCAGCAGGCGTCCATGTGCAACAGAATCAAAAGCCTTCCTAAGATCCAAGTATATGATATCAAAAATTATTTTTGCATCCAATTCCTTTGTGACCACATCGTAGTATCTAATCAAACTGGTCAGAAAAGACCTTCCCTTAACAGACCCGTTCTGTGTCTGAACTATTACTGCAGTCTTGTCTAATGATACTGCACATCACTTCTTTAACCAGTGACTTATTGTTTTCCCCAGAACAGAAGTTAAACTAACTGGTCTGTAATTACCTTTGTCTCCCTTTGATCCGCCTTTGTGGATTGGGGTCACATTTGCACATCTCCTGTCTATGGGTACCTCCCCTGAGTCGAAAGAAACTCTCATAATTATGGCTAAGGGTTTGCTTACTTCCTTTGCTGCCTCCTTTAATATAACTGGATAGATTCCATCCACCCCCAGGTGTCTTTCTTATGTTTATGTTCAACAATTTCTCCTCTATTTTCCTCTCAGTTATTACAAGATTCTCTAGCTCACTGCCAGGGTTGAATACACCTCTGGCATTCCCCTCCCTGAATAACTCATCATGTGTGAATGTAGATGCAAAATACTTATTTAGTTTGTTAGCCACCCGAGCATTATCATCAACAGTTGAACCATCAATATCCAGTGGACAAATCTGATTCATCCCTTTCCTTCTGCAGTTTACATAATTAAAGACCTCTTTCCTATTTTTTTTGCATCCTTTCCCAGTAATTTCTCGTAATCTGCCTTTTCCTGCCTGGCTATCCGCCTTTCCGACTTGATTACAGACCACCTTATATCTATCATAGGCTTCTGTGTCCCCCATTAATTTTATATTTATCCCATGCATTTTTCTTGTCTGCCATATGTCTCATTAGTTCATCCGACATCCATTTAGGCCTAAACCGTGAATAATATTTCTTAGTTGGTATGTAAAGCCTAGTAGCTTCCAAGATAAGTTCTTTGAATGCTTCCCATTTTGAATTTGCTGTTGGCAACATCATCAATTGGTGGTCCTACCGTAGAGAATTTAAATACTGTCTCAGACCACCGTAGTCACCTTTACGAAAGCAAATACCTTTCCCTTCATCCCTGACGGTAGTTACCTCTTTGAGTAAATCCTACTTCAGCACACTGTGTTCACTGCCACCTAGTGGTTCCTTTATCTGCAGATTCTTAATGCATGAAGAATCACTACTGTTAATCAAATCAAGAGTATTACCCCCTTTAGTTCCCTCCCGAACATGCTACTGTAGAAAAGTCATCCAATAAATCCACAAAAGCCTTACTAGTGTGTGAGTGACCACATCACAAATTCCAGTGAATATCTGGGAACTTAAAATCCCTCTTTTATAAGACAATCTGATTTACTTGGCCACTCTATTTCGTGAGGCAAACCGAATCATCCAGCTCATTTATAGCAGGCGTGTCCCAGTGGAAACCTATTTCTTTATATTGTGCCTCTTATTTCCATGAGGACAGCTCTAAGTGTTATTAAAGTCACGTGTATTAATAGTGTTGGAGTTTCGTATTTAATTATTTTGTGAAAAGAAAATATTTTTTTAAGTCCGTAAAAAACTTCGCATTCCACCTTGGAAAATGCATTAGTGGTGGTATGAAATAAATATTCTTGAGGCCGGCGAGAACCCAAGCGACCATCATCATTTTATCGCTTTTGGTCCTTAGTCATAAAAAGGTCGGACGTTGCTGTTTCATACGCTGCCCGTATGTACTCTGGGATAGCAATAAACAATACAGATTTGAACAATATCTATCACTTTTAGTTTGTGTCGAAAATGATTTTTTTCCCCAAGCTATCTAGGAAGAGAAGCGCAGAATCTCACAGCATTGTTCTTTGAAACAATACATTCAAGCCATTGTTCGCAATAGAGTGCCAAAATATTTAGTTCCAAGTGGAATATTCTTTGCCGTGTTAATTGATATTAAAATCCTCTCCAACTTTAGCCTTCTCCGCATCTATCCGTTCAGTGATTTATAAGGAGCTGAATTCCGAATTGAAAAGCCGAACATCTGAATTATTCAAAGAACCGAAGTAAAGTGTGAATTTGGCCACTGCCAACATGGCAGCAAACATCCTCAAAGATGTCATTTTTAATCTCAGCCTGGCTGAAGCACAGACTATCAGAAGAATAGAAAAACAGAGAAACCTTCGCTACGACAGTGTATTGGGTCGAGGCGCATTTGGCGTTGTTGTGCAATTAAGAAGAGGGAGTGACTGGAAAACAGCGATGAAAATATCCCAACATAGCTCAGATGGAGAAAGAATTCTTTGGGAAAAATTGCATCACCCTAATGTCCTCGAACTAGTCGATTTCCAGTATATTAACATCGGTGTGAAAACTTTTACCCTCTTCTTTACTAAGGTAATGAATGGCAATCTAAGCAGATTTATTCAAAGAAAAATATTCAGAAATCGGGTTGATATTCTTAGCAGATTCAAAGGCCATTTCCAAGATATCCTTTTGGGCCTTCGATACTTACATGAAAACAACATATGCCACGGTGATCTTAAATCCGACAACCTCTTGCTTGATGAGAATGGTCGCGTGGTCATTGCGGACTTCTCAGGTATTGATGAGATAAAATCCAACAACAAGATCCTTAGTCCGGTTTATTTGCCGCCAGAAGCGTTCATATTTAGAAGAAGCAATGGCAGGGCCGCAGATCTCTGGGCTTTCGGCCTGCTATGCATTGACCTCCTCCTTCAGCACGAATATACGCTTCTTTTGACCAAAGTAAAGTGCGCTGAGCTAGATTCAGCATCCCTCATTGTAGAAAGATTGCGCGGTAAATACTCCACTCCAGCCGCATGGAGCCACTTTTATCCGAACGTACACATCACAGAACTGGAAATAGTAAACACCTTTGAATTTGTGGCGCTTTTCACACGCTTGGATCCAAATGAAAGGGCATCAGCTGCAGATGGACTCAGCACGACATATTTACAGGAATCAGGTAGGTGCTCAACGTGAACAGAAGGTCAATTTAATTTTTCTTGACAAGTGCCGTGAATAATACTGCGCCGACGTTTACTTACAACGAATTCCGCCATTTAAGTACTTAAGCACGTGCCCAAATCCCCCCTTCCTCCGACAGTTTTAATACCAAAATCTATCGATGAGCTTAATTCGTTTTCCAATGAGTATCGGTCTTCATTCCCAATCTTTAAAACTGCCTCTATCGGAAAATATTTATTTTTCTTCGAGCTCCAATTTTGTGGTGGAAATGAAGAATAACGAAGTGAAACGCGCTTAAGAAATAAAATAGATGCCTTTCATTTCTTAAGCGTATTCCACTTCGCTAGTGAAGTAATATCAGCGGCAGTACGCCGTGCCCTTTATTCCGAATCACTTGTGCGGACGGAATCGCCTCCACTTGGTAAAGAACGCTGTACGGATGAAAATGGAGTGATCAACTGAATTCACTTCCGTGTTGCTGCAAAGAAGTGAATTCGGTTCAATTCGGTTAAAACTGTCATATTCGTCCAAAACAACACTTTCATATTTGATTTAAAGGTAAGATGATGGCCTCGTGTTCTTTAACTGGTTCTTAAGTGTCCTCTTCAATCTTCAGCGTTTCGGAAGGGTATCTCTGGTCCACTGTTATTAGATAAGATTGGGGCAGATTATGCATCATTGCTCTTGCCTTCTCCCAACAGTAATTCCGTTTACATTTACATTTTGCGTCAGCGTTTCACTATTTGTCGCCTTTCTCTCGTGGAAAGCATTACGTCATTTCTGACTTCAGATGAATGGGTAAAGGAAACGCACTGTTGGCGCAAGTAGCTGTGAAACCCATCTGTTTAAAAGTAAGAACCCACAGCATATAAACGTCATATCACCACGTTACACACAACGCGGCGTAAAACTGTGCTGGTTGCCGCTGATACCGAAGTGTGGCGATTTCCTTCGGCCTCTTCATCGCATTCAACTGGACTACGTGTGAGAGCCGGTTTCTGTAGGAATTGGGAAGAAATGTGGTAACTGTCCCAGCGACAGGTCAATGCTGTAGTGTGGATGCTGCAGCCATTTCTATTTATCCTAATTCAACTGAGGCTGCATGTCAAAAAGCGTGCAAGATTTCGCCATGTCGTTGAGCAACATTGTTTCAAGCTTCGGTTTTATGTCCCCTCCCCTCAGTAACTTCTAGATTGGTTTTGGCCTCGCCGCCAGAACAGATATTACTACTACCGTCGTTTCACATGGTTTGGAAAAGGCCAAATCTCGTCAAAGACATAAGGAATATTTACAAGTATTTTTCACACCGTGGCTAAGCCAGTCCTTGTGGCTGGAGGATACCATAATTTTTTTCTCTCCTGAAAACCTATGATTTTAGAGGGCAACAGAGGTAGTAGTACGGGAAAGCCCCTCTGCAGCGGCTCGTGCCGTTGTCTATTCTACGAATGCGGTCACTGCGTACATAAAACCAACTGTTTATTTCCAAAGACCTTTATAAATAAATTCAACGACCCTTATAAAAAAATGAACGTTAAATATTGCTATCTGCGCCGACAGCAAAACTGGATATTACCTCCGTTTCGCATGTGGCCCTTAACGAGATTTCATTCACAGGACAGATTAGCATTCGCACAGTTCCCGATTCACTTGTTCATCCTGTTAGCCCTGCCTTGCAAGTCGTCATGTTAATAAATCTGTCTCATTTTTTTTCAAGTATAATTATCCAACCCGAAGAAGAGAAAAAACGTCCAGAAATGGCCTCTAAAGTTTTATCAGATGCAGAAAGTATTATCAATCCTGCCTAAGCTTTTAAGAGAAATCCTCTATAAATATTTTTCAGCCGAAACGCAGTGTGAAACCAAATCAGCCACCGCTGACAATACTCATAAACCTTGGTTTAAGAGTATTGTCAGTGGTGTAGTACCATAAAGTATTGGTCATTGTTAAAACGTAGATTTAGGGAAAATGAACAATTATGAACGCTTGGGATTTTCATATTCATTTTCATATTTTTCACCTTACGAACGGTGATGATGCGGTTATTATTTTATCCTGAGATTCAGTAATGTTCAGTCGATTGAATGCCTTGAAACAACGAACGGAAACAGACCTTAAGCCACTTACGTTCTGATCTTAAAACTGAAAATGAAACGAAAGGTTTCATTTTCAGTTTTGTTTTTTGTTTGTGAATATTTTTTTGATTTAACCGTGTATAATGTCTAGTCACAATATGACATCACAATCTGCCAAAATTTGTGTGAAGTCTAACTAATGGAAACATTTTTCAATCAAGAACTGAGCTCTTCTTTCTCAGAGCTGATGCACAAAAAACGTGAAACGAAATACGAACAGAACGGCAGACACAAATAAATATAAACACAAAATAAATATAAACACGGAATTTACGAAGAAAACAGACATCGGAAATGCACGCAGGTTTTGTACACACGGAGGACAAAAAGGGCATCAGAAAAGATTCATTTCCATAAATATATTGATTTTTGGTTCTTTTCAAACTGATTATTATATTGTTTATTTCATTTTTTTAATCTTTTGTTTATGAGGGATGCGAGATTTGGGTAATTGCAGTGATTTTTAAATCCCACATGGGTTCAGATGTATGATCGAAATTAATTAACAGAATTAAAATCGCATTCTCCAAAATCACACTGGCCGTCACACCCTCGTGACGGGTACTGCTTCCAAGTACACAGGGTGGTGGTTGTTATGTCCAGTGTTACTGTTGGTCGAGGAACTCCCTACCTAACCTACAGGTGTTCAGGATTCCGACGTTCTGGAGTTCCTTGTATGTGTTTCTGGAAACCTATTGCTGCTAGGCTGCTATGTAGCGTCTATGGCACCATACCTGTGGTTGTTACTTGTTGCATATGCCACATCTCTTTGATCTCCTGTCTTAGGTTCGTGTACTACCTGGTTTTCTGGAGGTTGGCAGCGTCGGGCACCGCGATGTCAATAGATAGGTAGCCTTTTTCTTCTTGTAGACAGTTTTTGTGCGGTTTTTGACTCTCTTGTCGGTTATTATTGTGCGGTCCCAGTACAGCTTATGGGTTGGGACTCTAGTACTGCCTGGGGTTCTTACTTGTAATAATTTACACTTCCTTTAATCTACTGGTATTTCCTCACTAGCTTCTGATGAATTATCCTGGCTTCCTGGTAGTCTCTACGAGTGTACTCCGTCAGAGTGATCACTGTGAACCCGCGATGATGTGTTGGATCATTTCTGAGTCAAGGTAGAATCGTCGACATGTCTCATCTGCTACTCCGCGCTCCTTGCGATGTATTTTCTATAGTTTCTGGTGTTGAGAACCTAGTCTTGGATGGCGAGCATGAATCCTTCAGTCACGAGAAGAGTTCCGCTCGTGAGCCATTCAGTCAAAGGAAAAAGAACAGAGGTGAACAGCTATCGTAACTGATGGTTCTACGTATAATGTCCCTCGATCTTGCTTCCTGATGAAGGCTCGATTATATCTGTCGCGAGTGTGTTATAAACATGCAAATAGCTGTCTCTAACTTTTGAAGAGAAATGTGATTCGTCCTTAAAGACGCACGATACCATCCATTTTTTCCCTAACACATTCCACTGAGTGGACATAAATAGTGGTATACCCACCTAGTAACGGGTAGGCCCACCTTTCTCCGGAGAAGGCCAGTCACACGGCGAGGCATTGAGTCCACTAGTTAACGAAAGCGTTCCACAGGTATTTTCATCCACAGGTATTGTCCATAATTCCGTCGCATTCCTGGGTGGAGGATCCAGAGCTCTAATGGACCTTTCAACAGCATCCCAAAGTGTTCAAGTCCGTTGAACGGGGAGCCCATTCCATAGTGGTAAAATCTGCTGAATACTCTTCGAACCATGTTCTAGTCATCACCGCTCTGTGGGGAGGCGCATTGTCCTTTTGGAAGGATCCATTGTCCTTTTGGAAGGGTCCATTGCCCTGTGGGTCCACGAGTGATGTGGATGGCTTGCATGGATGGCCACTTGACCTGGACCGTTCAGAGATGCGGCTAGACGTACCAGAGGTAGCAAGATGTGCTAGTTGAACATGCCCCAGACCATGATTGAACAGTTCCTTCTTAATATGACGGGTTCATAGCTTCGTGCGGTTTCCGCCATATACACACTCTCTTAAAAAAAAAAAAAAAAAAAAAAAAAAAATCTATTATATTTAGGCCACCCGAATAATTAAATTCATCTGCCGTTCTGTGTCTTATGTTTGTTAATTGCGTGTGTTCTGTGGTCGATTTTTCTGTTTGCTGGACGAAAAACCCCAGTTTCTGGGGGGAAATCTTACTATATACGCCTGAGACCGACTAACTCAGCCACGGATTGAAAAAAGCCTTTAAAGTTCCCGCGTCATCCTCTCCACACCGGGCCTTTTCAACCCGTTGTGGAGAGGACGGTGACAATACCACTGTGCTACCGTGCAGACTCAGAATTGTTGGCATTGCGATCTCCATAAACTGTAGGTAATGATCAGCGTTTAGGCGGGCAAGGAACTCGTGATGAATAAAGTTGTCTCCTACAACGACGCCCCATGTACTGAAGCTAAACCACACTCGGAAACGGGACTGCAGAATGGTGCGAGGATTTTCCACTGACCATGTATGGAAAATTGTGCATGTTGAATATGCCATATCAGGTAAATGTTGTCTTTTCACTCCACTGGTTATTGGCAAGACAGTCATGGAGCACAGTAAGCATGACTTCTGCTCCATGTCGTACTCACAGCTTGTAATAACTTTGTTTAAAGACAAGGAGCTACTAAACTTTCCCTACCTGTCTATTCCTATCTAAGCTAAAGCATAAAAGAACACCTCTGGTTAGTATTTCCCCTCTGCTGTAAAATCCAACAGATTCCGTTAGATCACTCCTTTTCCCCATTCTTGCCACGGTTTGTACGGTTAACTGATACTAGAAAGGTTGTCCTGCTACAACTGTGGTCATGTGACTTGCAACGTTGTGGGACAAACCATTTGTGTGCACAGCAGGGGTTTACCTAATAAAGTGGCAGCACAGTATGTGTGTGTGTGTAAGCACTTTTATAAGACTACCTACTCTCCACTAGCCACATTCATTACCTACTCTTATATATATATCCTGCCCTACCATTAGTATCCAGACACCAGCCTTTAGACAAAAAAATAAGAGCTTTTGTGTCATTTAATATTTTGTGCTGAAACATTTCGCTTTTATCTTCGCAGCATACTCTCAACCGGCTTTTTGTAAATATCAGGCGATATGTTCCTCCACTCGGCCTTTAAAGCAGCCTCCAGTTCGGCCTTGTTCTTTGGGCGATCTTGTCGTGCACGTACCCGATGATCCAGTACATCCGAAAGATGCTCGTAGGGTTCAGATCACAATTCTGGGGTGGCCAGTCCTACTTTTCCACACCCATATCCTGAAACCATTGTTACGACCCGAGCAGTATGGCCTGGCGATTAGGATGTCCTGGTTCAGCATTCGTCGTTTTGTCGATAACGACTAATAGGCCCGAACAAAACTATGAAAGCAGCCCCATACCATGACACTGCCTCCACCAAGCTTCATTGTTGGGAAGATACAATCAGGAAGGAAGTGTTCCCCTGGCGTTCGCCACACCAAGGAACGGCCATCAGACTGGTAGAGTGCGAACCACCACTTGTCTGTCATTGGGTCTGTTTTCCACTGCCCTCCAGTCCAGGATTCGCGCTCCTTACACCATGTTAATCGGCCTTGCCGATTAACATGGCCGAACTGGTGGCTGCGTTTAAGGCTGAGTGGAGGAACATATCGCGTGATATTTATAAAAATCTTGTCGAGAGTATGCTGTGAACATTGAAGGCCATCAATGATCCTCAAGAAGCACTGGACTGCTTTTACCAAATCATTAATGAAGTAACTAACAATCGTGTTCCATGCAATAGTGTTCCTGATACAAATTACTCACACTGGTTCTCTAAGGAACTAAAATCCCTACTGGCAAAAAAACGAAAAATGTATAGTAGGTTTAAGACAAATAAAGAAATATGCCTTTACAATAAATATTCCTCCTTAAGAAGACAAGTTAAAACGACATTAAAACAGGACTACAACGAATACCTGTGCTTTGTCGAAAGAAGAGTCTTCGAGGCAAAAGATATGAAGCCTATATTCAGCTATTTCAAAGCAAAAAATCAAAATGCGGCTGTAAACACGCTAGATATTCCCAGTGAACTGTCATCTTTGTCTGAGGCAGACTACCTTGCTAGCAGCTTTGAAGAAATTTACAAAACAGGTACAGCAAATGACGGGATGGAAGGTAACGAAAATTTTACTCTCAACTACATTGAAACCCAACAGTATTTGAAATAAACCAAGCAGAATTATTGAGCACAATCCATAGTATGAAAAAGGACCTCACACGAAGCCCGGACGGTATCCCTAATGTCTTATGGAAAAAATGTGGAACTACACGTATAAAGCCATTACTTCACTTAATAAAATTGGTATTTGTGAGTGGAATCTATCCGGCTCAACTGAAAAAGGCCTTTGTTGCCCCTCTTTACAAAAAAGGAGACCCATCCTCACCCAACAATTACAGACCAGTTTGTCAATTGAATACACTCTCAAAGATAATTGAATCCATTGTAATGAAGCAGCAATTAACTTTATGAAACTTAATTTGTCAGATTACTCTCACGGATTTATCATGGGTCGTTCCACCTGCACAGATATGATTTCGTTTTTTTCGAACATATCCCAGGCGCTTGACGAAGGAAAACAAGTCGACTCCATCTTCCTTGATTTAAGCAAAGCCTTCGACAAAGTAGTCCATCAGAGACTAATCAACAAACTGCATCACTATGGTCTCAGAGGACAAGCACTAAACTGGATTGAAAACTACTTGGAAGGTAGAGAAATGTCCGTGACATTTAAAGGTAAAACCTCATATCCTTTCAGTCCTGAAATTGGTGTCCCACAGAGTTCATCCTTAGGCCCGCTATTATTTCTTATCTACATCAATGACCTGCCAAGCACCCTTGGAGACTACCAAATCAAAATCAACGTATTTGCAGACGACATAAAAATTTATAAAGCAGTTCGCAGTACTAATGACTGCATCATCCTAAACGAAGCTCTTCAATGAGTTATTCAGTGGCTGAAGGAGAACAAAATGGCAGTCAATGAAAACAAGTGTGAGCTGATGAGCTTTGCTAATGCACACAAGAAAAACAAACTTAATTTTTCTTATTGTATCAACAACAAGGCAATCAAAAAAGTTAGTACAGCCAAAAATTTAGGTATCTTTATTAAAGAATCATTTTCCTTTGATGTCCATGTCTCTAACATTGTGAAGGCAGATAGCAAAAAACTAGGTTTCCTGAAAAGAATTAACCGAGACTTCAATCAGTTGGTACTTTTCATCTTTCTGTACAAAATTTATGTTAGGCCAGCCCTATAATTTGCCTCACAGGTATGGTCCCAACATGTTGCTTACCAAAAATTAGAAATTGAAAATATTCAAAAAAGAGCAATCCAATACGTTTGCTTTAAAAGTGACCTTGAATACAATGAGAAATCCTACCAAGAGTAGTGTGTATTCTTTGGACTCGAAACGCTGGAAAAAAGAAGAAATAAAGCCGACTTACTCCTTTTTAACCAGCTCTTATATGGTACCCTGAATTGCCCTCATCTCGTCTCACAAATAAATTTCAACGCTCCGATAAGGGCGTTAAGAAACCATCCACTGCTGAAACCATCCTTTGCGAGAACAAATTATGGATACTACAACTTCTACAACAGGACTGCAAGATCAATGAACAAAACAAATATTGAGATATTTGATACCACCGGACACTTCAAGAGGCAACTGAAATTGCTGACGTCATCCGATACCTGACTTAAAATGGACTCTTCTTGCAAGTTCTAAGTGATTGTGTAATGTGTATGAAGAAATACCAGTGCTCTGCCTTACTTATACCTGTTCACTTAAATAGGACGGATGAGTCCTACTTTTATTTATTTAGTTTTCTTTTATCTGTACATTTACTTTTTTCTTTACTTTGGGAAATGTATACTCCAAACTTCTGCTTTGAAGCTGTGTAATATTTCCTTGTAGTTGCACCCTCAGTCACGTTTGTTTGCTGTTTTGTAGCTGTTAACAATAATAATAATCATAAAAGCAAAAGGTTTCAGCAAAAAATATTAAATGACACAATAAAAGCTCTTTTTTTTGTCTAAAGGCAGGCGTCCGGATATTAATGGCAGGGCAGTGTATATGTATATAGAGTGTGTTCGTGATAAATATATATGTAATTGTATATCTTCTCCTTAATAGGCCTAAATATTAAATCTAAACATATATAACCTACCTCTTACTTAGATTCCCTTCAGTGCTCTAAGCATTCCCAAACCTTTGTTCTTACAATGCCTTTGAGTCAAAGAATGTGCACAACACTGCCTAACTCCAGTTAATTGTATACAACACTGCCTAACTCCAATTAATTGTATACAACACTGCCTAACTAATTCCAATTAATTGTGCTCAAAACTACCTAACTCAAAGCTATCCCTAGATGAGATTAACTCTGTCAGTCCTATTCGTATTTTAACTACTCCACAGAGTCAATATTTAGTGACTTGCTTTTCTTGCCCTTTACTTTCTTTCTTACTGTCACATTTTTGTTTACTTTTTTTACTGTCACTCTTCATTTCTTACTCCCAACTTCTCCTTCTGACAGCGCTAATTAGCGCTCTACTTTAGAGAAACACCCGTTGTGACCTTTAGATGAACAAGCAATTAGCTTACCCTATCTGTTTTGTATAATTTAATTGCAAAGACAGAAAGTTTATTTGTAAGACTTGTAAGATTGGGATCTTACAGGGGATTTCATGCACGGTACGGTTTTATTTTTATTTGTAGCATTTATTACTTGCCAGTTGCCCTCAACACTATGCCCTCAGCTTCGAAACGTGACACCTGAACGGGATTTTCAAGGATCGATTAAACTAACGACGGGAGCATATTTAAGGATAATCAAGGATTGGGCGTTCAGTAATTTTCCTTCAGTCAAAGAGTGATTGACTGTTGGAATAAAATCCCTCCTACTCTTGGGGAGGTTAGAAGTTTCTTTAAATGTAAAGACGGATTTCTCTTTTCAGCAGTCGTAAGATCACTGCTGGACGTTTGATACACATTTTGCTGCCTTCTGCAGTGTTCTGGATTTCATCGCTCCATCTGTTGTCTCCCTTCTTTCGTTATTACATCTTGCGGTATGACCAGCCCATCTGCACTTTATTTGTACTGTTATATCAGGCACCCCTGCTTTTGCTGTGCGCTCTCCTCCGTCTTTCCGTCCCTTAGGCAGTATGCTTCTTTCCGTCCTCCTTCGGTTCATTTTGTTTAAATTTATTCTTTTACGTTTATCGGTTGTTTTCAGCACATGCCTCGTATGTTTAAATTTTTATTTTAAAAATATGGAGCTACAAGGACATTACGTTAATACCCATAACCTCCCCTTTGAAGTTATTTGATATTAAATTAGTATCATCGCTTACCGTGCCATTAAAAAATTGTTTAATCACCTTGTTTTTTTTTTCTTTTTCAATTAAAGAGCCTTATCTCTTTTAATCCGTCCTGGTCGCTTTAATCTAAATCTATCAGCGGTGGACGTGTGAACGAACGTTAACCGTTTATCTGAGAAATAAGGAGGAGGGGGGGGGGGGACAGGACAGTTGTATATCACTGGAAGCAACCCAAATCGCTGTACAAATATTACATACCTGGCTTGTGTATATTTTGTTTTTAATTCAAATAAAATCGGTTGACCTTCGTTTCAGAAGTACACCCGATGAAATTAGTAGTAGTAGTGGCATGTGATGCAAGAAAGCAAGTGTATGAGCTTATGCAGCATCGGTCAAAAAAAAAAAAAAAAAAAAATACACCATTCCCTCCAAATGCCTGTCCAGTTCCTCCTTAAATTTATTTAACCTATCGACTTCCACAACGACAGACGGAAGTTTGTTCTAGCAATTAACCACCCGCTGGCTAAAGGCAAATTTCCGCACATCTAATCTATATCTGTCTTTTCTTAATTTGAATTTATGCCTCCTCAAGTTCGTAATGTGAACAAGTGGAAGGATCCCATCGGAATTCAGCGTGCTCAACCCATTCAAGATCTTATATACCTCAATCAGATCACCCCGCAGGTGCCTAGTCTCCAGCCACTGCAATTTGCAGAACTTAAGCCTCTCTTGGTAAGAGGATCCCCTCATTCCCCTCACCAATCTTGTTGCCCTTCTCTGTACACGCTCAAGCAAATATACATCCTTCCTAAAATGAGGCCTCCAGACCTGTACGCAGTACTCAAGGCGTGGCCTGACCATTGCCTTATACAGAGGGATAACACCTCCTTTTCCGTGCTAGCTAAATTCCTATATATCATTGACAAAACCCAATGACATGCCCTGGCAGCCTGTCTGCATTGCTCAGAAAACTTCATTTCTGACTGCACAATTACTTCCAGGTCTTTTTGATTTTCTACCACCTTAAGTGTAGTACCACACAGTTGGACGTTTCTCTGGGGTTACTTCTACCCATATGCAGTACTTTGCATTTGTCAAGGTTAAACTTCAGTTGCCACTTCTTAGCCCCATCTGCCCAAATTATCTAGATCCTGTTGCAGGAGCAAACTGCAATTACTGTCCTTAACAACCCTGCCAACCTTTGTATCATCTGCAAACTTCAACATTAAGCCTGATATACCTTCATCAATATCATTGATAAATATACAAAACAACAGTGGACCTAACACCGAACCCTGTGGGACTCCACTAATAACATTAGTCCAAGAAGAGCAGCACCCATTGATTACCACCCTCTGGCTTCTCCCACTTAACCATCCTTTTATCCATTGTAGCAACTTACCCTTAATACCAAGGCCGCTCACTTTTCTTATGGAGCTAAAATCAGTTAATTAAAAAAAGAAAAAATTAATTTTGATATCCCAAAATCCAAACAATAATACTTAACCAAGTGTGTGTGTGTGTGTGTGTGTGTTTGTGTGTGTGTGTGTGTGTGTGTGTTGGTGCGCGCACCCGTGCATTACTTTCTTTTTTTGGCTATTAGTTCATAGGAACTGAACACTCG
Source organism: Mastigoproctus giganteus (assembly GCF_048544385.1). Taxonomy (NCBI): domain Eukaryota; kingdom Metazoa; phylum Arthropoda; class Arachnida; order Uropygi; family Thelyphonidae; genus Mastigoproctus; species Mastigoproctus giganteus. Next base: position 66,889,002 of record NC_143578.1, read on the forward strand.
CATTTTCTCATATCATTCTATTGAAATGGCTGACTAACATCCGTCTTTGAAATCGATTTAAAAAAGCCATTCCAAATGAAGAAGACGAAAATGAGTAAAATATGAGGAATACGGGTTTCCAGCTACTATGGCATAACTATTCTAGCAATATCTATGCGTCTTTAATAATTCTGTCCATTTGCAGCTGGAAATACAGCAATTGCTGCCATTGATACTGAAGAAAAATCGCCAGGCATAGTAAACTATTCATCCGTCAAAAAGCCTTTGATCGAGACTGACATAGGTAAGACCATTGTTCTTAATTGTACGAATAAAATTATAATTGGTAAACCGATAGGCAGGTTTTAGATGAGGCCTTAAGCAACAATTGCTAAAAGAGACAGTGTACATCTCTGTCTGTAAATTGTGCGTTTTCTGGGTCGATTTGCCTGTCTGCTGGTGAGAATACAAAGTTTTCGGATGATAATCACGTGCAATCCTCACATGTCTCCGACTAGATCTTTCAAGTGGGAGAAAATGCTCACAAAACTTCTTGGCGTAATTGACGGGATTCGAACCAAGCAATTTTCTCCCCGTGGTGGAAAGAAGGTGATTATATCCACTGTTTTACCTACTAGAGTCTATTTCTAAAGGTCGTCTTCGCAAGTAGCACAGGGGTAATTATCACCGTTCTCTCCACACAGGGTGGAAAAGGATCTGGTTCGAATTTTCAATGACTAACGAACGTTCGTGTGGTTTCTTTTGCTCTCTGGCTGAGTTAATTGTGACAGTAGAAGCTAGCAAGGTTTCTTCCTCTGAAATCTGAGTTGTTCGGCTAGCAAAACGTGTTAACCGAATACATTATACACGCAATTTACAGACCCCATACACATGGATAGATGAGGAAATTATCGGATGGCCCGAATGTGACAGTTCTTTTCCTTCAGTCAAAGGAAAAAGAACAGAGGTGAACAGCTATCGTCACTGATAGTTCTACGTATAATGTCCCTCGATCTTGCTTCCTGATGAAGGCTCAATTATCTCTGTCCCGAGTGTGTTATAAACATGCAGATCTCTAACTTTTAAATAGAAATGGGATTCGTCCTTAAAGACGCACGATACCATCCATTTTTCCCCTACCACATTGCACTGAGTGGACAGAAATAGTGGTATACCCACCTTTCGCCGGAGAAGGGCAGTCACACGGCGAGGCATTGAGTGCACTAGTTTACGAAAGCGTTCTACAGATATTATCCATAATTCCGTCACATTCCTGGTGGATGATCCAGAGCTCGAACGGACCTTTCCACAGCATCCCACAGGGTTCAAGTCCTTTGAACGGGGAGCCCATTCCATAGTGGTAAAATCTGCTGAATGCTCTTCGAACCATGTTCTAGTCATCACGACTCTGTGGGGAGGCGCATTATCTTTTTGGAAACGTCCATTGCCCTGTGGGTCCACGAGTGATGTGGATTGTCTGCATGGATTGCCACTTGACCTGGACCGTTCAGAGATGCAGCTAGACGTACCAGAGGTGTATAAGGTGTAAGGTATATTGATGTTATGCGGCACCAGGAGTTTCCCCCATCTCCGCGTTGCTTTCATTGTGGGTGTACCAGTTTGCTGGGAATGCCAGAAATTTAAAAGTGTGTGGGTATTGTACATGTGTAATGTCGTATACCGTTGTTCATCTGGTCATTTAGCCGCTGGGCCCCTGTTGGAGCCCAACGTTGCCCCACCTTCGCCCCGTGGAGGCAGACCAGGAACCCAGTAGACTTAGTTACTCTGGCAGGTCCTGCCGCTTAGTTTCCTGAGATTTCGGCGGCTAGGACCTTAAAAAAAAATATATCATATGTATGTATATGCACATGTATATACTCATTTCACTTGTCTGCATACACCATATGTTGTATACACACCGCTGGGGGGTTTGATATTACATAGATGGATAGGCCGAGACTGGGCGAAGATTATTTTGAGTGTTGTTAAATTTAGTGTGGGGGCGTTCGCATTGTATATAGATAGAGTAGGAGGGGAGACAGAAGACTGGGGGTAAAGATAGAAATATGGGAGCGATAGAGAAGATGCCCCCAGTTGGTCAGTGAGGCATGCCCATGCCTCACCAGAGAGGAAAGGGGGCGGGGGGTTCGGCGAGGGGACACAAGGAGTCTCCGCCCCGCCGTGGTAGATTTGGAAAGGAATCGAGTCAGGTGCTCGATTCTGGTCCCCAACGAGTCTTGATGGCAGTGAAGTTGCATGGTTCAGGTCCATGTGGGCTTCTGCAGATTCAGGGTTCAGTCAGTCGCAGAGTTGTAGGCCATGTCCTTTTATTCTCATTGGAGGTATGGAATTTGTTGTGGGAATAGTAGCTTGTCCCATTTAGTTTCCAGTTTTGTTATTTGCTTGTTGGGCTAGTGTGGCTCGGCGTCTGTTAAACAGTTTCTGTGCAAATTCGGTGAATGCCATGTATGGTCCTTTATCGTCCAGAATGATTTGCTCCTGATCCTTGGGTGAATGTTGTAGTCTTGTCACCAGCTGGCAGCGGATGTCGTCGTATTGGTGGCAGTCATACATTAGATGCGACCAAGTTTCTGGAATGCCACAAGTGCAATTTGGATTTTCAATTATTCCCAGAGTTGTTAGTTTGGCGTTTGAGGCACCATGTCCTGTGAGTAGGTATGTCACAAACAGACCAGGTGCGTATCAGGTTGGTAATTTTCGTTGGAATCTATGTATATTTGGAAAGAATTTATTTGTTATCCGACCTTTAATGGAGACATCTCATCGTGCCTGCCACGCCTACAGCAAGTGGGTCTGGAGTCTTCTTTTTTCCGCAATGCGGTTATTTCCTGGATCTCCGTTGAAGTCAAGGTGTGTACAAGCATTGCCTTTAGCGAGCTCATGGAGGATGCCTCTTCTCACCACCTCTAGGTCTAAGGGGAGGGTTCCTGCGATGACTTGCAGAGCGTGTGTGCTCACTGTGCTGCAGGCACGAGTAGCGGTGAGTAGCATGATTCTGTGTATGGAATCAAGTATTCTTAGGTTTGCAGCTGTGCTGGCCCTTTTTGTACCAGGCACTAGCTGCGTATGTTGCAATTGGTAAGAAGGCTGCTTTATAATAAAACATCATCGTTCTCTGTTTCAATCTCCAGTCTCTTCGGGCAATTCTGTTTATTAAGGCAGTGCAGTTTCTTATTTTTCTTCTTACGTAGTTTAAGTGCGGTTTGAAGGATAAGCGGGTATCCAAGATGACGCCCAAGTATTTGAGCTCTGTGCTGCGCCTTATTGTTCTAGTGCCAATTTTAATTTGGGGTGGCCTGTGGATGTTCAGTGTTCCCTTTAAGAGTATGGAGTTGGTCTTCGTCGGTGAGATTTGTAGTAAATGGTGTGTGGCCCAGTCTTGGAGAATTTGCACAACGCGGTTTGCCAGTATTTCCAGTTGTGCCCTGGAATTAGCTTCTATTGTTAAGATGAGGTCGTCCGCGAAGGCTTGTGAGCGGACCCCGTCCAGATCCTTGTTTAGAAACTGGTCCATCAGGAGGTTCCACATTGTTGGTCCAAGTACTGACCCCTGTGGGCACCCTCTATATATTTTTCTTTCCATTTCTTTGTAGGGAGCTTTTATCTTGATTGCTCTGTCGGTGAGGTAGCTTTTAAGCACATTGAAGAGGTTGCCAGGAACCCCTGCCTCCCGGAGCTGACCCAGGACGCTCGGCCACCATAGGGTGTCGAACGCCCCGGAAAAATCAATTGAGATAGCTAGCACGTATTTTTTCTCAGATTCTTGTGCTTGGGCAATTAGGCTTTGGAGTGCATCTACTGTGGATCGACCTGGTTTGAATCCGTACTGGTTTGGTGAAGATAGGTTTGCCTGTTAGTAGTGGTGATTTATTCTGGAGAACAGTAGCCTTTCAAAAAGTTTACTTAGTACTGTGAGTAGTGTGATCGGTCTGTAGTAAGATGGCTGTTCTGGTGGTTTGTTTGGATTCTTAATTATTAGTTTAACATTGGCCATTTTCCAATCTTGCGGGTATGCTCCCACTGTGAGGCTTAAGTTAAACAGCTGGAGCAAGAGTTCCGGTTCTATTTCTACGACGTTTTTGATTATTTCCGGCTCCAGGAGGTCTGGACCCGGGCATTTTTTAGCTGCTATACGTGAAGCCGCCAGGATGAGCTCATCCGTAGTGAATCGCGGTTCTGCATTATCTGTTCTGTACTTATCATTTTCCCTACAGGTCTGGATCTGCTCCTCCGTTTGTGGGTCTTTGTGGGGATGAAAGGTGACATCTAATATATTGTTTATTGATGCCTCCCAGGAACAGGTTTCTTCTCCTTGGGGCGTGACAGTGGTTGTGAGCACTTCACCTCTGGGGAACTTTTTTGTGACAACCTTGTACACAACACCCCAGGGGGTCAGTGTTCCTTGAGTTTGCTACTAGTCTCTCCCAGGTTTCCTTTTTATTTTTTCTTATGAGGGCGGTATAAGCATTTCGTGCTTCTCTAGACAGATTTCTGAGCGCGTCCACCTCCTGCTCAGGCCAAGTTCTTCTTGCCTTTTGGAAGTTTGTCCTTGTGAAGCTGTTGAAGTTCTTGGTTCCACCAATGTACAGCACCAGGTTTGGGCCGTCTCCGTTTGATTGAGGTGTTTGCAGTCACTGTTATAATTTCGGTGATGGTCTTCTGGAGTTCATCAGGGTTCTCAGCTATGTTGATTTCTTGCATCTTTCTGTTTTTGTTGTCTGTGAGGGTTTTCTGGAACAGGTCTCAGTTTGCAGTTTGCAATGCATAGCGTTGGGGCATTCTTTCTGCTGGCGGTTGTCGATTTAGGTTCCTGTTGAGTTGGAATGTCAGGGCCCTAGGGTCTCAAGTGGTCCAGGCATCCTGGACCATCCAGTCTGTGATGTTTCCTGCTATGTTTCGAGTGGCAAGAGAGACATCTATTGTAGCCTCCCAACGGAGGTTGCAAAAAGTTGGCAGCTGGTTTGGTTTATTGAGGACTACGATAGATGAACTCGTAATAAATTCCTCCAGTTTCTGGCCATTCCTAGTACGTTACCTGTCGGGGGTATGGCTGTGCCAGGCTGGTGATCTACAATTTGCATCCATTCCGATGATAATTCTTTCCCCTCTTAGTAAGTTGGTAGCATGTTGGAGGTATCTGGTGGCTGTGGTTATGTCTTCACCAGGTCTGCAATATAGCGAGATTATGTATAGGGCACCTAGCGCGGTGATAATTTGGGCACAGGCTGCCCAGTCCGTGCACAGGTGGGAGACTTTGGTTGCAGTGATGTCCGGATTTCTAATTAGGATTGCAGCCCACGGGGTACTATCATCTGCTTGTATTAGTTTGTAGTTGAGGGGATACCCTCTGACTAGTTTGGAGTGGGTATACGGTTCTTGTAATATGATTACATCTGCATTAATTTCATCGGCCTTGAGCTAGACTTGGTCAGCTACAGCCCTTGCCCGTTGTGCATTCAGTTGGATGAATTTGAAATCTGCAGAAAATTTTCGGCAGAGGGATTTTCCCTCGGCAGTCGTTTCTAAACTCTTCTCTCCCTTCATCTTTCTGCTTTTGCTTAACTCACTGCACTTACCACTTTTAAGAAACAATTCGGGGACGGTGTCTTTATTCCTTCCCAAACTTATTCTGTCGGTCGTCATCTGATTGTAGAGCTACATTAAAATGTCAGGAAACAGACCTGTCTCCCACTGTCGCTCTTCATTTCTTACTCCCAGCTTCTCCCTCTGACAGCGCTAATTAGCGCTCTACTTTAGAGAAACACCCGTTGGGACCTTTAGATGAACAAGCAATTAGCCTACCCTATCTGTTTTGTATAGTTTAATTGCAAAGACAAAAAGTTTATTTGTACCAGACTTGTAAGATTGGGATCTTACAGGGGTTTCATGCACGGTACGGTTTAATTTTTATTTCTAGCATTTATTACTTGCCAGTTGCCCTCAACACTATGCCCTCAGCTTCGAAACGTGACACCTGAACGGGATTTTCAAGGATCGATTAAACTAACGACGGGAGCATATTTAAGGATAATCAAGGATCGGCCGTTCAGTAATTTTCCTTCAGTCAAAGAGTGATTGACTGTTGGAATCAACTCCCTCCTAAGCTTGGGGAGGTTAGAAGTTTCTTTAAATGTAAAGACGGATTCGAGAAACACTTGAAAGATATAAACGTATAAAGTGACTGGGCATTCTTGACTTTCTCTTTTCAGCAGTCGTAAGATCACTGCTGGACGTTTGATGCATCTTTTGCTGCCTTACTGCCATCCTTTGTCCTTCTGCAGTTTTCTGGATTTCATCGCTCCATCTGTCGGTCTCCCTTCCTTCGTTATTACATCTTGCGGTATGACCAGCCCATCTGCACGTTATTTGTACTGTTATATCAGTCACCCCTGCTTTTGCTGTGCGCTCTCCTTCGTCTTTCCGTCCCTTAGGCAGTATGCTTCTTCCCGTCCTCCTTCGGGTCATTTTGTTTAAATTTATTCTTTTACGTTTATCGGTTGTTTTCGGCACATGCCTCGTATGTTTAAATTTTTATTTTAAAAAATGGAGCTACAAGGACATTACGAAAATACCCATAACCTCCCCTTTGAAGTTACTTGATATTAAATTAGACTTCAGTATCATCGCTTACCGTGCCATTAAAAAATTTCTTAATCACCTTGTTTTTTTTTTTTTTTTTTTTCAATTATAAAGTCTTATCTCTTTTAATCCGTCCTGGTCGATTTAATCTAAAACTATCAGCGGTGGACGTGTGAACGAACGTTAACCGTTTATCTGAGAAATAAGGAGGAGGAGGAGGCGGGGGGGGGGACAGGACAGTTGCATATCACTGGAAGCAACCCAAATCACTGTACAAATATTACATACCTGGGTTGTGTATATTTTGTTTTTAATTCAAATAATATCGGTTGACCTTCGTTTCAGAAGTACACCGATGAAATTAGTGGTTAACCAAGGCCACTTACCTTTCTTATGGAGCTAAAATCAGTTAATTAAAAAAAGAAAAAATTAATTTTGATATCCCAAAATCCAAACAATAATACTTAACCAACTGTGTGTGTATGTGTTGGTGCGCGCACGCGTGCATTACTTTCTTTTTTTGGCTATTAGTTCATAGGAACTGAACACTCGCATTTTCTCATATCATCCTATTGAGATGGCCTGACTAACATCCGTCTTTGAAATCGATTTCAAAAAACCATTCCAAATTAAGAAGACGAAAATGAGTAAAATATGAGGAATACGGGTTTCCAGCTACTATGGCATAACTATTCTAGCAATATCTATGCGGCTTTAATAATTCTGTCCATTTGCTGCAGGAAACATAGCAACTGCCGGAAATAATAGTGAAGCGGAAAATACAAACGTAGCTAAGTTCTCAAACAGCGGAACAATTGCTGTCCAGACTCCCATAGGTAAGAACATTGTTCTTAATTGTACGAATAAAAATATAATTGGTAAACAGATAGGCAAGTTTTAGATGAGCCCTTAAGCAATAATTGCTACCAAGAGAGAGTGTAAATTCTCTGCCTGTAAATTGTGCGTATTCTGGGTCGATTTGCCTGTCTGCTGGTGAGAATACAGAGTTTTCGGATGATAATCACGTGCAATCCTCACCTGTCTCCGACTAGATCTTTCAAGTGGGAGAAAATGCTCACAAAAATTCTTCGCGTAATTGACAGGGTTCGAACAAAGCACTTTTCATCCTGTGGTGGAAAGAAGATGATTATATCCCTGTTTAACTGCTACAGTCTATTTATAAAGGCCGTCTTCGCGAGTAGCACAGGGGTAATTATCACCGTTCTCTCCACACAGGGGGGAAAGGGATTTGGTTCGAATTTTCACTGACTAACGAACCTTGTGATTTCTTTCGCTCTGTGACTGTGTTAATCGTCACAATGAAAGCTAGCAAGGTTTCTTCCTCTGAAATCTGAGTTGTTCGGTTAGCAAAACGCGTTAACCGAATACATTATACACGCAATTTACAGACATCATACACATGGATAGATGAGGAAATTATCGGATGGCCCCAATGTGACAGTTCTTTTCCTTCAGTCAAAGGAAAAAGACCAGAGGTGAACAGCTATCGTCACTGATAGTTCTACGTATAATGTCCCTCGATCTTGCTTCCTGATGAAGGCTCAATTATCTCTGTCCAGAGTGTGTTATAAACATGCAGATAGCTGTCTCTAACTTTTAGATAGAAATGGAATTCGTCCTTAAAGACGCACAATACCATCCATTTTTTCCCTACCACATTCCACAGAAATAGTGGACAAAAATAGTGGTATACCCACCTAGTATCGGGTAGGCCCACCTTTCGCCGGAGAAGGACAGTCACACTAGTTTACGAAAGCGTTACACAGATATTGTCCATAATTCCCTCACATTCCTGGTGGAGGATCCAGAGCTCGAACGGACCTTTCCACAGCTTGCCACAGGATTCAAGTCCTTTGAAAGGGGAGCCCATTCCATAGTGGCAAAATCTGCTGAATGCTCTTCGAACCATGTTCTAGTCATCACGGCTTGAGGGGAGGCGCATTATCCTTTTGGAAAAGTCCATCGCCCTGTGGGTCCACTAGTGATGTGGATTGTCTGCATGGATTGCCACTTGACCTGGACCGTTCAGAGATGCGGCTAGACGTACCAGAGGTAGCAAGGTGTGCCAATTGAACATTCCCCAGAGCATGATTGAACAGTTCCGTGTTGACATGACGGGTTCATAGCTTCCTACCGTTTCCGCCAGATATGCATCTCCCCCCCCCCAAAAAAAAACCTATTATAATTAGACCACCCCAATAATTAAATTCATCTGCAGTGCTGTGTCTTATGTTTGTTGATTGCGTGTGTTCTGTGGTCGATTTGTCAGTTTGCTGTACGAAAAACCCCAGTTTCTGAGGGAAAATCTTACTATTTACGCCGCCTGAGACCGACTAACTCAGCCACGGAGTGAAAAACGCCCATTGAAGTTGCCGCGTCATCGACGGGTTCGAACCCTGGCCTTTTCAACCCGGTGTGTGGAGGACGGTGACAATATCTGCAAGGGATTTAGGGGGGAAATTTCTATCAGCATGGCCCACACTTGTAGGTAGAAGGAATTTGTTTTGTTGAGATGGGATACACTTAAACAAAGGTGGTGCAAACGTTTTTGTCAGTATTATTGAGGATACGTTAAAGGTTGAGGGAAACTGCTGATTAGGGGGGAGGGTAATACTGATAATATTGGTCAAAGTAACTGTTACACATACCTTAAGAGTTTTTATCTGTTACCCCCATCTGGACGTATTATCTAGATGTTCTGGGGCAGAAACGTTTCACGTGGGCGGTTAGCTAATGCCAGGGAAGAGAGCCTAAAAAACTTCAAGGGTTGTGTTAGTGTAGTTAAATATACCAGAACAGTAAGTCTTAATTGTTTATATAGTAATGTTAGAAGTGTCGTCAATAAAATGAGCGAATTCGAACTGCTGGTTAAAACAAGTAACGCGGACATAATAGGGCTTACAGAGACGTAGTGCCACCCTGAAATTGTGGATGAAGACTTTCAGTACGGCTTGTATAATGTATTTAGGAAGGATAGGGTAGATAGAAGGGGTGATGGGGTAATGCTTCTTATCAGAAGCAGCCTGAGTGTGACGATAGCTTTCCCGGATTCAGACGTTTCACATGCTAGTATAGAATCGGTATGGTGTGAGATAGTTGGAAACAAAGGTATAATGCGAGTAGGAGTAATCTACAGACCAGGTGATTGTGACGATTATGACAAAAGCCTCTACATGCACATTTGCATGTAGAGGCTTTTGTCTTATTATGGGTGATTTCAATTTGCCTCTAATTGATTGGAGTAAATGGGAAGGAAACTCGACATGGGGAACACAATTTTTAAATCAACTAGATGCTCTTGGATTCTTCTTGGTTTTTAAATCAACTAGATGCTCTTGGATTCTTCTTGGTTTTTAAATCAACTAGATGCTCTTGGATTCCTGGATGCTCTTGGATTCTAGATGCTTCTTCTCTAGATGCTCTTGGATTCTTCGTTTCGGGAAGTCGGGTAAACTATGACCTGCATCCTTCTACTGGTTCTCTTTGGTGAGCTTCTGGTATGGTGAGGAGATGGTGATCTTCCTGTTGGAAAGGTAACTTTCTATACACCTGTATAAGTTGGCTGGTATGCATACCAGTCTTAGCCTGCGAAGAATGCTTGGCCACAAGAGCATGTCAAAGGCCCGGCAAAGTCAATGGTTATGAGGAGAAAGTACTTGTAATTAGTGTTGGCTGTAGCTTGGTTTATTTGGTACAGAACATCCTCTGTGCAGCGTCCTGGGGCCAAATCCATACTGTGAATTGGATTGTAGGCCAGCTTCTGTGTAGTGTGTGTTAGGAGTCTGGTATGAAAGCGGCGTTCAAGTAGTTTGCTCAATGCGGACAAGAGGGCAATGGGTCGGTATGAGTTAGGCTGTTCTGGAGGCGTCGATGGATTTTTGAGTATTAACTTTAATTCAGCTATTTTCCAGCTTTCTGGGAAGGAAAATAGGGTTAGGCATTTATTGAACAGGTTAAGCAGAAATTGGGGATTTACTTGGGCGACCATTTTTAGTATTTCTGGTTCAATGCTATCCAGTCCTGGAGATTTTTTATCCTTCATTTTGCCAAGGGCTTGCTGCAGTTCTTCAGTGTTAAATTCTTCCTCCACAGAGTCAATGTGGTAATTGTCATTATCTAGACAAATTTGCTGCTGTTGTGTTGTGAGATGATCGGCGTCGCTGATAAAGAGAGTATCCAAGATATTCATCATGGATTGCTCCCTTGACGTTGTCATGATTGCTCGTGGTAGTAACTCGGCACACCAGTCCCCAAGGGTCCGAGTTACCAGTGGTGGTAACCAGCTACGCCCATGTAGTTCTTTTTCGCTGCCTGATCATGGAAGTGTATTGGTTCCTGGTCCTCTTGTAGTTTTCACGAAGGGCTTCCACATCAGTAGCTGGCCAAGAGGTGCGAGCTCTCTGGAAAGCTTTCCTCTTGTTATGAACAGTCTAGCGTAGACGTTTTAGTTCATGAGACCGCCATGGTATAGCACTTGGAAGAGGTTTTTTCTTGGGTAGATTGATTGCAGGAGAGGGTGATGGTGTTAGTTACAAGCTGTTGGTGCTGCTCGGGATTCAGGGAGGGGATATCAGAAGGGTGATCCATGATTGTTGACTGGAGAGAAGTGGTGAACAGCTCCCAATTGGCTTTGCTGATGGCAAAGCGGTTGATATCGTAGTGCGGAGTAGGAGTTGATTCTATATTTCTTGTGAGGCTGTATGTAATTGCTCTATGGTCGGAGGTGGTCCAGGCTTCATTTACCTGCCACCCCGACACCTTGCTTGAGATTCATCTTGTAGCAATTGTTATGTCTATTGTAGACTTCCACATAGTACTGGAGAATGTTGGGAGGTTATTGGGCATGTTTATTATATTAAATGGTGAGGTGGCTAGAAAGTCTTCCAAAAGCCGCTCATTATGGCAACCAGGTCGGTCAGCTGTGAGGCTGTGCCAAGCAGGAGAACGGCAGTTAACATCTGCCCCCAGAATGATTTTAGCGTTAGGTAGAGTAGTGGTAACAGTTCTTAGGTAGTCAATAGCTGGGCCGATGTTTTGAATGGGTCTACAATAGAGTGATATTAAATTTAAATAGAAGGTACCTAAGGGGACAATTACATGGGCACACACTGCCCAACCTGTGCAGAGAGAAGAGATTTTGGTGACCATTATGTTCGGGTTCCGGATGACTATGGCAGCCCAGGGAGTATCTTCATCTGCTTGAATTATTTTATATGTGAGAGGATAGCCTCTAACTTTCTTGGAGTGGGTGTATGGTTCTTGCAGTAGTAATATATCAATGTTTTCTTCATCTGCCTTTTTCCTTATTTCCGCCGCTATTGCCCGTGCTCGCTGAGCATTAAGCTGTATAAATTTAATAACACTGTTATTGAATGGCTTAGGCCTCACTACCATAGTCGGTCTTCAGTGTTTGGTTTCGCTTTGCCTTGACGTAAATAGGACATTTGATGTCCCTGATTGAATGGGATGCATCCAGTTTTCCTGCTTTGCAGTTTGCGCACGTCGGAGCAGATGATTTGTTTGGGCAACTGCTATAATGATGCCCTTTTTGGGAACAATGCCCACAGGTAGGATCCGTCTGTGTGCACGCGTGGGTGGTGTGCTCAAAACGACAGCATCTGAAGCATTTAGGAACAGCAGCCACATGTTCCTTGAAGCGGTGGCTGCTCCAACCAATAAAGATCCTGTCTTGAAGTTTTAGCTGGTTCCACGCTTGTGGAGAGAGATCCACTACCCAATTGCAAAGGTTGGGAGACTTTGACTTGGTGCAGTATTTTGGTTTTATGTGCTCCATGTCTCTTTTTCTTGGGTCGAGTCTCGAATGTTCCTGTGTAAAATTTCTTTAGCGATGCTGCCTGGAGTAATTTCCCTGTCCAAGTCAAAAATAAGAATTGATCGACCTTTCTTCTTGGGATGTTCTGCTGTTAGACCGTGGGAACTAATTCTAAGATTAGAAATTATTACCTGGGCCTCTTGTTTTGTAGCAGTCTCAATTATGACACCAGTGTTTCTAGTTTTCCTGATGGATTTTATTTTAGTTGTTTTTAAGTCGTGATAAGCTGCTGAACTACAAGAGTTTTAACTGATTCGCTCGAGCCTAGCGATGAGTTGTTTGTAGTTGTTGGCATAGTGGCATAGTGTTTTGTGAAAAGTGCGACCTGTGGTCCCCCACATCTGCACCATGGTACTTTGTGAAGAAGTGCAGAATCTCTGTTAAAGCCAGAAAAAGTGTAATGTCTGGTTTCTGTGAGAGTAGTGTTATGTTTTGTTGTTGTGTCTTTGGCTGCTTGGCCGAAGAGCCCCTAGTGGGACCCCACGTTGCCCGCCACTACAACTGGGAGGTGATCCAGACTGCCCATTATACTCTGGCTGGCTTTTGCCAGGGTTGCCTAAGCATTCTGACAAAGGTCAAGTAAAAAAAAAGGGGGGGGGGGGAAGAAAACATAGAACAGCAGTACGAGTTAGAAGGAACAGAAAGTGTAGTTGTTGGCAATGTGATCTCCATGAACTGTAGGTAATGATCAGCGTTTAGGCGGGCAAGGAACTCGTGATGAATAAAGTTGTCTCCTACAACGCCGCCCCACGTACTGAAGCTAAACCACACTTAGAAACGGGACTGCCGAATGGTGCGAGGATTTTCCACTGACCATGTATGGAAAATTGTGCATGTTGAATACCCCATATCATGTAAATGTTGTCTTTTCACTCCACTGGTTATTGGCAAGAAAGTCGTGGAGCACAGTAAGTATGACTTCTGCTCCATGTCGTAATCACAGCTTGTAATAACTTTGTCTAAAGACAAGGAGTTACTAAACTTTCCCTACCTGTCTATTCCTATCTAAGCTAAAGCGTAAAAGAACGCCTCTGGTTAGTATTTCCCCTCTGCTGTAAAATCCAACAGATTCCGTTGATCACTCCTTTTCCCCATTCTTGCCACGGTTTGTACGGTTAACTGATACTAGAAAGGTTGTTCTGCTGCATTTATAGCCACAACTGTGTCATGTGACTTGCAACGTTGTGGGACAAACCATTTGTGTGCACAGCAGGGGTGTACCTAATAAAGTGGCACCATAGTATCTGTGTGTGTGTGTAAGCACTTTTATAAGATTACCTACTCTCCACTAGACACATTCATTACCTACTCATATATATATATATATATATATATATAGATATAGATAGATAGATAGATACCCTGCCCCACCACTATTATCCGGACACCAGCCTTTAGACAAAATAAGAGCTTTTATTGTGTCATTTAATATTTTGTGTGTGAAACATTTAGCTCTTATGACGGCCTTGAATCTTCGCAGCATACTCTCAACCAGCTTTTGTAAATATCAGGTGATATATTCCTCCCCTCGGCATTTAAAGCAGCCTCCAGTTCGGCTTTGTTCTTTGGGCGATCTTGTCGTGCACGTACTCGATGATCCAGTACATCCGAAAGATGCTCGTAGGGTTCAGATCACAATTCTGGGGTGGCCAATCCTACTTTTCTACACCCATATCCTAAAACCACTGTTACTACCCGAGCAGTATGGCATGGCGCGTTGTCTTGCTGATATACGTATGGGCCTTCCCCGAAGTATTGGCATAACGTTGGAAGTGCATGAATGGTTAGGATGTCCTGGTACACCATTCGTCGTTTTGTCGATAACGACTAATAGGCCCAAACCAAACCATGAAAGCAGCCCATACGTTGACACTGCCTCCATCGAACTTCATTGTTGGGAAGACACAATCAGGAAGGAAGTGTTCCCCTGGCGTTTGCCACACCAAGGAACGGCCATCAGACTGGTAGAGTGCGAACGACCACTTGTCTGTCATTCGGTCTGTTTTCCACTGTCCTCCAGTCCAGGATTCGTGCTCCTTACACCATGTTAAACGGCCATGCCGATTAACATGGCCGAACTGGTGGCTGCATTAAAGGCCGAGTGGAGGAACATATCACGTGGTATTTATAAAAAGCTGGTAGAGAGTATGCGGCGAAGATTGAAGGCCGTCATAAAAGCAAAAGGTTTCAGCACAAAATATTAAATGACACAATAAAAGCTCTTTTTTTTTGTCTAAAGGCAGGTGTTCGGATATTAATGGCAGGGCAGTGTATAATAATAATAAGATTGTTTATTAACATATATTTTATACAATAGTGATTCCGTACACAGAAAGCCAGAGGAATCTTACAATTTGTTGTTTATACAAGTGATTTTGTTTTATAAAAAAAATAAAAATAATAATTAATAGATCAAAGCAAAGATGATAATCAAATGTAAAAAGGAAGTAATAATTACAGCGAATATATATGTATATAGAGTGTGTTCATGATAAATATATATGTAATTGTATATCTTCTCCTTAATAGGCCTAAATATTAAATCTAAACATATATAACCTACCTCTAACTTAGATTCCCTTCAGTGCTCTAAGCATTCCTAAACCTTTGTTCTTACAATGCCTTTGAGTCAAAGAATGTGTACAACACTGCCTATCTCCAATTAATTTTATACAACACTGCTTAACTAATTGCAATTAATTGTGTACAACACTGCCTAACTCAAAGCTATCCCTAGATGAGATTAACTCGTGTCAGTCCTATTCGTATATTAAGTACTCCACAGAGTCAATATTTAGTGACTTCCTTTTCTTTCTTACGCCTCCAGTTGGTTATACTCCGTCCCCGGTTTTTTTCTCTACGCATCTGCGTTCCTTGGTCTTGGCTTACTGAACAGCCAGGCGTTCATCTCCAGATGCGCTGGGATTCTTCGTTTCGGGAAGTCGGGTAAACTATGACCTGCATCCTTCCACTGGTTCTCGCATTCGGACGGGGCTCCTGCTTCCAAAACATTCCTCTCGCCAACCATTCAAACTGCTTTCTCTCCTTTCTGCAACTGTCTCACTTCCCCCCACTATCCCCTCAAAACCAGCACTCCTGCATAACTTGTTTTACAAAACCGTTTCCTCTAATTTTCTCCATCAACCCCACTCCAAAATTTATTATCCGCAACTCCACCTCTCCTCGCGTTTCTCGTTTTTGTTCTACCTCTCCCTCCTTTTTCTTGAACGATCATTTTCATTTTCTCTTTTCTAATTTGCTCACGACTCCATCTTTGTGTACGGCGTGTCCTGTATGGCCTGGCCACCCTTCCCCAGAAGTACAAGCGTCGGTTGCGGAGCGGCTTCCCTTTGCGACTTTCTGTGACGATCACTTCTTTTTAATCGTTTTGGTTCGCGTTATTGCCAGAATTGGCCGGCCATCAGTTTGGAAACGCATTTCAGGGTCGGTTTCTTTGTTCCAACCCGAAACTTAAGGTACCTGCCATTACCAGGTTCACGGCTCTTTTATTACCTGAAGTACAGAAAAAACGGCAGTCGTTTCTAAACTCTTCTCTCCCTTCATCTTTTTGCATTTGCTTAACTCACTGCACTTACCAGTTTAAAAAACAAATCGGGGACGGTGTCTTTAATCCTTCCTCAACTTATTCTGTCGGTCGTCATCCGAGTGTAGAGCTACATTACAATGTCAGGAAACAGACCTGTCTCCCACTGTCACTCTTCAGGTCTTACTCCCAACTGCTCCCACTGATAGCACTAATTAGCGCTCTACTTTAGAGAAACACCCGTTGGGTCCTTTAGATGAACAAGCAATTAGCTTACCCTATCTGTTTTGTATAGTTTAATTGCAAAGACAGAAAGTTTATTTGTAGGAGACTTGTAACATTGGGATCTTACAGGGGGTGTCATGCATGGGACGGTTTAAGATTTATTTGTAGCATTTATTACTTGCCAGTTGCCCTCAACACTATGCCCTCAGCTTCGAAACGTGACACCTGAACGGGATTTTCAAGGATCGATTAAACTAACGACGGGAGCATATTTAAGGATAATCAAGGGAAAGAGTGATTGACTGTTGGAATAAAATCCCTCCTACTCTTGGGGAGGTTTGAAGTTTCTTTAAATGTAAAGACGGATTCGAGAAACCCTTGAAAGATATAAACGTATAAAGTCACTGGGCATTCTTGACTTCTCTCTTTTCAGCAATAGTAAGATCACTGCTGGACGTTTGATGCATCTTTTGCTGCCTTACTCCCATCCTTTGACCTTCTGCAGTTTTCTGGATTTCATCGCTCCATCTGTCGGTCTCCCTTCCTTCGTTATTACATCTTGCGGTATGACCAGCCCATCTGCACGTTATTTGTACTGTTATATCAGTCACCCCTGCTTTTGCTGTGCGCTCTCCTTCGTCTTTCCGTCCCTTAGGCAGTATGCTTCTTCCCGCCCTCCTTCGGGTCATTTTGTTTAAATTTATTCTTTTACGTTTATCGGTTGTTTTCAGCACATGCCTCGTATGTTTAAATTTTTATTTTAAAAATATGGAGCTACAAGGACATAACGTTAATACCCATAACCTCCCCTTTGAAGTTACTTGATATTAAATTAGACTTCAGTATCATTGCTTACCGTGCCATTAAAAAGTTCTTAATCACCTTGGTTTTTTTTTTTTTTTTCAATTATAAAGCCTTATCTCTTTTAATCCGTCCTGATCAATTTAACCTAAAACTATCAGCGGTGGACGTGTGAACGAACGTAAACCGTTTATCTGAGAAATAAGGGGGTGGGAGGAACAGGACAGTTGTAGTATCACAGGAAGCAACCCAAATCGCCTCTGCAGCTGTACGAATATTACATACTTTGGTTGTGTATATTTCGTTTTTAATTCAAATAAAATCAGTTGACCTTCGTTTCAGAAGTACACCGATGAAATTAGCGGTTACCCAAGGACGCTCGCCTTTCTTATGGAGCTAAGATCAGTTAATCAGTTAATTAAAAAAAGAAAAAATTAATTTTGATATCCCAAAATCCAAACAATAATACTTAACTATGTCTGTGTCTGTGTGTGTGCCCGCACACGCGTGCATTACTTTCTTTTTTTGGCTATTAGTTCATAGGAACTGAACACTCGCATTTTCTCATACATCCTATCGAGATGACCTGACTAACATCCGTCTTTGAAATCGATTTCAAAAAGCCATTCCAAATTAAGAAGGCGAAAATGAGTAAAATATGAGGAATACGGGTTTCCAGCTACTATGGCATAAATATTCTAGCAATATCTAATGCGTCTTTAATAATTTTGTCCATTTGCTGCAGGAAATAAAGCAATTCAGGCCAGTAACAGTGAAAGAGAATATCCTGACATAGCTAAGTCTTCAACCGTCAAAGAAACATTCATCGAGACTCCGAAAGGTAAGACCATTGTTCTTAATTGTACGAATAAAAATATAATTGGTAAACAGATAGGCAGGTTTTAGATGAGGCCTTAAGCAACAATTGCTAAAAGAGACAGTGTACATCTCTGTCTGTAAAATTCTTCGCGTAATTGACGAGATTCTAACCAAGCCCTTTTCACTCCGTGGTGGAATGAAGGTGATTAAAGGTGATTAACTGCTACAGTCTATTTATAAAGGCCGTCTTCGCGAGTAGAACAGGAATAATTATCACCGTTCTCTCCACACAGGGTGGAAAAGGATCTGGTTCGAATTTTCAATGACGCAACGAACCTTCGTGTGATTTCTTTCGCTCTCTGGTTGAGTTAATTGTCACAGTAGAAGCTACCAAGGTTTCTTCCTCTGAAATCTGAATTGTTCGGTTAGCAAAACGTGTTAACCGAATACATTATATACGCAATTTACAGACATCATACACATGGATAGATGAGGAAATTATCGGATGCCCCTAATGTGACAGTTCTTTTCCTTCAGTCCAAGGAAAAATGCCAGAGGTGAACAGCTATCGTAACTGATGGTTCTACGAATAATGTCCCTCGGTCTTGCTTCCTGATGAAGGCTCGATTATTTATCTCTGTCTCGAGTGTGTTATAAACATGCAGATAGCTGTCTCTAACTTTTAAAGAGAAATGTAATTCATCCTTGAAGATGCACGATACCATCCATTTTTTTCCCTATGCAGTTCGCTACCACATTTCACTGAGTGGACGGAAATAGTGGGATACCCACCTAGTAACCGGTAGGCCCACCTTTCGCCCGGAGAAGGGCAGTCATACAGCGAGGCATTGAGTCCACTAGTTTACGAAAGCGTTCCACAGGTATTTCCATCCACAGGTATTGTCCATAATTCCGTCGCATTCTTGGGTGGAGAATCCAGAGCTGGAACGGATCTTTCCACAAGTTCAAGTCCGTTGAATGGGGAGCCCATTCCATAGTAGTAACATCTGGTGAATGCCCCTCGAACCATGTTCTAGTCATCATCGTTCTGTGGGGAGTCGCATTGTCCTTTTGGAAGAGTCCAATGCCCTGTGGGTCAACGTGTGATGTGGATTGTCTGCATGGATTGCCATTTGACTGGACCTTTCAGAGATGCGGCTAGACGTACCAGAGGTAGCATGGTGTGCCAGTTGAACACGCCCCAGACCATGATTGAACAGTTCCTTGTTGACATGACGGTTCATAGCTTCGTGCGGATTCCGCCAGATACGGACACTCTCAAAAAAAAATCTATTATATTTAAGCCACTCGAATAATTAAATTCATCTGCCGTGATGTGTCTTATGTTTGTTAATTGCGTGTGTTCTGTGGTCGATTTGTCTGTTTCCTTGACGAAAAACCCCAGTTTCTGGGGGAAAATCTTACCATTTACGCCTGAGACCGACTAACTCTGCCAAGGAGTGAAAAAAACCCATTAAAGTTCTCTCGTCATCGACGGGATTCGAACTCGGGCATTTTCAACCTGGTGTGTGAAAGACGGTGACAATGCCACTGTGCTACCGCGCCTACTCAGAATTGTTGACATAGTGGCATAGTATTTTGTGGAAGGCTCCACCGGTGGTTTCCACACATTTGCACCATGGTACTTTGTGAAGAAATTACAGAATCTCTGTGGTGTCTGGTTTGTGACAGAGTAGTGCTGTGGTCTGTTGTTCTGTCTCTGGCTGCTTAGCCGCATGGCCCCTAATGGAACCCCATGTTGCTCGCCACCACCACTGGGAGTTGAGCCAGGCTGGCCATTATACTCTGGCTGGCCTCCGCCAGGGTTGCCTGAGCTTCCTTACGGAGACGAAATAAAAAAAAAAATAAATAAAATAAATATATATATATAAAAAAATAAAAAAATTAATAAAAAATAAAAATAAATAAATAAAATAAGGAAATAAAATAACAGATTCAAAAAAAAAAAAAAGAGGGAGGCCATAGAGGAAGAGAGGATTAGATGGGGAATGAATTTGGGTGCGTTGACAGGGGAGAATAAATCCACCCTAGTTTAGTCGAAGTGTAGGAAAGGGTGTGGGTTTAAAAGTCACAAGGGACAGGCGCCAATGTGTAATTGTCAATGGCATAGTGCCTGTACATCCCGCACCTACATTGGTGCCAGCAGTATATCCTACCCATTTCGGGTTTGCGATGACTTTTAAATCCCGCACCTTGGATGGTGCCGGCAATAGATCCTACCCTATTAGCGTTAGCATGATCATGTCTGTGTTGTTCCGGGTGATGGAGAGTTATCCCACGCCGGTCCGGTTTAGTTCTTGGGCTCTGAGTTCTGCAATCTTAGCTCGCCTAAGTGCAAATGTTTCCTGCGCGTAGGTGGTTAATGCCTTATAGGTATCTTCCTCGAGTAGCAGAGTGAATTCTTGATTGCCAGGGTTTCTCTGTATTGCGGTGAGGAATTTAAGCCTAATGTTGTCGTAGTTGGGCCAGTCATACATGAGGTGCCCACCAGGACTCCTCTTCGCCGCAGTGGCAATATGGATCATTCTCGATTCCCATGGCGGTCAGTTTTTGTTGGAAGGATCCATGCCCGGTGATGATAAAGGTCACATGGAGGCGAGGCGAAAACCAGGGTGGAGGTTCTGGGTGAGTTGATCGTATAGATGGAAGGAATCGTTTTGTGATGGCCCCTTTTGTTGTAGTATCCCAGTCACGTTGCCATATCTCTTGTAGATGTTGGGTTATCCATTGTCTTTGCTGGCTGGTGCCGTTTGTGGTGTCAAGTTGAAAATTAAGCAGTTCGGTTGGAACTCCCTTCCTTAAATGATAAAAAAGCCCTCTTTTAACCACTTCTAAGTATAGTGGCTGACATGCAGTTAATACCTGCAGAGCAGAGGTGCTGATGGTGCGGCACGCCCTGCAAATTGAAAGGATCATGAACCTCTGGATTGAATCCAGCTTACGTTTATTTCTTGCTAGGATGGCTTTTCGGTACCAGATGGAGGCACCATAACACACAATTGGCACGTATACCGCTTGATATATGAGAGTAAGAGCTTTGTGCTTCAACCCCCAGTCTGCTCTGCTAACTCGCCTTATCATAGCACTGTACCTTTGAATTTTGTTGGCTAGATACTTTAGGTGGTGGTGGAAGGTAAGCCCCGAGTCTAAGAAGATACCTAGGAGCTTGACTTCAGTGTGCAGCCGTATGGGCATAAAGTTTAATTTTATTGTAGGTGGTCTTGTGATTTGTAGCCTGCCTTTAAGGAGTATGGATTTTGTTTTCTCTCCTGAAATGGTAAGGTTGTGCAGGGCTGCCCAGTTCTGAAGTTTTACCAGTGCTCCATTTGCCATTTGCTCCAGGTTCGTCCCGGTGTTAGCACATACCAAAAGGACAAGATCATCCGGGAAGGCCAAGGGCTCAACACCTCCTAGGTCCATTCCCAGGAACTCATCCAGGACAATAGACCAGAGGAAAGGGCCAAGCACAGAGCTCTGCGGACAGCCTCGATCGATGTACCTATTCACTGTCTGGAATCTGTTGGTAACTTGGACCTTTCTACCAGTTAAATCTGACCTTAAACTGTTGTATAGGTTGTTGGAAACATTTGATTGCTGGAGCCTCCGAGGAACGCTGGGCCACCATAGTCGATCAAAGGCCCCAGCGAAGTCTACCATGATTGCGAGGTAGTACTTAAAGGCTGTGTGAGTTGCTTGAGTGATTAGTCTGTTAATGGCATCTTCTGTGCTGCTACCTGCTGTGAATCCAAATTTCTTGTCACTTGTGGAAGTTTTTGTTTAAGAAGAAGAAATCTTTATTGTATACAAAATGCATATGCCGTACACAATACCCTTCACGGCTAGAAGCTATCTGGCGGTTAAGCGAAATAGGAGCAGGAGTTCTTGTAACTTGGCCATTACAGAGAGCAAGGCAATCGGGCGGTAGGAGGTTGGAATTTGTGGTGGCTTGTAGGGATTTTTCAATATAAATTTCAGGGTTGCCGTTTTCCAGGATGTTGGAAAGGTGCCTTCTCTCAGGTACCTATTTAGGAGGCTTAGGAGAGTAACATGATAGCATTCTGCAAATTTTTTAACCACATCCACTTCCAGCAGATCCGCACCAGGTGTTTTTCCTACTTTCATTTTGTTTATTGCCAAGTCCATCTCGATGTTAGTGAAGGGAGATTCCACAGAGGCAGGATGATAGTTGTGATTTTCATCTTCTATTTCTTGTTGTTGTTGAGTCATAGCTGCAGCTTCAATGGGATAAATGGTGTCTAGAATATTGTTAATGCTCTCCTTTCAGGTGTAAGTAGAGGAGCCATCCATCTATAGTGTCGTATCGAGTACCTCTCCTCGCGGCAGCTTGTTTGTTACGATCTTGAAAACGATGCCCCAGGGGTATTTATTCCCAGAAGTGGATACCAGGGTGTGTCCCGTTTGCTTTTTACTTTTACGTACTGTATTAGCTTGGTGTATTCATTTCTGACAATGCGGTAAGCCTCCCTGGCGGCATCTACCTCATGGGGAGGTAGCCTTATTCGAGCCTGCTGGAACATTTTTCTTGCATTGAGGACTCTTCTTCTAAGATCCTGTAGATGGGGATTCCACCGGGGAACTGCATACTGGTAGGGCCTTCTGCGCGGGATGGAGAGATCACATGCAGATGTTATGGCAGTGGTAATAATCCGTACGCAATTATCTGAAGGGAGTGCTTCAGGGAGTGGAGTGGAGTGTCTTCAGGAAGTCTTCTTGTTAGCTCAGTCCGAAAGCGTTGCCAGTCTGCCTTTTTTGAATTGTACCGTATCACATCTCGTGGGATCGGAGGGGTCCGTTCCAGAGAGCGAACCAGAGAAAATGATATCGCTGTGTGGTCCAGGCTTCTTGTACAGTCCATTTGGCTAGTTTGTTGGCAGTGTCTGTGGTGGCTGCTGTAACATCTATGGTGCTCTCCCAAAGGGGGCCGCTGTAAGTTGGAAGTTGATCTGGGCGGTTTATTACTTGGAGGCCTGTGGCTAGGAAGAATTCTTCTAGTTTTGCACCATTTCTTTGTGCAGATCTGTCAGGAGTGCGACTGTGCCATAGCAGAGATCTGCAGTTTGCATCTATGGCTATTAGTAGTCGTCCCCTCGGGAGAGTCTCAAGAGCCGTCTGAATGGTTGAGATCGCTGGGGTGAGGTCTTCACCAGGGTGAGTATATATTGTTAACAGGAACAAAGACCCTAACTGAGTTATGGTTTGTGCACAGGCAATGTTTACGGTGCAGAGTGGTGTAATCTTTGTTGTGCTGATTTCTGATGATTATTGCTGCCCGTGGGGTTTCGGTTTTACAGTAGACCATTTTATAGGATGCAGGGTAACCTGTGACCACACCTGAGCGAACATATGGTTCCTGTAATAAGGCCACATCAATTTGGTTGTCTTCTGTTTTCACTTTTATTTGGTCAGCTACCAGCATAGCTCTTTGTGCGTTCAGTTGAACTATTTTTATTTCATGGGGCAGTTTGTAAAGGGGCCTCTATGCATAGTTGATTCTCATTTGGTATTGGCTTTCATGTATACCATACAGTTCCCATCCCTGATTGAGTGTTGATGAGGAGTTTTCACTGCTTTGCAGTTTGCCCAGACTGGGAGCTGGTCTTTTGCTGGGTAGTCTCTGTACTTGTGCCCTTTTTGGGCACAGTTGCCACATGTTGAATCACGCTGGTTGCATGTGTGTGATGTGTGGCCAAAGCTAAGGCACTTGTAACATTTCGTAACTGAAATATGCTTCTTAAACCTATGGCTTCCCCAGCCTACGAAAATGCGACTCTGTGTTTCTAAGATTTGCCATGCTCGCTTGGAGAGCTGGATTACCCAATCGACATTTGAATGTATTTTAGATTTAGTACTGTATTTTGGGTTAACGTCTTCTTCCACAGTGTTCTCAGGTAGGTGCAGACTTAGGTTTTTGTGGTAAATTTCCTCTTTGAGTTTTTCTGGGGTTACTTACACCTTGCTGTATGTCAAATAAGACAATTGAGGGTCCTTTTTTCTTGGGAGCCTCTGCCTTTAAGCCGTACTTGGTCATATTTTCATTGCTTAAGATTGTTTGTGCCTCTTCTCTGGATTTGGTTTCAGTTACCACGCCTGGGTGTCTAGTCTTCCGCATACTTTTGATCTGGATCGTATTCATTTAGTTTTCTAGATTTTTGGTTAAGGTCTCTTTTACAGCGTCACTTGTGTCACGCTGCGAGTCTTCTGTCGGTTTAATCAGGATTATATGTGATTCTATCTTTCTTGTTAGTGTTTTAGTTTGGTGTCCATCTGGTTTATGGGATGCGACTTTAGCGCCATTCCGCAACGCCTCCGCGAAGGTAGGGGGCGTTGTTGCATTTGTTTTACCCCTTTCTGAGGGCGAACCTCCCATTTCGCTTGCAGCTTTTCGTATTCGACGTAGAGGTTTAAAATCACCGTCTCCATCTTACTGAATATGGTAATGAGGTCAGTGCGGATAGCAGCAGTAATTTTGTTTGATTTTCCCACATACTCCTCAAGCGTCCCTCTGATAGCCATAATTTGGTCAACTGGGGTTCCAGTTAGAGGGGGTAGAGTGGGGTTCGGGTTCGTAGCTGGTTCTGGCACTTCGTTTGTTTCTTTCTTTGCATCTTTGTTCACCTCTTTGCTGATCTCTTCAGTCACGTCCTGGTGCGAGCGAATCAGTTGTTGTGAATCCTTGGGTTCACAACTACTTCACTTTCCCTTTTCTGGGCAGTAGATTTCGCCTAATTGTAGCTCCTCGACAGATAAGTCCGCAGGAATGGGAAAGATTTGGTCAGTTGTGCTGTCTCTCTCTGCGTTGTTTTTTCCAGCACTTGAAATGCTTATTTTGCATTGGCTGCAGTAGTATTTAGCTCGAGCCGTGGAACTTATCTTCGGAATTGTAGATCTTCCAGAACAGCACTCCCCCAGGGTTCTTTTGCAGGGGCCATTACAGATCAAAAAGACTTTAATATTTTTTCCGCAGCAATCACAAGTTTGTTGGCTTGTGCGACCAGGCATAATGATTTTTAAAAGGAGGGAGAAATTGGCAAAGAACAAATGTTTAAAGTGCACTACAGTTGGGGCGGAAGGCTTCTGCAATTTTTATTATTTTTATTTATTTATTTTTTTTGTTTATTAGAAAAATTACTGCAAATTTTATTTAGTTTCTCAAGTTCCTTATTTTTAAAGTATTCAACTGCTAGGCAATACAAGCACTTCCTACTATGTGAGGAGTGTTTGTGTTCAGTTATATTTCCCGTTAGCACGGTTTTCCCTTCTTTAAGTTCCCCAGCGGGTAGCTGATGTCCACTGGAGTGGGACAAAGTATACAGACCACCTGCCGGTTGACCTGAATTAGGTGATCTCTAAAATGCTGGTCAACGTGACCTTGTGCTGGAAAGCACTCCGCTGGCTAAAATGCTTGGCTGAACAAAATAAGATATGTATTCAAGTTTTTAAATTGAGAATAAAGATGTTTACCTGATCATTTAGTGAGTACAACTTGCTTCAGGAAAAAGCACACCAGAAACTGATTCGCTGGATATCAGAAACTCGACAAGATGTTGAGCATAATCATCAAACTGTTCATTGAACAGGAGCCTGAAAACATGCGACCGCACAGTGAAAAACCTCGGTAAATTTAACCTCAGAATTGTTGACAATGTCATCTTCATAAACTGCAGGTAATGATCAGCGTTTAGGCGGACAAGGAACTCGTGATGAATAAAGTTGTCTCCTACAACGCCGCCCCACGTACTGAAGCTAAACCACACTTGGAAGCGGGACTGCAGAATGGTGCGAGGATTTTCCACTGACCATGTATGGAAACTTGTGCATGTTGAATATCCCATATCAGGTAAATGTTGTCTTTTCACTCCACTTGTTATTGGCAAGAAAGTCGTGGAGCACAGTAAGCATGACTTCTGCTCCATGTCGTACCCACAGCTTGTAATAACTTTGTTTAAAGACAAGGAGCTACTAAACTTTCCCTACCTGTCTATTCCTATCTAAGCTAAAGCGTAAAAGAACGCCTCTAGTTAGTATTTTCCCTCTGCTGTAAAATCCAACAGATTCCGTTGATCACTCCTTTTCCCCATTCTTGCCACGGTTTGTACTGTTAACTGATACTAGAAAGGTTGTTCTGCTGCATTTATAGCCACAACTGTGGTCATGTGACTTGCAACGTTGTGGGACAAACCATTTGTGTGCACAGCAGGGGTGTACCTAATAAAGTGGCACCATAGTATCTGTGTGTGTGTGTAAGCACTTTTATAAGATTACCTACTTTCCACTAGCCACATTTATTACCTACTCATATATATATATATATATATATATATATATATATATATATATATATATATATATATATATATATATATATATAGATACCCTGCCCCACCACTATTATCCGCACACCAGCCTTTAGACAAAATAAGAGCTTTTATTGTGTCACTTAATATTTTGTGTGTGAAACATTTAGCTCTTATGACGGCCTTGAATCTTCGCAGCATACTCTCAACCAGCTTTTGTAAATATCAGGTGATATGTTCCTCCCCTCGGCCTTTAAAGCAGCATCCAGTTCGGCCTTGTTCTTTGGGCGATCTTGTCGTGCACGTACCCGATGATCCAGTACATCCGAAAGATGCTCGTAGGGTTCAGATCACAATTGTGAGGTGGCCAATCCTACTTTTCCACACCCACATCCTGAAACCACTGTTACGACCCGAGCAGTATGGTATGGCGCGTTGTCTTGCTGATATACGTATGGGCCTTCCCCGAAGTATTGGCATAACGTTGGAAGTGCATGAATGGTTAGGATGTCCTGGTACACCATTCATCGTTTTGTCGATAACGAATAATAGGCCCAAACCAAACCATGAAAGCAGCCCATACGTTGACACTGCCTCCATCGAACTTCATTGTTGGGAAGACACAATCAGGAAGGAAGTGTTCCCCTGGCGTTCGCCACACCAAGGAACGGCTATCAGACTGGTTAGAGTGCGAACCACCACTTGTATGTCATTGGGTCTGTTTTCCACTGCCCTCCAGTACAGGATTCGCGCTCCTTACACCATGTTAATCGGCCTTGCCGATTAACATGGCCGAACTGGTGGCTGCGTTAAAGGCCGAGTGGAGGAACATATCACGTGATATTTATAAGATGCTAGTTGAGAGTATGCGACGAAGATTGAAGGCCGTCATAAAAGCAAAAGGTTTCAGCACAAAATATTAAATGACACAATAAAAGCTCCTTTTTTTTGTCTAAAGGCAGGTGTCCGGATATTAATGACACGGCAGTGTATATGTATATAGAGTGTGTTTATGATAAATATATATGTAATTGTATATCTTCTCCCTGTTAATCGTATACAAGACTGCCTAACTCCAATTAATTGTATACAACACTGCCTAACTCCAATTAAGTGTGTACAACACTGGCTAACTCAAAGCTAGATGAGATTAACTCTGTCAGTCCTATTCGTATATTAAGTACTCCACAGAGTCAATATTTAGTGACTTCCTTTTCTTTCTTACGCCTATAGTTGGTTATACTCCGTCCCCGGTTTTCTCTCTACGAAGCTGCATTTCTTGGTCTTGGTTTTCTGAACAGCCAGGCGTTCATCTCTAGATGCTCTTGGATTCTTCGTTTCGGGAAGTCGGGTAAACTATGACCTGCATCCTTCCACTGGTTCTCTCATTCAGACGGGGCTCCTGCTTCCAAAACATTCCTCTGGCCTACCATTTAAACTGCTTTCTCTCCTTTTTGCAACTGTCTCACTTCTCCCCACTATCCCCTCAAAACCAGCACTCTTGCATAACTTGTTTTACAAAACCCTTTCCTCTAATTTTCTCCATCAACCCAACTCCAAAATTTATTTTCCGCAACTCCACCTCTCCTCGCGTTTCTCGTTTTTGTTCTACCTCTCCCTCCTTTTTCTTGAACGATCATTTTCATTTTCTCTTTTCTAATTCGCTCACGTCTCCATTTTTGTGCACGGCGTGTCCCGTATGGCCGGGCCACCCTTCCCCAGAAGTACAAGCGTCGGTTGCGGAGCGGCTTTCCTTTGCGACTTTCTTTTTAATCGTTTTGGTTCCGCGTTATTGCCAGAACTGGCCGGCCATCAGTTTTGAAACGAATTTCAGGGTCGGTTTCTTTGTTTCAACCCGAAACTTAAGGTTCACGGCTCTTTTATTACCTGAAGTACAGAAAATTTTCGGCAGAGGGGTTTTCCCTCGGCAGTCGTTTCTAAACTCTTCTCTCCCTTCACCTTTTTGCATTTGCTTAACTCACTGCACTTACCACTTTTAAGAAACAGTTCGGGGACGGTGTCTTTTATCCTCCCTCAACTTATTCTGTCGGTCGTCATCTGAGTGTAGAACTACATTACAATGTCAGGAAACAGACCTGTCTCCCACTGTGACTCTTCAGGTCTTACTCCCAACTGCTCCCACTGAAAGCACTGATTAGCGCTCTACTTCAGAGAAACACCCGTTGGGACCTTTAGATGAACAAGCAATTAGCTTACCCTATCTGTTTTGTATAGTTTAATTGCAAAGACAGAAAGTTTATTTGTACAAGATTTGTAAGATTGGGATCTTACAGGGGTTTCATGCCTGGGATGGTTTAAGATTTATTTGTAGCATTTATTACTTGCCAGTTGCGACGCTAATTAAATGTATCCAATTTTTTTTATTTTTTCTTTCTCAGATATGCACGCTAACTTCTCGCAAGTGCCTCTAGAATATTTGAGAATAATATCAGTTCCGGTTGCTATGAAAAAGGCAAAAAACTTGAGTTGCGTCTCTGCAATAAAATCTTCCATTGCCAGGTTTTCAGAAAGTACTGGAAAAAAGGGTAAATAGGAGTAAATTATTATTATTATTATCTTTATTTTCTCCTAAGAGACACCCGCTCACGTCTATTAACCAGGGGGTGTACATTCATATATACAAATATAAGTTATATACATAATTATCCATTTATAATTATCCATTTATAAAGAGAGCACAAGCATAATTTGCAATCTTACAAGGAATTAGAGTATGTTCACATCTACAGCACTATTTACAGTGAGATAACAGAAAGACAAGACGTCCAATGTAAACATAACAGGAGCGAAAATAGTCCCGACCAGTTTCATTCTTCATTTCCTGCATTCTCTTTTGTTTTCATCTGTGGGCATCACTCATCATTTATAGGTAGAGTAGTGCATTCTGAAACATTTCAGTCCTGTATCTCTTCTCTGCGCAAAGCCTTTCTGGGTCTGCTTGAAGATCGTTGAATCCCTTAATGGTGCTCAAAGGAAAAAATCGCTGAAGCGGTCAGCAGTTTTGCAAGCGTGAGAATGTTCTTGGTGACAATTATGTGTGACCAAGGCGTGACATCCAAGTTGGCATATAAAATGGTTCTTGAGATTTTAAATGGTTGCATAGTGATCCTGTTTAACCATCTCAGCATCCAGTACTCTAAACCCAGGAAAGCCTTGATGGTAGCATCTGGGGCAGAAGACCAAATCTGAAATGCGTAGAGAGGGATGGGGATAACGCATCTTAAAATATATCGTTTAACAAAGTCAGGGTTCCTGATACCTACCAGTTCTTGTCTGGAGGTTCATAGCGCTTCGTAAGTTTTCTTCTTTACAAGTCCGAAATGGGGTGTGAAGTTTAGGTTTTCGTTCCATTTCAGACCAAGATCAATATGTGTCCTGACTTTTTTGACCACGCTGCCATTCACACGTATTGTTATGTGGTTCTTTATTACCTTATTGGTGAAAATAATTTGTGCTGTCTTGTGTTCATTTAGTCGGAGCCCCATGCAATTAAGATATTCTTGCAACTCGCCGATTTTGGAGTCTGCTTCGTTGTTGCGTTGTAAAGATGTGTTTTGGTCATTCGAGGTGACGAAAAATTTCAAGTCGTCTGCATATACGACAAATTGTTTTTGATTTTAGGTCAGGAAGGGATGCAGTGCTGTTACAAAGAGAGTAGCAGAGAGGACACCACCTTGTGAGACTCCCCTTGTTGACTTGGAAGGGCTCTTTGTAAATTCCATTTATGGCAGTGATGTGTCTCTCCCTCAAAGAACTCGCTATTATTGCTAATACGTGCTCAGTTATATGGAAATATTCCTCCAAGATGATAGCCGAGATGGATATACTGTCGAAAGCGGATGGAACGTCTAAGAAGACAATATCTAATTGCTGTCTGAAGTTAAGGGCGTGTTGGATTCGAAATGGAGTTTCCATAAGGTTGGTGGTAGTAGATCTTTGTGGGATCACTGAATGAAGGTACTCCGGTCTATGCCTAAAGCAGTGATGGTTGATGGTATTTAAAATGGATTTCTCAAATATTTTTTGAAACGAACATCCAATTGCAATAGGCCTGTAGTCTTTGGCGGATTTAGGAATAGTACGTATTCCATATTTTCGGAAAGTGGTTTTCACTTAAAATGGAAAATGTGAAGGAGCAGATCTATGATGTATACACTGCTGATCTTGATCATGAAGAGCGGGAATTTATCAGGCCCAGTTGTGGCTTTATTCCTGAGGCTATTCACAGCGGCTATAATGTTATCTCTAGCGATACTGATTTGAGACAGTTCAGGATAGACCTCTGTCTTCAGTTTGCTGATTGCTTCACGGATTTTCTCCGTGTTGACTTCACTTTCAACTTGATTTCCTGCCAGAGGAGTTCCAAAGGTGGCTTGGGTCCATTCTGAGAAGATGTGCTCTGGCATTATATCAGTACGCATTTTCTTCTTATTATTATGGCGCCTCCGTAGCCACGTGGGAAGAAGCAGCAGTGCGTAGCACACGCTTCTTGATTAGACCGGGGTTCGAGCCCATGACCACCGGATGCGGAAAGGTCAGGGAATGACCACTGCATATCCCGCAGCAATATGGCCTTAGTTGCTAATTCTCCTAAAAACCAAATAGCAACAATATTTTCTTATTATATATTCTGCTTCCTTTCTTTAAATGTGACCGCACCATATCATAGTGAGCTTGACGTTTCAATCGAATGAACCGTGCTCGAGCTTCTTTATATCGAATATAATCAGGTGCGTGTTCAGTTTTTTTCCATTTTCTGAAGAGTTTTTGCTTCTTCTTGAAAGCATATTTTACTTGTGGACTAAACCAGGAAGTTGCTCGTTTGGAAATTTTAATGCGTTTTGATGCACCCTCAAGAGCAATAAAGTGAACTGTATGCGAAAGTGCTTCTAAGGCATCGTCTACGGGGAGTTGGAAGAGATTTTGCCAGTTGAAATTCACGAGCTGTTTCAAAATTACGTCTGGTTTTATGTACTTCGAGAGAAGATAACATCAGTGTTGTTTTCCCACCTCCAGTTCTCTTTTTGTCTGCAAGCTTGACTTCTCAGGTTGGCTTGGATTGAAAGAGGGATATGATCAGAAGCGAAGCAAGTCGTACTATCAGTTAATGTGATGTCTAGAGTATTATTGTACACCAGGTCAAGGCGCTGTGTGCCTCTTGTGAGGGGCGTTTCAAGTTGTTTCATTCAGAGAGTTTCCATAGTATCATCCAATTCGCTCTTTGCACCTTTGTGCTTAGGAAGAGGCATGTTCAAATGTTTTTCGTAACAGTTCAACTTGTAATAGCAGCCTGTCGTATCAGCTCACAATGTCCTCAGCTTCGAAATGTGACACCTGAACGGGATTTTCAAGGATCGATTAAACAAACGACGGGAGCATATTTAAGGATAATCAAGGATCGGGAGTTCAGAAATTTTCCTCCAATCAAAGAGTGATTGACTGTTGGAATAAAATCCCTCCTACTCTTGGGGAGGTTTGAAGTTTCTTTAAATGTAAAGACGGATTCGAGAAACACTTGAAAGATATAAACGTATAAAGTGACTGGGCATTCTTGACTCCTCTCTTTTCAGCAATAGTAAGATCACTGCTGGACGTCTGATGCACCTTTTGCTGCCTTACTGCCATCCTTTGTCCTTCTGCAGTGTTCTGGATTTCATCGCTCCATCTGTTGGGCTCCCTCCTTTCGTTATTACATCTTGCGGTATCACCAGCCTATCTGCACGTTATTTGTACTGTTATATCAGTCACCCCTACTTTTGCTGCGCGCTCTCCTTCGTCTTTCCGTCCCTTAGGCAGTATGCTTCTTCTCGTCCTCCTTCGGGTCATTTTGTTTAAATTTATTCTTTTACGTTTATCGGTTGTTTTCGGCACATGCCTCGTATGTTTAAATTTTTATTTTAAAAATATGGAGCTACAAGGACATTACGCTAATACCCTTTGAAGTTACTTGATATTAAATTAGACTTCAGTATCATCGCTTACCGTGCCATTAAAAAATTGTTTAATCACCTTGTTTTTTTTTTTTTTTTTTTTTTTCATTTATAAAGGCTTATCTCTGTTAATTCGTCCTGGTCGGTTTAATCTAAAACTGTCAGCGATGGTACGAACGAACGTAAACCGTTTATCTGAGAAAGAAGAGGGGGGGGGGGGAAACAGGACAGTTGCATTATCACTGGAAGCAACCCAAATCGCTCTACAGCTGTCCAAATATTACATACCTGGGTTGTGTATATTTTGTTTTTAATTCAAGTAAAATCGGTTGACCTTCGTTTCAGAAATACACCGATGAAATTAGTGGTTAACCAAGGCCGCTCACCTTTCTTATGGAGCTAAAATCAGTTAATTAAAAAAACAGAAAATTAATTTTGATATCCCAAAATCCAAACAATAATACTTAACCAAGTGTGTGTGTGCGTGCGTGCGTGTGTGTGTGTGCATTACTTTCTTGTTTTTTTGTTATTAGTTCATAGGAACTGAACACTCGTATTTTCTCATATCAACCTATTGAGATGGCCTGACTAACATCCGTCTTTGAAATCGATTTCAAATGAAGAAGACGAAAATGAGTAAAATATGAGGAATACGGGTTTCCAGCTACTATGGCATAACTATTCTAGCAATATCTATGCGTCTTTAATAATTCTGTCCATTTGCTGCAGGAAATAAAGCAGTTCAGGCCGATAATAGTAAAGGAGAATATCCTGACATAGCTAAGTCTTCAACCGGTAAAGAAACATTCATCCAGACTGCCATAGGTAAGACCATTGTTCTTAATTGTACGAATCAAAATATAATTGGTAAACATATAGGCAAGTTTTAGATGAGGCCTTAAGCAACAATTGCTAACAGAGACAGTGTACATCTGTGTGTGTAAATTGTGCGTATTCTGGGTCGATTTGCCTGTCTGCTGGTGAGAATACAGAGTTTTCGGATGATAATCACGTGCAATCCTCACCTGTCTCCGACTAGCTCTGCCAAGTGGGAGGAAATGCTCACAAAACCTCTTGGCGTAATTGACGGGATTCGAACCAAGCCCTTTTAACCCCATGGTGGAAAGAAGGTGATTATATCCACTGTTTTACCTGCTAGAGTCTATTTATAAAAGTCGTCTTCGCAAGTAGCACAGGCGTAATTATCACCGTTCTCTCCACACAGGGTGGAAAAGGGTTTGGTTCGAATTTTCAATGACGCAACGAACCTTCGTGTGACTTCTTTCGCCCTGCGGCTGAGTTACTCTTCACAGTAGAAGCTAGCAAGGTTTCTTCCTCTGAAATCTGAGTTGTTCGGTTAGCAAAACGTGTTAACCGAATACATTATACACGCAATTTACAGACATAATACACATGGATAGATGAGGAAATTATCAGATGGCTCTTATGTCACAGTTCTTTTATCGATAAAGACCAGAGGTGAACAGCCATCGTAACTGATGGTTCTACGTATAATGTCCCTCGGTCTTGCTTCCTGATGAAGGCTCAATTATCTCTGTCCCGAGTGTGTTATAAACATGCAGATAGCTGTCTGTAACTTTTAAAGAGAAATGTGATTCGTCCTTAAAGACGCACGATACCATCCTTTTTTCCCTCCCACATTCCACTGAGTGGACAGAAATCGTGGGATACCCACCTAGTAACGAGTAGGTCCACCTTTCGCCGCAGAAGGGCAGTCACACGGCGAGTCATTGGGTCCACTAGTTTACGAAAGCGTTCCACAGGTATTGTCCATAATTCCGTCACATTTCTGGGTGGAGGATCCAGAGCTCGAACGGACCTTTCCACAGCATCCCACAGGGTTCAAGTTCTTTGCACGGGTAGCCCATTCCATAGTGGTAAAATCTGCTGAATGCTCTTCGAACCATGTTCTAGTCATCACTGCTGTGTGGGGAGGCGCATTGCCTTTTGGAAGAGTCCATTGCCCTGTGGGTCCATGAGTGATGTGGATGGTCTGCATGGATTGCCACTTGACCTGGACCGTTGAGAGATGCTGCTAGACGTACCAGAGGTAGCAAGGTGTGCCAATTCAACATGCCCTAGAGCATGATTGAACAGTTTCTTGTTGACATGACGGATTCATAGCTTCGTGCCGTTTTCGGCAGATGCGCATCCCCCCCCCCAAAAAAAAACAAAAAAAAAAACCCTATTATAATTAGACTACACGAATAATTAAATTCATCTGCAGTGCTGCAGTGTCTTATGTTTGTTAACTGCGTGTCGATTTGTCTGTTTGCTGGACGAAAAACCCCAGTTTCTGGGGGAAAATCTTACTATTTACGCCTGAGACCGACTAACTCAGCCACGGAGTAAAAAAAGCCCATTAAAGTTCTCGCGTCATCGACGGGATTCGAACCCGGGCCTTTTCAACCCGGTGTGGGGAGGACGGTGACAATACCTGCAAGGCTTTAGGGGAAAAATTTCTATCAGCATGGCCCACACTTGTAGATAGAAGGAATTTGTTTTGTAGAGACGGGATACACTTGAAGAAAGGTGGTGCAAAGGTTTTTGCCGGTATTATTGAGGATACCTTAAAGGTTCAGGGAAACTGCTAATTAGGGGGGATGTGGGTAATATTGACACGCGTTTATCTGATAATATTGGTCAGAGTAACTCTTGCACATACCTTAAGAGTTGTTATCTGTTACCCCCATCTGGACGTATTATCTAGATGTTCTGGGGCAGAAACGTTTCACGTGGGCGGGTAGCTAATGCCAGGGGAGAGAGCCTAAAAAACTTCAAGGGTTCTGTTAGTGAAGTTAAATATACCAGAACAGTAAGTCTTAATTGTTTATATAGTAATGTTAGAAGTGTCGTCAATAAAATGAGCGAATTCGAACTGCTGGTTAAAACAAGTAACGCGGACACAATAGGGCTTACAGAGACGTGGTGCCACCCTGAAATTGGGGATGATGAGTTTCAGTACGGCTTGTATAATGTATTTAGGAAGGAAAGGGTAGATAGAAGGGGTGATGGGGTAATGCTTCTTATCAGAAGCAGCCTGAGTGTGACGATAGCTTTCCCGGATTCAGACGTTTCACATGCTAGTATAGAATCGGTATGGTGTGAGATAGTTGGAAACAAAGGTATAATGCGAGTAGGAGTAATCTACAGATCAAGTGATTGTAAAGATTATGACGAAAGCCTCTACATGCAAATGGAATGGGCAAGTAAGCGTCAATGCCTTATTATGGGTGATTTCAATTTGCCTCTAATTGATTGGAGTAAATGGGAAGGAAACTCGACATGGGGAACAAAATTTTTAAATCAACTAGATGACTTATTTGTATCAACATGTCAGGGAAAGCACTAGAGAAAAGAATATCCTAGACCTCATCATCACCCATGAATCAGATGACATAACAGGGCTGACAGTAGAGGAACAAGTAGCAGGAATTGATCACTGAGTTCTACGGTGGATGATGACGAGAGGGGTAGCAGAAGTAAAAGGCAAAGGAATGGGTTTTAATTTCAGAAAAGGAAATTACGACGCCTTAAGGTACTACATGGCCTCAATTAACTGGGTAGATATCGTGCAGAAAATGAATACATTTGAACTGTGGTACGCTTTTAAAACATTAATCACAGATGCCTTGAATGCGTATATACCATTAAAAAAATACTCCACGAGGAGGGTTCCAAGTTGGATGAATAGTGAAGTTGCCACATTACTTGAGCAGAAAAAGGTGGCATGGAAAGGTTACAGAGCAATAAAAAGTACCGAAGCCTATAACAGCTACAAGATGATCTGTAATAGACCCACAGAAAAGGTTCGACAGGGAAAGGCAGTTTATCAGAAATCACTAGCAAACAGAACAAGAGGGGGGGGGGGTTAGGGAATTCTTCACATATATAAATGCCAAGAAGAGCCGGACAAACCAGATCGGATCTTTATTTAAGCGAAAGGGGATAGTATTATATATACCAGCTGACGTTTCAGATTAATTCAACAGTTATTTTGCATCGATATTTACAAATGAAAAACCTTTTGTGGCAATGGGAAATTGTAGCGGCGAAGTTGAAAAATATGCAATTAATGATATTGAAATTTCGCAAGATTATTTAATGAAAAAACTTTTTCGAACCTACAGGCCAGTAATGCTCCTGGAGTTGATGGAATATACCCTATAATCTTAAGGGAGGCGGCAAGTGAGTGCATTGAACCATTGAGGCTAATTATGCGAGCATCACTCGACTCTGGGGAGATTCCCTTGGATTGGAAAAGTGCCAATGTATCTCCCATACATAAGGATGGCTCTAAGAGTGAAGTGGGAAATTATCGACCTGTCAGTCTGACTTCAGTGGTAGGGAAAATCATGGAGGCAATGATCAAGGGTGGAATTCAGGATCATTTGGATCGAATTGAAATTTTCAAGGATACTGAGCACGTTTTTGTAAACGGAAAATCATGTTTAACAAATCTGGTTCGCTATTTCGAAAGGGTCACTCACGAGCTGGATTTAGGGAATAATTTCGACATTGTTTATTTAGATTTCAGCAAAGCTTTTGACTCAGTCCCACATGAGCGGTTGCTTTGTAAGCTGGAACAGGTTGGAATCACTGGGAAAATCCTTAGATGGATAGTAGGATAGCTTCAGGGCAGGATGCAGAGGGTTGTGATAAATGGCAATTCCTCAGAGTGGGTTGATGTAAGAAGTGGGGTGTCCTCAAGGATCAGTATTAGGACCGCTGTTGTTTTTTAATTTTCATAAACGACATCGATGAAGGGATAGAGGGCGTGATGTCTAAATTTGCAGATGTTAAAATTGATAGAGTAGTTAATGATCACTGTCAAGCTGAGCTTCTTCAGAGAGACCTAGATAGACTTCAGGAATGGTCAGAAAAATGGCAGCTATGCTTTAATCCAACAAAGTGTAAGGTATTACACCTGGGAAACAGTAATCCCAAAATAACTTATTCACGTGGTGGAGTTCAACTAAACCCAGTACTGGAGGAAAGGGACTTGGGTGTTACGATACGGTCAGACATGAAAATTCTCTGACCATTGTAAACAGGCTGCAAGGAAGGCCCATGGTGTCCTATCGATGATCTGTCGAACTTTTGCAAGTAGATATAGGGACGACATAATCCCAATATATAAGGCTTTTGTTAGACCACACTTGGAATACTGTGTTCAAGTATGGAGATCGCGCCTAAAGAAAGACATCGAGCTTCTTGAAACGGTGCAAAGAAGGGTAACTCGCCTGGTGAGATCGGCAAAAGGGCGTCCTTATGAAGAAAGACTTCGAATATGTGGGTTGCAGAGTTTGGAAACTAGACACCTTGGAGGAGATTTGATTGAGGTGTTTAAGGCTCTGAGAGGCATCACTAAAATGAATAAGGACGAAATTTTGAAGATTATAAATGATGCTAGAACTAGGGGACATAAATTTAAGTTACGTGGGGAGATATTTAGATTGGATTGCAGGAAGTTTTATTTTAGCCAGCGAGTTATAAATTACTGGAATAATTTGCCTACGTGTGTGGTAGAGGCTGACAGTTTGGGGAAATTCAAAGCTCATCTGGATTGTACCTTCGGGTCAGGGAAGCGCATAGGATGATAGGTTTAATTTCCTTTTTTTTTTATTAATTATTATTATTTATATATATATTTTTATTTTTTTATTTATATATATTTATTTATTTTTTTATTTATGTATATTTATTTATTTTTTTTTTTTTTATTTATTATTTATTTATTATTTTATTTATTCATTTTTTTTTTTTTGACTGGTGCAGCATAAGCTATAGGCTTTCTTGCACCATGCGGCCATTAGTAATACTAATATTAATTCCACTGTGCTACCGCGCAGACTCAGAATTGTTGGCATAGTGCCATAGTGTTTTGTGGAAGGCGCCACCGGTGGTTTCCCATATCTGCACCATGGTACTTTGTGAAGAATTTACAGAATCTCCCTAATACACAGAAAAAGTGTGGTGTCTGGTTTGTGACAGAGTTGTGCAGTGGTCTGTTGTTCTGTCTCTGGCTGCTTAGCCGCAAGGCCCATAAGGAAACCCCACGTTGTCCGCCACCACCACTGGGAGGTGAGCCAGGCTGGCCATTATACTCTGGCTGGCCTCCGCCAGGGTTGCCTGAGCTTCCTGATGGAGACCGAATAAAAAAAAAAAAATAAATATAAAAAAATTTATTATTTTTTAAATTTAAATTTATTTAAATTTAAAAAAATTTAATTAATTAATTAAAAATTTAATTTTAATTAATTTAAATTTATAAAAAATAAATTAAAAAAAAAAGAGACCTTCGTTTCAGATGTATAGAATAGAATCTTTAATTGCAGCATTGATAGACATACAATTAGTCCCGTCGCGGTGGTACCAGGGTTTACAAAACAACACCGATGAAATTAGTGGTTAACCAAGGCAGCTCTCCTTTCTTATTGAGCTAAAATCAGTTATTTAAAAAAAATAAAATTAATTTTGATATCCCAAAATCCAAACAATAATAATTAACCAAGTCTGTCTGTGTGTGTGTGTGTGTGTGTGTGTGTGTGTGTGTGTGTGTGTGTGTGTGTGTGTGTGTGTGTGTGTGTGTGTGCGCGCGCGCACGCGTGCATTACTTTCTCTTTTTTTGGCTATCAGTTCATAGGAACTGAACACTCGCATTTTCTCATATCATCCTATTGAGATGGCTGACTAACATCCGTCTTTGAAATCGATTTCAAAAAGCCATTCCAAATTAAGAAGACGAAAATGAGTAAAATATGAGGAATACGGGTTTCCAGCTACTATGGCATAACTATTCTAGCAATATCTATGCGTCTTTAATAATTCTGTCCATTTGCTGCAGGAAACATAGCAACTGCCGGAAATAATAGTGAAGCGGAAAATACAGACGTAGCTAAGTTCTCAAACAGCGGAAAAGTTGCTGTCCAGTCTCCCATAGGTAAGACCATTGTTCTTAATTGTACGAATCAAAATATAATTGGTAAACAGATAGGCAGGTTTTAGATGAGGCCTTAAGCAACAATTGCTACAAAGAGACAGTGTACATCTCTGTCTGTAAATTGTGCGTATTCTGGGTCGATTTGCCTGTCTGCTAGTGAGAATACAGAGTTTTCGGATGATAATCACGTGCAATCCTCACCTGTCTCCGACCAGCTCTGCCAAGTGGGAGGAAATGCTCACAAACCTTGTTGGCGTAATTGACGGGATTCGAACCAAGCCCTTTTCACCCCATGGTGGAAAGAAGGTGATTATATCTAATGTTTTACCTGCTGGAGTCTATTTATAAAGTCCGTCTTCGCGAGTAGCACAGGGGTAATTATCACTGTTCTCTCCACACAGGGTGGAAAAGGATCTGGTTCGAATTTTCAATGACGCAACGAACCTTCGTGTGATTTCTTTCCCTCTTTGGCTGAGTTAATCGTCACAGTAGAAGCTAGCAAGGTTTCTTCCTTGCTATTCCCGGGGGTAACGCTGGGGCTGCGATACGGAAAGTTTCTTGCTGATTGTAAGAGTGCTACTGTTCTTTGAGGATCACAGTACTGTAGTTGCTTCCGTTTTGCCCGAGGCTGATAGCCTATAGCGTCTAAACTCACACCTCCTGGTGGTCCAGGGTGGGCAGGTGGGAGTGAATCCCCTGCCTGGCTAAGTTGAGCTGAGACGTAGGGGGACGAGGCTTTCTTTAATTCTAATTTGTGTTAAACTCAAGAGGGGGTTTTTAAATTTCTCCTCTTGAGGTCTGGTTGAACATTTCCGAGCTCTTGGAAATTAATTTGAGATTGAGTTGAGAGCATTTCCGTGCCTCTATTTTGTGTTATCAACCTAACTCAAGTTACTCCTGGGACCCCACCCGTTAAACCTGGGTGGTGGTATTTTTATTTACGGAAGATAGATTTCCTTGTCTAAGGTCTAAGTCTTGTTCTAAGGCTCCTTGCTTGCTTACAATATTTGTAAATAGTTGATTTCTCTTTATTCTTGAAGTTCATTTTTTAATTGTATATAGTTCTTTTATATTATACAAAATGTGTTCCTCGAGTGACGAGGATAATATTAGTGAAAGGGAATTGTTGATGGTTACGGAAGAAGAATGTGTAGGAAAAGAAATCTCAACAAAAGTTCAGGAATTGAATGAAGTAGACGTGTTCTCCGGAAAGACTTTACAAAGAACTCCTATAAAGACTAGGTTGTCATCACTGCTAGGTTCTTCTCAACAAATGCAGAAGGGGACAAAGAAAAAGAAAAGAAAATAGGGTGAGGTGGTCTCTGATGGTGGATTGAGTGAAAAGGAAAAGAATAGGAAAAGGAAAAAGAAGGATGGAGCAAAAGATATGGTTAATAAGAATGTAGAGAAAAGAAAAGAGGCTCCAAAGATTATGATAGTTAAAGCCGCCACCAGCAGACACAAGACAAGTGATGATGTTAAATTGGATATTTTAAAGGAGGTGAGGCCAATATTAACAGTGAAAGTAAGGAATATACGACCGATTAGAGACTGTGGTGTTTTAATTGAGGCAGATAAGCTGACGACCTAGCCAAAATTAAGTCTTGTTCAAAAATACAGGAATTGGGCTTAAAGTATAATGTTCCGAAGCCGATATTTCCAAGAATTGTTGCGTTTGATGTGGAACAAGACATTGAGCGCGAGGAGTTAATGAATCAACTATGGCAGGGGAACTTTTAAGGTAAAATAAGAGAGAACATATTTAAAGAAAGTGTCGAGATTTTGACAGTTAATAAAAATAGAAAGACACAAATGAATAACTGGTCGTACAAGTTAATGTAGAAATTCGGAATATCGTGAATAATAAAACACCTTTTTATAAGATGGTCCTCCTGTAAATTTAGAGAAGTGTACTCTGTGACACAATGTTTTAAACGTTTAACTTTTGGCCACGTTGCGAAATTTTGCAAAAGGGAGATGCTGTGTGGACACTGTGCTAAAACAGGTCATACATTTAGAGATTGTAAAGAAAAGGATAAGGACCCTGTATATTGTAATTGTCAGAAGAAAGGAATAACAGCTGGACACGTTGCTGCGAATAAGGAATGTCCAGAGTATGTAAGGGCAATTGAAAATTTTAAGAAAAAAATAAATTATGGATAAAAAATTAAAAGTTCTGCAGTTAAATGCTCAACGCGCTGGAGCTGTAGCAGCACAATTGCATCGTGTAATGGAGATGGAGGGTGTGGATGTTGCCCTCCTGCAGGAGCCGTATTCTGTACAGAGACAGATACGGGTTATCCAGTAAAGTATAGGATAGTTTCAGAAGGAGGAAAACCAATGACTGCAATAATTATAAGGAATAAAGAATTGGTTGTTACAAAAATAGTTTCGATGTGCAGTGAGAATTATTTATGTTGTGAGATAGTAGGTTCCTGTGGGAGAATGTATTTTGTAACGGTATATTGGCCTCCATCTGAGGAAATAGAAAATTATGTAAATTACTTGGAAAAAATGTGCAGAGTGCTGGGTTCCTGTGGGGTGGTTGTATCCAAAGACTGTAATGCTAACTCTCCCTTATGGGGTGGTAGTGTCTCTGATGATAAAGGAATGGTACTAGAAGAGTTTATTGCCACCTCGGGGATTGAGATAATAAATGTTGCTGGACATGGACAGTCGTATATTGATTTTGCAATGGCTACTTATTCGATAGCACGAAAAATTAAAGATTGGAAAATTATTGAAGATCGTACAACTAGTGACCACAACAGCATTTCCTTTATTGTGGAAGATAAAGATAATGTGAGAATTTATCAAGATTTAGAAAGATTTTTAGTAAATAGTGCGGCATGGCCAAGGTTTGATTTCGAATTTGAACAGAGTGTTACGCAGGTATTGTGGACCGAATTGACATCTGATGAAATTGTAAATAAACTAACTAATATATTACAAAATTTTTATAAAAAGAGTATGAAAATAAGAAAAGGTGTGAATCGACCAGTGCTTTGGTGGACGAATGAATTAAGTGAAAAAAGACGGATGTTATTCAAGAAAATACACGAGTTTCAAAGATTAAGAAGATATGGTGATTCGATTCAGATTTGTGTGCTATTGTGAAAGAAGAATATAGTGTTTTAAGAAGTGACTATGCTCGTACCATCAATAAAACAAAAACTGTAATGTGGAGGAAATTTGTGAGTGAGCAAGGATCGAAGGACCCGTGGAATTCGGTTTTTAAACTTGTAAATAACAAGAGGCAAATCTCGGATATTTCCTACACAATCGGTGTGGGAGATAATGAAACGTTAACTTGGGAGGAGTCCGTGAACATGGTCCTGAATGAACTCTTTCCAGATGATTCGAAGGCTGAAAGTAATGAGCAAAGGCAGTTCATTGTAGAAAATCTGGGGTATAATTCTAATGAAGTTGAAGAACCGATTGAATTTATGGAGGTTCAGAATGCAGTAGAACTTGCCAGGGTGGGCAAGTCGCCGGGCCTTGACAAAATAAAGGTTGAGGTAATTAAAAGGACATTTCAAAAGTTTCTTGAAATCCATTTATTAATGTATAATAAATGTCTAGAAGAGGGTGCATTCCCACTGAACTGGAGAAGTGCACAAATAAAATTATTAGTTAAAGGCACTGATAGGATGCTGAATGAGACCAGTGCATATCGTCTTATTGCACTTCTTCCTGTAATGGCCAAAATATATGAACGGTTGTGCATGAACCGACTAATGATTATATACAATAGTAAAGGCCTAGCATCAATAAACCAGTATGGTTTTAAAAAAGGTTATTCTACTGAGGATGCAGCTTACAAATTAGTACAGACAGTTCAGTGCAGTGAAGGGCGTTATGTGCTTGGTATATTTGAAGATTTTAAAGGTGCCTTCGACAGATTGTTGTGGGAAGGTATCCTTAATAGAATTACAAAGGTTAAATGTTCAAATAAATTATACTCTGTGTTTAGAAATTATTTTAAGGACAGAAAAGTTGTTGTAAGAACTAAGTTTAGTGAGGTAAATAAGGAAATATATAGAGGTTGTCCACAGCGCTCGGTGATAGGCCCCTCCGCATGGAATATTGTATTCGATGAATTTTTAAATATGGAAATCCTAGATGTGTAATTGATTGCCTATGCGGATGATATTGTGATGACAATAAAAGGTAACGCAAGATCTCAAATAGAAAGTAAGGCAGAAGAAGCCTTGAGACAATTATAAAATTGGTCAAGAAAACAAGTTGCAAATTTCAAGTGAGAAAACCGTACAAATGCTACTCAAAGGCAGGTTAAGTATGAACCGTGCCCCCAAGTGAGACTTCTGGGTGATGCAGTTCGATATGTAAGAGTGACAAAATACTTAGTATTAAAAATTGAAGAAAGATTATTTTTTACGGAGCATGCCAGATATTTAAAGGATAAGATTAGAGCATTGTATGCCAAGCTCCGGATGGTAGTGCGTGTTGACTGGGGAATTAAAGGCAAGGCATTATTGAATTTATTGTACGAATGCTTGTTTTTGCCAATAGTTACGTACGCTTCCGGAGCTTGGGTACGTAGCGTGTCAACAGTAGTAATACAAAAATATTTGATTCAGGCACAGAGTTTGCTCTATTAGGTATTACTCGAGCATGTCGAACTAACTGTCTCCTCAGAGGCCTTGCGAGTGGTCTCTGGTAGAGACCCTGTCCAGTCAATGGTTTTAATGTCGGGCTTGCTCCATTTAACAAAAAGAAACATTAAGAAAACTTATATGGGGATAACTTCCTGCCGTGACGAGAATAAACAATATTCAAAATTAGATGTTAAAGCGGAAAAGAAAAGAATATTAGAGGAAATAGTAGTTAAATGGCAGGAGAGTTAGGACGCGACAGAAAAGGGTAGGCAGACATATGATTTTATCCCAAGAGTAAATATTGTAGATTTAAAGAAAAGGTACTTTTGTCCAGTTTGGGCTAAATGCTATGTTTCTGTTGACTGGACACGGACTCGCAATGAGATTGAATCAGTTGGGGCTGGTTGAAAGTGGTACTTGCCAATGTGGAAGCTTAGAAACATCTTTGCATATTATGCTTGAATGTAGCAACTATAGTGCTTATAGACATGAATTGGAACTGTCGATTGGAATTCTGGAGAGAAATAGTTTGTGGGTCATGTTCGTGGATAAGAGATTGTTC
This sequence comes from Mastigoproctus giganteus, assembly GCF_048544385.1. Lineage (NCBI taxonomy): Eukaryota > Metazoa > Arthropoda > Arachnida > Uropygi > Thelyphonidae > Mastigoproctus > Mastigoproctus giganteus. The sequence continues at coordinate 66,933,256 of NC_143578.1, forward strand.
GCTTATTTTAATAAGTTGCCGCGGTTTTTAAAAGGCGGTTAAGAATTCGGCTGGATAGTAGAGGTCCACCTCCCCGTGGCAGGCATGTCGACTCTCATAATTCAGATTAATGGAAGTTAACTTTGAGATTGATCTTTCTGATGAGAGGCTAAGTGGCCAAGTTATGTTTAGTTAAAATTTTGTGTTGAGTTTGTTTTAAATTAATATTAATTTGAATTTCAAAAAGATTAGTAACATTATTCCCATTAAGACCAAAAGCATGCATAGGCTTCGGCCTAGGGAATGGTGGAGGCAAATGGAGTTCGGCCTTGTTCTTTGGGCGATCTTGTAGTGCACGTACCTGATGATCCAGTACATGCGAAAGATGCTCGTTGGGTTCAGATCACAATTCTGGGGTGGCCAATCCTACTTTTCCACACCCATATCCTCAAATCACTGTTAGGACCCTAGCATATGGCATGGCGCCTTGTCTTGCTGATATACGTATGGGCCTTCCCCGAAGTATTGCCATAACGGTGGAAGTGCATGAATGGTTAGGATGTCCTGGTACAGCATTCATCGTTTTGTCGATAACGAATAATAGGCCCAAACCAAACCATGAAACCAGCCCCATACCATGACATTGCCTCCATCAAGCTTCATTGTTCGGAAGATCCAATCAGGAAGGAAGTGGTCCCCTGGCGTTCGCCACACCAAGGAACGGCCATCAGACTGGTAGAGTGCGAACACCACTTGTCTGTCATTGGTTCTGTTTTCCACTGCCCTCCAGTCCAAGATTCGCGCTCCTTGCACCATGTTAATCGGCAAGGCCGATTAACATGGCCGAACTGGTGGCTGCGTTAAAGGCCGAGTGGAGGAACATATCACGTGATATTTATAAAAATCTGGTCGAGAGTATGCGGCGAAGATTGAAGGCCGTCATAAAAGCAAAAGGTTTCAGCACAAAATATTAAATGACACAATAAAAGCTCTTTTTTTTGTCTAAAGGCAGGCGTCCGGATATTAATGGCAGGGCAGTGTATATGTATATAGAGTGTGTTCATGATAAATATATATGTAATTGTATATCTTCTCCTCAAGCCTAAATATTAAATCTAAACATATATAACCTACCTCTTACTTAGATTCCCTTCAGTGCTCTAAGCATTCCTAAATTTTTGTTCTTACAATGCCTTTGAGTCATAGAATGTGTACAACACTGCCGAACTGCAATTAATTGTATACAACACTGCTTAACTAATTGCAATTAATTGTGTACAACACTGCCTAACTCAAAGCTATTCCTAGATGAGATTAACTGTGTCAGTCCTATTCGTATTTTAACTACTCCACAGAGTCAATATTTAGTGACTTGCTTTTCTTGCCCTTTTCTTTCTTACGCCTTCAGTTGGTTGTACTCCGTCCCCGGTTTTTTCTCTACTCAACTGCATTCCTTGGTCTTGGCTTACTGAACAGCCAGGCGTTCATCTCGAGATGCTCTTGGATTCTTCGTTTCGGAAAGTCGGGTAAACTATGACCTGCATCCTTCCACTTGTTCTCTCATTCAGACGGGGCTCCTGCTTCCAAAACATTCCTCTGGCCTACCATTTAAACTGCTTTCTCTCCTTTTTGCAACTGTCTCACTTCTCCCCACTATCCCCTCAAAACCAGCACCCTTGCATAACTTGTTTTACAAAACCCTTTCCTCTAATTTTCTCCATCAACCCAACTCCAAAATTTATTTTCCGCAACTCCACCTCTCCTCGCGTTTCTCGTTTTTGTTCTACCTCTCCCTCCTTTTTCTTGAACGATCGTTTTCATTTTCTCTTTTCTAATTCGCTCACGTCTCCATCTTTGTGCACGGCGTGTCCTGTATGGCCGGTCCACCCCTCCCCAGAAGTACAGGCGTCGGTTGCGGAGCGGCTTCCCTCTGCGACTTTCTGTGACGATCACTTCTTTTTAATCGTTTTGGTTCGCGTTATTGCCAGAACTTCCCGGCCATCAGTTTTGAAACGCATTTCAGGGTCGGTTTCTTTGTTCCAACCCGAAACTTAAGGTACCTGCCATTACCAGGTTCACGGCTCTTTTATTACCTGAAGTACAGAAAATTTTCGGCAGAGGGGTTTTCCCTCGGCAGCCGTTTCTAAACTCTTCTCTCCCTTCATCTTCTTCCTGCTTAACTCACTGCACTTACCACTTTTAAGAAACAGTTCGGGGACGGCGTCTTTATTCCTTCCCAAACTTATTCTGTCGGTCGTCATCTGAGTGTAGAGCTACATTACAATGTCAGGAAACAGACCTGTCTCCCACTGTCACTCTTCAGTTCTTACTCCCAACTGCTCCCACTGATAGCACTAATCAGCGCTCTACTTCAGAGAAACACCCGTTGTGACCTTTAGATGAAGAAGCAAATTAGCTTACGCTGTCTGTTTTGTATAGTTTAATTGCAAAGACAGAAAGTTTATTTGTACGAGACTTGTAACATTGGTATCTTACAGAGGTTTCATGCACAGGACGGTTTAAGGTTTATTTGTAGCATTTATTACCTGCCAGTTGCGACGCTAATTAAATCTATCCAATTTTTTTCTTTTTTCTTTTTGAGATGTGCACACTAACTTCTCGCTAGTGCCTCTCGCAAATTTGAAAAGTATATCACTTCCGGATCCTTTGGAAAAGGCAAAAAACTTTAGTTACATCTCTACAATCAGATCTCGCATTGCAGGTTTTTCAGAAACTATTTCACAAAAGGGTAAGTAGGAGTAAATGTTTTTCGTAACAGTGTTCACATTGTAATGCAGAGCAGCCTGTAGTATCAGCGCACAATGTCCTCAGCTTCGAAATGTGACACCTGAACGGGATTTTCAAGGATCGATTAAACTAACGACGGGAGCATATTTAAGGATAATCAAGGATCGGGCGTTCAGAAGTTTCACTCCAATCAAAGAGTGATTGACTGTTGGAATAAAATCCCTCCTACTCTTGGGGAGGTTTGAAGTTTCTTTAAATGTAAAGGCGGATTCGAGAAACACTTGAAAGATATAAACGTATAAAGTGACTGGGCATTCTTGACTTCTTTGTTTTCAGCAGTCCTAAGATCACTGCTGGACGTTTGATGCCATTTTGCTGCCTTTCTCCCATCCTTTGTCCTTCTGCAGTTTTCTGGATTTCATCGCTCCATCTGTTGGTCTCCCTTCCTTCGTTATTACATCTTGCGGTATGACCAGCCCATCTGCACTTTATTTGTACTGTTATATCAGTGACCCCTACTTTTGCTGTGCGCTCTCCTTCGTCTTTCCGTCCCTTAGGCAGTATGCTTCTTCCCGTTCTCCTTCGTGTCATTTTCTTTAAATTTATTCTCTTTCGTTTATAGGTTGTTTTCGGCACATGCCTCGTATGTTTAAATTTTTATTTTAAAAATATGGAGCTACGAGGACATGACGCTAATACCCATGAACTCGCCTTTGAAGTTATTTGATATTAAATTAGACTTCAGTATCATCGCTTACCGTGCCATTAAAAAATTGTTTAATCACCTTGTTTTTTTTTTTTTTTTTTTTTTTTTCATTTATAAAGGCTTATCTCTTTTAATCCGTCCTGGTCGGTTTAATCTAAAACTGTCATCGGTGGACGTGTGAACGAACGTAAACCGTTTATCTGAGAAAGAAGAGGGGGGGTGGGGGGGGGGGGAACAGGACCGTTGTAGTATCACTGGAAGCAACCCAAATCGCTCTACAGCTGTCCAAATATTACATACCTGGGTTGTGTTTTTCTTTTTAATTCAAATAAAATCGGTTGACCTTCGTTTGAGAAGTACACCGATGAAATTAGTGGTTAACCAAGGCCGCTCACCTTTCTTATGGAGCTAAAATCAGTTAATTAAAAAAAGAAAATTAATTTTGATATCCCAAAATCCAAACAATAATACTTAACCAAGTGTGTGTGTGTGTGTGTGTGTGCTTTCGTGTGTGTGTGCTTTCGTGTGTGTGTGCGTGTGTGTGTGTGTGTGTGTGGACACGCGTGCATTAATTTCTTTTTTTGGCTATTAGTTCATAGGAACTGAACACTCGCATTTTCTCATATCATCCTATTGAGATGGCTGAGGCTGACATACGTCTTTGAAATCGATTTCAAATTAAGAAGACGAAAATGAGTAAGATATGAGGAATACGGGTTTCCAGCTACTATGGCATAACTATTCTAGCAATATCTATGCATCTTTAATAATTCTGTCCATTTGCAGCTGGAAATAAAGCAGTTGTCACCAGTAATACTGAAGAAATATCTCAAGGCGTAGTAAACAATTCAACCGGCGAAAAGCCTTTGATCCAGACTCCCAAAGGTAAGACCATTGTTCTTAATTGTACGAATAAAATATAATTGGTAAACAGATAGGCAGGTTTTAGATGAGGCCTTAAGCAACAGTTGCTAAAAGAGACAGTGTACATCTGTGTGTGTAAATTGTGCGTATTCTGGGTCGATTTGCCTGTCTGCTGGTGAGAATACAGAGTTTTCGGATGATAATCACGTGCAATGCTCCCCTGTCTCCGACCAGCTCTGTCAAGTGGGAGGAAATGCTCACAAACGTCTTGGCGTAATTGACGGGATTCGAACCAAGCCCTTTTCACCCCATGGTGGAAAGAAGGTGGTTATTTCCACTGTTTTACCTGCTAGAGTCTATTTATAAAGGCCGTCTTCGCGGTAGCACAGCGGTAATTATCACCGTACTCCCCACACAGGGTGGAAAAGGATCTGGTTCGAATTTTCAATGACGCAACGAACCTTCGTGTGATTTCTTTCGCTCTCTGGCTGGCTGAGTTAATTGTCACAGTAGAAGCTACCAAGGTTTCTTCCTGTGAAATCTGAGTTGTTCGGTTAACAAAACGTGTTAACCGAATACATTATACACGCAATTTACAGACATAATACACATGGATAAATGAGGAAATTATCGGATGGCTCTAATGTGACAGTTCTTTTATCGATAAAGACCAGAGGTGAACAGCTATCGTAACTGATGGTTCTACGTATAATGTCCCTCGGTCTTGCTTCCTGATGAAGGCTCGATTATCTCTGTCCCGAGTGTGTTATAAACTTGCAGATTGCTGTCTCTAACTTTTACAGAGAAATGTGATTCTTCCTTAAAGATGCACGGTACCATCTATTTTTCCCCTATGCAGTTCCCTACCACATCCCACTGAGTGGACAGAAATCGTGGGATACCCACCTACTAACGTTAAAATCTGCTGAATGTCTTCGAACCATGTTTTAGTCATCACGGCTCTGTGGAGAGGCGCATTGTCCTTTTGGAAGGGTCCAATGCCCTGTGGGTCCATGAGTGATGTGGAAGGTCTGCATGGATGGCCACTTGACCTGGACCGTTCAGAGATGCGGCTAGACGTACCAGAGATAGCAAGTGTACCAGTTGAATACGCCTCAGACCATGATTGACCAGTTCCTTGTTGACATGACGGGTTCATAGCTTCGTGCTGTTTCCGCCAGATATGCACCCTCCCAAAAAAAAAAAAAAAAAAAAAAACCCTATTATATTTAGGCCACCCCAATAATTAAATTCATCTGCCGTGCTGTGTCTTATGTTTGTTAATTGCTTGTGTTCTGTGGTCGAAATATCTGTTTTCTGGACGAAAAACCAAAGTTTCTGGGGGGGAAATCTTACTGTTTACGCCTGAGACCGACTAATTCATCCACGGAGTGTAAAAAGCCCATTAAAGTTCCCGCATCATCGGGGGGATTCGAACCAGGGCCCTTTCCACCTGGTGTGGGGAGGACGGTGACGATACCACTGTGCTACCTGTGCAGGCAATACGCACCCTCCCGTCTGCTGGAAATAAAAAAACGGACTCATCGGACCAGGAGACCCGTCTCGAATCTTCCAAGTTCCAGTGCCGAAGTTCTTTCACCCAGTTGAGGCGTTGAGTCCTGTATCGTCGTGTTACCAATGAAACTCTGGTGGGTTGGCAGCGCCCATAGCCGATCGCGGATAATTTTCGCCCGATGGTGTTGGTGGAGACGTTTCTGGCACCTCTCTCGTTGAAGTCGGTGGTGATTTGCGCCAACTTCGCTCTCCGGTTGGCTGGAAAAAACGAGAGACATACGTCGACGGCTACATTCATCCACCCCCTTTCTTCGGCCACAGCGCCTTCCACGATGAGATGTTATTCCAGAAATGGCGTGTTTCCGATAGACTTGATACTGTCGAACGGGGATAGTGCAATTTCTGTACCACCTCAGCGATAGAGTGACCCATGTCTCGGGCACACACACTCTCATCCCTCTTTCAAAGTCGGTTAACTCACGACGTTTACCAATACTGACATTGAATTACCGTCTACGTGAATGCAGTGATTCAGTGTGCCTATATACCTGCCAAGCGTTTGAGTTCGACCACTAGCGCGAGAGGTGGCAGTTTCGCGTTGCTCAGGAACGAGATATCCCACGAATTCTGTCCTTTCAGTGTACTCTGGATGCTGAAGATGTGGCGTCAGGCAGACGAAATAAGGGGCTGCCAGAAAGCACTACCACTCCTCGAAATTGCCTCTTATTATGGCTCGCAGTCACAGCTCCAATCAGGAATGGTGTTATCATGTTGGAAATTTGGTGTATTGTGACAAATTTCATTTCTGTCGCTATTCAGCAGATCAGTCGATTATCTATTCTGTGGCTCCTCTTTTCCTCCAGGGCTCTGCGGACTTGCCTGTGTACCATCTCATCTGTGCTCATGTTTTCCGACAGTGTCAAACCATTTAGGCATCACGACTTACCTTAATGGTGATTTTACTTTTTAGGGTCCGTAGTCTAACGAAGGATCCTTATAACTCACTCGATTGTCTGTCTGTTCGTCTGGCACAGCATTGTATCTCTGGAACCACTCAACCTATTGTCTTGAAATTTTGCATGGGTTTGTATATCATGTGAGGCAACATAACGCCATATTGATCGTTGTTGACAAAAATTTGTCTGAGAAATGGGGGGATAAAATGTGGGGGGGGGACAAAAAACGTTGTTGACAACCTATAGCTTATACACTGTTGGAAAGATCCCAACGAGTATGTTTACAGTATAATTTTAAAATATTTTTAAAATTAAAAATGGCGGCGGCAGACAGAAAAATGTGAGTAAGTTTCTTGTAACCCCCCTCTATTTCCGTCGCTAATGGAGCTAAACATTTAAAAATCACATTAGCTAGGCGTACTGCGCGATTAGCACAGTGGTATCGTCACCGTCCTCCCCATACCGGGTGGAAAAGGCCTGGGTTCGAATCCCGTCGATGACGCGAGGAACTTGTATGTGCTTTTTTCACTCCGTGGCTGAGTTAGTTGGTCTCAGGCGTAGATAGCAAGGTTTTTCTCCCCAGTAACTGGGTTTTTTTCGTCCAGCAAAACAGGCAAATCAACCATAGAACATACGCAATTTACAGACACAAAATACGGGTTAATGTATTTAATTACGGGAAACCCTAAAATAATAATTTAATAATTTAAATTAGCTAGGCGTTATTCGATGCTTATCAAAGGAAAACTATTCACAAATTAGTTTTTGTGTTAAAATAAAAAAAAAACAATTTTTTATTACACTTCGATAGCGGGCTTCTTTCTGCTAAGTAAATCTCCTTTTGGTGACAAAAAGGTTTCTAAATAGTTGGTTAATAATTCCGTTAAGTCATTTATCAATTTTGTGACGAGAAGCATTTTTTAACAATTTTGAAAGCTGGAGTTGTCCCGGCAAGGACGTACTCAGAGAGCCAGTGTTGAGGCAGCAGTGGTGGGGAGGCGCCTGAGCGGAGTCTTGTACGGCCTTCACCTGCCAGTCGCTTCTCCAGGAAGAAGTCGGAATTTCCACCCTTGTCATTCACAACAACTGAAAAGACTCAAATAGACAACGTTTTCGTTAGTTCCTCAGTTTTAAGCTAAGCCGGGGTTCTAGAAACTTTTTTTTTTTTTCAGTTACCATAAAGCTCTCTAATTGAGATACTACACTAACGACCATTCGTGACTACGAACCCTTCATCCTAAGGACACGGCACTCAGTAGTTGACCGATTTACTTTACCGTTCAGATTCACAAACCGGTAGTCGGACCCTTTTAATGCTACATCACTAAAAACAATTTGCTCCTGCAAAAATCAATTTCGGGAAACTCATCGAATTCGATTATTTACTACCATCCAATATCATGTACAATAAAGATTTTCTTCTTCTTCAAATATGAACAGCCTCTCCATCGACCTAAATAGAACTTCCTTAGGCAAGAAATGGACAAATGAGCTCCAAGGTGAAATCTCATTGCTCGTTCAATTCCGATTCTCCCAATAAGCAAGTTCAGTATATGTGCGTGGTTGTTATTTTGAGGTAGTTTCTTGAGGACAAACGAATTTGTTTTTCGTTGGTCTTTAATTCACTAATCTCATCCATATTGCATTTCTAATTCTTTTAATTGAACGATGTAATTTTTCCTCTAATTACGTGTTCACTTGGGGCTTGAGCCCGCAGTGTACTATTAAATAAGTTTCATTACGGTAACCTTTATCTAATATTTATTTCTTTTCCTCCCACAGGTACAGAGGCCAGAGGAAAGAAAAAAAAGAAGAGTTGCCTCCAGAAAATATTTCGCTGTTTTATGTGCTGTTGTACTCGCAAGTAATCTGTTATTATAAACCTTCATTTTTTTTTTGGTTTTTCCATATCTATTTCCAAAGCAAAATTGATGTAATCAAAAAAAAAAAAAGATTGTTCTCATGTTATTGACACTTCTACTTAAAAAGAAAAAAAAAAATCGGCGTGCTTATGAGGAAAATTGTATTGTGTCAGAAGGAAACAGCTTGCATTAGATTAGAAGGAAACAGCTTGCATTATGTTAGAAGACGACATCCCAGGTGGCGGTGTGTGAGAAGACGACATCCGAGGGAGATCTATCTGTGGAAAGAAAAGGTAAATATAAACATTTTAATGTTAGTTTCTAAGTAATTCCTATATTATATATATATATCGGTTAAGCCTATCGTACACAATGGCTACAGCTAGCTGTACCTGTTGCGAAAATTTCGCAGTTGGTAGCAAAGTTTTTCTCTAAATGTCTTAAAGAAATGTAGTACTCGTGTAATATCAATATATAGGTGTAAATGATGTATTCAGGATCGGTCTTTCAAAACGATCCTGAACACGAAAAGGCGTGTTTCTTCTTTGCAGCACGGCTTTATACGCTCATCGGCCGATTCACGTGCTTTCTTATACCGACCACTATCCATAGTGATTGCGGGTCAATATGCACCAATGTACTTTATACTGATGCATACCAGTTGGACTTTGGGTTCCAATCCCAGTTTGCTGTTAATTACAATATAAAATTAAAATTTCAGTTACTTTATAATTGCGATACCTAAATATGATAATTGAAGCAAGTAAAAGTGTTGCTTCAACTGTTGCGTCATTGTTATTATTATTATTATCAATTTATTTCTCTGTTGAAGAGACACCCCCCCCCCCTGTGACAGCCATTGGCTAGAAAGGCGAGAGGTACATTACAAGGTGTGAAGCGGACCCGTGAGCAAAAGGTTACAAAGTTCATGGGACGTTCACCCTGAAAGGTTGAATACAGAATTTAGGAATACATGAGTAACTGTAATTTTATAATAGAATATTTACATTTTTGGCATCTTTGAGCATCTTAGAATATTTAAAATTTTGACATCATCTTAGGTTGGCATCTAGAATACCGAGAATATATAGTTTTTTGAGCCGAGTGGCTGTGCACTAGTTTTAGGAGTCAGCAAAGACTTGCAATCTGTACGCTTTTTCGTTACAGAGCTTTTCCGGTTCAGTTCTTAGTTGATTGAAGAGTTCTATTGTGTTTTGCTGGAAAAAAAGCGGCTCTCCATGTTTTTTTAAGTTGCTTTCAAGAGGATGTCTTGTTTCAGCAATTCTGGTGGCTTCTCGATGAGAGTGAAACAAGCCGTCAATACTGGGAGCCTCTAATCTTCCTGTTAGCATTTGGGCTAACGTGAAAATGTTTCTTGTGTTGATTGTCTGTTTCCAGGGAGGAATGCTGAGCTTGGAAAGTAGGATGGTTCTAGAGATAGTAAATGGGTGGTTCGAGATCCTGTTCAGCCATCTCAAGATCCAGTATTCAATACTAAGGAACGCTTTCAGGTTGCTCGGTAGGGCAGAGGACCAAATCTGTGACGCATACAGTGGGATGGGAAGTAAACATTTCAAGATATACTTTTTTAACAAGATCTGGGTTTCTAATGCCGATTGACTCCTGTTTGGCAGCCCAGAGCGCTGCTTATGTTTTAGTTTTGATGTAATCAAAGTGCTCGAAGAATGTTAGTCCCTCATCCCATTTTGGCCAAGGTCAACGTGCGATTTAACTTTTGGAACTTCTCATCCGCTTACCAGCATAGAGATATTGTTCCTGCTCTTTTTCTTTGTAATTCTCATCTGGGCCGATTTTCTTGGGTTTAAACGTAGTCCAATACAATCGAGGTAATGCCCCAGTACATTTATTGTTTTACTGGCTTGTTGATTTGTTTGCTTAACTTGTTGTCGATCTTTAGATTTGACGAAAAATTTCAGGTCATCGGCATATGTAATAAAGTTGTCTTTATGGGATGCAAAAAATGGTTCCAGAGCTGCAGCAAATAACAGTGAGGAGAGAACGCCTCCCTGTGGCACTCCCTGAGAAATGGAGTAATGGGCAATAAAATCGTTATTACAGATTATGAGACGTCTTTCCTTCAGAATGCTACATAAAATCTTCAGGAGATTGCCTTGTATTTTGAAGTAGAAAGATAAAATTTGTTCCAGAGCCGTTTATCGAGATATTGTCAAAAGTTGCCGATATGACTAGGAAGATAATATCGAGCTGTTCCTTAATGTTGAGAGCTTTCTGCATCCGGAAAAGGGTCTTAAGGAGATTTGTGACGGTTGATCTTCCAGATAAGACGGAGTGTAGGTGCAGAGGACGATCCCCGAAGCAGTGTTGGGTGAGCGCTGAGAGAAGGGTCTTCTCAAAAATTTTCAAGATGGTGCAACTTATGGCTATGGGTCTATAGTCTTTGGCGTTTTTTTGGTTTCTTTATTTTGGGAATGGGCCTGACTATGTAGCTGTTCCATATACAGGGGAGAGTACCTTTTTGAATGATTTGATCGAAAGTGTGATGCAACACCTCAATAATATATAAAGGCTGCTGATTTTTGCCGTGAAACGAGGGAAGTTATCAGGACCAACAGTTACTCTATTAGGAAGTTCATTTATGGCTTCATGAGGTTTTCTTTGGTAATTGTGATGGTTGTTAGCCGTGTCTTTCTTAGTAAGTTTGAAATGGATTCTTCTTTTTCTACGATTCGGTGGAGGAGATCAGTTATTCCCTTCCTGTTTTCTTCTGTTGCTAATTGGTTGGGCGCGGGAGGTTGTCCAAATGCCTTCTTGAACCATTCGGTAAATACCTCGGCGGTCATGAGACCCTTTTTTCTGTTATCCCGAACGATCCTTTTTCCTTGTTTGAGCTTTGATAGTACATCTGCGTAATGTGCTTGTCTTTTTAGCTTTATAACGTGAGCACTCTCTTTTTTGTACAGAATGTGGTCATTAGGATGTCCTATCTTCAGCCACTTCCTGTAAAGTCTTTGCTTTTTACGAAAGACATATTTTATCTGTGGATTAAACCAGTTTTTGGAATTCCCGGTTATCCTTATGACCTTCGATGCTCCTTCATAGGCAATTTTTGTGAGCTTTAAGGCCAGTAGCTGGAGAGCTTCCTCTGCCGGCTTCGTGCTTAGTTCTTGCCATTTGTATTCTCGAAGTTCTTTGAGAATGATGTTTGGCGTGATGTATTTTAAAGAAAAGGTCGTTCTGTGCATGCCGTAAAAATTTCGCCGTCCCTCTGATTGGTTCCAGCAACATTGAGTGTGGTTGGGATTGTGGTCTGACTTAAAGCGAAATGAGTTACCTGCTAATCTAATGTTGAATGTATTGTAATAGACAACATCTAACCGCTGATTCCCTCTAGTTACTGGAGTAACCACCTGTTTCAGAATTAGTTGTGCAAGAATAGAGTCAAGATTTCTTTTTGCGTCGGTATGTTTCGGAATTGGCATGTTAACATCTCCTAAAAGGATCGTATCTACAGCTGGATTGAGGTTAATGGTAAGCCATGCAAGGAGTTCATTTCTTGAATCTCTGGTGTGCTGAGGAAGTGGGTATATAAGGCAGATTTGTAATTTTATTTTCCCATTGAAAAAGGTAGCACAGGTGGCTTCAAAATTATCTGATTTGGAGAGGTGTTCCTTTGAAGACTGATGTTCATCTTTATATAGGATCATGGTTCCTCCACCCCGTTTTTCAGTTCTTCCAGTGGCAATACATTTGTATCCAAGCGGATTAGCGAGAATGTTTAGTTGTCTATTATTGCGTAACCACGTTTCAACAAGGCAAATGGAGTCAAAGTCAGCCGTCATCATGCAGGTTTGTAGCGCGGGAAGCTTGTTGGAAATGCTTCGTACGTTCTGGAAAAAAACACCGCAGGCTGCAAGTCCCCTGTCTCAGAGAAGGGGGAGGATTTGGTTGCTACTGTGACATTTCAGAAGGGCTATTGGATCTTATCATCCATCTATCCCTGTATGGTTTGACCAGTGCCTTGCCGGCCAGTCCAGAAAATTCAGTAGTAATCCTTCAGCAGCCTCGTTGAGCTTGATTAAAACTAGTGACACCAAATTTTTATTTTTATAACATTAGCATAAAAGATTATTATTATTAGTAGTAGTAGCACATGATGCAAAGCAAGCTATCTTGGCTGCTGCCAAAAAAAAAAAAAAAATCCCTTCAAATAATTTGTCTAGTTCTTTGAATTTATCCAAACTGCCTACTTCCACAACAGCAGATGGAAATTTGTTCCAACAAACAACCAGCTGCTTGGAAATGCTTCGAACGTTCTGGAAAAAACACCGCAGGCTACCAGTCCCCTGTCTCAGAGAATGAGGAGGATTTGATGAAGAACTCTTTATTGATTTGGTTGCTACTCTGACGTTTCAGAATTGCTTTTTGTTCTTATCATCTATCTATTCCTGTATGGTTTGACCAGTGACCCTGCCGGCCAGTCCTGAAAATTCAGTAGCAACGAGGACTGTCCCATTGGGCACGTGACAACACGTGCCCAATTAAAGGCGTAAGCAGGATGCCTCGTCTTTAATTGTTTAATTTCCACTGTTAATCCAAACTCAGTTTTACATGTCTTTAATGTTACTGGGCTGCGTTGCAGGGCCTAATCTGGAGACAAAGATTTTCTCTCGTGTAGGAACAGCTGTAATATTATATTTGGCCAGCCTATTCAAATCTCGGTTGGATGTGCTACGAAAGTCGGTACCGCAACCCTTGCGATTAGAAAAGCAAGGTGCTGTACTCTGCCAGACATTATTATCAGTAGTGTGGGTCCCATTCGAGGAGGTGTTGAAACTTGTTTCTGGCAAAGGCGAATGCGTAATACTATTGGAACTGGGGTCGTGCAGTCTGTAGGATACTTCTGCTGTCCCATTGGGACTACAGAAACGGATATACACGAGACGTTCATTTAGTATGGCTATAATGGGATTATCATGTCCCTATCTCTACTTGCAAAAGTTCGATAGATCATCGATGGGACACCATGGGCCTTCCTTGCGACCTGTTTACAATGCTCAGAGAATTTCATGTCTGACCGTATCGTAACACCCAAATCCCTTTCCTCCAGTACTGGGTTTAGTTGAACTCCACCAAGTGAATAAGTTATTTTGGGATTACTGTTTCCCAGGTGCAATACCTAACACTTTGTTGGATTAAAGCATAGCTGCCATTTTTCTGACCATTCCTGAAGTCTATCTAGGTCTCTCTGAAGAAGCTCAGCTTGACAGTGATCATTAACTACTCTACCAATTTTAACGTCATCTGCAAATTTAGACATCACGCCCTCTATCCCTTCATCAATGCCGTTTATGAAAATTAAAAACAACAGTGGTCCTAATACTGATCCTTGGGGAACCCCGCTTCTTACATCAACCCAATCTGAGGAATAGCTATTTATCAGAACCCTTTGCCTCCTGGCCTGAAGCCATCCTTCTATCCATCTAAGGATTTTCCCAGTGTTTCCAACCAGTTCCAGCTTATAAAGCAACCGCTCATGTGGGACTGAGTCAAAAGCTTTGCTGAAATCTAAATAAACAATGTCGAAACTATTCCCTAAATCCAACTCGTGAGTGACCCTTTCGAAATAGCGAACCAGATTTGTTAAACATGATTTTCCCTCATTCTCAATATGCTCCAGACAATATTGAGAATGAGGAGCAAGACCACCTCAACTTCTAACATGGAACGAATCAATATAGTGTATAACATTGCGTTATGCACTATATTGATACATCGGTTCAATACAGAATTATTACCTCGGTTCTACCCAGAATTATCTTTCTATGCGAATTCAGCGACACGAGGCATCTGTGAAGGCAAAAAGGACAAGTGCATCTAAACTTTCCTTTCACGCCATCCAGGAGAACCATGCTTTTCTTTTTAACGAGGCGAGTGTAATAAATATAAAAAATGAATATATAAAACTCTTAATAGTCGAAACACTAGGAATTAAATTCGATAAATGTACGTAGACCATTAGGCGCATATGTGAATAACTCTATTTGCATTGGTTCATGTTCCTTATTTTAATTGAATTCGATGAGAATTGATTTTGTTAAGTCTGATACTTTACTTCTTGTGAGCACGAATCGCAGCTGAAATAATCTGGTCACTTATAAAGAAGTTTAGTCAAAAAGACTTTAATGTAGAATTTGACAATTGTCTTCGGTTTCCAGTCTGTTTATTGCTGGTTGATTTGGTTTTGGGTGGGTTGGTGTGCCTCAGCTACGCTTTGCTCTTCCTTCTTGGAGGTGAATGGATAATGGAAACTGAATGCAAGAGAAGTTTTTTAGAAAATCGGTTTAATTAACAATATTTTAATAGTTTATGTCGCGTTTTTAACTTGGGCCTTTTACATATTGTATTAACCGGATCAATTGGATGTGAGCGTTGGGTTGCAGAATTTTCCTACAATAAGGTATAATTACTGCTGATAATCAGAGGGAGTAATTCTCTTAATCTGATTATCACCAGTGATTATTCTTGCATTAAGAATTTGCAGATAAAGGAACCACTGGGTGACATGATCAGAATGTACTAACGTGGGAATTACATACAGATGTAACTACCATCAAGGCTAAAGGGAAGGGCTTTTGCTTTCGTAAAGGTGACTACAGTGGTCTCAGACAGTTTTTAAATTCTATACAGTGATATCAACTGATGATGTTACCGACGTTGAATTCTAAATGGGAAGCCTTCAGGGACTTAATTTTGGAAGTTACTAGGCTTTTCATTCCAACTAAGAAATACTGTTCAAGGTTTAGGCCTAAATGGAGGTCAGATGAATTAATGATGTTCGTGGCAGAGAATAATGTATGGGATGCATATAAAGTATCAGGTGACACAGAAGCCTGTGGCAGATATAAACTAGTCTGTAATCAAGTCAGAAAGGAAGTTAGGCAGGCGAAAGCAGATTACTAGAAATCTTTGGCAAAGGATGATAAGAAAAACAGAAAAAGAATTCTTTACTTATGAATCAGATTGTACCACTTAACATAGATGGGTTGACTATTGATGATCATGCTCAAGTAGCTCACTGAGTATTTTGCATCTACATTCACACAAGAGAAGTTCTTCAATGAGAGGAGTGCCAGAAGTTTATCTAACGCTAACAGGGAGGTAAGTGATTTTGTAAAAACTGAGAGCAAAGTGGAGGAGAAACTGTTGAAGTTAAACATAAGTAAGGCACCTGGGTTGGATGGGATCTATCCAGTTATATTAAAGGAGGCATCAGAGGAAGTAAGCAAACAATTAAGCCATAATGATGAGAGCTTCCTTGGACTCAGATGAGGTCCCCATGGACTGGAGGTATGCAAATGTATCACCAATTCACAAAGGGGGTTCAAAAGGTGCAGAAATAACTATAGACCTGTTAGTTTAACTTGTGTTCCGGGAAAAATAATGGAATCACTGGTCGAAGAAGCATTGCAAGATCATCTAGACAAGACTGCAGTAATAGTTAAGACACAGCATGGGTTTGTTAAACGGAGGTCTTGTCTGACCAATTTGATTGGATACTATGATGTGGTCACAAAGGAACTGAATATCAAAAATAAGTTTGATATCATATACTTGGATTTCAGGAAAGCTTTTGACACTGTTGCGCAGGGAAGACTACTGCGCAACAGTGTCAAAACAGTGTTTGATTGAGGTGTACAAATTGGAGACGTATGGCATTAAGGGTAAGTTGCTACAATGGTTAAAGAGATGGTTGAGTGGGAGACGACGGAGAGTGGTAATCAATGGACACTGCTCTCCGTGGACAAATATTGTTAGAGGAGTTACCCAGGGTTCAGTGTTTGGCCCATTGTTGTTTTGTGCTGCTACAGCCTTTGCTCGTTGTGCATTTAATTGCAGCACACTTAGTTTTTCAGCCATAACTAATCTTATTTTTGTATAATTCGAAAGCTCTTTTGTACTCAGGGCAATCCTTATCAGTAACAGTGTGATCGCATTTTCTGCTTCTATTTTTGCAGTTACAACAGACTGGTCCCTCTGCCTTGTTTTTACAGTCCCTGTATGCATGTCCCTTCTGGGCACAATGTCCACATACAGCTTCTCTTTTACAATACAGTACTTAGATACATGACCGAATCCTAAGCATTGATAACACTGAGCCACAGAGAATATTTCTTTGTGTTTGTATGCCATCCAATCGGCATATATTTTTTCTTTCTGTCTTATTATATTCAGAAGCCTCGATCTGACCTCCAATATCCAATTTGACACATTACCATACTTGACATTATTTATAGAGACTACTTCGACATTTTCACTAAATTCTTTCCTGGATACCCCATATTCTTTGCAATTTTTAATCCAAACCTGCTCCAGAAAATCATATTTTTGAATGTCCTTTTCAATGTCAAAAACCACAATTCTTGGATGAACAACCTTTGGGATTACGTATTTTAATCCAACTTCTTGTATCTTCGAACATCCTCTTATCCTCTCAGTGTCGTCCTCTCCCTCCGCCTCCAACACAATCCCACAGTCTCTTATTGTTCTTATGCTTTTTAAAAGTTTTAAATGTTTTTATGCTTTATGCTTTTTAAAGTTTTTTCTTATGCAAGTAAAAGTTTTAGCCTTTAACATTTTCCATTTTAATTGTGTTGTTTCAAAAATTTAAATTGTACGCACGATTATTTTTTTTAAATTTTACAAATTATTCGAAGATTCTTCCGCCCACTGCGTATCAGTCGACGTGGTTATGTTGCTCAATTCTCAAATGTGCGGTATTTAAATACAATAAAAATGTCTATCTAAAAGAGAAGAATAAAGAATAAACATAACTGAACACTACGAAAATTACATCACATAGAACCGCCACCTGGTAGCCGATATTGATAAATAATTATTCAAGATGGGAGGTAGTGTTACCATTATATAAACAACAACCTCGAGGCGTATTAATATGCATTTGAGGCCGAAGTACCGAATGCAAATTAATTGTCCTTTCCTGTATTCCTGACAGGTGGGTTGCTGGGCTGGACAGCGGGACTTTTGCAAATAGGAGAGGACAACGGCAAGAATGGTTACTACACACATAATGCGTTTTAAAAGGAGCGTGTTTTTCTTCTTTTCTATTAATATAGTGGTAACAGGATGAAAAGGATGTACCACAACGAGAGGGATAGAGGAGGGTTGAAAAAAAAAAACAACTTTTAAATCTAGAAAATTAATCGTACTCTATATAATGTCATGAGTGGTGTGATGTGTAATTCACATTGCACAATAAAAATGCGACACACACACCCACACCCACACCTGATAATTTAATTAATACCACTTAGAAAAAATAATAAAACGATTATTTTTTGCGGTAATATATTATTTTTTTCGAATTATTCGAGAACTTAAACCACAACCGTGAACTACAAAATTACCCGAGACCGAGATGTGCCGTCCAAGAAGGAGTAAGGTGCCATCGGCATTTATTTACTGGATCCCTTTAAAACTATAATCACTTCAGTCAGGATTCCTCGTAGGTTTCCGAAGTTACAATTTACGGAACCGAACTTTTTTTTTTGGTAAATTTTGTACTCTTGATCCATTTGGATAAAAAGAGTACAAAATTCATACAATATTCATTAAAAAAAATGTAAACGAAGCTTCATTTCTCCAGAACCAATCATCCAGTTCTAAAGCATCAGGACACACGTGTTCAACCAACTATGACATTACTCAAAGCTGCTGACTTTCAGTCGATGCAACATTTTTGCGGAACTTCAGAATAAAGACGATAGTCGCAACAAATTGTCACGACAGTCTCAAACAAATTGTATACAGATTTCTTCCCTCTCTTTTTCACTGTTGCACTAGTATCCACGAGTTTCTCCTCGGTAAAAACCTTGGCCTTCTAGGGATGTAAATGAAACGTGCAACAAATGCTTGGGCAACAAATGGAAGTCTCGCGGGTGCATTTGACAGTGTACTCGTTCGCAGACGGTCCACACTTCGATAGTTAGGGATCGGAAGACGGCGGGCTTGTCTAACCAGACTAATGGGTTACTACGATGCTATGACCAAGGAACTGGGTGAAAAAAATCATTTTGACATCGTATACTTTTGGATTTCAGGAAGGATTTTGATACTGTTGCACATAAAAGACTGCTGTATAAACTGAAGCAATGTGGAATTAAAGGCGCGTTACTGTTATGATTTACGAGACAGCTAAGTGGAGAAGATAGAGAGTGGTTATCAATGGGCACCGCTCTTCGTGGAATAATGTTATTAGTGGCGTTCCCAGTGTTCCATGCTCGGTCCATTGTTTCGGGTATATCAGAGTTAATGTCTATGCCTGCAGATGACACAAAGGTTGGCGGGAGCGTTAATTACGGCCATCAGGGTGAGCTACTGCAACAAGATCTAGGAAAATTAGGTCGAAGGGCTGAGAAATGGCAGTTGAAGTTTAACGTTGACAAACGCAATGTACTGCATATGCGTAACCCCAAAGTAACATCAGATAACTGTGCGGGATTTCACTCGGATGGCGGATAATGAGAAAGGCCTGGGGGATTGTAAAATAGTGCAGTCACACAAAATTCTCTGAGCAGTGCAGACATGCTGCCAGGAAAACTGTAGGGATTTTGTCAATGGTATACAAAAAGTTTGCTAGCAGGGATAAGTCAGTAATCGTTCCTTTGTATAGTCCCATGGTTAGACGACAAATTAACTACTGTATACAGGTTTGGAGATCTCAATTTACGAATGACGTAGATCTGCTAGAACGGGTGCAGAGAAGGGCAACTAGACTGGTGGAGGGAAGAAAAGGTGCTCTTAGCTAGAAAGGCTTCAATTCTACAAAATTGCAGCGTCTCGAGATTGGGCCAATGCGGGGGGGATATGATTGGGGAGTTTAAATTTCCAAACGGTGGCGTAACTAGAAAAAGTGGGCCCCAATGCAAATTTAGTGTGCCCCCTCCCAAATATTTGTTTTGGTTAAAGTGACCAGATCCTTAGTATTCCAATGCAGAACATCGATTTTACAATCCCCCCTAAAAACAATATACACGTACATTTTTAAAATTTTTTATACAAAACAATATTCACATATAAAATATAAATTAAATACATATACTTCTTTGAACTAAACTTATAAAATAAAATATCACACTTCTTAAAAAAAAAAACGAATATAGCCTATATACTGTATATATATATTTTTTTTTTTCACATATATTTGATTTATTTCAAAGAAATATCTATATTATAAAGAAATATTGAATTATAAATAATATAATTAAATATATTCTCCGCGGAGTGAATTTTTCTTAAAATTCTTCATTATTATTCTAATTTTTCGTAGAATTCTTCACAAGAATTAGCAAAATGGCACTTAACTTGTACTATTGCTTCCAGCGTTTCTACGGTCAATTGTGTTTTTTCTAATATCCACAACTTATTTACTATCGAAAAAACTCTGCAGAAGTTGGGGGCTGTGGGGATTTAGAAGGGGTTTTTTCCAACATATCGCAAAATTTCTCTGCAGCTGCAGAATCGGCACATACTTTAATGTTGCGGAATCCAGCGCGATGCTTGAACCACCGTTTTTTGCCACGAATTTGGCTTGGGGTTCGCTCTACTTATCCTATTCCCCAGGGGCTATTCTGTGGCGCATAAGTGCGAGTTATCCGCAATTATGCACCACACTACATTTAACTATAGCCTGGTTTAGAAGAGTAGAACAGCATCTCCGGCATTCGAGAAATTATTCCTAAACTTAAAAGAAAATCCATCTATTCTGCAATAAAAATTTCTCCCGCATTTATAATGCGGTATAAATTTATATTGCAGAATAGATAGATGACGAAATTCAATCACGATGAAACTTCCAAAATTAATTTCTGACCTGACAATGGAAAACATTTCCAGCCTTTGAAGGAAAGGGAAAAACAATTATGTACCGTATTTCTTTCCAAATCTCGCAGCAGTGGGTCGTTTCATTCTTGTCATTCCTGCCAGCAGCGCAGTGAGTGAAAGAGATTTTTCTGCAGCGGGATCTCTCATCCATTTTTTTTTTTTTTTTTTTTGTTATTTATTGGCGCATCGGCTTCTGTGGCCATAATGCACCTCCAAAGGTTTTTGCACTACTCTGATCCATGCCCGAGGCGGGATACGAGCCCGCGACCTTTGGGTTGCTAAGGAGGCACTTTACCTACCCAGCTGGCCCGGTCGGCATCTCTCATCCAAGAAAGAACTGAGTTGAATCCGGAAACTGTTCGCAACGTCCTCCTTCTGCTCAAGTTTCCAAAATTGAGTAATATTATTCTATGAATATCTTTTCAGTATATTTCTTCTATTTGTTTTTTAAAGTTTTTGTTTATTAATATAATAAAAAATCAATCAATTGATCTAGTGATTTATTGTATTTTTGATATATAAAAATTTAAGGTAAATTTTTATGTCTTTCTTTTTTCTTTTGCAGGTTCCATGCATTGTGAAAGTAAGTCAAAGTTGATGGATAAAGTTCAAGAGTAAGCGCAAAGGAAGGACTGCTCGATTAGCGGAAGGAAGCTGAAGAGTTAGCGCAAAGAGAGCTGAACAGTTAGCGCAAAGAGAACTGAACAGTTAGCGCAAAGAGAGCTGAACAGTTAGCGCAAAGAGAACTGAACAGTTAGCGCAAAGAGAACTGAACAGTTAGCGCAAAGAGAACTGAACAGTTAGCGCAAAGAGAACTGAACAGTTAGCGCAAAGAGAACTGAACAGTTAGCGCAAAGAGAACTGAACAGTTAGCGCAAAGAGAGCTGAACAGTTAGCGCAAAGAGAACTGAACAGTTAGCGCAAAGAGAACTGAACAGTTAGCGCAAAGAGAGCTGAACAGTTAGCGCAAAGAGAACTGAACAGTTAGCGCAAAGAGAACTGAACAGTTAGCGCAAAGAGAACTGAACAGTTAGCGCAAAGAGAACTGAACAGTTAGCGCAAAGGGAGCTGAACAGTTAGCGCAAAGGAAACTGAATGGATTAGTGGAAGAAAGGATTGTTCATGGATTTTTTTTTTTTTTTTTATTTGTTTAGAAAGATTTATTTTGTAAAATTATTTGTAATAAAACAATTGTTCAATAATGAAAAATTTTTTGTTCATAAGTCCACTTTGCATAAGTTTTCACTACCACTTCCCGCTGAAAATACGTCCCGCTCTATTATTCAATTCGATCACGACCATCCCATCGTATGGTAGAGGGGTAGGAGGGGCACTCCTCTTGCTGTATTTAACCGCTGGCCCAGTTTTTAACTCACAGGGTACTTCGAATGGGCAGAACGCCCGCACGCCCCTCCACATGAGCAGCTTTAAAATTTCTGCATCCCGTCACATTGTCACGGTGCGGTACTTCGCCGGAAGTTGTCTTGCATCAACATTTGAACGGCACTCTTTTAGACAACACTTTCTTAACACGTTTGCCCGTTACTCTGAACCGAAAACGAACTATTCCATTGGCAAGAAGACAAAAGAAAAAGAAAGTTGATTACTGTTAGTTAATAATAAAAATAGTGAGCTGCATTTCAGGCGCATTACATTTTTATTTTCTGAAATTAACTTAATTTATTTTTTCTTTCTTTTTCTGGTAGTAATAATGGAAGCGAAAAGTGAATAACTTGTTGCCAAATAATCGTTAATTGATTAACTAATAGTATATAAAAATAATTGTTTTCACCTCACCGAAAATAACTCACAACGCAATATTCGCCCCACATTTTGTGTATTACTTAATAACTATTAATTATTACACAAGACTATTAATAGTAACGCTTAATAACTATTAAGTATTACACAAAACGTAGAGCAAATATTGCATTGTGAGTTATATAATTAAATACACGTTGTCTTTCAAGCGCTATTCATTATAATCAATAGTGCTTGAAAGCGGTGCCAATTAAGGCAAGGGCTAAGAGGATAGTCGCCCGGGGTGCCAAAAGTTCATTATAGCTAGGGGTTGCCGCACTTTGCTCATTTCTAGGATATGCAAAGAGAGCCGAAATAATCTTTCTGCCTGGGTCACGAGAATACCTTAGTCCGACACTGCTTGAAACGCAACACGTATTTTTGCGTCTGTCATTTAATACAACTGCAGTATGCCGGCCGGGCTAGCCGGGTGGGTAAAGTGCCTGCCTGGCAACTCAAAGGTCGCGGGTTCGAATCCCTCCTTGGGCTTGGATCAAAGTACGTACTGCAAAAACCTTGGGAGGTGCATTATGGCCACAGAAGCCGATGCGCCAACAACTACAAAAAAAAAAAAAAAAAAAAAAACTGCAGTATATCATCAACGCTTCGAATAATGCTTTCGTTTACTTATTTCTTTCTGGATTTTAATGAAAAGCGCAATATGCTGATTAATATAATAAGCAAATAGTAATAACTGATGATCTCTGTACTTAGAAAAAAACTGATAACAACAACAAAAAGAACAAGTTAGGTAATGTTCGCAGTGCGTTACATTCAGGAGCAGAGGCGCCACCGTAGCCAGGTGGGCAGGAGGAGCAGTGCGTAGCATATGCTTCTTGATTAGACCGGGGTTCGAGCGAGTGAGCCACCAAATACGGAGGATGCGGAAAGGTCAGGGAATGACCACCACATATCCCCGGAGCAATATGGCCTTAGTTGCTAATGCTCCTAAAAACCAAACAACAATTCAGGAGCGTTCGATTTTTTTTATTTAAGTTAACTGATTTTTTTTCCGTGATTAATAGAAGCGAAAAGTAAATATCCAATTAATTCTTGTAATCTTGTCAATTAATTTCTAGAACGTTAACTTATATTACTTTATATAATTAGAATATAAAATAAGAATATGCCAGTCGTATGACAAGCCAAGTAAGCAGGATAGAAAGTAAACCTGTACGTAACTACAGCAACAAAAGAGGAAAGGAGAAAAGAAATAAATCGAGATGAAGAAGGAATGCGCTCATAAAGTAATATAGAAAGAATGACTTAATAAAAATAGCAAATACCGTGCATTTACAAAAATGCCAATTAATTCAAATTTAGCAGCGCCCCCTTTGATGGCATTAGGTGCGAATTGTGCTAATCCATACACTAGGTGCATGTCTGCCAGCTCACAGTTCGTATAGGCGCCTCCGTAGCCAGTTGGGAAGGAGCAGCAGTGCGTAGCACACGCTTCTTGATTAGACCGGGGTTCGAGCCCGTCACCACCAAATACGGAGGATGCGGAAAGGTCAGGGAATGACCACCGCATATCCCGGAACAATATGGCCTTAGTTGCTAATGCTCCTAAAAACCAAAAATAACAATAACAGTTCGTATATCGATGCATGCTCTTCGTGTGGCGACTACTGCTTGAATGAGTAAACCAGAAATTTTCCCTCTCGCGAACTGATTAACAGCGCCGTGTACCGACTTACGGTGATGTTTCCAGTTATGGGTTCCTACGCGATTCACATTCCTTTAGATGTTACCTACCTCCCCTAAACGTTTGTACCAATATTTTTGAGACACCCTGCAGCAAATAAACAAATAAATAAATATGGATTTAAAGTGCGAAATTATATAGAGATTTTTCGGCTACTGTTCATGTCTTACCTTACTCTTCCTTTTCCGTTCGTTCGTTTTATTTTGGGTTATTTTATGTTAATTTTCGCTCTACAGTTTTTCCATACTACTGGCTTATGTTTTATTTTATTTAATTTAAAATTTTGGATATATCTTGGCTTCATATGGAGGATTTGCATGTCGCTGCCTCTAATGAAAGCTCAATATTTATTTATTTGTTTATTTTATTATATTTTAACTTTTGTCATTATTTAAAATATTGGATATATAAATATACAGACACGCACAATGTACTGTATATGCAAAGATAATACGAATAAAATATATATAAGATATATCCATTCTTTCTATCCGCATGCAACAACTGGATGGCCAATAGATTGTCATTTTTTCCTTCCCCCCAAACAGCTTGTATGGAAAATGAAATTCATAGATTAAAACGTAGTTTAAATACAGTATCGTTAGATTTGGATAGTCCGTGCACGCTTCGTGTAATTGTTACGAAGACTCGTGAACTTAGAACGAGACCGTTACCATAAAATAAATAGGAAATACATATTTCGTGCCATACGAGTTATACCCTTCAAAATAATTGCCTTGGGCTTGCACACACTGTTCTATACGTTTCTTTCAATTAGCATCATTTCTGAAGTCTTCTGTAAGCCATTTTAACACTTCGGGCTATTTTTTTTCTGAACGTCTTCAATGGACCGAAGTGGGTTCCCTGGCTTTAAGTACACTTTTCAGTTTGAGGAAGAAAAAAAAAAATTACAAGAAGCCACCTCTGGCGAGTATGGTCACACAGACAGGAATTTCCTTTTTTGGCCAGAAACTGGCGTACAGAGAGCACACTGTGTTGTGACACATTGATAAAAGTGAGCATCCAACCATCCTTCCACAAATTGGATCTCTTCCTTCGCATTTTTTCTCGCAGCCTTGTCAGAAATTCAAAGTAGTATGTTTGGTTGGCAGTCTGATTTGGTGGGACTTATTCTGACACAATAATTCCTCTAATATCGAAGAAAACAAGAAGAGTTTTCGTTTCTGCTTTTGACATTCTTCTGTTTTTCGTTTGGGGGATTGTTTTGTCTTCTATTGATCGACTCTTTTAGTTCTTTGTCCGTATTCAGTTCTGATGCAACCATTCTAATGCTTAAACGACGATCACTTCTAATCACTGTCCTTACCCGATGCACATTTTCATCAGTTTTCATGGATACTTGATGGGCGAAAAATTTGTGCGATTATGGGTCATTTAGAGGTAACAGGAGTAGTGCGGGCAGACCACTTTTGATGCGAACTCCCGCCATGGAAGAAAGTGTTGAATGCCGTCCAGATTAATCCCACTACCAGCACACGTGCCGTTGCCTCTGCCTTAGGGGTGTCTCTTTGCAGTGTACAGCGTGTCTGGCACGACGATTTCTTACACCCCTTTCATCTCCAAAGGATTCACTTACTGCTCCCCCAAGGTCATCCTACACGTGTGGCTTTTGCGCAGTGGTTTCTCCAAGAAAGTGTTCAAGACTTAAATTTTCCAGCCTATGTTTTGTTCACAGATGAGGCTTATTTCACTCGGGAAGGCTTATTCAATCAGCGCAATGCTCATGTATGGCCTCACAAACCACACGGTGTGCACCCCCACGCGGCACAACATCGCTTCGCAATAAATGTGTGGGCAGGTATGGTCGGTGACTGCTTAGTCGGCCCATACCTGTTACCATCCCGCATGAACTCCGCTAAATATCGGATCTTTCTTGAACAAGTTCTACCAGGGTTATTTGACGATGTTCCAGCAAATGTGAGACGCAACATTTGGTTTCAACATGACGGGGTGCCTGCCCATTATGGAAGGTGTGTTCGTGACCATTTGAACAGGCGTTTTGGGCGTCGATGAATTGGTCGTGGTGGACCAGTTTGCCTGGCCCCCACGCTCACCTGATTTATCAAGCCTTGATTTCTTTCTGTGGGGGGGCTCAAATCTATCGTGTATGAATCGCCTGTGGAGACGGAAATGGATCTCGTGGCGAGACTTGTCTGCGCTGCTGCTGCTGCTACTGTCAAAGAAACTCCAGGTGTGTTCGACCGTGTCCGCCAATCCATGCTGCGTTGGCGTCACGCATGCATCGCGTCTCATGGTGGAACCTTCGAGCATCTGTTGTAACATCATGAAATGCATCCATCTCGTACTCCACTGTTAATATTATGTCAAATGTTTGCCACTAATTACTGTCTTGTGTCATTTCTGCTTCTTGTGCCTCTGCTACTACTTTCCCGTGACGTTTCCGGTTATGGGTTCCTATGCGATTCACATTCCTTTAGATGTTACCTACCTCCCCGAAACGTTTGTACCAATATTTTTGAGACACCCTGTATATATAAATAATGTGTGATTTGTAAAATAGATAAAGTGTCTGTGAAAATGGAAAGAAATGTACACACTGTGCCTGAACTAAGTTTAAGAGAAGTTTAAGCGACAGTGGAAAGTGGAAGTGAAGTACAGTGTAGTAGTTAAAAAGGTGAAAGAATTTGAGAAACCTAGTACAAAAATGAACGGACTGAGGAAGCTTGTTTGTTATTTGGTTTTTAGAAGCATTAGCAATTAAGGCCATATTGCTCAGGGGATATGCGATGAGTCATTCCATGACCTTTCTGCATCCTACGTATTTGGTGGTCACGGCTCGAACCTCGGTCTAATCAAGAAGCGTGTGCTACCCACTGCTGCTCCTGCCCACCTGGCTACTGAGGCGTTGAGGAAGCAAAAAAAAAAATAAAAATAAAAATAATAAATAAATAAATAACACTGCATTCAGATATCGGAGGGCAATTTTAACAAGAAGTCGAATCAGGGGATGACAAATATGCAAAATCTGAATACAGTAAATGAAAAATATGATACATAGTCATGAAATTCATCAGGGGACTACTCCTGACCATGTATCAGGCACTTCGTTTCCAAACTTGACTGTAGTATTAGAAAAATGGGGGATAAAATATGCGGCCTTTATCGTAATACTAGTGGACAAGGTGTAGTCTCTACGCAGTGTAAAAATAACTTTATTTTTACACAGAATTCACACTGAAACGTCATTTTATATTGTAATGCAGATCAGATTATAGCATCGGAAGATATAATTATTAGTAAAAAAAAAAAAAAAAGGTAGTAGCTGTAGTATTTACTTTAATTTAAAAAAGAGCTTTCCTGGCTTTTTTTTGTGAAAAATATCGAATCACAGTGTGAAAATTAATTGTTCTGGCAACGTTTGATTCAATACTTAGCTTGGCCAAATCCACAAGACGTTTCTGAGACACCATCATAATATTGAATAATACACAAAACAACAATTGGCCCAGCACCGAACCCTGGAGAACTCCACTAATAACATTTGTCCACGAAGGCCAGTGTCCACTGATTACGCCTCTGTCGTCTCCCACTCAACCATCCCTTTATCCTTTGTAGCAATTTGCCCTTAATGCCATACCTCTCCAATTTGTACAGCAGGCTTCCATGTGTAATCGTATCAACAGCTTTCCTTGAAATCCAAGTATATGATATCAAAATTACTTTTGATATTCAGTTCCTTTGTGACCACATCATAGTATCCAATCAAATTGGTCAGACAAGACCTCCTTTTAACAAACCCATGCTGTCTTAACAATTACTGCAGTTTTGTCTAGATGATCTTGCAATGCTTCTTTGACCAGTGACTTCATTAATTTCCCTGGAACACAAGTTAAGGCGGCCAATGATCGCCTGATGGATACATTTCTGGCACCTCCCTCGTTGAAGTCGGCAGTGATTTGTGCCACCGCTGTTCTACGGTTGGCTGAAACAATGTGAGACAGACGTTGACATCCACGTTCGTCCACCACCTTTTTCTGTCCACGATTTGATGTTATTTCCGAAAATGGCATATTCCTGATACACTCTTAATACTGTTGAACAGAGATAGTGCAATTTCTGTACCACTCAGCGATAGAGTGACCCACGCGTCGGACATTTCTATCATCTAGCTTTCAAAGTTGGTTAACTGACGTTTATCCACAATGACATTGAATTACCGTCTATGTGAATGCAGTGTACCTATATACCTGCCAAGCAGTGAGTTTGTCCACTAGCAAGATGGGGTGACAGCATCGCATTGCCCAGGAACCAGGTATCCCATGAATTCTGTCCTTTCAGTGTACTTATACATAGTAAAAAATGGATTCAAGGAACTGAAAAATTAAAATTATTTTATTAGACATGTATTATAATATGTCGAACAATGTAAGGTTAAGTAAAGTTTATCGAAGTTAAACTGTTTTTCAGTTTTACGAAGAAAGAATGAATCCGGAGGGTTTTTTTTTCTTTTTTAACTCCCCGTATTTTTTCAGATAAAATTGTTGTAGCATTTAGTTATGTCTTTAACTTCGCGCATGTTCATGAATAGAGTCATTCTCACAAAAATATTCAAGTGCTTGGTAAATTTTCTCAATGGCTTTCTTTAATTTTCAAATCCTTGCAACTGCAGGGACTCGGATAACGGTACCCGCCGTATATAAATAAAATTTTTTTTTTTTAATGTTGAAATTTAATAAATAAAGTTTTATTTTTTTAAAAAAAAATTGTCTGGTGGTCACACAGAAATGTCTTTGTGATCGCACTTGAGAACCACTGATCTAGAATGTAACGGGGAATGGGCTAACAACAAAAATATTAAGTCAATGGTCCTGGCCAGAGACAGCTTATTGATGTGAAACCAACAGAATGTGAAAACAATCATGATATCCAACAGACAAGCCACAATCATCTAAATGACAGCATAGTACAACAGTAGTATCAGATTGCATGAGATGGACCCTGTTAGATGAGGCATAGTAGCAGACAACTTCACAAGAGGTTCAATCTTGTCAGATAAAAGCAAGTAATCAAAAGTACAGTGCGTTCAATCGATTTATCATGCGTCATGATTCAGCACTGCAAACCAAACTGGTAGTGGAAGTGTAATGGTACGAGGCGTTTTTGTAGCACATATGTTACATGCCAGTAGATCAACGTAGGGATGCCACTGTCTACACAAATCTGGTTTGCAAATCTAGGTGCTTTCCTTCATAATCAGTCTATCCATTCAATGGTTACCTCCAGCAGGATAATACATAATTTCACAAGGTACACAGCATTAG
Source organism: Mastigoproctus giganteus (assembly GCF_048544385.1). Lineage (NCBI taxonomy): Eukaryota > Metazoa > Arthropoda > Arachnida > Uropygi > Thelyphonidae > Mastigoproctus > Mastigoproctus giganteus. Next base: position 66,962,577 of record NC_143578.1, read on the forward strand.
TAGAGGCATATGATGTAAGAAAGCGAGCTTATACAGCATCAGCCAAAAAAAAAAACCCCTTCCCATTCGCTCCAAATGTTTGTCTAGTTCTGCTTTGAATTTATTTAAGTTTTCAACTTCCACAATGCCAGATGGAAGTTTGTTCTAGCAATCAACCACATGCTGGCTAAAGGCAAATTTCTGCACAACCAGCATGTGGTTGATTGTTGGAACCATTCCCATCACTTGGGAATGGTTCTAGATGCACAAAAGCAACTTTAATGTATGTTATTGGACTGATCAGTCACCAGATCTCAAGGAGGGACCCACTCCCATCCTATCTCAGGCAACTATGAAATGCAATGAAGGTTGCAATTTGTGATGCATGGGCCAGAATCCCTGGGTAATGTTTTCAGCACCTCACGGAGTCCATGTCTCAACAAGGCAGTTCTGAAGGCTAAAGGAGGTACTATTTGCTTTAGATTGGTATGTCGGTGACTCAGTATATATCCATTATAAAGAAAAAGGAAGGCAGCAGTAGTATGCCTTGATGAGTTTCACTAAAACTATCTAGTTGCTAAATGGTAAAAAGTAATTTTCATCATTGCCCATGGAACTGGGAATTCATTCAATTATTCAAGGCTAAATGCACGTACATGCTTAGAATCAACATTTTCCCCTCTGATTGATCGCTAAGTGCTAGACGGCTTTCTGTCTTCAACTTCTGATCTAATGGCCACGATTTTGCCCTTTCACCACTTTTCCTCCTACATCTTAATGACTTTCTAAGCATGTACGTTTGCATGTAAGTTTGAAATCCATCAATGAAGTACATAGTACAGCACACTACAGAAAGATGACTATATACCTTGGTTTGTTTGATGTTCTTGTACTATATTAGTGGGTCTCGAACTTAAGCCTTGTCCAGCCCAATGTATGAACTTCTTGAATAAATTTAAGACAATAGCATTCAAGTGCATATATTTCTGGTCATTGAAAGAACAATGTTTGCATCATTTGTTCCATTAATGTAGCACACCTTCCTAACATTTAATCTCAGTTCACGATTTTTATTTTAGTGGTTGATTATTTGTTTGTCAAAGCAATCAGCTATAATTCAGTTGTATAACACAATTTATGTCAATTATGAAAAAATATGGTTTGTTTTGCTTTAGTAATTGATTTTTTTCACCCCCCTATGTTAGTTTAAAATGGTTGTGTAAGTCTGATAAAAACAGAGGCAATTTATTCACTTTCAGGTTTTTCTGTCAAAGCCAAGTTCCTCACTCAAGAGGTGCCAATAAGAGTAAACAGCTATGTGAGGAAATGGCAAATGGTTTTATATGATCAGTCAATAGACACTTTCTACAGTCTGGTTTATTTGGTGTCCTTGCAATGTATACTTAATTAGCAGTCTCAAATTGAGGCTTTGGCCAGTCCTAGGTATCCACTTTCCAATCTGAAAAACCCTGTTTTGCCTATACAGCTACAAATTCTCACATATCCACTAGTACATCCTTAAATGATAGTGTCCAGGTAATTCTTTGGAGTAGGAATTTTTCAAAAGCTGGTACTGTCTCATTTCTCACAAAAAAAAATCATATTTCCTCTGCATTAAAAAAAAAATAAAACTAGGCTCACTCTCTTTCATTCTCAATTTTACTTTTTGTCTAAACAGATCTTGTCTCTGTAGGAATCAAAAATCCTACTATTGGATACTGACCTCATATCTTAGGTGGTGACCCCAAAACTTCACTTCAACTCCTAAACTCTATTCAAAAGAGATCAGTCAATCTAATTAATGATCCTCTGCTTGAAAATTCAATGCACTCCCTATCAGTTTCCAATGCATGCTACCTCTACAGATATTTTCATGACTGTTCTTCTGAGCATCTAATTCCCTTTCTTCCAAACCAAAATGATGCATATATGCATCAGCTGATCAACATCAAATCATTTTTTATCTATCGCCATATTCTTTATGTAGGTTGCTGAACATTTTTCGATACGGTAAGTCCCTGACTTACGCAACTATGGATTTACATAAATTTTTTTCACTAATTTTTTTTTTTTTTAGGATTGTAAAATTTAAAACAGATAATAAAAAAAAAAAAAGCAGTCAATAACGATGATCACAGCACGCAAAAATTGCACAAGTGAGATATAGAGTAACAAGCAAAAAAAAAAGGAAAGAGAAGATGCTTACAATTTTTTTTTTTTTTATATGACTGAAGATTTCAGACACATTTAACCAAAATAATGTAAAAACCTACAGAATTCCAGCTATCAGTATTTTTGCAAATGAAATAAGATCGAGTTTACTACCCGTTTACAATTAGATGCCCAATAACAAGGACAGTGCAAATTGTTTTATGATAATGATCTCCAGAAATGTGCTTTAGTAAAATGTGAGCTCGTGCGGGGTGATAATAGTGAATTTTCGCCTTGACACAGTGAAGTTCTTTACAGAAAATTTCATCTTGACAGTTATGGTGCTGACTAAGAGAATAAGTGAGAGCAGTACTAGTAAATCCACCAAGAAAATGAAAGTGATCAATCTGAATCAGAAAATTAAACCAATAAGAATGTATGAAAATGGTGAAAGATTAACAAGTACCACGCTGAATTCAGATTTGTCAATAATAATATAGTAGGATTATGTTATTAGCCATTCCCGAGTTACGTAAAACTCAATGAAGTAAGAAGTTACGTCTTATGTTACTCTTACGAATATCGAGGACTTCTGTATTTTTGGATCAACCAGGAAATCGATTATCTGCGATTTGTTTTTTACCATCTATCCCGAAAAATCGAGTCTCCTGTACATAAATTTTGTATAAAGTGGAAATAACATGCTGCAGTAGAACAAGATTCAGCTGCATTAGTTCCAATTAAATTTAGAGAGTGACTAGTACTGTGAATGCACGGTACATAAAATGCAGTAGAGCTATGCTGCTTCAATATCTGAAGCAGTCATAACTTTGTCCTCTGTAGTTTGTAATATAAATTGATAAATCTCTTAATCTTTTAAAAAATAGCCTTTTCTAAATATTCAGCATTGTGATGTTCTATAGCAGAAGTTATCAACCTTTTTTTGACTTGCGAACCATTTTCAACACAATAGTTTTATCACGAACCAATAAGCCTATATTCTCTGAAATCATATAATAGTTCTGAATTTTTATGTACAATATTTCCAGTAATACATTTTTATAAGCATAATATAAAATTATTATTAAGTACCTATACATAACAATGTATAGGTACTTATCTTGTATATTTATCAATGGTACTTTGTATATTTATAAATGATACTGATGAAGGTATATCAGGCTTAGTGTCGAAGTTTGCAGATGATACAAAGGTTGGCAGGGTTGTTAATGACAGTAATGGCAGTGTACTACTGCAACAGGATCTAGATAATTTGGGCAGATGGGCTAAGAAGTGGCAACTGAAGTTTAACCTTGACAAATGCAAAGTAATGCATATGGGTAGAAGTAACCCCAGAGAAATGTACCAACTGTGTGGTACTACACTTAAGTTGATAGAAAATGAAAAAGACATGGGAGTAAATGTGCAGTCAGATATGAAGTTTTCTGTGCAATGTAGGCAGGCTGCCAGGGCAGGTCATGGGGTTTTGTCAATGATATATTTTGCTAGCAGGGAGAAGTCCCTCTGTATAAGGCAATGGTCAGGTCACGACTTGAGTACTGCGTATAGGTCTGGAGGCCTTGTTTTAGGAAGGATGTAGATTTGCTTGAGTGTGTACAGAGAAGGGCAACAAGATTGGTGAGGGGAATGAAGGGATCTTCTTACCAAGAGAGGCTTAAGTTCTGCAAATTGCAGTGGCTGGAGACTAGGCACCTGCGCGGTGATCTGATTGAGGTGTATAAGGCCCTTACGAACCTAAGGGGGCATAAATTCAAATTAAGGAAAGACAGATGTAGAATAGATGTGCAGAAATTTGCCTTTAGCCAGCGGGTGGTTAATTGCTGGAACAAACTTCCATCTGTCGTTGTGGAAGTTGATAGGTTAAATAAATTTAAGGAGAAACTGGACAGGCATTTGGAGGGAATGGTGTGATTTTTTTTTTTTTTTTTTTGGCTGATGCTGCATAAGCTCATACACTTGCTTTCTTGCATCACATGTTGCTACTGCTACTACTACAATGGTCTTTGAGAACGAAAAAAAATTTAGTATGAAAAATTATTTATAAGGAATTGTGAGGGATGTGGCTTCTTTAATTGGAAATTCTTTACTTTATATTTAATTTAATTTTACTTTACTCTGTTTATTATTAGTTATAATTTTTAAAAATTATAACTTTTTTAAAAATTGTGCAATGGCAGATGCAATTACAGAAATTTTAGTGCAAAATTGCAAACCACCAGTTGGGAACTGCTGTTGTATAAGAAGAAAAGCTAAAAATCATTCTTTGATGATACCATTTCGTGACATGTATCTTCTATTTCTAACAAACACTAATTGATCAATGTGAATAATGTCATGGGTTGAATCAACAATAATAGAAAAATATTTTGCTTCCTGAATTTCCGAAACCATCGCCTTTTCAACTCTTTCTGCCATTAATTGTATAAATTTATAACAGGATTTATGTAAAAGGTAATTGGTTTTGCAGGGTCCATAATTATCATACATCTCTATGTGATTTCTTAAAAAATTATCAAATTTACTCAAATATTCTAGTCAACTTAATTACCGCTACATTCCGTATAAATTCTGTCGTTACTACCTCTAAATCCTAAAACAAGTTTACTCAAAAGCTGAACAATAGCAATAATTCTTTTTAAAATTTCTTGCCAATAATTTTCTTCAGATTGAATTTGTTTCATTATTGCCTTGTCAATACGACCCAAAATTAAGATCTCTTAAAATAAACACACATAGCATTAATGTGATCTGATGAATTTTCTTGCTCACGTAAAGATCTAGAAATATTTTCCCAGCCATTAAAACGAGCTATAAATTTATAATTTGAATTTGAAAATAATTTGCACATGAAACAGTAGACGGATTTCCTGGTTTTGGAAAAAATATGCTAATTAGGATTTTTTTTTGTTTGATTAATTTTTGTACAGTAAAAATCTGTTTCATGAATATTTCTATAATAAAGTTTGTCACCGTCCTTATACATAGTGTTTAAATTTAAAATTTTTCCAAAATTTATTTAAAAATATTCTCTAAAAAATCATTAATTTCCACAGGCCACTTTGCGATATCAATTGGATATACAATATCATATGATGGTTCATTTAAACTTTCTTTAAAATTTTCATTGTCACTACACTACCACTAGTAAACTGTTCGTTACCCATTGTTCGTATCTTTTCACTGCATCTCAGTCTCTTCTTTGGTCTTTACTTCCTCTTCTCCTGTTCTTGCACTTTTATTTTCTTCACTTATATTTTTTGCTACATGCTGCAGAAAAGGCAATAGAGCATTTTTTTATTTTCAAATTTGATCTTTTTCTCGTTGCTTCTTTCGCTTAGATGCTCCAGATTCATATTTTTGCTGCATTATTAATTGCTAAATAAAACTAAATTTCACAGTTTTCGGATCTTAGTTTATATAGATTCTGAAATCTATGGGTGGTCTAATTGTTCACCTCTGACCTTTAGGCAATAGAGCTGCTGCAGAATGCATGCATTAAGAAATAAAAGAAAATTCCACAATTTAGTGGTGTCTGTAACACATTTACAACCGACTCCCACATACTGTACCGAGAAGTCATGCTGGTTAACCTGCATTCTACTGTTACACCCTATTAGAGAATTAGGAGAGAGTGATTTTCCTTTATTCTGGAAATTAAATTAATCTGTTCTTTTGCAGAAATGAGTCATCCACATTTTCAGTAAATTTCACCCACCTCTTTTTACATGGTAGGTATAAGTGGGCCCCAGTTTAGATCAGGCATTAAAAAAAAAAAAAAAAAGAACTCGCTTTACAAATTTGAGATTACAGAAGCCATGCATGGCCCTCTATGGTGAAGCCTGAGGCTAGCACCTCATATGCCTGTTCATAAGTACGACCCTGTGTATATATCTTGGATGACCAAAGGAGCATTTATAATGATTGTGCCAGAAGACTGCACATACTGTAGTTCTTAAATATCTAAATTATCTTAGCAACTGTATTTATTTTGTTTACATTACACAGCTGAAATATGAAATTAGCAAAATTTGAAATAATTAAAACTAAATGATAATTCCAATAAGAACACCTTCAGTAAAGCAATACAGCATTATTCAAAATTAAAATCAAACAAATAATTCTACAAGTTTTAATATAGGGCAGTGAAGATAAAAACAAAAAGCAGCCATCATGCATTATAGACATGATTCAAAAATTATGCAATTTTATTGTACCTTCACACAATAAAAACAGATTTTACAATAATAACATTTAAATAGAAGGTATTTCAGTCACTGACACTTTTTTTTGTAAATAAAAAAATAAAACTGTGCTCACTCTCAGAATAGCACTGTCACAAACTTAAGAACAATATGTAGTTGATAAATTAATTATCAAAAAATAATAAACATCTCATACTAATATATGTACAGCAGAAATATCCACAAATGAATTATATCCTTATATAATTCATTTGTGGACTGAGAACTTTTGAGATGGAAAGAGAACTTTTGGTATGGTAATAATTGAGCTTTATATTAATTCAAGATATGTCAGCACCAAATTTCCGAATAACTGAAAAACGCAGTGCATAGATCATGAATAGGAATGATACTAAAATGTACTGTAATAAAGTAATTCGTTAATTTCTCGGTGCACATATATTATAAAATAACTGTAACAACAACATTGCCACAATTTTAACTTTTTTTGTTAATTCATTTCAAAACAAGAATTTTCTATCTATGAATGCCCAAATAACAGACTTATTGAAATCAGCTCAATATTTAAGAAAATGAGCAGGGATCTATAATATAAACTAGTGTATACTACTTGATTTCGCAGATAATACATATAATATCTTGTATGAAAATATAAATATTACTAAGATCATAACCTTGATTTTGCTGTAATAACTTGCAGGTTGCATCCAATGTGGGTATTTTTACCTTACAGTTTCAGCAGAAAACTGTTTTACGCGTACACATACACACACACATACACACAGAAATTACCTGCAACTCTTCATATCAGCATATGCTATTGAATTGTTATATACATGCATAACAGATATGAAACAAATTTACATATTATACATTTTTTTTTTAAATTAACATGGATCTTGAGCAGTTATATCTCAACAATTTTAAGGAACTATAAAAAATGCAGACCACTTAAACCAAACTATCACTATTAATTCTTTACAGGAAAAGTTTATATTCATAAAAATATTAAAGCATTCTGTATTTTTAAAAAATAATTTATATGAACATATTCTCACAATTCTATAATGTTAAACACAAAGCATACAAAATAATTTCAAACATTGCCAGAATTTGAAAATAAAATAATCTTAAAAAATGCCATTATGTGCAATTATACATATAAGACAGAAATAGAACAGTTTTTAAACTTTTACCTTCATTTAACTTTTATAGAGAAAAATGAAATATAGGCACTACTAACTTAGCTGATTACCCAAAGAAATAAAATCACAGTGTCTGAATATTTTAACGTGCATTTTGAGTCAGGTAATTTGACACTAAAAACTGAGGAGCAAAAATATTTCTTCATTTAAATACATAAACTAAATATATATATAAGGGTGGCATTCCTTAGATGCTTCCTCAATGGTCTCTACAGTAAAAGATTTCATTATCTTCAACAAGGAAAAAGAGGGCAGCTGTTATTTTAAATCACCAAGCATTATAACTGGGTGAATATCACGATTTGTTTTCCACAGTAAATATTCCTCCTTGTAGGGACGCAAGGGTATCACAAAAGCACTAATATCATCTATTGTAGCTGCTTTATTTTCTGCAGTTCTCCAATTGCGTTCTCGTAATTTTCCCCTTGAGTGCATTACCAAATCTTGTGCTGCTGAAGTATACCTATGTAAAAATGGCATAATCAAAATAATATTAAAGTAGCTGCTTATATCAGTAGATGAAGAATTGTAAAATACAGTAAAACCTTCTTTAATGAGCACCTCTCTAAAAGGGAAACCTCTTGCTGTGGACACATAGCCAGAAGTATTAAAAATTATATATTAGGAAAGCTCTCAAAAATGGACACTCTAATATGGATGTAAATAATTTAACAGGTGTCCTTTTTGTATTTTTAACCTTCCTAAGTTGGGATACTTTCAAGGATGATTAACACAAGGAAGAATTTTTTGTTCATCAACGGGCACTTGCAATAAGAGCAAGTGAAGGTCAAGGTCATTGCAGTAATACTAATTAGACTTGTGATAACCATGATTTCTAATGGAGAAAGTGGTATATAATATGTCATTAATATGATCACCACTAATGGCTGTTTATAAACTTACACTGGGGCCCCTGACTTCTGATAACATCGACAACCGATATTCTTAATAACCAATGGCTTTCCGATATAGCTGGAATGATGAATGGGCAGAAATTTTCAGAAGCATGGCGCATGGAACATCACTCGTATGATTGTTCTCAACCAATTAGTGTCTTTGTTATTGTTCAATACAACATTCTTGCATGTTACAGTACTCTGGAAAGTTTCTTTATCTTCTGTTTGATGAGCTTGTTCAGTGAGTACGCAGAGTATATTTTTGTTAATTTTACGCAATTACAGTAATTTCACATTGTGATTATTTTTGAATTTATTAATTAAATAAATTGAAATTAAATAACCATGGCTCCTAAAGTGCAAGTTAAGAATAAACTTTCAATTAAAGTGAAGCAGGAAATGATAAAAAAACATGAAGGAGTAAAAATTAGTTCATTAGTACACAAGTATGGTTTTACTCAATTGACTGTTTCTACAATAGTTAAACAAACGGATATCCTAAAGAGTGTTAAAGTTAGTGATAATTCACATCGGTGCACAAGGGAAGAGACTATTGTGGAAATGGAAAGGCTTTTGTTAATATAGATTAGGGAAAAGCAGATGAAGGGTGACACAGTGCCTAGACAATTTATCTGTGAATGTGCTAAGGAGATCTATGATGATCTGAAACTTAAGGCTCCATCAATCAATGGCAGTGCTGTGCACTTTGAAGACTTTAAAGCCAGCAGAGGCGGGTTCGAACACTTGAAAAGCAGCTGAGGCCTTTAAAATTGAATTCCAAGAGTTTGTTGATCAGGAGGGTTATCTTCCCCAGAAAGTTTTTAATGTTGAGAAAACCAGCCTTTTCTGGAAGCGAATGTCCAGGAGAACATACATCACTAAGGATGAGGCTAGTTTACCTGGGCATAAGCCTATGAAAGATAGGCTCACTCTTTTGTTGGGTGCCAATGCCTCTGGAGATTTTAAGCTGAAGCCTTTGCTGGTGTATCACTTTAACAGCCCCAGAATATTTAAACAAAAAAAAAAGTCAACAAAGGCATGCTGGGAGTGTTTTGGTACAGTAACAAGATATGTCTTTAGTGAATGGGTGCTTGAAGTTTTCTGTCCTTCAGCGAAAAGTTATCTTGAGAAAAATAAACTTCCTGTAAAGGCTCCTGCTGGATAATGCACCGAACCATGATACCAACCTTGTTCCATCTCTTAAGGAACAATATAACTTTGTTCAAGTCAAATTTTTTCCATCCAATGCCATTCCTCTTCTTCAACCAATGGACCAGCAAGTGATTGCAAAATAATATATACAAAAAATATATACCAAGAAAATGTTTGCAAGTTGCTTTGCAGCAACCACTAGTGAAAATACTGTCACCTCAAAGATTTTTGGAGGTCGAAGTTCAACATCCTGGACTGATAAGTGCTTGGAATAATGTTTCCACCAGGTGCTTATATTCAGCCTGGATAAACATCTGGCCTTTAATCATCTATAACTTTGTCGGATTTGATAAATGATATTGTCACTCTTGGTAAATCAATGAGTCTGGAGGTTGACAAAGAGGATTTGGAGGACCTTACTGACGCTCATGGGTGTGAGCTAACAACAGAGGAGCTACAAGAGTTGGAGAAAATTACGGAGAGTGACACTGGAGAGGAAGAGGAAGAAGAAGAGTTGAAGGCTGTCATTTCTAGTTGGGAGCATTTAAGAGAAGTGGTAAAAAAAAAACACCCCAACACCGAAAACATCGAACTCATGATGAGCAATATGGAAGATGAAGTTATTTCTTACTTCAGGAAGCTACAAAAAACTCGTTATTATTGTTATTATTTGGTTTTTAGGGGCATTAGCAACTAAGGCCATATTGCTCGAGGGATATGCAGTGGTCATTCCGTGACCTTTCTGCATCCTCCGTATTTGGTGGTCACGGGCTTGAACTCCAGTCTAATCAAGAAGCATGTGCTATGCACTGCTGCTCCTGCCCACCTGGCTACGGAGGCATCCAAAAAACTCTTAAAAAAACAGTCCACTCTGGACAGTTTCTTTGCCAGTAGCAGCAAAAGACAAAAGCCTGAAAAGACACCTGACGCCTGATCTAGTACCACCACCACCACTACACCACCAGCACCACTGATTTCATCAGCACTACACTTATATCTAAGATAAATGCTAATTTATTGTTTGTTTTTTATTTTAAGATATTTTATAACTATTTATTAAATAGTCTTTATAAAACACTCATTTTTAATATAAAAATCAAGTATAACATGCAAGAAATACCTATTTTATGTGCTGTTGGAGTTGCCTGTCAAATAGAATGAATTACAGGAAATCAATGCATTATTGGTTTCAACTTACAATATTTTTAATGTACAGTGGGTTTTGTGGAACAAATTACCATTGGATGTTGGGGCACCACTGTATTTGGGCTGCTCAATGCAGTTCTGCTGTTGAACATCGCTTAACAAGGCAATAAAATTGGCCAAAATGAAAAATGTTTTCAAAATTAAAAAAATAAATAAATAAATAAAACTACCAACGGGACTGCATAGATAATACTGACCAGCAGTCCATCTGCAAAACTCCTTTACAAAGCTAAAATATTATTGTGCGATTCAAGTACCTGAATCCATATCTAAAACCACTTGCAGGTGATAGAGGATATCTTCCGTGTTTTTTTTTAAAAAAACTGAAAAACTGTTCTCTGCAGTAGATGGAAGCAAAGTCGCAGAACTGTAATCATAGCAGAATTTGCCAACTCTAAGAAGAGACGGAATGGGTGCTTTGGTACAACGATTTAAAGTCTGCACCACTGTTTTGTGCAAATTTTGAACACTGTTTAAAAAGAAGCAACCAAGTCGACTTACAGTTATGCAATGGTATGAAAAATTCATAAAGGATGCATATTTGTACTATCATCTTGACAGAGGCAATGGTTGAACAAAAGTCAGAGCACAGTTGAGCTAGCTCAAGGAAGTTTTACACAAAGCACAAGGCAATGTGACATGCCAATTGTGAATTTAACATGTCACAGCAAACAGTATGTAACATGGTATATCGTTATCTGAAATAAAACCACATAAGCTGCAGCTTGTAAAGAAGCTGCTAATCTATGAAATAACAAGAGGATGGAAAGGATGGAATTTTGTTGGTAAATTTCTCCACAATTACAATTTTGAAATTATGCAACCATCTACTGCAGCATGCACATTTTCTGATTGGTGAATAAACACTTGATGATATCCTCTATCGCTTGGAAGTGGTATCAGATTTGTATCATGCATATACACTGAGTGATCACTGAATTATGACTACCTACCTAATACTTCGTAGGTCCTCCTTTTGCCGTCAGTACAGCAGCTATCTGATGTAGCATTGATTTAACAAGATGTCGGAAGTGTTTGGGAGGTATGGCCAACCAATCTGTGTAATGTAGTCAGCAATGCAGGTATGGAGGTGATTGGTGTATCAAGTGCTCTATGGGATTGATATTGGTGGAGTTCAGAGGCCAATCGATATGCAGAAAGCCAGAACTGTGTTCCTCAAACCATTCCTGCACAACAAGTGCCTGATAGCTAGGAGCACTGTCATCTTGGAAGACGCCATCGCCATTTGGAAAAAGTGTAACATAACAGGGTGTACACAGTCAGCAAGCAGTTGACGATAGCGGAGACTAGTGATACATTGTTCCACGTGCACCAGGGCTCCAAGGTCCTGCCAGTGAAACACGGCCCACACCATACAACTGCATCCACCGGCTTGCACTTCATTTTTGATACCATGCATGATGGATCAAGAGCCTCATGTTGTTGATGGCCATCAACAACATCCATACACGACCATCCATGGCGTGGAGTAAATAACATGACTCATCCGACCAGCACACCTTCCAGTCTTCTATCGTCTGCTGGTATAGCCCGTACATGCGAGCGTGCGACACATGGTCATGCCAGATATTGTTCCGGGTTGGCCCATGTTGTATTGGATAGTCAACTCTTCAACAGTGCTGCGCCTATTCGCCTGTACGAGTTGTCGGACCTGGAGCTCATCTCTAATATCAGCCTTTCGCTGACTTTTGCAGTTTTGCCGTCGGGTCATTGTTTCACCATTTTGACACCAGTCCTGGTACATGTTGCCTACGGCGGCTCTCGAAACCCCACCATTTCAGCTGTTTGGGAAATTGAGGCACTAGCTCATCAAGCACCCACAATCTGTCCTTTATCAAAGTCCGATAAACCCTTGCTTTTACCCATCATGCTCTGAATTTTACTACCTACTGAACCATTGACACCTTATCTATGCTACGTAGGTCAACTAACTGTGATGATGCAAAAGCTAATCCCAAGGGCAACATTTGTTTGGGGGTTTTCTCCTTACATCCTCTATCAAACACCTTAGTAGCACTGGTTATTTACAGTTCGGCCCAGCAGAAAGAAATCTTGATGAACAATTCCCTCATTGTCGAAGAAAATAATCAACGTGATCTTGATGATTGACCTGACCTACCTTGCCTTTTTTAGATATGGAGATGGACATTTTCACTGGGAAGACTTACAGCTTGGTTTTTGAATGCAACCAAGGATCACTGTTTCATCTAAGATGTGTTAATTTAACTGTGATGATATGCACTGTTATTTTTAATAACTCAAAGCTATAGAAATCACTCTCAAGTGGAATACATCCATTACAGGTTGTACAGGGAAAATGAGAGTAGGTATGTGTTATAGGCCTAATGAATCTGATGAGTACAATGAGCAATTGTGCAGAGAAACAGAGTGGGCCAGTAAATCAGAATGTCTTATAATGAGGATTTTAACTTTCCAGATATTGACTGGAACATGTGGGTTGGTCACTCACACACTAGCAACTTTTCTGGATTTACTGGATGACTATTTCTACAGCAACATGTTCGAGAGGCAACCAGAGGGAGTAATACCCTTGATCTGATTATCGGCAGTGATTATTTTCATGCATTAAGAATTTGCAGATAAAGGAACCAATGGGCGACAGTGATCACAATGTAATGATGTGGGAGTTATTTAAACATATAACTACCATCAAGGGTAAAGGGAAGGGCTGTTGCTTTTGCATAGGTAACTACAGTGGTCTTGAACAGTTTTTAAATTCTATACAGTGGGATCAACTGATGATGTTACCAACGGCGAATTCTAAATAGGAAGCATTCAGGGATTTAATCTTAAAGGCTACTAGCCTTTTCATACTAACTAAGGAATGCTGTTCAAGATTTAGGCCTAAATGGATGTCAGATGAATTAATGAGGCTCGCTGTTGTTGTTGTGGTGGTGGTGGTGTTTTCTGGTGCAAGGGCAACTTAGGCCATATTGCACCTCCAAAATCAATGGAATTTACATATAGGAACTGCTTGTACAGCAGTTAGAAACAGTCATACTTTTGAATTTTTTTAAATAGAGAAAGAATTCAGAGAGATTTGCTTCTTTACCTATGATGCTATCGAGAGACAGAGGTTGTTGCAGATCTGAGATGAAACTAAAAGCCATTCGTCGGATGTTGTTAAACAAGCTACATTCCAGGAGTATATGTTTTACTGTAAGTGGTTGTGAGCAGTGCACACACTGAGGAGGATCATTCCCTGTAAGTATATATAGATGGGTGAGGTGAGTGTGACCTATTCAGATTCTGGCTAAGATTACTTCTTCTTTTCTATTTTTACAAAGGATAGAAGTCCATAATTGTGGGTCGGGTTTTATTTGAAATAGCTTGTTATTTGTTTGCATTTTTCACAGAAGTGTCCATTGTTCCATGCATGTTCTCAGTATTTTGTGTCTATAATCAGGATATGGGACTAGATCATTTGTTGAGGCTATATTGGAAGGATGCTTTGCAGCATTATCTGCACATTCATTTCCTGGAATACCACTGTGGCCAGGGATCCAAGAAAAGATAACAGTTTGTTGATGCTCATGAAGCTGCATCAGCTTATGTCTTATGAGTTTTAATAAAGGACTGTTAGATGAGGAAGTGCCTTTCAAAGCTAAAATAGCACTTTGTGAATCAGTCTATATTATACTTTTATTTATTGACAGCAGTAAGATATTTTTCAGAGCAATCTTAATGGCATGAAGCTCAGCAGTATAACTGCTACATTCGGCTGGAAGTGAAAACAAGACAGTTGAAGTGAGGCTCACTGCAGAGAAGAAAAATGCATGGGATGCATATAAATTATCAGGCGAAACAAAAGCCTATGGCAGATATAAGCTAGTCTGTAATCAAGTCACAAAGGAGGTTAGGCAGGTGAAGGCAGATTATGAGAAATTTTTGCAAACGATGCAAAGAAAAACAGCAGAGTTCTTTACTTACGTAACCTCCAAAAAGAAAGGGATGAATCAGATTGGTCCACTTAATACAGATGGGTTGACCATTGATGATCATGCTCAAGTAGAAGATAAATTGAATGAGTATTTTGCATCTACATTCACACGAGGAGTTATTCAAGGAGGGGAATGCCATAAGTTTATCAAACTCCAACAGGAAGCTAAGTGATTTTGTAATAACTGACAGCAACGTGGAGGATAAATTGTTGAGGTTAAATATAAGGAAGGAACCTGGGGTGGATGGGATCTATCCAGTTGTATTAAAGGAGGCAACAAAGGAAGTAAGCAAACCCTTAGCCGTAATTATGAGAGCTTCCTTGGACCCCCATGGACTGGAGGTGTACAAATGTATCCCCAATTCACAAAGGGGGTTAAAAAGGGGACACACAAGTAACTATAGACCTGTTAGTTTAACTTGTGTTTCGGGGAAAATAATAGAGTCACACGTTAAAGAAGCATTGCAGGATCATCTAGACAAGACTGAAGTAATAATTAAGACACACAGCATGGATTTGTTAAAGGGAGGTCTTGTCTGACCAATTTGATTGGATACTATGATGTGGTCACAAAGGAATTGGATGCAAAAAATTAATTTTGATATCATATACTTGGATTTCAGGAAAGCTTTTTTTGATACTGTTGCACATGGAAGGCTGTACAAATTAGAGCAATATGGCATTAAGGGCAAGTTGCTACAATGGATAAAGGGATGGTTGAGTGGGAGATGACAGAGAGTGGTAATCAATGAACACTGCTCTTTGTGGACTAATGTTATTAGTAGAGTTCACCACGGTTCGGTGCTGGGCCCATTGTTGTTTTGTGTATTCATCAATGATATTGATGAGGGTATATTAGGCTTAATGTCCAAGTTTGCAGATGATACAAAGGTTGGCAGGGTTGTCAATGACAGTAAAGATAGTATGCTACTGCAAATAGATCTAGATAAGTTGGGGCAAATGGGCTGAGAAGTGGCAACTGAAGTTTAACATTGACATATGCAAAGTACTGCATATGGTAGCAGTAACCTAAGAGAAATGTACCAACTGTGTTGCACTACACTCAGGAAGTGTAGAGTGAAAAAGACCTGGGGGTAATTGTGCAGTCAGATATGAAGTTTGCTGAGCAGGCCACAGAGTCTTGTCAATGATATATAGGAATTTTGCTAGCAGGGACAAGGAGGTGATTATTCCATTGTACAAGGCAATGGTCAGGCCACACCTTGAATTACAGGTCTGGAGGTCTCATTTTAGGAAGGATGTAGAGTTGCTAGAATGAGTACAAAGAAGGGTAGCAAGATTGGGGAGGGGAATGAAGCAGTGCTCGTTCCAAGATAGACTTATGTTCTGCAAATTGCAGTGCCTGGAGATTAGGCCCATGCGAGGTGATCTGGTTGAGGTGTATAAGGCCTTGAACAGGTTAAGAACCTGAGGTGGCATAGATTCAAACTGAGGAAAGTCAGTTGTAGAATAGATGTGCGGAAATTTGCCTTTAGCCAGCAGGTAGTTGATTGCTGGAACAGACTTCCCTCTCTTGTTGTGGAAGTTGATAGTTTAAATAAATTTAAGGCTGAGCTGGATAAGCATTTGGAGTGAATAGCTGAGTGAAATGGGAGGGTTTTTTTTGGCTGATGCTGTATAAGCTTGATTTCTTGCATTGTATGCCTCTGCTAATGCTAGTCTCTAGAGCAAAATTGTCTGGCACACTCCCCACCATCTCCTTCAATCCATGCATGGTACTAAGTGCTATAAATTTATAAAATTAGATAACTTTCATGTTTGGTGTTTCAATTGAAAAAAAAAAAAAAAAAAACTTTCTCCCACCCATAATTTAATGCTAGTAACAGAATAACAGATTTTGTTACTAGCCCATCCCATAAATGCATCTCACTTAGCAAATGAATGTCTTGGTGACTGAAAAGCCAAAATGTAAGCAATCAGTTGCCTGAAGATAGCACTGTAATCATATCATGATTGGACTAGTTGAAGAGATTCCATACCAAATAATAGGAGAGACTAATTAAGGTGGCTCCTAATCAACTTTTTCTACAGCAAAGTTGAAATTGCATTTCTCCAATGGGAGGGCTTTCCTGTTTGAGCTTCCTTCTCAAAAAAATATGGTCCTATGAATCCAAAAAAATTTTCAGCATAGATGACAGCTGTGTAACTAACAAGTGTGTAAATTTGCTCAACTTAATTTTCAAGAACTAAAATTGCATTGTTTATACTGTTAAGTAATGTTTTTTTTTATAAAATTACGTCAAGTTGTCCAAACGAACTTGCAAAATAGAAAGTACTAGTTTAAAATGCTGCACCAAGTATGGGTAAAACATAAATGTTTGGCATTATAAAGTTATTTTGAATTTTTTTATATTTAAAAAAAAATTCTCTAGCAATTTTATTGTTTTATTAACTATTTTGCAGCATAGAGTGGAACAGAAAGTAAAATAAAATGATGGGTTGTAGTCAAAGCTGGTTTAATGCTGAATACATACAATAAACAGTAAAACAAATACATACAGTAACCAGTAATACAAAAAGCTTTTGGGCTTTATCATCAGTTAACTGTTGGACTGAAAGTTTTAGGAACGTAGAACTTAAGAGCGTGTGATGGCAGTCATGCGCAGTGAACTGTGTGATGCAACAACTAATCGTTGGAAGTTAAAGTCTGTGGGTTGTGACGTATGGGAACGTTGCAACATTTGTCAGTCATGAGAATGGTTGCTTTGATAATAGGATGAACACAACATCCTTTGTTTCTGATGACAGAAGTATTAGAGCACGTGATGTGCAGCGATTCCAACCAGGTGCAGTGTCGGTAATGGTGGGACCGATCGACAACCATGACATCGCAGCACGGTTAATGTCGTGTCGGGTTGACCAGACGTGCTTAGCAATGGCCGAGTGTTCTATGTCCACTAAGTGAATGGCTCTTTCGTGTTCTGAAATATGTTTGTCGAGTCTTCTGCCAGTTTCCCCGACATAGCAGCTGGTGCAGTCACAGCAAGAAATGCGGTAGATTAGCCCACTCTGTAATAAGGTGGGAATGGGTGTTTTCACTTTGAAGATGAGGGACTGCAACTTCCTGCCTGGGAGTTGTACGGACCTTATCCCATGAGATTTTAGGACCCCAGAAACCCGCTGTGAAAGGTTTGGATAGTATGGAATAAAGGCTGCAAAATAGTTAATAAAATAATGAATCCAGAGTGCATAGGCCTTTTTACTTATGTCTCTAGCAATACTATCAAACAAAAACTAATCCTGTGATAAGTTACCTGTATTTATACCGTTGAACATCATTTGCTGGAAAGTGATCAAGAGACTTCTGAACAACCTCTCCTACTTTCTCATTAGGTGTAACATCCCAAAGTCCATCAGTTCCCATTACAAGGACATCACTATCAGTTAATTCTTCAGCAGTTAAGTCAAACACACACACACCTGAAAGGAAAAGTAAAAAATTAAAAATCTTCATCATTTTACAAAACACACTGATATGCATGTGGTGCTACCTGAAAGTGAAAATGTAATTAAAAAAAGATAACAATAGTAGTGGCACATGATGCAAAAAAGCAAGGTTAAACAGTATCAGCCAACAAAATAAAAAAAATAAATAAATTCCGATTTTGGAAGAGTCCATTGCCCTGTGGGGCCATGAGTGATGTGGATGGTCTGCATGGATTGCCACTTGACCTGGACCGTTGAGAGATGCCGCTAGACGTACCAGAGGTAGCAAGGTGTGCCAATTCAACATGCCCTAGAGCATGATTGAACAGTTTCTTGTTGACATGACGGATTCATAGCTTCGTGCCGTTTTCGGCAGATGCGCACCCCCCCCCCAAAAAAAAAAACAAAAAAACCCTATTATAATTAGACTACACGAATAATTAAATTCATCTGCAGTGCTGCAGTGTCTTATGTTTGTTAACTGCGTGTCGATTTGTCTGTTTGCTGGACGAAAAACCCCAGTTCCTGGGGGAAAATCTTACTATTTACGCCTGAGACCGACTAACTCAGCCACGGAGTGAAAAAAGCCCATTAAAGTTCTCGCGTCATCGACGGGATTCGAACCCGGGCCTTTTCAACCCGGTGTGGGGAGGACGGTGACAATACCTGCAAGGCTTTAGGGGAGAAATTTCTATCAGCATGGCCCACACTTGTAGATAGAAGGAATTTGTTTTGTAGAGACGGGATACACTTGAAGAAAGGTGGTGCAAAGGTTTTTGCCGGTATTATTGAGGATACCTTAAAGGTTCAGGGAAACTGCTAATTAGGGGGGGATGTGGGTAATATTGACACGCGTTTATCTGATAATATTGGTCAGAGTAACTCTTGCACATACCTTAAGAGTTCTTATCTGTTACCCCCATCTGGACGTATTATCTAGATGTTCTGGGGCAGAAACGTTTCACGTGGGCGGGTAGCTAATGCCAGAGAAGAGAGCCTAAAAAACTTCAAGGGTTGTGTTAGTGTAGTTAAATATACCAGAACAGTAAGTCTTAATTGTTTATATAGTAATGTTAGAAGTGTCGTCAATAAAATGAGCGAATTCGAACTGCTGGTTAAAACAAGTAACGCGGACACAATAGGGCTTACAGAGACGTAGTGCCACCCTGAAATTGTGGATGATGAGTTTCAGTACGGCTTGTATAATGTATTTAGGAAGGAAAGGGTAGATAGAAGGGGTGATGGGGTAATGCTTCTTATCAGAAGCAGCCTGAGTGTGACGATAGCTTTCCCGGATTCAGACGTTTCACATGCTAGTATAGAATCGGTATGGTGTGAGATAGTTGGAAACAAAGGTATAATGCGAGTAGGAGTAATCTACAGATCAAGTGATTGTAAAGATTATGACGAAAGCCTCTACATGCAAATGGAATGGGCAAGTAAGCGTCAATGCCTTATTATGGGTGATTTCAATTTGCCTCTAATTGATTGGACTAAATGGGAAGGAAACTCGACATGGGAAAAAAATTTTAAATCAACTAGATGACTGTTATTTGTATCAACATATCAGGGAAAGCACTAGAGAAAAGAATATCCTAGACCTCATCATCACCCATTAATCAGATGACATAACAGGGCTGACAGTAGAGGTACCAGTAGCAGGAAGTGATCACGGAGTTCTACGGTGGATGATGACGAGAGAGGTAGCAGAAGTAAAAGGCAAAGGAATGGGTTTTAATTTCAGAAAAGGAAATTACGATGCCTTAAGGTACTACATGACCTCTATTAACTGGGTAGATATCGCGCAGAGAATGAATACAATTGAACTGTGGTACGCTTTTAAAACATTAATCACAGATGCCTTGAATGCGTATATACCATTAAAAAAATACTCCACGAGAAGGGTTCCAAGATGGATGAATAGTGAAGTTGCCACATTACTTGAGCAGAAAAAGGTGGCATGGAAAGGTTACAGAGCAATAAAAAGTACCGAAGCCTATAACAGCTACAAGATGTTCTGTAATAGACCCACAGAAAAGGTTCGACTGGGAAAGGCAGTTTATGAGAAATCACTAGCAAACAGAACAAAGAGCGGGGGGGGGGGGGGTTAGGGAATTCTTCACATATATAAATGCCAAGAAGAGCCGGACAAACCAGATCGGATCTTTATTTAAGCGAAAGGGGATAGTATTATATATACCAGCTGACGTTTCAGATTAATTCAACAGTTATTTTGCATCGATATTTACAAATGAAAAACCTTTTGTGGCAATGGGAAATTGTAGCGGCGAATTTGAAAAATATGCAATTAATGATATTGAAATTTCGCAAGATTATTTAATGAAAAAACTTTTTCGAACCTACAGGCCAGTAATGCTCCAGGAGTTGATGGAATATACCCTATAATCTTAGGGAGGCGGCAAGTGAGTGCATTGAACCATTGAGGCTAATTATGCGAGCATCACTAGACTCTGGGGAGATTCCCTTGGATTGGAAAAGTGCCAATGTATCTCCCATACCTAAGGATGGCTCTAAGAGTGAAGTGGGAAATTATCGACCTGTCAGTCTGACTTCAGTGGTAGGGAAAATCATGGAGGCAATGATCAAGGGTGGAATTCAGGATCATTTGGATCGAATTGAAATTTTCAAGGATACTCAGCACGTTTTTGTAAACGGAAAATCATGTTTAACAAATCTGGTTCGCTATTTCGAAAGGGTCACTCACGAGCTGGATTTAGGGAATAATTTCGACATTGTTTATTTAGATTTCAGCAAAGCTTTTGACTCAGTCCCACATGAGCGGTTGCTTTGTAAGCTGGAACAGGTTGGAATCACTGGGAAAATCCTTAGATGGATAGCAGGAGAGCTTCAGGGCAGGATGCAGAGGGTTGTGATAAATGGCTATTCCTCAGAACGCCATACTAAATGAACGTCTCGTGCATATCCGTTTCTGTAGTCCCAATGGGACAGCAGAAGTATCCTACAGACTGCACGACCCCAGTTCCAATAGTATTACGCATTCGCCTTTGCCAGAAACAAGTTGCAACACCTCCTCGAATAAGACCCACACTACTGATAATAATGTCTGGCAGTGTACAGCACCTTGCTTTTCTAATCGCAAGGGTTGCGGTACCGATTTTCGTAGCACATCCAACAGAGATTTGAATAGGCTGGCCAAATATAATATTACAGCTGTTCCTACACGAGAGAAAATCTTTGTCTCCAGATTAGGCCCTGCAACGCAGCCCAGTAACATTAAAGACATGTAAAACTGAGTTTGGATTAACAGTGGAAATTAAACAATTAAAGACGAGGCATCCTGCTTACGCCTTTAATTGGGCACGTGTTGTCACGTGCCCAATGGGACAGTCCTCGTTGCTACTGAATTTTCAGGACTGGCCGGCAGGGTCACTGGTCAAACCATACAGGAATAGATAGATGATAAGAACAAAAAGCAATTCTGAAACGTCAGAGTAGCAACCAAATCAATAAAGAGTTCTTCATCAAATCCTCCTCATTCTCTGAGACAGGGGACTGGTAGCCTGCGGTGTTTTTTCCAGAACGTTCGAAGCATTTCCAAGCAGCTGGTTGTTTGTTGGAACAAATTTCCATCTGCTGTTGTGGAAGAAGAATCCATTTCAAACTTACTAAGAAAGACACGGCTAACAACCATCACAATTACCAAAGAAAACCTCATGAAGCCATAAATGAACTTCCTAATAGAGTAACTGTTGGTCCTGATAACTTCCCTCGTTTCACGGCAAAAATCAGCAGCTTTATATATATTATTGAGGTGTTGCATCACACTTTCGATCAAATCATTCAAAAAGGTACTCTCCCCTGTATATGGAACAGCTACATAGTCAGGCCCATTCCCAAAATAAAGAAACCAAAAAAACGCCAAAGACTATAGACCCATAGCCATAAGTTGCACCATCTTGAAAATTTTTGAGAAGACCCTTCTCTCAGCGCTCACCCAACACTGCTTCGGGGATCGTCCTCTGCACCTACACTCCGTCTTATCTGGAAGATCAACCGTCACAAATCTCCTTAAGACCCTTTTCCGGATGCAGAAAGCTCTCAACATTAAGGAACAGCTCGATATTATCTTCCTCGTCATATCGGCAACTTTTGACAATATCTCGATAAACGGCTCTGGAACAAAATTTATCTTTCTACTTCAAAATACAAGGCAATCTCCTGAAGATTTTATGTAGCATTCAAGGAAAGACGTCTCATAATCTGTAATAACGATTTTATTGCCCATTACTCCATTTCTCAGGGAGTGCCACAGGGAGGCGTTCTCTCCTCACTGTTATTTGCTGCAGCTCTGGAACCATTTTTTGCATCCCATAAAGACAACTTTATTACATATGCCGATGACCTGAAATTTTTCGTCAAATCTAAAGATCGACAACAAGTTAAGCAAACAAATCAACAAGCCAGTAAAACAATAAATGTACTGGGGCATTACCTCGATTGTATTGGACTACGTTTAAACCCAAGAAAATCGGCCCAGATGACAATTACAAAGAAAAAGAGCAGGAACAATATCTCTATGCTGGTAAGCGGATGAGAAGTTCCAAAAGTTAAATCGCACCTTGACCTTGGCCAAAATGGGATGAGGGACTAACATTCTTCGAGCACTTTGATTACATCAAAACTAAAACATAAGCAGCGCTCTGGGCTGCCAAACAGGAGTCAATCGGCATTAGAAACCCAGATCTTGTTAAAAAAGTATATCTTGAAATGTTTACTTCCCATCCCACTGTATGCGTCACAGATTTGGTCCTCTGCCCTACCGAGCAACCTGAAAGCGTTCCTTAGTATTGAATACTGGATCTTGAGATGGCTGAACAGGATCTCGAACCACCCATTTACTATCTCTAGAACCATCCTACTTTCCAAGCTCAGCATTCCTCCCTGGAAACAGACAATCAACACAAGAAACATTTTCACGTTAGCCCAAATGCTAACAGGAAGATTAGAGGCTCCCAGTATTGACGGCTTGTTTCACTCTCATCGAGAAGCCACCAGAATTGCTGAAACAAGACATCCTCTTGAAAGCAACTTAAAAAAACATGGAGAGCCGCTTTTTTTCCAGCAAAACACAATAGAACTCTTCAATCAACTAAGAACTGAACCGGAAAAGCTCTGTAACGAAAAAGCGTACAGATTGCAAGTCTTTGCTGACTCCTAAAACTAGTGCACAGCCACTCGGCTCAAAAAACTATATATTCTCGGTATTCTAGATGCCAACCTAAGATGATGTCAAAATTTTAAATATTCTAAGATGCTCAAAGATGCCAAAAATGTAAATATTCTATTATAAAATTACAGTTACTCATGTATTCCTAAATTCTGTATTCAACCTTTCAGGGTGAACGTCCCATGAACTTTGTAACCTTTTGCTCACGGGTCCGCTTCACACCTTGTAATGTACCTCTCGCCTTTCTAGCCAATGGCTGTCACAGGGGGGGGGGTGTCTCTTCAACAGAGAAATAAATTGATAATAATAATAATAACAATGACGCAACAGTAGAAGCAACACTTTTACTTGCTTCAATTATCATATTTAGGTATCGCAATTATAAAGTAACTGAAATTTTAATTTTATATTGTAATTAACAGCAAACTGGGATTGGAACCCAAAGTCCAACGGGTATGCATCAGTATAAAGTACATTGGTGCATATTGACCCGCAATCACTATGGATAGTGGTCGGTATAAGAAAGCACGTGAATCGGCCGATGAGCGTATAAAGCCGTGCTGCAAAGAAGAAACACGCCTTTTCGTGTTCAGGATCGTTTTGAAAGACCGATCCTGAATACATCATTTACACCTATATATTGATATTACACGAGTACTACATTTCTTTAAGACATTTAGAGAAAAACTTTGCTACCAACTGCGAAATTTTCGCAACAGGTACAGCTAGCTGTAGCCATTGTGTACGATAGGCTTAACCGATATATATATATATATATATATATATATATATATATATATATATATATATAGTTATTCTTTTTGTATTATCATTCTATTGTGGTTTATTCCATCTTTGTTCATTTTCTTAATTACAGGTATTTTCTACACATAGGTATTATAGTTAATACATTACTGGTCTTTAAGCTAGCCTAATCTCGGTTATCTTAATTTCCCATGGCCTATACATTCAGGATTTTTCAACTTGTTACGTATTGCTAAAAAAATCATTTCAATTATTGATGAAAAACTGTAGCAATACTATTTTAAAACAATACGATATAATATTAAACATATTTATACGTTTTTGTATTACATCTTTATACATTTTTGTATTACATCACATGGACGTCAATCCCCTACTTCATCGGGGGCTTTGAGCGGATTGACGGTCCATTCGATGTAATGCATTTCTTACTTACCCGTTTCTGTTTGCATCTATCACAGCTTTGCTATTTTATCCAATTACTAAATTCTAAGTTTCTATTTTTAATTTTTTGGTCCCATGTTTATCTTAATTGTTATTAGTTAAATCAGTATTATTTATTATAAATTTATTATGAACCAAATTAATTCCCCATAATTTCTACAGCAACTGTGATAGAATGCACAAAGCCCAACGGGTAAGTTTATTTAATATATTGCAATAACATTACTTACTTGATGTGTTTCAATGGAGGTCGTAGAGTCGAAGAGTCGAAAAAGGGAAGTTTCCCGCCCTTAACTTGTTTTAAGGATGGCTATTTTTATTGCGCAGTCGCATTGACAGTAACACACTGATTTTAGTGAGGTCATTCCAAAAAAAAAAAAAAAAACAATATTGGAATGACCTTACTAAAATCAGTGTAAAAGGGAACTGCATTCTAATGGGAGGCAAAGCGTATATACAATGCAGGGGTATAGCTATGGGATCCAGCAGTTCTTGCGCCATGGCTAACCTCTATCTGCACTATTATGAAAGTAACATTACGGACGATATAAAATTCTATAGATATATAGATGACGTAATTGTGTTCAACCATGACAACTTTATAAACGTAGCAAAGAACAATTACCCAGCAGACCTTAAAATTGAATGTACAAATATATACAAATCACTATGATAAAAGAGACCATTTTAATTTCGAAACAAAATGTTTATATTTACCTTTTCTTTCCACAGATAGATCTCCCTCGGATCTCGTCTTCTGACACTGCGCCCGTACTGATGTCGTCTTCTGACACTGCGCCACCTCGGATGTTTCCTTCTGACACAATACAATTTTCCTCATTAGCACGCCGATTTTTTTTTTTTTTTTTAACTAAAAGTGTCAATAACATGAGAACAAATTTTTTTTGATTACATCAATTTTGCTTGGGAAACAGATATGGAAAAACAAAAAAAAAAATGAAGGTTTATAATAACAGATTACTTTCCAGTACAACAGCAAATAAAACAGCGAAATATTTTCTGGATCCAACTCTTCCCTTTTTTCTTTCCTTTTGCCTCTATACCTGTGGGAGGAAAAGAAATAAATATTAGATAAAGGTTACCGTAATGAAACTTATTTAATAGTACACTGCGGGCTCAAGCCCCAAGTGAACACGTAATTAGAGGAAAAATTACATCATTCAATTCAAAGAATTAGAAATGCAATATGGATGAGATTAGTGAATTAAAGACCAACGAAAAACAAATTCGTTTGTCCTCAAGAAACTACCTCAAAATAACAACCTCGCACATATACTGAACTTGCTTATTGGGAGAATCGGAATTGAACGAGCAATGAGATTTCACCTTGGAGCTCATTTGTCCATTTCTTGCCTAAGGAAGTTCTATTTAGGTCGATGGAGAGGCTGTTCATATTTTCTCTCATTTTTTCCAGCCAACCGGAGAGCGACGGTGGCGCAAATCACCACCGACTTCAACGAGAGAGGTGCCAGAAACGTCTCCACCAACACCATCAGGCGATCACTAGCCGCAATAGGTAATGGGAGCTGCCAAGCCACCAGAGTTTCATTGGTAACACCACGACACAGGACTCAAATGGGGGTAAGAACTTCGGCACTGGAACTTGGATGATTGGAGATGGGTCTCCTGGTCCGATGAGTCCCGTTTCGTTATTTCGAACAGACGGGACGGTGCGTATTGTCTGCGCGGCTAGCACAGTGGTATCGTCACCGTCCTCCCCACGCCAAGCCCGGCAAAAGTTCGAATCCCGTCGATGATGCGGGAACTTTAATGGGCTTTATTCACTCCGCGGCTGAGTTAGTCGGTCTCAGGCGTAAATAGTAAGATTTTCCCCCAGAAACGTGGGTTTTTCGTCCAGCAAACAGAAAAATCGACCACAGAACACATGCAATTAACAAACATAAGACACAGCACGGCAGATGAATTTAATTATTCGTGTGTCCTAAATTAAAATAGGTTTTTTTTTTTTGGGAGGGTGCGTATCTGGCGGAAACCGCACGAAACAATGAACCCGTCATGTCAACAAGGGAACTGTTCAATCATGGTCTGGGGCGTGTTCAACTGGCACACCTTGCTACCTCTGGTACGTTTAGCCGCATCTCTGAACGGTCCAGGTCAAGTGGCCATCCATTAAGACCATCCAGATCACTCATGGACCCACAGGGCAAAGAACGCTTCCAAAAGACGCATAGATATTGCTAGAATAGTTATGCCATAGTAGTTGGAAACCCGTATTCCTCATATTTTACTCATTTTCGTCTTCTTAATTTGAAATCGATTTCATAGACGTATGAGAAAATGCGAGTATTCAGTTCCTATGAACTAATAGCCAAAAAAAGAAAGTAATACACACACACACACACACACACACACACACACACACACACACACAACACTTGGTTAAGTATTATTGTTTGGATTTTGGGATATCAAAATTAATTTTTTTTTAATTAACTGATTTTAGCTCAATAAGAAAGGGGAGCGGCCTTCGTTAACCACTAATTTCCTCGGTGTTTTTTTTTTTTTTTTTTTTTATGTGACCCCCCAAACACGAGAGGTATTAGAACCTATAGTTCTTAGTACCGTGCTTTGGTTGGAGGTTGAGAAGACGAAAGAAGATATTTGTTAACAATGGACTTGAACTTCTGTAGACTGTAATTTTCAGGAAATACGTGTGAAGGAAGGTTGTTCCAGAAAACGGCAGTTGAATGAATAAATGAGGAAGATGAAAAGTTGGTTCTGTGGGTTTGAAGTTGGACAGTAAATGGATGTTGGCTGGTGACGGCTCGTGTTCGGACTGTTTTGAAAGAGAGAGCGGGAATTATAGAAGCCAATTCAGAAGAACAGTGCCCATGGAAGTATCTGTAGAAGAGGCATGCAGCAGAAACAGTGCGTCTATGAGAAAGCGAGTGGAGAGACTCTGTTAGAGATGAATCATTAATTAACCTAACTGCCCTCTTCTGAATGGAATCATGAAGCCTGAGAGAGGTTTTGGGGGCACCACCCCCAGATGTGGAAACAATATTCCATGGCAGGGCGGATTCGCGATTTCTACAGAGTGAGCAGCTGTTTGGAAGAAAAGTAACGCCGAAAGCGAAAGAGAAAACCAAGTTTTTTAGATGCAGAGGAAGCAATATTTGTAATGTGCTTGTGCCAAGAGAGATTAGAAGTCAGACTAATCCCCAAAAGAGATATATCATTTTGCCTAGAAATCGAAGTGTCACTAAACATAAGCATAGGATCAGAAGAATAGTTTTTGCGAGATATAAGACAAGACTGAGTTTTGAAGGGTTGAAATCAACTAAGTTGTCTTTGCCCCACTGGAGAATTACCTGAAGATCGGCATGTAAGGAATTGGTAGCAGATTTTCGAGAAGTTGTAGCTGATTGAGCAGGACATGGTTTCTCAAAATGGAAAGTGGAATGCAATGTGCTATCATCGGCAAAACTATGGATAGGATTTCCTGTCAATGGAAGAAGGTCATTAATATACAAGAGGAAAAGAGTGGGGGAAAGAACTGAACCTTGGGGGACACCGGAATTAGTGGAGAAGTTAGAAGACAGAGAGATATCTACCATCACCCTCAGTGAGCGATCACAAAGAAAACTGGATAAACAATTACTAAAAACAGTTGGAAAATCATAAGATGGAAGCTTGTTTGGAAGACCTTTATGTCATACACGATCAAAAGCCTTGGAGATGTCAAGAGCAACTACTTGTGATTCTCCGAACCTTTCCATTGAATTAGTCCATAAATGGGTAACATAAGCCAGAATATCACCAGTGGATCGACACTGACGGAATCCATACTGGCGATAGTTGATCAGACGGAAGGTTTCTAGGTAGTTTAAGAGTTGGCGGTTAATTGATTTCTCCATTACTTTAGAAAGAGTAGAAGTAATTGCAATGGGACGATAATTGGATGGGAGGGATTTGTCACCCTTTTTAGGAACTGGCTGTATTTGAGCAAATTTCCAAGAAAAAGGAAAAACACCTTTGGAATAAGAAAGTGAAAAAAGGCGGCAAAGAATAGGAGTAAGTTCAGGAGCACAGGTTTTGAGAACAAGTGGAGAAATACCATCGGGACCTGGAGCTTTCTTAGCATCAAGATTCATCAAAATCCTTCTGATATCCTTTTGACGGAAGACCACAGGAGGCATTGAATGGACCGTGTTGGGAATGGTGGGAGGTGTTTTACCAAGTTCATTAATACATGAGCTGGAAGAAAAATGGAATGCTAGCAGGTCAGCTTTATCTTTGGCTGAAGTGACAACAGAACCATCTGGTTTGGACAGAGGTGGGAGCAGAGATGGGCAAAAGTTGCGGCCAATAGCTTTGGCAAGAGATCAGAATGCTCGGCTACCGTTAGGGTAAGAAGCAAGTTATCTACTCTTAGCCTGTTCAAACTCTAGTTTTGACTGATTAATAACTACTTTACAATTGTTGCGAGCTTTGGTGTTGGCAAAAAATGAAACTGAAGAATTAGAAACAAGCCAATTAGCATTAGCATTAGTAGAGGCATTTGATGCAAGAAAGCAAGCTTATGCAGCATCAGCCAAAAAAAAAAAAAAAAAAAAAACCCACTTCCACTTCATCCCTCTCTTCGTTCAAAATACCTGTCCAGCTGAGCCTTAAACTTATTTAGGCTATCAACCTCCACCACAAGGGATGGAAGTCTGTTCCATCAACCAACCACCCGCTGGCTAAAGGCAAATTTCCGCACGTACGATAAGCAACATTCTTCTCTTGGACAGCCTTAGCACATTTATTGGAAAACCAAGGTATAGATAAAGGACGAGATTTTAAAGTGGAGTGAGGGATAAAAGATTCCATTCCTGCAATAATAATTTCGCTGACACGATCTGAGCAAACGTTGACATCACAAGTTTTGAAACAGTAATTCGACCATGGAAAAGAAGAAAAGAAGTCTCACAGGTCATCCCATTTTGCATTCTTGTACTGCCAAACAACACGAGGTTGGGAATAGCCATGAGATAAAGGTTCCATTCGAAAAGAGACAATCACCAAGTTGTGATCTGAGGTGCCTAAAGGACCTCTCACTTCGACCGTGTACTTAGAAGGGTTGTTTATGCGAAAAAGATCAAGCGTATTGGCTGTATGATTAGGACTGTCCGGTATTCTAGTAGGTAACTGAACAATCTGTGCTAGGCCATTAGTAATTGCAAAAGCCTCAGCAAGCATCTCGACCTGCTCGGTCGGTGTGACTAGAAAAGGGAAGCCAGCTGGAGTTGTGAACATTAAAATCATCAAGGCAAATTACCTCACTGTTAGGAAAGTTGGACTGGAGAAAGTCAACTTGCAAAGAGAGAAAGTCAAAGAACTCCAACTGATTAGTGGAGTTGAGAGAACGGTAGAGACAACAGATGAATTTGACACAATAAGGTAGAGAGATTTTAAGCCAGAGAAGATCAAAGAGAGGAGATTCCAAATTGCCGAGTCTCTGACAGGGAATATCAGAACGGACATATGTACAAGTACCACCTTTGAGGCGAAAGGAATCATACAGAGAATAATTTGGGCATCTGAGATGAGCAGTAGTTGAATCAACCGATAACTGAGATTCTGTCAGAAAAGGTACATGGGGTTTGGCAGACTGCAAGTGGAAATGGACATCGTTGAGATTAGAATTGTATATTTGTGAAATTTATTTCACAAATATACAATATTTATTTCACAAATATACAATCATTTGTGAAATGAATTCAACAGATTTTATTTGAATTAAAAACAAAATATACACAACCGCTGTATGTAATATTCGGACAGCTGTAGAGCGATTTGGGTTGCTTCCAGTGATACTACAACTGTTCTGTTTCTCCCCCCCCCCCTTCTTTATGAGATAAACGGTTTGCGTTCGTTCACACGTCCACCGCTGATAGTTTTAGACTAAACCGACCAGGACGGATTAAAAGAGATAAGGCTCTATAATTGAAGAAAAAAAAAAAAAAAAAACAAGTTGATTTAATGGCACGGTAAGCAATGATACTGAAGTCTAATTTAATATCAAGTAACTTCAAAGGGGGGTTTATGGGTATTAACGTAATGTCCTTGTAACTCCATATTTTTAAAATAAAAATTTAAACATACGAGTCATGTGCCGAAAACAACCGATAAACGTAAAAGAATAAATTTAAACAAAATGACCCGAAGGAGGACGGGAAGAAGCATACTGCCTAAGGGACGGAAAGACGAAGGAGAGCAGGGGAGCCTGATATAACAGTACATATAAAGTGCAGATGGGCTGGTCATACCGCAAGATGTAATAACGAAGGAAGGAAGACCGACAGATGGAGCGATGAAATCCAGAACACTGCAGAAGGACAAAGGATGGCAGTAAGGCAGCAAAAGGTGCATCAAACGTCCAGCAGTGATCTTAGCACTGCTGAAAAGAGAGAAGTCAAGAATGCCCAGTCACTTTTACGTTTATATCTTTCAAGTGTTTCTCGAATCCGTCTTTACATTTAAAGAAACTTCTAACCTCCCCAACAGTAGGAGGGAGTTTATTCCAACAGTCAATCACTCTTTGACTGAAGAAAAATTACTGAACGCCCGATCCTTGATTATCCTTAAATATGCTCCCGTCGTTAGTTTAATCGATCCTTGAAAATCCCGTTCAGGTGTCACGTTTCGAAGCTGAGGGCATAGTGTTCAGGGCAACTAGCAAGTATTAAATGCTAAAAATAAATCTTAAACCGTCCCATGCATGAAACCCCCTGTAAGATCCCAATCTTACAAGTCTCGTACAAATAAACTTTCTGTCTTTGCAATTAAATTATACAAAACAGATAGGGTAAGCTAATTGCTTGTTCATCTAAAGGTCCCAACGGATGTTTCTCTAAAGTAGAGCGCAAATTAACGCTGTCAGTGGGAGAAGTTGGGATTAAGAACTGAAGAGTGACAGTGGGAGGGAGACACGTCTGTTTCCTGACATTGTAATGTAGCTCTATACTCAGATGACGACCGACAGAATAAGTTGAGGAAGGATTAAAGACACCGTCTCCGAATTGTTTCTTAAAAGTCGTAAGTGTAGTGAATTAAGCAAATGCAAAAGGATGAAGGGAGAGAAGAGTTTAGAAACGACTACCGAAGGAAAACTCCTCTGCCGAAAATTTTCTGTACTTCAGGTAATAAAAGAGCCGTGAATCTGGTAATGGCAGGTACCTTAAGTTTCGGGTTGGAACAAAGAAACCGACCCTGAAATGCGTTTCCAAACTGATGGCCGGCGAATTCTGGCAATAACGCGAACCAAAACGATTAAAAAGAAGTGATCGTCACAGAAAGTCGCAAAGGGAAGCCGCCCCGCAACCGACGCTTGTACTTCTGGGGAAGGGTGGCCAGGCCATACAGGACACGCCGTACACAAAGATGGAGACGTGAGCAAATTAGAAAAGAGAAAATGAAAATGATCGTTCAAGAAAAAGGAGGGAGAGGTAGAACAAAAACGAGAAACGCGAGGAGAGGTGGAGATGCGGAAAATAAATTTTGGAGTGGGGTTGATGGAGGAAATTAAAGGAAAGGGTTTTGTAAAACAAGTTATGCAGGAGTGCTGGTTTTGAGGGGATAGTGGGGGGAAGTGAGACAGTTGCAAAAAGTAGAGAAAGCAGTTTTAATGGATGGCCAGAGGAATGTTTTGGAAGCAGGAGCCCCGTCTGAATGAGAGAACCAGTGGAAAGATGCAGGTCATAGTTTACCCGACTTCCCGAAACGAAGAATCCAAGAGCATCTCGAGATGAACCTCCGGCTGTTCAGTAAGCCAAGACCAAGGAATGCAGTTGAGTAGCGAAAAAACCGGGGACGGAGTATAACCAACTGGAGGCGTAAGAAAGAAAAGGGCAAGAAAAGCAAGTCACTAAATATTGACTGTGTGGAGTAGTTAAAATACGAATACGACTGACAGAGTTAATCTCATCTAGGGATAGCTTTGAGTTAGGCAGTGTTGTACACAATTCATTGGAATTAGTTAAGCAGTGTTGTATACAATTAATTGAAGTTAGGCAGCGTTGTACACATTCTATGACTCAAAGGCATGGTAAGAACAAAAGTTTAGGAATGCCTAGAGCACTGAAGGAAATCTAAGTTAGAGGTAGGTTATATATGTTTAGATTTAATATTTAGGACTAAGGAGAAGATATACAATTACATATATATTTATCACGAACATACTCTATATACATATACACTGCCCTGCCATTAATATCCGGACACCCGGCTTTAGACAAAAAAAGAGCTTTTATTGTGTCATTTAATATTTTGTGCTGAAGCCTTTTGCTTTTATGACGGCCTTCAATGTTCGCCGCATACCCTTGACCAGCTTTTTTTAAATATCACGTGATATGTTCCTCCACTCGGCCTTTAACGCAGCCACCAGTTCGGCCATGTTAAACGGCAAGACCGATTAACATGGTGTATGGAGCTCGATTCCTGGACTGGAGAGCAGTGGAAAACAGACCCAATGACAGACAAGTGGTGGTTCGCACTCTATCAGTCTGATATAGTGCGATAGATATACTTTCGTCCTGATTGTATCTTCCCAACGATGAAGTTTGGTGGAGGCAGTCTCGTGGTATCGGGCTGCTTTCATGGTTTGGTGTGGGCCTATTATTCGTTATCGACAAAACGATGAATGCTGTACCAGGACATCCTAACCATTCATGCACTTCCAACATTATGGCAATACTTCGGGGAGGGCCCATACCTGTATCAGCAAGGCAACGCGCCATGCCCTACTGTTTGGGTCGTAACAGTGGTTTGAGGTTATGGGTGTGGAAAAGTAGGATTGGCCACCCCAAAATTGTGATCTGAACCCTACAAGCATCTTTCGGATGTACTGGATCATCGGGTACGTGCACGACAAGATCGCCCAAAGAACAAGGCCGAACTCCATTAGCCTCCACCATACCCTAGGCCGAAGCCTATGCATGGTTTTGGTCTTCATGGGAATAATGTTACTAATCTTTTTGAAATTCAAATTAATATTAATTTAAAACAAACTCAACACAAAATTTTAACTAAACATAATTTGGCCACTTAGCCTCTCATCAGAAAGATCAATCTGAAAATTAACTTCCATTAATCTGAATTATGAGAGTTGACATGCCTGCCACGGGGAGGTGGACCTCTACTATCCAGCCGAATTCTTAACCGCCTTTTAAAAACCGTGGCAACATACTTATTAAGATAAGCGAACAATCTCTTATCCACGAACATGACCCACAAGCTATTTCTCTCCAGAATTCCAATAGACAGTTTCAATCCATGTCTATAGGCACTATAGTTGCTACATTCAGGCATAATATGCAAAGATGTTTCTAAGCTTCCACTTTGGCAAGTACCACTTTCAACCAGCCCCAACTGATTCAATCTCATTGCGAGTCCGTGTCCAGTCAACAGAAACATAGCATTTAGCCCAAACTGTAACCAGTACCTTTTCTTTAAATCTACAACATTTACTCTTGGGATAAAATCATATGTCTGCCTACCCTTTTCTGTCGCGTCCCAACTCTCCTGCCATTTAACTACTATTTCCTCTAATATTCTTTTCTTTTCCGCTTTAACATCTAGTTTTGAATATTGTTTATTCCCGTCACGGCAGGAAGTTATCCCCATGTAAGTTTTCTTAATGTTTCTTTTTGTTAATTAGAGCAAGCCCGACATTAAAACCATTGACTGGACAGGGACTCTACCAGAGACCACTCGCAAGGCCTCTGAGGAGACAGTTCGACATGCTCGAGTAATACCTAACAGAGCAAACCTCTGTGCCTGAATCAAATATTTTTGTATTACTACTGTTGACACTCTATGTACCCAAGCTCCGGAAGCGTACGTAACTATTGGCAAAAACAAGCAATCGAACAAGAAATTCAATGCCTTGCCTTTAATTCCCCAGTCAACACGCACTACCATCCGGAGCTTGGCATACAATGTTCTAATCTTACCTTTAAATATCTGGCATGCTCCGTAAAAAATAATCTTTCTTCAATTTTTAATCCTAAGTATTTTGTCACTCTTACAAATCGAACTGCATCACCCAGAAGCCTCACTGTGGGGGCACGGTTCATACTTAACCTGCCTTTGAGTAGCATTTGTACGGTTTTCTCACTTGAAATTTGCAACTTATTTTCTTGACCAATTTTCTAATTGTCTCAAGGCCTCTTCTGCCTTACTTTCTATTTGAGATCTTGCGTAACCTGTTATTATCATCACAACATCATCCGCATAGGCAATCAATTCCACATCTAGGATTTCCATATTTAAAAATTCGTCGAATACAATATTCCATGCGGAGGGGCCTATAACCGAGCCCTGTGGACAACGTCTATATATTTCCTTATTTACCTCACTAAACTTAGTTCTTACAAAAACCTTTCTGTCCTTAAAATAATTTCTAAACACAGAGTATAATTTATTTGAACATTTAACGTTTGTAATTCTATTAAGGATACCTTCCCACAACAATCTGTCGAAGGCACCTTTAACATCTTCAAATATACCAAGCACATAACGCCCTTCACTGCACTCAACTGTCTGTACTAATTTGTAAGCTGCATCCTCAGTAGAATAACCTTTTTTAAAACCATACTGGTTTATTGATGCTAGGCCTTTACTATTATATATAATCATTAGTCGGTTCATGCACAACCGTTCATATATTTTGGCCATTACAGGAAGAAGTGCAATAAGACGATATGCACTGGTCTCATTCAGCATCCTATCAGTGCCTTTAACTAATAATTTTATTTGTGCACTTCTCCAGTTCAGTGGGAATGCACCCTCTTCTAGACATTTATTATACATTAATAAATGGATTTCAGGAAACTTTTGAAATGTCCTTTTAATTACCTCAACCTTTATTTTGTCAAGGCCCGGCGACTTGCCCACCCTCGCAAGTTCTACTGCATTCTGAACCTCCATAAATTCAATCGGTTCTTCAACTTCATTAGAATTATACCCCAGATTTTCTACAATGAACTGCCTTTGCTCATTACTTTCAGCCTTCGAATCATCTGGAAAGAGTTCATTCAGGACCATGTTCACGGACTCCTCCCAAGTTAACGTTTCATTATCTCCCACACCGATTGTGTAGGAAATATCCGAGATTTGCCTCTTGTTATTTACAAGTTTAAAAACCGAATTCCACGGGTCCTTCGATCCTTGCTCACTCACAAATTTCCTCCACATTACAGTTTTTGTTTTATTGATGGTACGAGCATAGTCACTTCTTGAAACACTATATTCTTCTTTCACAATAACACACAAATCTGAATCATCATATCTTCTTAATCTTTGAAACTCGTGTATTTTCTTGAATATCATCCGTCTTTTTTCACTTAATTCATTCGTCCACCAAAGCACTGATCGATTCACACCTTTCCTTATTTTCATACTCTTTTTACAAAAATTTTGTAATATATTAGTTAATTTATTTACAATTTCATCAGATGTCAATTCGGTCCACAATACCTGCGTAACACTCTGTTCAAATTCGAAATCAAACCTTGGCCATGCCGCACTATTTACTAAAAATCTTTCTAAATCTTGATAATTTCTCACATTATCTTTATCTTCCACAATAAAGGAAATGCTGTTGTGGTCACTAGTTGTACGATCTTCAATAATTTTCCAATCTTTAATTTTTCGTGCTATCGAATAAGTAGCCATTGCAAAATCAATATACGACTGTCCATGCACTGTGGAATAAGTCGGTCCATGTCCAGCAACATTTATTATCTCAATCCCCGAGGTGGCAATAAACTCTTCTAGTACCATTCCTTTATCATCAGAGACACTACCACCCCATAAGGGAGAGTTAGCATTACAGTCTTTGGATACCACCACCCCACAGGAACCCAGCACTCTGCACATTTTTTCCAAGTAATTTACATAATTTTCTATTTCCTCAGATGGAGGCCAATATACCGTTACAAAATACATTCTCCCACAGGAGCCTACTATCTCACAACATAAATAATTCTTACTGCACATCGAAACTATTTTTGTAACAACCAATTCTTTATTCCTTATAATTATTGCAGTCATTGGTTTTCCTCCTTCTGAAACTATCCTATACTTTACTGGATAACCCCGTATCTGTCCCTGTACAGAATACGGCTCCTGCAGGAGGGCAACATCCACACCCTCCATCTCCATTACACGATGCAATTGTGCTGCCACAGCTCCAGCACGTTGTGCACTTAACTGTAGAACTTTTAATTTTTTATCCATAATTTATTACTTTCTTAAAATTTTCAATCGTCTTTACATACTCTGGACATTGCTTATTCGCAGCAATGTCCAGCAGTCATTCCTTTCTTCTGACAATTACAACATACAGGCTCCTTATCCTTTTCTTTACAATCTCTAAATGTATGACCTGTTTTAGCACAGTGTCCACACAGCATCTCCCTTTTGTAAATTTCGCAACATGGCAAAACGTTAAACGTTTAAAACATTGTGTCACAGAGTACACTTCTCTAAATTTACAGGAGGACCATCTTATAAAAAGGTGTTTTATTATTCACGATATTCCGTATTTCTACATCAACTTGTTCGACCAGTTATTCATTTGTGTCTTTCTATTTTTATTAACTGTCAAAATCTCGACACTTTCTTTAAATATTTTCTCTCTTATTTTACCTTAAAAGTTCCCCTGCCATAGTTGATTCATTAACTCCTCGACCTCAATGTCTTTTTCCACATCAAACGCAACAATTCTTGGAAATATCGGCTTCGGAACATAATACTTTAAGCCCAATTCCTGTATTTTTGAACAAGACTTAATTTTGGCTAGGTCGTCAGCTGTATCTGCCTCAATTAAAACACCACAGTCTCTAATCGGTCGTATATTCCTTACTTTCACTGTTGTTAATATTGGCCTCACCTCCTTTAAAATATCCAATTTAACATCATCACTTGTCTTGTGTCTACTGGTGGTGGCTTTAACTATCATAATCTTTGGAGCCTCTTTTTTTTTCTCTACATTCTTATTAACCATATCTTTTGCTCCATCCTTCTTTTTCCTTTTCCTATTTTTTTCCTTTTCCTATTCTTTTCCTTTTCACTCAATCCACCATCAGAGACCACCTCACCCTATTTTCTTTTCTTTTTCTTTGTCTCCTTCTGCATTTGTTGAGAAGAACCTAGCAGTGATGACAACCTAGTCTTTATAGGAGTTCTTTCTAAAGTCTTTCCGGAGAACACGTCTACTTCATTCAATTCCTGAACTTTTGTTGTTCCGTGACCTCGCTCTTCTTCCGTGACCTCGCTCGTAACCATCAACAATTCACTTTCACTAACATTATCCTCGTCACTCGAGGAACACATTTTGTATAATATAAAAGAACTATATACAATTAAAAAATGAACTTCAAGAATAAAGAGCAATCAACTATTTACAAATATTGTAAGCAAGCAAATATTGTAAGCCTTAGACCAAGACTCAGCCAAATGGAAATTATTAAAACATAGAGGAAATCTATCTTCCGTAAATAAAAACTCCACCACCCAAGTTTAACGGGTGGGGTCCCAGGAGTAACTTGAGTTAGGTTGATAACACAAAATAGAGGGCACGGAAATGCTCTCAACTCAATCTCAAATTAATTTCCAAGAGCCCGGAAATGTTCAACCAGACCTCAAGAGGAGAAATTTAAAAGCCCCCTCTTGAGTTTAACACAAATTAGAATTAAAGAAAGCCTCGTCCCCCTACGTCTCAGCTCAACTTAGCCAGGCAGGGGATTCACTCCCAGCTGCCCACCCTGGACCACCAGGAGGTGTGAGTTTAGACGCTATAGGCTATCAGCCTCGGGCAAAACGGAAGCAACTACAGTACTGTGATCCTCAAAGAACAGTAGCACTCTTACAATCAGCAAGAAACTTTCCGTATCGCAGCCCCAGCGTTACCCCCGGGAATAGCAAGGAAGAAACCTTGCTAGCTTCTACTGTGACGATTAACTCAGCCAAAGAGGGAAAGAAATCACACGAAGGTTCGTTGCGTCATTGAAAATTCGAACCAGATCCTTTTCCACCCTGTGTGGAGAGAACAGTGATAATTACCCCTGTGCTACACGCGAAGACGGACTTTATAAATAGACTCCAGCAGGTAAAACATTAGATATAATCACCTTCTTTCCACCATGGGGTGAAAAGGGCTTGGTTCGAATCCCGTCAATTACGCCAAGAAGTTTTGTGAGCATTTCCTCCCACTTGGCAGAGCTGGTCGGAGACAGGTGAGGATTGCACGTGATTATCATCCGAAAACTCTGTATTCTCACCAGCAGACAGGCAAATCGACCCAGAATACGCACAATTTACACACACAGATGTACACTGTCTCTTTTAGCAATTGTTGCTTAAGGCCTCATCTAACACCTGCCTATCGGTTTACCAATTATATTTTTATTCGTACAATTAAGAACAATGGTCTTACCTATGGGAGTCTGGACAGCAATTTTTCCGCTGTTTGAGAACTTAGCTACGTTTGTATTTTCCGCTTCACTATTATTTCCCGCAGTTGCTATGTTTCCTGCAGCAAATGGACAGAATTATTAAACACGCATAGATATTGCTAGAATAGTTATGCCATAGTAGCTGGAAACCCGTATTCCTCATATTTTACTCATTTTCGTCTTCTTAATTTGAAATGGCTTTTTTAAATCGATTTCAAAGACGGATGTTAGTCAGGCCATCTCAATAGGATGATATGAGAAAATGCGAGTGTTCAGTTCCTATGAACTGATAGCCAAAAAAAGAGGAAGTAATGCACGCGTGCGCGCGCACACACACACACACACACACACACACACACA
The DNA here is from genome assembly GCF_048544385.1 of Mastigoproctus giganteus. Classification (NCBI taxonomy): domain Eukaryota; kingdom Metazoa; phylum Arthropoda; class Arachnida; order Uropygi; family Thelyphonidae; genus Mastigoproctus; species Mastigoproctus giganteus. The sequence continues at coordinate 67,002,079 of NC_143578.1, forward strand.
CACACACAGACTTGGTTAATTATTATTGTTTGGATTTTGGGATATCAAAATTAATTTTATTTTTTTTAAATAACTGATTTTAGCTCAATAAGAAAGGAGAGCTGCCTTGGTTAACCACTAATTTCATCGGTGTTGTTTTGTAAACCCCTGGCACCACCGCGACGGGACTAATTGTATGTCTATCAATGCTGCAATTAAAGATTCTATTCTATACATCTGAAACGAAGGTCTCTTTTTTTTTTAAATTTATTTTTTATAAATTTAAATTAATTAATATTAAATTTTTAATTAATTAATTAAATTTTTTTAAAATTTAAATAAATTTAAATTAAAAAAATAAAAAAAATTTTTATATTTATTTTTTTTTATTCGGTCTCCATCAGGAAGCTCAGGCAACCCTGGCGGAGGCCAGCCAGAGTATAATGGCCAGCCTGGCTCACCTCCCAGTGGTGGTGGCGGACAACGTGGGGTTTCCTTATGGGCCTTGCGGCTAAGCAGCCAGAGACAGAACAACAGACCACTGCACAACTCTGTCACAAACCAGACACCACACTTTTTCTGTGTATTAGGGAGATTCTGTAAATTCTTCACAAAGTACCATGGTGCAGATATGGGAAACCACCGGTGGCGCCTTCCACAAAACACTATGGCACTATGCCAACAATTCTGGGTCTGCGCGGTAGCACGGTGGAATTAATATTAGTATTACTAATGGCCGCATGGTGCAAAAAAGCCTATAGCTTATGCTGCACCAGTCAAAAAAAAAAATAAATAAATAAAATAAAATAATAAATAAATAAATAATAAAAAATAAAAAAATAAATAAATAAAAAAATATACATAAATAAAAAAATAAATAAATATATATAAATAAAAAAATAAAAAAATATATATAAATAATAATAATTAATAAAAAAAAAGGAAATTAAACCTATCATCCTATGCGCTTCTCTGACCCGAAGGTACTATCCAGATGAGCTTTGAATTTCCCCAAACTGTCAGCCTCTACCACACACGTAGGCAACTTATTCCAGTAATTTATAACTCGCTGGCTAAAATAAAACTTCCTGCAGTCCAATCTAAACATTTCCCCCCATAACTTGAATTTATGTCCCCTAGTTCTAGCATCAGTTATAATCTTGAAAATTTTGTCCTCATTCATTTTACTGATGCCTCTCAGAGCCTTAAACACCTCAATCAAATCTCCTCTAAGGTGTCTAGTTTCCAAACTCTGCAACCCACATATTCGAAGTCTTTCTTCATAAGGACGCCCTTTTGCCGATCTCACCGGGCGAGTGACCCGTCTATGCACCGTTTCAAGAAGCTCGATGTGTTTCTTTAGGCGCGATCCCCATACTTGAACACAGTGTTCCAAGTGTGGTCTAACAAAAGCCTTATATAATGGGATTATGTCGTCCCTATATCTACTTGCAAAAGTTCGACAGATCATCGATAGGACACCATGGGCCTTCCTTGCAGCCTATTTACAATGGTCAGAGAATTTTCATGTCTGACCGTATCGTAACACCCAAATCCCTTTCCTCCAGTACTGGGTTTAGTTGAACTCCACCACGTGAATAAGTTATTTTGGAATTACTGTTTCCCAGGTGTAATACCTAACACTTTGTTGGATTAAAGCATAGCTGCCATTTTTCTGACCATTCCTGAAGTCTATCTAGGTCTCTCTGAAGAAGCTCAGCTTGACAGTGATCATTAACTACTCTATCAATTTTAACGTCATCTGGCCCTCTATCCCTTCATCAATGCCGTTTATGAAAATTAAAAACAACAGTGGTCCTAATACTGATCCTTGGGGAACCCCACTCCTTACATCAACCCACTCTGAGGAATAGCCATTTATCACAACCCTTTGCCTCCTGCCCTGGAGCCATCCTTCTATCCATCTAAGGATTTTCCCAGTGTTTCCAACCAGTTCCAGCTTATAAAGCAACCGCTCATGTGGGACTGAGTCAAAAGCTTTGCTGAAATCTAAATAAACAATGTCGAAACTATTCCCTAAATCCAACTCGTGAGTGACCCTTTCGAAATAGCGAACCAGATTTGTTAAACATGATTTTCCCTCATTTCCCTCATTCTCAATATGCTCCAGACAATATTGAGAATGAGGAGCAAGACCACCTCAACTTCTAACATGGAACGAATCAATATAGTGTATAACATTGCGTTATGCACTATATTGATACATCGGTTCAATACAGAATTATTACATCGGTTCTACCCAGAATTATCTTTCTATGCGAATTCAGCGACACGAGGCATCTGTGAGGGCAAAAAGGACAAGTGCATCTAAACTTTCCTTTCACGCCATCCAGGAGAACCATGCTTTTCTTTTTAACGAGGCGAGTGTAATAAATATAAAAAATGAATATATAAAACTCTTAATAGTCGAAACACTAGGAATTAAATTCGATAAATGTACGTAGACCATTAGGCGCATATGTGAATAACTCTATTTGCATTGGTTCATGTTCCTTATTTTAATTGAATTCGATGAGAATTGATTTTGTTAAGTCTGATACTTTACTTCTTGTGAGCACGAATCGCAGCTGAGATAATCTGGTCACTTATAAAGAAGTTTAGTCAAAAAGACTTTAATGTAGAATTTGACAATTGTCTTCGGTTTCCAGTCTGTTTATTGCTGGTTGATTTGGTTTTGGGTGGGTTGGTGTGCCTCAGCTACGCTTTGCTCTTCCTTCTTGGAGGTGAATGGATAATGGAAACTGAATGCAAGAGAAGTTTTTTAGAAAATCGGTTTAATTAACAATATTTTAATAGTTTATGTCGCGTTTTTAACTTGGGCCTTTTACATATTGTATTAACCGGATCAATTGGATGTGAGCGTTGGGTTGCAGAATTTTCCTACAATAAGGTATAATTACTGCTGATAATCAGAGGGAGTAATTCTCTTAATCTGATTATCACCAGTGATTATTCTTGCATTAAGAATTTGCAGATAAAGGAACCACTGGGTGACATGATCAGAATGTACTAACGTGGGAATTACATACAGATGTAACTACCATCAAGGCTAAAGGGAAGGGCTTTTGCTTTCGTAAAGGTGACTACAGTGGTCTCAGACAGTTTTTAAATTCTATACAGTGATATCAACTGATGATGTTACCGACGTTGAATTCTAAATGGGAAGCCTTCAGGGACTTAATTTTGGAGGCTACTAGGCTTTTCATTCCAACTAAGAAATACTGTTCAATGTTTAGGCCTAAATGGAGGTCAGATGAATTAATGATGTTCGTGGCAGAGAATAATGTATGGGATGCATATAAAGTATCAGGTGACACAGAAGCCTGTGGCAGATATAAACTAGTCTGTAATCAAGTCAGAAAGGAAGTTAGGCAGGCGAAAGCAGATTACTAGAAATCTTTGGCAAAGGATGATAAGAAAAACAGAAAAAGAATTCTTTACTTATGAATCAGATTGTACCACTTAACATAGATGGGTTGACTATTGATGATCATGCTCAAGTAGCTCACTGAGTATTTTGCATCTACATTCACACAAGAGAAGTTCTTCAATGAGAGGAGTGCCAGAAGTTTATCTAACGCTAACAGGGAGGTAAGTGATTTTGTAAAAACTGAGAGCAAAGTGGAGGAGAAACTGTTGAAGTTAAACATAAGTAAGGCACCTGGGTTGGATGGGATCTATCCAGTTATATTAAAGGAGGCATCAGAGGAAGTAAGCAAACAATTAAGCCATAATGATGAGAGCTTCCTTGGACTCAGATGAGGTCCCCATGGACTGGAGGTATGCAAATGTATCACCAATTCACAAAGGGGGTTCAAAAGGTGCAGAAATAACTATAGACCTGTTAGTTTAACTTGCGTCCCTGGGAAAACAAGGGAGCCACTGGTCGAAGAAGCATTGCAAGATCATCTAGACAAGACTGCAGTAATAGTTAAGACACAGCATGGGTTTGTTAAACGGAGGTCTTGTCTGACCAATTTGATTGGATACTATGATGTGGTCACAAAGGAACTGAATATCAAAAATAAGTTTGATATCATATACTTGGATTTCAGGAAAGCTTTTGACACTGTTGCGCAGGGAAGACTACTGCGCAACAGTGTCAAAACAGTGTTTGATTGAGGTGTACAAATTGGAGAATGGCATTAAGGGTAAGTTGCTACAATGGTTAAAGAGATGGTTGAGTGGGAGACGACGGAGAGTGGTAATCAATGGACACTGCTCTCCGTGCACAAATATTGTTAGAGGAGTTACCCAGGGTTCAGTGTTTGGCCCATTGTTGTTTTGTATATTTATCAATGATATTGATGAAGGTTAATGTCCAAGTTTGCAGATGATACAAAGGTTGGCAGGGCTGTTAACTGCAGTACAGACAGTATGCTACTTCAACTGGATCTAGATAAGTTAGGAAAATCTGAGAAGCGGCAACTGAAGCTTAACATCGAAAAATGCAAAGTATTGCATATGGGTAGCAATAACCGAAGAGAAACGTACCAACTGTGTGGTACTACTGAAAAAGACGTGGGAGTAATTGTGCAGTCAAATATGAAGTTCGCTGAGCAGGGCAGGTCATGGAGTCTTGTCAATGATATACATGTATAGGAATTTTTCTGGCAGGGACACACCTAGAGTACTGTATACAGGTCTGGAGCCCTCATTTTAGGAAGGTGTAGAGTTGCTAGAACGAGTACAAAGAAGGGCAACAAGTTTAGTGAAGGGAACAAAGGGGTGGGCAATGTTTCAAATTTAGGAAAGATAGTTGTAGAATAGATGTGCGGAAATTTGCCTTTAGCTAGCGGGTGGTTGATTGGTGGAACAGACTTCCATATTTTGTTGTGGAAGTTAATAGCCTAAATAAATATAAGGCTGAGCCGGCTATATTAGATAATTTTACGTATTGAGTAATATTGTCTGTTATATTTGTATACAGTGATAATAATTTGTTATATTTGTATAAAGTGATAATAAATTGTTATACTGTATTTGTATAAAGTGATAATAATTTGTTATATTTGTATAAAGTGATAATAATTAGTCATCTTGATAAAGTCACGTTTGTACTGATGTAAATTTATGGTTTATGGCCCTGATAAAGACTTTTGATATTGATTTCATCCTACAAAACTACAGAGAAAATCCCAAAGAATCTCCCTTATCAATATGATTACAATGGAGACAACATTTGGCCGTTGTTATATCGATAAGACAGATTCAAAGGCAGAAGTCGACTGAGCTCAGTATCAGGTGTTTTTTGTCCCGACCCGCGCACGCGCTTTAGCTCACCTTAATTTGCTTCGATTTGCATTAGGGTTTCGATTTCGGTCATGATGTTTTGGCTCATCCGTGTATAACACGCACATTGACAGTAAAATGTCACTGAGAAACTGCCAAATTTACTTCTTTATTTTATGCACAGCGTATTCTAAATCAATTTTTTTATTTTAGAAAAAAATATTAACAATTGAAACTTTCCTCGCGGAGTCCCAGATAACTATGGCCCAGACTTTCTAGTAATTATAAATCCAAAAATACTGGGAAATGTAGTGATAAAATGTTTAGTAAAATTAACGTGTCTTTCGGGATTGTAATACTAAATTTAATTAACCTGTTTTTGTACGTAAAGGTACGACCCAATGTCCCCATCACGGCACACTTTCAGGGGATTTCACATGGAAAATAATGTTATAAGTATAGTGAAAAGATAACTATTTGTAGTAAGAAGATAACTATTCATCTGATAGCAGATTAATTCGATTTTTACAGGTATGCATGGAAGCAGATTAGTAAACTGAAAGAAGAAGCTCCTAACCGCCGTAGGGTGAGTGATCTAGCATTTTACCGAAAATGCCCTATTAAAGGGAGAGAAGTGGTTTAAAATGCTAGAAAAGAAGAACAGGAGCAGAAGGAATGTAAGTGTCACTCCGACAATTGTAATTTTAGATTTGGGCTAATATTCATTGTTATTTTGTTTTTCGTTAGTATTTTGTTATTTACTTCATTATAAAAAAATTTTTAATTATTTTTCGAATTAACCGTGGTGAAAAAGCGTAAAAGCGGTGCTTTTAAACTAAAAATAAAACGCGCTTCTGACGAAATTCTAACAAAAGGTAAAAAAATTCCAAAATTGACTTCGTATTTCGAATTAACAGAATTAACATCGACGTCGCAATCTGAAACTTTTGATTCCAACCAAACGGGAAAAGAGCCATCAATTGAGGTTGAGCGAGAGAATGACATTCAAAAAAACACCCGAAGAAGAATCCTCAAGTAGACCATCCCCCTGCGCGGAAGAAAATTAAGTTTTTTCAATGTCGAAAAAAACTGAAAATATTGAAAATCTTAAAAAAAAAGAGAATTACCCCAGTGACGCAGCAAATTTTCACGACAATTTAACAGCAGATATGAAGACATTTATTATAAAATACGGTGCTTGCGAGACAATTACTCAACCACTAGGAAATCTGGATTAAAAATGAACAGGCTATATTGCGAACCACGCTGGATGTTTTCTGGTTCTAGATGTATATAACTTGACGAAAGGCATCAACGATTGGCAAAATTTGTCTACTAAAATTTAAGGACCACGAAAATAGCTGTAAGCACGTAGAGGCATCCATCGCGAAAGAAACGTGGAAAATAAATATAGGACTCGATAGAATTATGTAATGAAATTTGCGTGAACAATGTAATTTTTGGAGAAAAATATTAAAACGGGTGATTAAAATAATCCTAAAATTTTAAAATATTTCTTGGCTAAATGCCTGAAAGTATGAAAGATTTGTTTATGCATTTCAGTTACTGCACTCGCATAATTTCTACTACCCAGGTAGTACCTATGCATCGTTTAATTAAATCTCATGTTGTGAATCAACAACCTTCACACGTCGGCCGAGGTATTGCTCTGCTTTGAATAAGTAACGCTTCGCCAGTGGAGAAGACTAAGTTACTTGTTCTCGGCGGATACCACCACCACCCAGATGAAAAGTCGGAAGCCGTCCGGATATTAAAAATAATATTGAAAGTTTTGATTTGGCTAAAGTGGCCCGGGTTATGCGGGACAGTCCCGGATTTCAGTCGTTTGCCCCGGATTGGACATGTAGCCTCCATACTTAATGCAAACATAATGAAATTCGTTTGCATCATGTTTGCCGGGAACCAATGGTACAACGGAAAGAGTTTTTTCGATTGTAAATAAGCTGTTGACGTCGACAAAAACAAAAGTTCACCGTAGAAACGCTGAAAGCAATGTTACGTGTTAAGTGCAATTTTGCTAATTCTTGTGAAGAATTTTAGGAAGAAATAGTAAATAAGGAAGGATTATTAATAAAAGTTTACTCAGGAGAAAAATATATTTAATTATATTATTTAATTTCTCTACTTTTTATTGTTAAAAGAAGTACGTATTATTATTATTATTATTTCTTAGGAAAAAACTAACATTTTTTCACCAAACACGAAAATCGATTAAAAACATCACCCCTGTAATAAGTTTTCTTTTTTTCCTTCCAATTACGATTATTTTTCTCAGTTCACATCTTTCACGCACCCGCGTGTTTGTTACGTAGCGTAATACGAGTGGTGCCGTATACTGAATTTCAGCCATTCTGTGAAAAAAAAAGAAAAAAAAAATATATATATATATATATTTTTTTTTAAAGAAGTTTGATATTTTATTTTATAAGTTTAGTTCAAAGAAGTCGATATTATGTAGCAGCAGCCTTCGACAACGTCTCAATCCCAGCTATAACAGTAATCCTCAAGGAGTATTTCCTCATTTCAGGAAGCACTTTAAGCATTCTGACTAACACCCTTCAAGAAAGACAAATTATCGCAATAAACGGGAAACAAACAGCAACTTGCTGTATCTCCAGTTGAGTACCTCAAGGGGGCGTATTGTCTGCCACCTTCTTTGCAATAGCACTAGCCCCATTTTTAGCTCAAAACTGTGAACAATTTATTACATATGCTGACGATTTGAAAATTTTTGTAACCTCTAAAGAACAAGAAACTGCACCCCAACTATCAGAGGAAGCAAACAAGGCAATCAGGAAGCTAGAAGAATATCTGCACTACATTGGCCTGAAACTTAATGAAAAGAAAACTGCCCAAATGACCTTCACCAACAAAAAGAAGAAAAATGAAATTACGATTTTTGTGAACAATACCAGAGTCCAAAATTCCCCCGCACATGTTGACCTTGGCCTTAAATGGGATGAAGGATTAAACTTCATACCTCACTTCGAACACATTAGGAAAAAGACATACGCAGCACTGTGGAGCACTAGACAAGAACTCACCGGTCTCCGAAGCTCTCATCTTATGATTCAATACATCCTTAAACGCGTTACACCGATTCCGTTGTACGCATCGACTATCTGGTCATCGGCCCCCGAGAACAACATCAAGGCCTTCTTAGGAGTAGAATACTGGCTCCTGAGATGGCTAAACAAGATCGCCGGGAAACCGTTTACCATCTCAAGAGCGGTCTTGTATGCCAATCTTGACATCACACCCTGGAAGTATATCTTCATAACCAGAAACATCTTAACTCTGGCAAAGCTACTAACGGAGAGAATGGATGCGCCGAAAGTGGGAAACGTGATCACTCGCCCCCGGATGATACGACCGAGAATAAACAGAGAAGAACCAAGTCTCAAGTGCCAATTGACTCAATTCAGGTCAAATATAATAAGAAGACTAACTTAATAATTTATATAATAATATTTTGTTTTCAACAATTATTTACTAATTAATTCATTAACCACATGCTCTGTGTTTTTTCCTCTCCAAATTTTTTAAATAAGTTCATGTAAATATGCTTGTAAATACTGATATAATGTAACCATACCCTCTAGCTACATGCTGTTTATGGGTGTCTCGAAAGAGAAATAAACAGATAATAATAATAATATTTTAATTTATATTTTGTATGTGAATATTTTTTATATATAAAAATTTTTAAAAATATGTATGTATTGTTTCTAGGGGGGGAGGGGGGTTGAAACCCCCCATAGATGTCCCGCATTGAAATGCTAAGGATCTGGTCACTCTGGCCCTAATAAAATGATTTGTGATATTCATTACACTCTTACAAAACTACAGAGAAAATCCCAAAGTATTCCCTTTATCAATATGATAACAACGGAGACAACATTTGGTCAATACTATATCGATAAAACCGATAGCACGCAGAAGTCAACTTTAATTAATTAATAATAAATCTTTCTCACTGCGCAACTTGAGGCTTTTGCCCTAAAATGCGACGCAATTCAAATTACTCCACACCATCAGACATCTCTCATATTGTGTAGTTATACTTCGCAACTGCCTTGCCATCATTGCAACACCAGAGTGCCTGCCCACCCACCGAAGAGCAGCCAATCGGCTCTGAAACGGTGCCGTCTGTGTGGTGGCATTCACCGAGAATAAATAACAGTAGTCTTCTCCTAATGGTAAAGAGTTAATTATTCGAGGTAGTGCAATATCATGGAAACTCGTTGTGAAGGTATTCAAAATATGAGATATACGCAATGATGCCAATCTTAACTATTTAGTAGTTAGCTGCGAACAGATCTGATGCATTTGCACTAATTTGTACGCATAATAAATCTCTAATGTGAAATTCAGACAAACACAACACAAAATCCCATCGCGTCGATGAGCTTTTTTCACTCAGTGGCTGAGTTAGGCGGTCTCAGGCGTAGATAGCAAGGTTTTTCCCCCCAGATACTGGGGTTTTTTCGTCCAGCAAAACAGGCAAATCGACCAGAGAACACACGTAATTTGCAGTCATAATATATATATGGGTATATGTAAAAGATTACGGGCGGCCCTAATATAATAATAATAATTTGAATCACGCCGATGAGCACCAGGGGTTCACATGTAGGAGATTGAGGAAATCAGATTACAAAATACAGCACAGAAATAGAAAAGCAGAATACAGCTTAGCAATGAACACAGACTATAGCGGCACCTCCGTAGCTAGGTGGGCAGGAACAGCAGTACGTAGCACACACTTCTTGATCAGACCGGGGTTTGAGCCCGTGACCACCAAATACGGAGGATGCGGCAAGGTCAGGAATGACCACCGCATATCCCCGGAGCAATGTTGCTAATGCTCCTAAATAACAACAACAGAATACCGTTTTTATTTTAGAAAAAAATATTAACTTTCTAAAATTTCCTCGCGCAGTCCCAGATAACTATGGCCTCGACTTTGTAGTAATGATAAATCTAAAAATAGTGGAAATGTAACGATAAAATATTTGGTAAAATTAACGTATCTTTAGGGATTGTAATACTAAATTAACCTTTTTTTTGTACGTAAAGGTACGATCCCCATCACAGCATGCTGCCAGGGGGTTTCAGATGAAAATAATGTTATAAGTATAGATAACTATTTGTAGTAAGAAGATAACTATTCGTCTGATAGCAGATTAATTAGATTTTTACAGGTATGCAGGAAAAACTGAGGACATCTGGAAAGAAAGTGTAGGCTCCAGTCCAATGCCCGGGAGGGCTCTTCGTAACATACCCCTAAAAATGCCCTATAAAGGGAGATAGAGGCTGGTGATATACGAAAAAACATCTACTGGAGCAGAATGGAATGTAAGTATAACTCCATCAATTGTAATGCCACATAATCACTCAGATTTTATAGATGACACTGCGAGACGACAGCAGATCGTAATTTATTCAAACATTTAATAGTTGTTTGGAGTTTAGGACAAAACGTTGCTAACCCTGAATATCGTTCACGGTTCGCAGCTTTTCAATGCCCTTCATTGAAGGATTCATTTAATAGTTGTTTGAAATTTTTTTCGGTCGTGGGCCCTAATGCACTGCCTTGGGGCCCACTGCCCTCCTGTCCGAAACAGGAAAAATTTTGATTGACTAAAATGTACGTTTATACTCAAAAAAAAAAAAAAGAAAAAAAAGTCCCTAGCTGCTTTGCACTTCCTGTTTCATAGGAGCTGATTCGGCCATCGTAAAAAGCAATGCAGCTGTGAACTGTAGCAACCCTCTCCCAACCTGCTCCCATGGTAGCGGATTCATGATTTCCACTCAATGTGGTATCTTTATATAAACCGCTTTTGTTTACATAAACAAAGACGAAGAAATAGTGACTAAGTTGGAGGTGGCAAAAAGGGAAAAGCAATTAATGATACTGCTGTTTGTTTCAGTGAGATTGAAACCAAAATTAAAGTATGAAAAGGTTGTAGTTCACTTTTGTTCTTTACTTTCCCCGAATCGTCTCATAAATGACTGGTGACACGTGGTAGTGCACATCCATTTTTAAAACAGTAACGGATCAGCGTTAGTGGTGGTAAAGCGTAGGTTATTGAGATTAGGAGCGGTGTTGTCTGCTACGTAACAGCTGACAACGTAACCGAAGTAAGCCGTGCTGAAAGTCTCTAAGTGTAATTTTAGATTTGGGCTAATATTCATTGTTATTTTGTTTTTCGTTAGTATTTTGTTAATTAGTTCAGTACAAAACTTAAAAAAATCGTGGAAACATTTTACGTTTCGTAGGAATAAATGGAAGTATCGTGAAAATATCGTAATGCTACCCCAGTAACACTTTTTTTTTTTTTTTTGGTAATTCGTTCCAAGACCTGGGAAGTTTAAATTTTTCCATATAACTAATCTATTTATCTCTGTAAATGGTCATTTTTATAATGGAAATTGCACTACCCTTTCATCGTTATCGTATGTTCCCGTTATAAGATCAATTTTGAACGCCTTCGTGATATTTTTCTAAAACAATTTCTGGAGGTTACGACCATAAAACAATAAAAGCAATTTGCGCTTTCGGGTTTATTGGGCTTTTCTGTTAGCGCAGTCTATTATAAACGGGCAGTAAACTCGATTTTATCGCATTTGCGATAATACCGATAACTGCAATTGCGTGGGTTTTTAGGTTTTTAGATTACGGTATCATGGTGAAATGAGTTCCCCTTCACTGAAATCTTCAATCATATAAAAAACATAAATAAATTTTCAGAATCTTCTCTTCATTCCTATTTACTTATTACAATGGTGAAGGGGAAAGGAACCAACGGAAAGGGCAAGTGCTGGCAGTGCTATAAAAAGAAACAAAATTGATTTAGAAATGGAGATGATCAAGAAATACGAAACAGATGTCGCTGCTTCAACGTTGAATAAAGTACTGTTCAACAGTGAATACTGTACGGGACAGTGCGCGTATAAAAGAACATGTTAAAAGATCAAAGCATTTAAGTTCAACAGTGATCAAAAAACAGAGTTCAGGTGTTATATCGAAGATGGAGAAGCTATTAATAATATCGACGGAAAATCAGATTCACAAGCAAGTGCCCCTGAGTCCAGTGGCCATTCAAGCAAAAGCAACAAGTATTTATTATTATTATTATTATTATTAAAATCAGTTTATTTCCCAAGAAACCTTGGGTCACCCCGGGACGGCTCTGTGCCAGAAGGGTGTGAATACAGACTAAGGTGCGAGGAACACAATGTACAATACACAAGGGTACATTCGTGTTCGACCCGAGACTTTTACAGGATTAAATAAACAATAATGTACAAAATATACAGTAATATACATGATTACATGAAGACAGAAAGTCTTTGTCATATACAAAGAGGCAAGTTAAAAAAAAATAATAATAAATAAAAATAAAAAATAAATAAAAAATAAAGGTCTGTCCAGGAGCAGGTGAGTATTATAGGTTCATAATCTGGTAACAGTTCTTGAGGATTTCCTTCCTGTAGGGCTTGTCTTCACAGAACCTATCAGGGTGGATCCTAAATTTATTGAAGATCCGAAGACAATTGGCTGGAAACATGTTCCTCAGGGAATCAATGTTTGACAGAGTAAGACGTAGAGGGAGACAGGAGTCGGGGTGCTTCCCTCTTGCCCTCTTCGGGCCAGAGATTAATGCGGATACTGATGGAGCATCAATTCGCCTCGTTATAAGCCGTGCAAACGTGAGAACATTTTTTGTCATGATGATATGTCTCCAGGGAGTGGTGCCTAGATTTGCTTGTAGGACAGATCTGGAGATAGTTAGGGGATGGCCTACCACCCTGTTCATCCATCTAAGCAACCAGTACTCTAAACTAAGATACTTCTGAAGGTATGAGGCAGGGGCAGATGACCAAATTTCTGAAGCGTAGAGAGGAATCGGCGTAATACACCTCAGGATGTGCCGAACAAGCAGCGCTGGCTGATGCACACCAACGAGCTCTTGACGCACTGCCCAAAGAGCAGCGTACGTCTTCTGCCTCATCCTGGCAAAGTGAGGCTGAAATGTGAGCCCAACGTCCCAAGTGAGGCCAAGATCAGTATGAGAGGTCACCTTTTGCACCGGTTCCCCACTCACAAAGATTTGGATATCATTTTTGGCTTTCTTCTTGGTTATCGTCAGTTGTACTGATTTGGAAGGGCTCAGATGCAGCCCTATTGTGGCAAGATAACTTTCCAAGCCCAATATCTGCCTAGAAGCTTGTTGGTTGATATCATGAATCTGATGATTATGATCTGAGCTCACGTAGAACTTCAGATCGTCGGCATAAGAAACAAAGTTCGGATTCTGAGCAAGGAAAGGCTCCAAAACTGCTGCAAACAGGATAGCTGACAGTACGCTTCCTTGTGGGATGCCTCTTGAGACGTCAATAGTTACTTGAAAGTCATTGTGGGTCACAGACAGATGTCTAGGAAATAAAATAGACTTCAAAATTTGAAGTAAGGTTTCCGCCAGGCCGAAGTAGTGTTTCAGAATGGTAAAAAGAGCTGGGAGGTGTATTCTGTCATAAGCCGATTTTATGTCGAGGAATATGATATCAATCTGTGATTTGTTGTTAAGGGTGTGCTGAATTCTGAAGAGGGTATCAAGAAGATTGGTAGTTGTCGATCTCCTTTGTAGAACGGTATGGAGGTACTCGGGCCTGTGTGCAAAGCAATGCTGGGCAATTGTTGGCTGAATTACTTTTTCGAAAATTTTGAGTAAAGAACAGCTGATGGATATAGGTCTCAGGTCTTTAGGAGATTTGGGTTTCTTGATCTTTGGAATGGGCTTAACATGGTAAGTTTTCCAAATTGAAGGAACTATTCCAGATTGCAGGATTTGTCTGAAAAGGTGAAGGAGAAGGTCGACTATATATGGGCTGCAAATTTTGATAATAAAGAGTGGGAAACCTTCCGGACCTACAGTGGCTTTGTTGGGTAGTTTATTGATGACATCAATTAGGGTCTCTCTAGTTATTTCTATTTCAGACAAGTGTGCCCTAGGTAACCAGTCCTCCTGCAAGAGAAAGGAATCAGAGTCAGGAAAATCTGCCTGCTGTAAGCTGAACTGTGCCCATTCCTGGACAAGCTTTTTGTCAATGGCTAGATGATGATGATTCGAAAGGATCCTTCTACCACTCTTCAACCTATTGAGAACAGCTTGGTTAAGGACCAGCCTTTTCTTTTTCAAGAAGCAAGCTCTTTCTTTCTTAAAGATGGAATGGTCTGAGGGAAGTTGAGTTTTCTGCCATTTCCGGTAGGCCTTCTGCTTCTTGATGAAAGCCATCTTAGTTTCCTTATTGAAACCCCGATTCGACCTGTTACCACTCCTGGTGATTCTGGCTGCACCATGTATTGCAATTAACTTCAGTTGTTCCGACAAGAGCATAATGGCATCCTCCAACGGCTCAGAATAGAGACGCACCCAGTCAAATCCAATCAAGCATTGGAGTATGATCTCTGGCTTCAGATATTTGGTAGAGAAAGCTATCCTAGGCAATTCAGCAGAGTACTCGTCAGGTAACCCAAGGGAATTGCTCTGTAAGGATAGTTTACATGCAATTGGCGAGTGATCAGATTGGAATCGAAAGTTGCCAGGTAGGAGTTTGATATCTTTTAAGTTGTGGAAGATTAGGTCCAGCGCTTGACACGCTCTAGTTGGTTGCGTCACTAACCGTGTAAGGTTAAAGGCCCGAAGAGTGGCCTCAAGGCCCTCAAGAGCATTCCCATGCCTGGGCAGTGGCAAGTTAAAGTCACCTGCTACAACAGTTGGAATTTTAGGCATTAAGTTGGTTGCTAACCACGTGAGCAGCTCCGCTCTAGAGTCATCATTGTGGTCTGGAGGAAGGTAAACCAGGCAGCATTGGATTTGAAGAAGAGGACTCCTCAGTGTCAGGGAGACTGCCTCAAAGTTGTTAGACTGGCTCACTCGTGTCCTTATTGGCTGGAAGCGATCGTTGAACAGGATTTCAACACCTCCGCCTCGCCATTAATTCTGTGATTCCCAATGTGTTTGTAAGGGGTGTTAAAATGGGTAAGATCAAGCTGTCTATCTGCCGCTAACCATGTTTCTGTAAGGCAGATGACATCAAACTCATTAAGCAATAGGAGAGTCTGGAGACAATGAAGCTTGTTTTTTAGGCTGCGTACATTCTGCATAAACCAAAGAATCTCTCCTTCGTGTGAACCTGGTAGCAAGTCATCCTTTTGTAGCTATGGCTGTTTATCTCGCCTGGATCCGCTATAAGCGATCGATCTGCTCCTCTCTTGGAACGGCTTTATAAGGGTGCCTACCGGCCAGCAGCTAGAATCCAAGACGATATGCTTTGCATTCGCAGGGCAGGAGATGATAAAGGAAGAATAGGTCGGGTGTCTAGTTTTGATCGCTTTTGCGTCTAAGTTGATTCCATGTTCTTGGGCAAAGAGTGCCCTGATACTTTCTACTTTTGTTGCTGGTCCTAGTCTGGAAACAAAAATTCTCTCTCGGGTCTGGACAGCTGAAATATTGTATATCTCCTCAAGTCTCCGCGACAGAGGGACCGAGGCAGGTTCAGTAGGAACCGACATATTAGGCTCCTCGCATGGAGTTCTGTTATCTTGTGTTTTCACAGTCAAAACACTTTGAGCGCAAGCCATTTGTGGGTTATGCCTGGGAAATTGCGCAAGATAGTTAATTTGGTCAGAGAGACAGAAGGCATCCGCTTGAGCATAGATCCGCTCCTCCCTGTTTTGGCGTGGGGTTTCTCTCATCTCCATCTTCTTGTAACCGTGCTGGGCCTGGCTCAGAACCTGGCCACCAGGCTTCTCCTGACGTCTTTTGCAAGGTTGGTGCAGATTAGATTTACCAGGAATAATACACTTGTCCTGTATAAAAGGGCTGTCAGCCTCGAAGGTCGGATCGCGCTGATGGAGAGCGGTGTGAGGGGGATGAGTACCCAAAGGGTTCAACATCACGGCCGGGGCTACGATCTGTTCAGTTGTTTTGTCTGCAAAACGAGGTGAACTGTGCAGATTTTTGAGATCTCGATTTCCTCGCTGGACGCGCTCAGTTTGAGTTGGAGGTCTTGGTAGTGCGTCATCTGCTTCCTGTGAATGCTCCTGAGGTTCCAAATGATCCATCACTGACGTCTGACTAGAGGGAAGACAGTATTCACTTATAAAGATTTTGAGATCCCTGAGTTGTTCATTCATTGTGTGCACTTGGTCGAGAATTTCCGTGTTTTGGGCTCTGAGTTTTCTATTTTCGTTATTGAGGCAGGCAAGAGAGTCGATTATTGGGGACAAAATCTCCCCGAAAGTGATCTTAAATCTTTCAGGGAGGGCATTGAGTATGGAGGTGTTGTCCCTTAGAGCGCTTTTAATTGACGAACAATCAAAGGGGCTATTAACCTGCAAGTTTGCGGAGGCAGCAGGAGCGGTATCAAACTCCCTATTCGAAGAAGCAACGTCTTTCCCAAAGCATAAGCTTAAATCTCCAGGTGTTCTCAACGCAGGCGACACAATACTACCTTCAATCGAACTGCGCACATCAAGAACACCAGATGGGGTTTCTTCTGCAAGAGTGATAGTGGATATCTCTTCCTTCGAGATGTCCGCGCTTTTTGGGTTACTTGCGCAAAGGTGGCAGGTCCATTTTCTTCTCCGTTGTTTGTTCAACCTTTTAACTTTAGGTGGCTGGCAATCACGACAGAAGATTCTACGACACGTAACACAAAGTAATGCCGGAGCCTCGGGTTTGAACCCACATTCGGCACAGGTCTTTTGCTGAACGCCCGTTCTATCCTTCATTGTATACAGTTGAATTATAAGCGAAAGGTCTGAGCTAAAAAAGGGGGCGGATGGCACGTCGAGAAAGGCAGTAATCGGGTAGGTGAAAAGCAGGGAGCAACAAAGTCTTGCTGCAATTGGGCAGCTTACTAGCTTGAAGTGTAGGCTAAATTCAGGAGATGCACAAATTAAGTAAGTTTTGAAAGTGCAGCTGAGCCATCTGAGACCTGTTGATGAGGGGTTCCAGCAAAAGCGGTCATCTTATCGTATACTTGATTGCCAGACAGAAGTAGACAAAAATAGTCAGAGTTAGTTTGCTAAGTTCCTTCTAGCTCGTTGTCAACATGCAATCTCTTAAGCTAAACAGATGCATAAGTAGGTCAGAGTTATAAAAGTCGCACCTTACAAGCGGTCAACTGCCGGAGAGCTCCCACCGCAGAGGAACTGCTTGACCTTGTGATATAGCCCGAAGATAGGATAAGTACTTTTAACTCACCTTCAGCATGTCCACTGCCTAAGCCTAGGCTTATATGTGGATTATGCTTCTTCAGTGATATTATCTTAAGCTGTTCTTAAAATATTAATAATAATAATAAAATACTATTTAAATTTCGAAACACAACACATCTTAGGAGAGCACTAATCCTCTTAGCCACAGCCAAGAAGGATATAGTATTAGCTATCGTCTTCTTACATATCCTAATTGATTGTGTTACCATCCCCAGCCACGAGGAGGCGGGAACTACTATCTAGCCTTGCTCTCCATTTAAAAACTAGACTCACAAACTTATTGAAATACCATAGGAAAGTCCTATGCATGAATATGATCCGTAGATCTTGTTGTTCAAGTCTACCTAGATTTATCTCCAATTCATATCTTAGATCTACATATTGATCACAATGGAGCATAACATGGACACTGGTTTCTTGAACCCACAAGAACATAGATCATTTTCCACAAGTCCCAATTCATGGAGTCTTTTTGCCAATCCATGTCCAGTAATAAAGAAAGTGGCATGTAGTCCAAACTGCTGCCAAGGATTTGCCCTCACATTTAATATGTCAACTCTTGGTAAATACATATGGGTGACACAACCTTTTTCACTTGTGTCCCACCTCTGTTGCCATAAGCCATCAGTTCATTTTTAATTCTTGCCTTTTCTTCTTTATAATCAGATCTTAAATATATTTTATTTGGATCTGGGCAAGAAGGCACACCCAACACTGTTTTCCTAATGTTCTTTCTTGTGCAATATAATAACCCCGACAAGACGGTCTGCAAATCAGCCAGAAGTCATCCAGCCAAGATCTGCAGAGCATCTGTCGACACTGTTCTGCAGGTCCATGTTGTGCATAAGAGAGCGAACCTCTGTGCTTGGAGCAAGTACTTCTTTTCAACAGTATTAGTTATTCGGTGCAGCCAAGCTACAGAAGAATATGTGGTTATGTGGACAAATACGCATTCATAAAGGAGATTCAGAGTTCTTCCTTTTATTCCCCAATCTGTTCTAATCATTCTTCTCAGTTTGGCATAGAGCACTCTCACTTTATTTTTTAAGTACTTCATGGCTCCAAAAACGCCATCCTCTCCCCTGCACACACACCAAGGTACTTTACAGAGTTCACATACCTGATTGACATATCAAATGCTTTAACAACTGGATTTCTATTCATACTCAGGCGTCCTTTAAGTAACATCTGTACGGTCTTTGTTTTTGAAATCTGTAATTTATACAATTTGGACCATTCTATCAATTCCTCCATTATTTGAGAAGCACGTGCCTCTAGTTGGGACCTTGCGGTGCCATAAACCAGGATCAACAAATCATCAGCATATGCCACTACATTCACACCAACGTGATTTCTTCTCAAAAAATCATCCATAACTATTGTTCAGGCGTGAGGACCAATCACCGAGCCCTGTGGACAACCTCGTTTAACATTCCTTTTAATCTCAGTATATTTTGTCCTGACAATTATCTTTCTATTTGAAAAATATTCTTTAAAAACTGAATACAATTTTTCAGAACATCCAATGGTTCTGTGGGGGGGGGGTGTATTTATGATAATGTTATTTTATATATTTGGTTATATTTCCCCTTTTAACAACTCCCCTTTATAATAACTCCCCACTTGCGCAATCTGACTATTTTACTTCACAGAAAATTTCCAAGTTCTAGGGGAAAATCTCCTTAATGAGTTTAATTCCCTTTGGATAGGCTTTTTCTCAGAATAACAAAGAGACACACAAATGTTGTATAATAAAAATACAGTTTATTGGACACTTTTACATAGATACATCAAACAAAAGAAATTTATTAAACTCATGACCAAATAGATTTAATTTCATCTTCTTATAACAGAGTGTAAATGAGCAAAGTAATTTGCCTATTGAGCAAACTCAAGGAGGGCTATTTCCTTTACATAAATCATAAACAACTATCTCCTCTTTTAAACTAACAAAATGTTTCTACTTCCTTACTCCTGAGTTCAATTGACTTTCAAAAGAATCTATTAACATTCTTCTTTCATTACAAAACAATTCCTACTCCAAATTGATAAAGCTCCGATACTCTTAATTTCAGTATAAATCATTACTCTGTTTTCTAACAGATTATAGCCTACAACCTTCTCTAATCTAGGTAATTATTATTACTATCAAATTTCTACAATTAACTACTTGCACATTCGGGGGTTACTGACATCCGTCTATCCCCTTCCAAAATTCATACTTAGTCATTCACTTATATAACCAAATATTAACAAGTATCAATCACATCAAAAATTTTATATCTATTCCCTTCCAAAATTTATCTATATGTATATTGACTTGCCCTGGGTAATGTCCTTCAGTCCATAACATTCACTAACTTATTCATTACAATAAAGTACTACTTATACATATGTGTTCAATCAAAAGTTCTGATAAATTGGTTATCGAGTGCCTATAGGCGGTGTGATGGTGCTTAAGCAAACTAATCACTTACTTACATAACTTGGCAGACTTCACGGTACATCCTTCTCTAAGCGAGTAGGGGATCCTTTCTATCTGGGTCGCATCTCACAATCACTGCGGGCGTTCGACATAAGATGCTGGATTCCTTCCTGGGTACCTTTGTATTTCTTTATGGACGCATTAATTTCATCTGATCAGAATGGCTGTACTCTTTTTGTCCGGCTTCGGATTTCATCAGCTCCAGCGTACTTGCTCTCAGAATATCAGGCAATCTCGTTCCTTCATAATGGAGTTGACTCCTTCTCATCTGCTTTAAGGATCTTGAAAAATTTTCCCTCTTTTCTATGGCACGTGTTCGTCTCTCACTTCGAAACTCAGTCTACTTTGACTGACTGTCTGACCGACTTCGGCGCTCCAACTTCATCTTCCCACTTACTCGACTGCTTCTCTCACTACTTATTAGTTCACTGACTTAACTGTTCACTTAAAGCTTATCTACCCCTCATACTCACTACACATTAGAACTTTGCCACTTTTCTCCACCGGCTACTCTATCTAAAAAAACTCATTCCTTTCTTTTCTTCTCCAACTCTCATCTTACTGCCCAACTCACTGACACTGACCCACTCTCATCTTCCTGCCCAACTCACTGACACTGACCCACTCTCCTCTTACTGTCCAACTCACTGACACTCACCCACTCTCATCTTGCTGCCCAACTCACTGTCACTGACCCACTCTCTTCTTCCTGCCCTCCGCACTTCTTCTCCCACTCACCCGACCAAAAACAATCTCTTACTCCTGAATTTTCCACGCCTCCCCACAGTGGGTTTCTTCCAATCACCTCTTTCCTATATTCATTTTTATCCTTTCATTTGTTGGCAGGTCAGCCAGCCTAGTGGCACGTGATTCACAATACCCCTCTCCTTTTTTATTTCCTACCTGTTAACATCCGTTGAGCTCTTTCATGTAGGCCGAATGCATCAAAACACCTCCTCCTGTGTCATCACAGCTTGTCTCTATAGCACTTCAGAAAAACCACAAATTGTGACACTAGCTACTATAGCATCTATTTTTAGAAACTAGTGTGCGTTTTGCCGTATGCGTTTCCGGTGCGTGACCCCTCATAAAACTTAAGTTGTTTTTGCAGCGCCGGACCCCCTGCTGGGTTTGTCATAGTATTCTCCGTCAGTTTTCTGTTTTGACGGATGCAAAGCTAATTTTCCTGTTTTTCGTTCTTCCTACCTTTTAAGTTTTACAATCCTTACTGGATAATTCTTGTTTATTGAACTGACGCTATTAACATTTCTCCCAACGGCAAGAATCCAAAAAGGAAAACTAACTTCAGAAGTCAAAAAAAATATTTTATTTTTGTAAGATTTTCAGATCTTACAGTTCTAATCCTGGATAGGATTCCCTCCCAACCAAAGCATGTCGAATGCGCCGTGAAAATCAACAAAAATTCCAAGAACGTAATGCCCCTCATAGCTCTGAACATGTTGTCATCTGATAAATAGCGTCCTCTGTAGACTTACCTTTTTATAACCATACTGATTATCAGAGGACATTTGATTCGCATCATATTTAATCATTAGTCGACTGATACACAGTCGTTCATAAGTTTTAGCTATTACAGACAACAATGCTATGGGACGATACGAACTCACCTCACTTGGTAATTTATCTGGACTTTTAATGATCAGTTTCAAAACGGCCTCTCTCCACACCTCGGGGAACGAACCCATCTCGAAGCATTTATTGAACATCTTGACCATTAAATGGGGGTCTTATATTAAAAGCCCTTTTCATTATTTGAACTTCTATTAAGTCAGGACCAGGCGACCGGCCGTCAACCGCTTGTGCAACAGCATCTTGGACTTCTTCCAAGGCAAAACTTTGTTCACATATATTGGAATGTTGAGTGGCATTGCCCCGTATCATTTCCTTCTGTTCTTGGCTTAGTTCTTGTGTGTCCATATCAGGAAACAACTCATCCAAGATCATGTCCATGAATCCACTCCATCCTAAGGTGGCCATATTTCCTGTTCTAACAGTAAAATTTATTGAATTAAAAATATACTTTTCTGTAATTAATTTAAAAACAGTGTTCCAGGGATCTCTCGAGCCTTTTTCTGTCACATACGACTTCCAAGAAGTCTGCTTTGAATCCTTAATTGCTTTAACATAATTTTTACACAGATTCCTATACGTATTCTTATACAATTCCGTCATTTGAATGTCCCCCAACCTTCTATACCTTTGAAATCTTTTCCTAGCTTTTCTTAATTCTTTCTTCATTTGTTGTAAATTTCTGTTCCACCATATTACAGATCTGGATACAAGCTTTTTCTTTTTCATTGAAAAGTTTGAAGCTCCATAAACTATGACCTGAAATTTACATACATATTCTTCAGGACTTAGTAAATCCCAATTTATTTCGATTATTTTGTCATTGAAGGCCAGATCAAAACCTTCCCAATTAACTGTTTTGACAGAAAACCTTTCCGCTTCCTTTATTTGTCGTACTTTCTCTATCTGACTCAGTTTAAACAAAATACCATTATGATCACTTGTAGTTAAGTAATCAACTACTTTCCAGTCATGTATCTTATCAAGAATTGACATAGTGCATACTGTAACATCTATGTAGGATTGCCCATGTACAGAGCTATATGTTGGTATATGGCCAGAAGTATTGACAACCCCCATACCAGAGGTAGATGAGAAGTCCTCGAGGATCTCACCTCTATCATCAGACTCCGCACTACCCCATAGTACAGAGTTAGAATTGGAGTCCATTCCAACAACTATATGGCAACCTTGAAGTACGTCCTTTACCTTCTCCAAGTAATTAATGTAAGGATTTATATCAACCGAGTGCTGGCAGTATAATGAGATCGTGTACACTCTACCAAATGCGCCAATAATTTCCGCACATATCATATTTTCATTGGATAGAGTTGTGATCTTAGTGACCACAAATCATGTCCTCTCACTACTATTGCAACCTTTGGGCTTCTTCCATCTGTCAAAATCCTATAATTACTTGGATATCCTCGTACGTTGCCCCCCTACTTCGTAGGACTCCTGCAATAGACTTATGTCAATACCCTTCTTTTCCATTTCTAAGTGTATTTGAGCTGCTACAGCCTTTGCTCGTTGTGCATTTAATTGCAGCACACTTAGTTTTTCAGCCATTACTAATCTTATTTTTGTATAATTCGAAAGCTCTTTTGTACTCAGGGCAATCCTTATCAGTAACAGTGTGATCGCATTTTCTGCTTCTATTTTTGCAGTTACAACAGACTGGTCCCTCTGCCTTGTTTTTACAGTCCCTGTATGCATGTCCCTTCTGGGCACAATGTCCACATACAGCTTCTCTTTTACAATACAGTACTTAGATACATGACCGAATCCTAAGCATTGATAACACTGAGCCACAGAGAATATTTCTTTGTGTTTGTATGCCATCCAATCGGCATATATTCTTTCTTTCTGTCTTATTATATTCAGAAGCCTCGATCTGACCTCCAATATCCAATTTGACACATTACCATACTTGACATTATTTATAGAGACTACTTTCGACATTTTCACTAAATTATTTCCTGGATACCCCATATTCTTTGCAATTTTTAATCCAAACCTGCTCCAGAAAATCATATTTTTGAATGTCCTTTTCAATGTCAAAAACCACAATTCTTGGATGAACAACCTTTGGGATTACGTATTTTAATCCAACTTCTTGTATCTTCGAACATCCTCTTATCCTCTCAGTGTCGTCCTCTCCCTCCGCCTCCAACACAATCCCGCAGTCTCTTATTGTTCTTATGCTTTTTAAAAGTTTTAAATGTTTTTATGCTTTATGCTTTTTAAAGTTTTTTCTTATGCAAGTAAAAGTTTTAGCCTTTAACATTTTCCATTTTAATTGTGTTGTTTCAAAAATTTAAATTGTACGCACGATTATTTTTTTTAATTTTACAAATTATTCGAAGATTCTTCCGCCCACTGCGTATCAGTCGACGTGGTTATGTTGCTCAATTCTCAAATGTGCGGTATTTAAATACAATAAAAATGTCTATCTAAAAGAGAAGAATAAAGAATAAACATAACTGAACACTACGAAAATTACACCACATAGCAACGCCACCTGGTAGCCGATATTGATAAATAATTATTCAAGATGGGAGGTAGTGTTACCATTATATAAACAACAACCTCGAGGCGTATTAATATGCATTTGAGGCCGAAGTACCGAATGCAAATTAATTGTCCTTTCCTGTATTCCTGACAGGTGGGTTGCTGGGCTGGACAGCGGGACTTTTGCAAATAGGAGAGGACAACGGCAAGAATGGTTACTACACACATAATGCGTTTTAAAAGGAGCGTGTTTTTCTTTTTTATAGTGGTAACAGGATGAAAAGGATGTACCACAACGAGAGGGATACAGGAGGGTTGAAAAAAAAACAACTTTTAAATCTAGAAAATTAATCGTACTCTATATAATGTCATGAGTGGTGTGATGTGTAATTCACATTGCACAATAAAAATGCGACACACACACACACCTGATAATTTAATTAATACCACTTAGAAAAAATAATAAAACGGTTATTTTTTACGGTAATATATTATTTTTTTCGAATTATTCGAGAACTTAAACCACAACCGTGAACTACAAAATTACCCGAGACCGAGATGTGCCGGCCAAGAAGGAGTAAGGATGCCATCGGCATTTATTTACTGGATCCCTTTAAAATTATAATCACTTCAATCAGGATTCCTCGTACATTTCCGAAGTTTCAATTTACGGAACCGAACGTTTTTTTTTTTTTTTTTTGGTAAATTTTGTACTCTTGATCCATTTGGATAAAAAGAGTACAAAATTCGTACAATATTTATTAAAAAAAATGTAAACGAAGCTTCATTTCTCCAGAACCAATCATCCAGTTCTAAAGCATCAGGACACACGTGTTCAACCAACTATGACATTACTCAAAGCTGCTGACTTTCAGTCGATGCAACATTTTTGCGGAACTTCAGAATAAAGACGATAGTCTGAAACAAATTGTATACAGATTTCTTCCCTCTCTTTTTCACTGTTGCACGAGTATCCACGAGTTTCTCCTAGGTAAAAACCTTGGCCTTCTAGGGATGAAAATGAAAATGCTTGAGCAACAAATGGAAGTCTCGCGGGTGCATTTGACAGTGTACTCGTTCGCAGACGGTCCACACTTCGATAGTGTGGGGGGGGGGTGATACACAACAACAAATAAACTTTGTTGTTGTGTATAATTCCCTTCAGAAAGGCTGAGTGTTCAGGAATAACAATTCACAAATTAACAAACAACAAAGTTTATTTACATATATATATACAACAAAATATACGATTGAATAAAAAAACATGTAATATGCATATAAGGTTAAGTATAGGATACCTTGCAAATATTATTCTTCTATTAACCATCAATATGCTATTTTCATCATTATAATCTGTGTTCTCGCCATTCTGTTACAATACACTGAAGACTAATCTTAACTTTCCTCAAGTCTCTATTTGTTATTAGTCTTTCAGTTAGATCAACAATTCTTCATCAATACAAACACTATATTCAATTATCTATCCTTAGAACATTCAAATATTCTCATATAAACTTTATTATCCTCCTAACATATTATAATAATTTGAATAACATTTTAATCTATTACTTATCTTTCGTTTCTCTTGCATTTTACAATAATCTCTTTTGAATTAATTAAACTCTGTTAGTATATATATTTTACTTAAGAGATAATTTATCAATCAATTTACTTCTAGTGCTATCCTTTTTTCATTAATTAATCACTATACTGTTTCACTTACAGTACTTACTATTATCCTTTTTCTTTCCTTTGCTTTCCGGGGCGGTTCCAAGCTCTCCTGGCTCTCAGGGTACCTTCTGGGGATCTCTTTCATCAGCTACACCTGAATTTGCTACAGATGATTTTTTTTTGGAACTCTTTGCTGCACTGGGACTGGCGTTCTTTCTCCACCTTATTAAAACCTATCACAAGGAAAACTCATAGGGCATCTCACACTAACTCCTTCTCCTCTCCACTTTATTAAAACTTATCACAAGGAAAAACTCACAGGGTGCTACCCTCGTTTTTCCGCTCCGCCTATTAAGAACTTTTTCAAGAAGAAAACTTCCCCAGGGCGCTACCCTTCTCTTTTCCCACCACGTCCAAACACTCGACTGTTAACTGACACATATTTGCTACCACAACAGAACCCTCAACTGTCCATGTTACTAACTCATTTTACTTATCTCGACGAAAATCTCGACTGCTGTGTCCGCTGACTATTTCATTTTCCTTATCACCAACTAAACTCAACTTAGAATCCCACTAACCCATTTTCATAAAACCCACATAAACTCAACTGTGGTTTCTGCCTGTTTTCTCCTGTTCACTCACTTTTTGTTCATCTCAATTTCTGTACCGCCTACATACGTCAAATACGCCCTCGTTTTTAGTTTAACCAATCTTACTCATTTTATCAACTTTCTCTCTCTTCTTATTCGCTAATTTTAATTTTCTCAAGCTGATTCCTTGTTGCTCGATCCAACTTCTCATTTTAAGAAGTCTACAAACTTTCTCAGGCTGTCAGTACCTTTGAAGTCAGCCGCTTATAGTTACACTGTAGCAGACTAATTTCCCACGATCTAAAAACTTGCCATCACCGACAGCCAGAGCCAGACTTCCATCTAATTCCCAGCATTTGTTCCGTTTTTACCACCTTATTATCCTCTTCAGGTGTCACTGATTAAAGAAATGTCCCGACAGTAGCATGGTCCTTCGGGCCATTGTTTTCCAGAGTTAACACCTTCTACTAATAACAGTTGCAACCAGTTTCCATTGTTTTGGATGCTCCTGTGCGCTGGGAACCGAAGTACACCCCCTTCCTTGCCATTAGCCTTTGTCAAGCTTAACGCTGACCTTCATAAACGTTGTCTAATTTAATCCCTTGGCTGTAAGGTTCGCTCCCCCATATTGCCATATTATAAGTTTTACTTTAAATAAATCTCCCTCCTCCACAAAATATTATATTTGTAAGATTTTACATCTTACAATAGTTAGGGATCGGAAGACGGCGGGCTTGTCTAACCAGACTAATGGTTACTACGATGCAATGACCAAGGAACTGGGTGAAAAAAATCATTTTGACATCGTATACTTTTGGATTTCAGGAAGGATTTTGATACTGTTGCACATAAAAGACTGCTGTATAAATTGAAGCAATGTGGAATTAAAGGCGCGTTACTGTTATGGTTTAAGAGACAGTTAAGTGGAAGAAGATAGAGAGTGGTTATCAATGGGCACCGCTCTTCGTGGAATACTGTTATTGGTGGCGTTCCCAGTGTTCCATGCTCGGTCCATTGTTTCGGGTATATCAGAGTTATCAACAAGATCTAAGAAAATTAGGTCAAAGGGCTGAGAAATGGCAGTTGAAGTTTAACGTTGACAAACGCAATGTACTGCATATGCGTAACCCCAAAGTAACATCAGATAACTGTGCAGAATTTCACTCGGATGGCGGATAATGAGAAAGGCCTGGGGGATTGTAAAATAGTGCAGTCACACAAAATTCTCTGAGCAGTGCAGACATGCGGCCAGGAAAACTAAGGATTTTGTCAATGGTATACAAAACGTTTACTAGCAGGGATAAGTCAGCAATCGTCCCTTTGTATAGTCCCATGGTTAGACGACAAATTAACTACTGTATACAGGTTTGGAGGTCTCAATTTACGAATGACTTAGATCTGCTAGAACGGGTGAAGAGAAGGGCAACTAGACCGGTGGAAGGAAGAAAAGGAGCTCTTAGCTAGAATAGAAAGGCTTCAATTCTACAAATTGCAGCGTCTCGAGATTGGGCAAATGCGGGGGGGGGGGATATGATTGGGGAGTTTAAAGTTCCAAACGGTGGCGTAACTAGAAAAAGTGGGCCCCAATGCAAATTTAGTGTGCCCCCTCCCAAATATTTGTTTTGGTTAAAGTGACCAGATCTTTAGTATTCCAATGCGGAACATCGATTTTACAATCCCCCCCTAAAAACAATATACACGTACATTTTTAAAATTTTTTATACAAAAAAATATTCACATATAAAATATAAATTAAATACATACACTTCTTTGAACTAAACTTATAAAATAAAATATCACACTTCTTAAAAAAAACGAATATAGCCTATATATATATATATTCATTTTCACATATATTTGATTTATTTCAAAGAAATATCTATATTATAAAGAAATATTTAATTATAAATAATATAATTAAATATATTCTCTGCGGAGTGAATTTTTCTTAAAATTCTTCATTATTATTCTAATTTTTCGTAGAATTCTTCACAAGAATTAGCAAAATGGCACTTAACTTGTACTATTGCTTCCAGCGTTTCTACGGCCAATTGTGTTTTTTCTAATATCCACAACTTATTTACTATCGAAAAAACTCTGCAGAAGTTGGGGGCTGTGGAGATTTAGAAGGGGTTTTTTCCAACACATCGCAAAATTTCTCTGCAGCTGCAGCTGCAGCTGCAGAATCGGCACATACTTTAATGTTGCGGAATCCAGCGCGATGCTTGAACCACCGTTTTTTGCCACGAATTTGGCTTGGGGTTCGCTCTACTTACCCTATTCCCCAGGGGCTATTCTGTGGCGCATAAGTGCGAGTTATCCGCACTTATGCACCACACTACATTTAACTAAATATATCCTGGTTTAGAAGAGTAGAACAGCATCTCCGGCATTGGAGAAATTATTCCTAAACTTAAAAGAAAATCCATCTATTCTGCAATAAAAATTTCTCCCGCATTTATAATGCGGTGTAAATTTTTATTGCAGAATAGATAGATGACGAAATTCAATCACGATGAAACCTCCAAAATGAATTTCTGACCTGACAATGCAAAACATTTCCAGCCTTTGAAGGAAAGGAAAAAAAAAATCATGTACCGTATTTCCTTCCAAATCTCGCAGCCGTGGGTCGTTTCATTCTTGTCATTCATTCCAGCAGCGCAGTGAGTGAAAGAGATTTTTCTGCAGCGGGATCTCTCATTCATTTTTTTTTTTTTTTTTTTTGTAGTTGTTGGCGCATCGGCTTCTGTGGCCATAATGCACCTCCAAAGGTTTTTGCACTACTCTGATCCATGCCCGAGGCGGGATACGAACCCGCGACCTTTGGGTATAAGGTATAAGGTATAAGGTATGTTAGTGTCTAACGGCTCCTGGGATTTCTCCCATCTCCGCGGGTGTACATTGTATCGGGGCCAGAGATTTGAAGTGTGTGGGGGTCATGTGCTGTATATTGTGTTGTGCCCTTTGTTCCTCCGGTCTATTAGCCGCCGAGCCCCTAGTGGGACCCGACGTTACCACACCATGCCACGGGGAGGCTGACCGGGTGTACTACTGTAGCTAGAGTACTCTGGCGGGTCCTGCCACCTACTTTCCTGGGATTTCAGTGGCTAGGACCAGATTTAAGAATGAGATGATCGCTGTTTCTTGAGCAACGGTTGTAATTTTAACAGAGCGTAGGGTTGTTCGCTGATAACTTGTTCTAGGGCCAAATAGGTCGGGCAGTAATTTTGATGTTTTTAGATTTAGACCTGTGGGGGCATGAGTGTGTGTGTATATAAAAATATATATACACACACACCCACACACAAATATATATATATATATATATAAACTAAAAAAAAAAAAAAAAAACGTTGTGCAAGAGAAAAGTAAGGGAGGAAGGCAAAAAGACTGGAGGGTAGGAAACAGAAGAAAGGGGCCAATAGAGAAGATGGCCCCTGATGACAGTGTGGCATGCCCAACGCCTCACCAGAGAGAAGAGTGGGGTGGCGGGTGGACGAAAACCACCTCCCCACAAAAAAAAAAAAATAAATAAAAATAAAAAATAATAATAATAAATAAAAAAAAAAAAAAAAAATCATTCTGTAAGAGAAAAATAGGGGGGGGGGAGTAAAGAACGGATGGCAGGAAACAGAAGAAAGCCGGAAAAAAAAAAAAAAAAAAAAAAAATGAGAGTGAGATATACCCCGCAAGTTCAGGGTAGGTACAGCTAGCACGGCCAGTCAGTTGCAGCCGACAACTTGCTGGAAATCCAGCAGTGTGAGTGCTGCTATGGTGGATGGGTCATGTTCAGTAAGGTCTAGTTCAGGTGCCGTCATTGGGACTCCATTTGGTGAGTCTTTGTCGCATCCAGACTGAAGGCTGGTCCAGTAGTCCATCAGAACGAACAGTGGGGGTGGTCAAAACCGGGAGTCCAAGATTAATGGTCAAGTCCAGGGATCGATGCTAGGCCTCTTCTTGATGAGATGTGTCACGTCTGGTCGAGAAAAGTTTGTCCAGGAATCAATGATGAGGAATTTGTCAAAGTATGTGTGGACCCTGTCTTTGATTGCACTGCTGGTCAAGTCTTGTGCAAGTTGGTCCAAGGCATTAGCATTGATGGCTCAATGATGAATAGCAACAATTGGCAGTCATGGTTGTTATGACCTATTGATTCGGATACTAAGGTGGTGGTAGTGCTTTCTGCCTGGTAAATAAGTCCATTGCAAATTGAGTCAGAGCTCGGTAAGTTTCTTCATTCTGTAGGGTGAGGTGTTCTTGATTTTGGTAGTTGAAGCGTAGTTTTGTTATTAGGATCCTCCTGAAGTCCTCGTAGATTTCACAGCTGTGGGCAAGGTGCTCCCACGTCTGATCCTCTCCACAGTGGCAGCGGGGTGAGTCTGAAATTCTGAAGTCATGTAGTTTTTTCTGGAAGGAGCCATGTCCAGTGAGGAGGTAGGTAGCATAGAGTCCTGGTGAAAACCAGACAGGTGTGAGGGGGTAGAAGGCCCTGACATCAGGGAGGAATCTTTTGGTGACAGCGCCTTTAGTTGATGTCTGCCATCTTTCTTGCCAGGTGTCTGTTAGATGTTCATTAAGTCTCATCTTTTCAGCGTTTCTATTATTTGCTGGGTCAGTGGTGAAACCTGCACAAGTAACTGCTCTTCCTTTGGCTATTTGGTAGAGCAACCCATGACGAACAATCTCCAGGTCCAGTGGAAGAGATCCAGTGAGGACCTGTAGCGCATGGGTGCTGACAGTGCGACAAGCACGCGAGGACAGAAGGAGAAGAGAGCGCTGGATAGTTCCTAGGCGCGATCTGTTTACTACGGTATTGGCCTTCTTGTACCAGACTCCAGAAGCATAGGTGATAACCGGGATGAAAACTGCCTTATAGAAGAGTGACAGCGTTCTCTTCTTTAAGCCCCAGTCCTTCCGGGCAACTCTTGAGACTTGGGCAGCATACTTCCTGATCTTAATCCTGAGTTGGTCTAGATGAGGAGTGAAGGAAAGGTTTTTGTCTAAGATCAAACCTAGATATTTAAGCTCTGTTTTTAGTTTTACTGTAACACCATTGACCTGATTTGGGGTGGTCTTCTCAAATCAAGGGTGCCTTTTAGTAGGATCGAATTGGTTTTCTCTGGGGAGATCTTTAGGTTGTTATGCTCTGCCCAAGCTTGAAGGGTGGAGATGGCCTGGTTGGCAGTTGCTTCTAGTTGGGTTCTGTTATTGGCAGAAAAGAGCATGACCAGGTCATCTGCATAGGCCTGGGTTTGTACATTGTTGAGTTTGGTGTTCAGGAAATCATCCAGCACCAGATTCCAGAGGAGAGGCCCCAGGACAGATCCCTGAGGGCATCCCCTGAAGACTGGTCTGGAGACACTGCAGTGGGGAGCAGACACGACAACTCGCCGGTCCTGGAGATAGGTCTTGATGCATCTATATAAGTTTTCTGGGACATGCGCTCTTCGGAGTCTGCCCAGGACGCTGGGCCACCAGAGGGAATCGAAGGCACCAGCAAAGTCAAAGGAGATTAGTAGAAAGTATTTGGAGTTGCAGTTGGTAGCAGCTTCAATGATTGTTTCCAGTGCATCAATCGTGGAGCGTCCTTTCCGGAAACCGTACTGCTTAGGTGAGGAGAGACCAGCGTCATTGTAGTGGGCTTCTATTCTATGGGAGATCATCCTTTCGAGAAGTTTGCTGAAGACTGGCAGCAGTGCAATGGGCCGGTAAGATTGTGGCAGATCATGTGGTTTGGTTGCATTCTTCAATATAAGTCTAAGGATTGCAGTCCTCCATTGTGTGGGGAAGAATCCTTGGTGGAGACAGTGGTTTAACAGGTTGAGTATTGTAGTGGGAATAAGTTCAATGGCCTTCTGGACGATTTCTGGATCGAGCATGTCTCTGCCCGGAGCCTTCTTGTTTCTGATTCTAGATGCAGCTAAGTTGAGCTCGGTTGTGGTGAAGGGTTCTTCAATTGCAGTTGTGTGATATGTTTCATTTTCCATGCAGAGCTGTAGCTGTTCCGGTGTGTGTGGGTCAGCAGGCTGCTGAAATGTAGCGTCTAAAATATTATTGATAGTATCTTGCCACGATCTGGTATACAGTCCGTTCGGTAATTTTGTGGTTGATACGACCTCGCCTCTGGGAAGCTTGTTAGTGGTCACTTTGTACACAATCCCCCCAGGGATCGGCGTTCCCTTCAGTGCTTCCCATGAGCGCCTTTTGCGCTGTTTTATTGTTGTGGTATACTGGTTCCTGGTCACTCGATATTGCTGCAGTAAAGCCTCTGTTTCTTCTGGAGGCCATGTTCTTCTTGCACGTTGATAGCGTTTTCGTCGGTAAATGACTTCGCGTCTAAGAGCC
Source organism: Mastigoproctus giganteus (assembly GCF_048544385.1). NCBI lineage: Eukaryota > Metazoa > Arthropoda > Arachnida > Uropygi > Thelyphonidae > Mastigoproctus > Mastigoproctus giganteus. Next base: position 67,034,819 of record NC_143578.1, read on the forward strand.
TGGAGTTCAGGTGACCACCAGGGGACAGCACCAGGTAGTAGTAGTAGTAGTAGTAGTAGTAGTAGTAGTGGCACTTGATGCAAGAAAGCAGTGTAGGAGCTTATGCAGCATCAGCCAAAAAAAAAAAAAAAAAAAAAAATCACACCATACCCTCCAATTGCCTGTCCAGTTCCTCCTTAAATTTATTTAACCTATCAACTTCCACAACGACAGATGGAAGTTTGTTCCAGCAATTAACAACCCGCTGGCTAAAGGCAAATTTCCGCACATCTATTCTACATCTATCCTTTCTTAATTTGAACTTATGTCCCCGTAGGTTCGTATTCTGAACAAGTGGGAGGATCCCATCAGAATTCAGCGTGCTCAACCCATTCAAGGCCTTATAGACCTCAATCAGATCACCGCGCAGGTGCCTAGTCTCCAGCCACTGCAATTTGCAGAACTTAAGCCTCTCTTGGTAAGAGGATCCCTTCATTCCCCTCACCAATCGTGTTGCTCTTCTCTGTACACGCTCAAGCAAATCTACATCCTTCCTAAAATGAGGCCTCCAGACCTGTACGCAGTACTCAAGACGTGGCCTGACCATTGCCTTATACAGAGGGACAATCACCTCCTTTTCCCTGCTAGCAAAATTCCTATATATCATTGACAAAACCCCATGACCTGCCCTAGCAGCCTGTCTACATTGCTCAGAAAACTTCATATCTGACTGCACAATTACTCCCAGGTCTTTTTCATTTTCTACCACCTTAAGTGTAGTACCACACAGTTGGTACGTTTCTCTGGGGTTACTTCTACCCATATGCAGTACTTTGCATTTGTCAAGGTTAAACTTCAGTTGCCACTTCTTAGCCCATCTGCCCAAATTATCTAGATCCTGTTGCAGTAGCACACTGCCATTACTGTCATTAACAACCCTGCCAACCTTCGTGTCATCTGCAAACTTGGACATTAAGCCTGATATACCTTCATCAATATCATTGATAAATATACAAAACAACAGTGGCCCCAACACCGAACCCTGTGGGACTCCACTAATAACATTAGTCCACGAAGAGCAGCACCCATTGATTACCACCCTCTGTCTTCTCCCACTTAACCATCCTTTTATCCATTGCAGCAACTTACCCTTAATACCATTCTGCTCCAATTTGTACAGTAGTCTTCCATGCGCAACAGTGTCAAAAGCTTTCCTGAAATCCAAGTATATGATATCAAAATTATTTTTTGCATCCAGTTCCTTTGTGACCACATCATAATAACCAATCAAATTTGTCAGACAAGACTTTCCCTTAACAAACCCATGCTGTGTCTGAATTATTGCTGCAGTCTTGTCTAGATGATCCTGCAATGCATCTTTAACCAGCGACTCCATTATTTTACCCGGAACAGAAGTTAAACTAACTGGTCTGTAATTATTCGTGTCACCCTTCGAACCTCCTTTGTGAATTGGGGATACATTTGCACATCTCCAGTCCGTGGGAACCTCTCCTGAGTCCAAGGATGCTCTCATAATTATGGCTAAGGGTTTGCTTAGTTGCTTTGCCGCCTCCTTTAATATGACTGGATAGATCCCATCCGCCCCAGGTGCCTTTCTTATGTTTAACTTCAACAATTTCTCCTCCACTTTGCTCTCAGTTATTACAAAATCATTAAGCACACTGCTACAATTTGATAACCTTCTTCCATTTTCAAACTGTAATGATTCCTCACGTGTGAATGTAGATGCAAAATACTCATTCAGTTTGTTTGCTATCTGAGCAGGATCATCAACAGTCGAACCATCGATGTCAAGTGGACCAATCATATTCAGCCCCTTCCTTTTAGAGTTTATATAAGTAAAGAAATCCTTGCTGTTTTTCTTAGCATCTTTTGCCAAAGATTTCTCGTAATCCGCCTTTGCCTGCCGAACCTCCTTTGTGACCTGATTACAGACTAGCTTATATCTGCTACAGGCTTCTGCGTCGCCTGATAATTTATATGCATCCCATGCATTTTTCTTCTCTGTCACGAGTCTCATTAGTTCATTTGATAACCATTTAGGCCTAAACCTTGAACGATATTTCTTAATCGGTATATAAAGTCTAGTAGCTTCCACGATTAATTCCTTGAATGCTTCCCACTTAGAATTTACTGTTTGGAACATCGTCAGTCGATCCCACTGTACAGAATTTAAAAACTGTCTGAGACCACTGTACTCCCCTTTACGGAAGCAAAAACCCTTTCCTTTACCCCTGACGGTAGTTACCTCTTTGAGTAAATCCCACTTCAGCACACTGTGATCACTGCCACCTAGTGGTTCCTTTATCTGCAAATTCTTAATACACGAATGATCACTGCTGATAACCAGATCAAGAGTATTACTTTCTCTGGTTGCCTCTCGAACATGCTGCTGCAGAAAACAATCATCCAATAAATCCACAAAAGTCTGACTAGTGTGTGAGTGACCAACCCACAAGTTCCAGTCAATATCTGGGAAGTTAAAATCCCCCATTATAAGACATTCTGATTTACTGGCCCACTCTATTTCTCTGTACAATTGTTCATTGTACTCATTCGAGTCATTAGGCCTATAACACACTCCTACTCTTATTTTTGCTTTTGCAGTGCTTATGTCACACCAAACTGACTCAACAGTGCACTGTCCATCTATATCAACTGGATGCACTTCTCTTGATTTTATGTTTTTCTTAATTAACAGCATAACACCTCCTCCCTTTCTGTCCTGTCTATCCTTTCTGTACACATTGTACTCCCCAAATTCCAGTTCTGCATTCCTTATATCTTTGTGACACCACGTCTCTGCTATCCCAACAATATCCGCCTTTGATGTCTTGACCAACACTTCAAATTCATCAAATTTATTTACTATACTTCTAGCATTGGTATACATGCAAGCATACATGCTCCTATGCCTATTCCTCGTTACCCTAACACATCCCATATACCCAACTATTCCAGGATGACTGCCATCCGTCCCTGAAACCCCCAACACCCCTCGCTCCAGGTCGCTTCTTATTGTAATAGAAGTTGTGCAAGAATCACCTTCACCTCTGCCTGCGGTTACTGTTAAACTATTAGTCTTTGTATCCCCCCAAACTAGCAGTTTTCCGACCCACCTAACACTGCCTCGATAGCATCAGCAAATATTCTTGCACCCTTTCTATTTAAGTGTATCCCATCCCTGTAGAAGCAATCTCTCCTGTTAACAAGTACAGTCCAGGCTGAAAAAAATTCTACCCCTTGAGCCTTGCACAATCTTTCCAGGGCCGAATTGATCGACAAGGCTCTCATCATATACTCCCTCCTATCGTGTCTGGGCAGAATTGCAGACACTTTTAAATTCAACCCTAATTCTCGGCTTTTTTTCAACAGTGACCTGTACTTGTTGAGTAATTCTGCCGGTCTCCTACTCTTAATATCATTAGTGCCAACGTGTACAACTATATCACCTTTTGTGCCCTTGAAAGATGATATCCGCTCTACAACGTCATCAACCTTTGCCCCTGGCAGACATACCCTGGTCCTGTTCCACCTATCCATTTTACATAGCATGTTCCCCGTTTCCCTGACACTCTTCTTTTTGAAGAGTGTCAAGGTGTGAATCTCTTCTTTTTGATAGCCTTGTTTGCAGCATTACTGACGAGCTGTGTAATTGCACATTGATGCTGGTCTGGGCTGAGGCCGCTAGGATTGAAGCGGCTGGCTGCACTGGTCTTTGGGTTGCTAAGGTGGCACTTTACCCACCCAGCTGGCCCGGTCGGCATCTCTCATCCAAGAAAGAATTGAGTTGAATCCGGAAACTGTTCGCAATGTCCTCTTTCTACTCAAGTTTCCAAAATTGAGTAATATTATTCTATGAATATCTTTTCAGTATATTTCTTCTATTTGTTTTTTAAAGTTTTTGTTTATTAATATAATAAAAAATCAATCAATTGATCTAGTGATTTATTGTATTTTTTATATATAAAAATTTAAGGTAAATTTTTATGTCTTTCTTTTTTCTTTTGCAGGTTCCATGCATAGTGAAAGTAAGTCACAGTTCATGGATCAAGTTCAAGAGTAAGCGCAAAGGAAGGACTGCTCGATTAGCGGAAGGAAGCTGAAGAGTAAATGCAAAGGAAGCTGAAGAGTAAATGCAAAGGAAGCTGAAGAGTAAATGCAAAGGAAGTGGACAGTTAGTGCAAAGGAAGCTGGACAGTTAGTGTAAAGGAAGTGGACAGTTAGTGTAAAGGAAGTGAACAGTTAGTGCAAAGGAAGCTAAAAAGTAAATGCAAAGGAAGCTGGACAGTTAGTGCAAAAGGAAGCTGGACAGTTAGTGCAAAAGGAAGCTGGACAGTTAGTGCAAAGGAAGCTGGACAGTTAGTGCAAAGGAAGCTAAAAAGTAAATGGAAGGGAAGTGAACAGTTAGTACAAAGGAAGCTGAATGGATCAGTGCAGAGGAAGCTGAATGGATCAGTGCAGAGGAACCTGAATGGATCAGTGCAGAGGAACCTGAATGGATCAGTGCAGAGGAACCTGAATGGATCAGTGCAGAGGAAGCTGAATGGATTAGTGGAAAGAAAGGATTTTTTTTTTTTTTATTTGTTTAGAAAGATTTTTTTTTTTGTAAAATTATTTGTAATAAAACAATTGTTCAGTAATGAAAAATTTTTTGTTCATAAGTCCACTTTGCATAAGTTTTCACTACCACTTCCCGCTGAATATACGTCCCGCTCTCTATTATTCAATTCGATCACGACCATCCCTTCGTATGGTAGAGGGGTAGGAGGGGCACTCCTCTTGCTGTATTTAACCGCTGGCCCAGTTTTTAACTCACAGGGTACTTCGAATGGGCAGAACGCCCGCACGCCCCTCCACATGAGCAGCTTTAAAATTTCTGCATCCCGTCACATTGTCACGGTGCGGTACTTCGCCGGAAGTTGTCTTGCATCAACATTTGAACGGCACTCTTTTAGACAACACTTTCTTAACACGTTTGCCCGTTACTCTGAACCGAAAACGAACTATTCCATGGGCAAGAAGACAAAAGAAAAAGAAAGTTGATTACTGTTAGTTAATAATAAAAATAGTGAGCTGCATTTCAGGCGCATTACCGTAGCCTAGTGGTCAGGCGCGCGGGTGCATAAGTACACGTGCCTTGAGTGACCGGAGTTCAGCAGTCACTGCTGAATACGGTGCTGTGTCTTGTATTCTGTCTACCTTGTGAACTCCTCTGACCGTTTGGTCGTCCCGGAATATAAACAGAATATTTATTTATTGTTTTCTGAAATTAACTTAATTTATTTTTTCTTTCTTTTTCTGGTAGTAATAATGGAAGCGAAAAGTGAATAGCCTGTTGCCAAATAATCGTTAATTGATTAACAAATAGTATATAAAAATAATTGTTTTCACCTCACCGCAAATAACTCACAACGCAATATTCGCCCCACGTTTTGTGTATTACTTAATAACTATTAAGTATTACACAAGACTATTAATAGTAACGCTTAATAACTATTAAGTATTATACAAAACGTACAGCAAATATTGCATTGTGAGTTATATAATTAAATACACGTTGCCTTTCAAGCGCTATTCATTATAATCAATAGTGCTTGAAAGCGGTGCCGTATTAAGGAAAGGGCTAAGAGGACAATCGCCCGGGGTGCCAGAAGTTCATTATAGCTAGGGGTTGCCGCACTTTGCTCATTTCTAGGATATGCAAAGAGAGCCGAAATAATCTTTCTGCCCGGGGCGCGAGAATACCTTAGTCCGGCACTGCTTCAAAGGGAACACGTATTTTTGCGTCTGTCATTTAATACGACTGCAGTATATCATCAACGCTTCGAATAATGCTTTCGTTTACTTATTTCTTTCTGGATTTTAATAAAAAGCGCAATAATATGGTGATTAACATAATAAGCAAATAGTAATAATTGATATCTGTACTTAAAAAACATAAGAAGAGCAAGTTAGGCAATGTTCGCAGTGCGTTACATTCAGGAGCGTTCGATTTTTTTATTTAAGTTAATGGATTTTTTTTCCGTGTTTAGTAGAAGCGAAAAGTAAATATCTAATTAATTCTTCTAATCTTATCAATTAATTTCTAGAACGGTAACTTATTTTACTTTATAATTAGAATATAAAATAAGAATATGCCAGTCGTATGACAAGCCAAGTAAGCAGAATAGAAAGTAAACCTGAGCGTAACTACAGCAACAAAAGAGGAAAGGAGAAAAGAAATAAATCGAGATGAAGAAGGAATGCGCTCATAAAGTAATATAGAAAGAATGACTTAATAAAAATAGCAAATACCGTGCATTTACAAAAATGCCAATTAATTCAAATTTAGCAGCGCCCCCTTTGATGGCAGGTGCGAATTGTGTGAAATAACGCTATGAAACGGAGACGAAAACCAACTACAGCACGTGACCAACAGAATGAAACATAAATATATAAAATATAGCGATACACATATACAAGATGTGGCTATTAAATAACGAAACTGCGCGAGCAGCCACTACACACCAAGCGCCACCTGGGAAACAAAGGCACAGCATTTGACCTTGGACCATTCCCTAGTTATCCGCCAAGTCACTTTCCAACACGTTTTTGCAGTTTTCCCCAAATAAATTAGAAGAATGGAACAACGAATGAACTGAATCTGAAAAGAAAACACCAACTGAAAATCACGGGTTTTACGTCATGTTGATGGGGAAGATATTGTCAAGTGAGACTCCTAAGCATCTACCAGCTATTTTCTGCAATAGCTGGTAGATGCTTAGGAGTCCCACTTCCTTGTATCTCGACGATGAACTACAATATACCAGCCCATCAAGTATCCATGAAAGCTGATGAAAATGCGCATCGGGTAAGAACAGTGATTAGAAGTGATCGTCGTTTAAGCATTAGAATGGTTGCATCAGAACTCAATACGGACAAAGAAACAGACAAATTTCAACTGAAAATTTAGGCACAAGAAAAGTATGTTTGTGCCAAGTTGGTTCCAAAAATTTTGAATGAAGATCAAAGAATGAGAAGACTCAAGTTTGTGAAGAAAATTAAAAAAAAAAAACTGAAACCCTTTTCTGAGTATTGTAATTAGTTGCGGTGAAAGTTGCCTGTTCCAGTACGACCCACAAACTAAAAGAGTCGATCAATAGAAAACAAATAGAAGACTTTTCTATTACTAAATGCTTCTTTCCCATTGTAATTTTTGTTTTTATTTCTTCCAGGCTTTTCCCAATTCCTGTCATTATGCTTCCTAAGTATCTGTATCTGTCGACCTGTTCCAATATTATTCCATCAAATGTTGTATTGATTCTTCTTCCCGGCCACTTTGAAATTAACATTACCTTGGTTTTATTGCTGTTAACTTTCATATTTTACTCCTTTATTGTGCTGTTCAAGATGTCCAAGGAGCTCTGTAATTCTTCATTATTAGCAAACTGTCTAGCCATCTGCAAATGTTATTGTCTTTATCTTCCCCGTTCCTACTTTTACATCTCCTTTCTGGTATTCCTTGAACTCTTTCATCAGTGCTTCTGCGTATAAATCAAATAGTACGGGGGGGGGGACATGCAACATCCTTACCTTACACCCCTACCAATGGGAAATCACGGAATATTTTTTTGAAGAAAGACAGCTGTAGAATAGATGTTCGGAAATTTGCATTTAGTCAGAGGGTGGTTGAATGTGGAACAAACTTTCATCTTCTGTTGTGGAAGTCGATAATAGCTTAAATAAATTCAAGCAAGAACTGGACAAACTTTTGGAGCGGATGGGGAGGTGAATGGGTTTTTTCCCTTTATTTTATTTTTATTTATTATTATTTTTTTTTTTTTTTTTGGCTGATGCTGTATAAGCTTACTTTCTTGCATCATATGTCACTGCTATGTTAAAAATGCCAATTTTTATGACAATTTTTTCAGTTTCAGTTGGCTCAGGTGAACGGAGTTTTTCAAAATTAAAATTAATGAAAAATTATATCACGATCAACAATGTGAAAACAACGACTCTAATTTGGCAATAATTTCAATGGAAAATGATCATTTGGAACAAATAAACATAACTGAAATAATAAATTCGCATTTCTTAAAGCAAGAAAACATGGATTTGTAATTTTTTTTTAACATTATAATTTTTCTATCATTTTATTATTATGATAGAGCACGATTACTGTGATTTAGAATTTAAAGTTTATTTCCAGAATGATTTTGTTATTTTTGTTTCTTATTTCATTATATTTATAATATAATGTGAGATATGTTGTAATTCTTTTCTTTTTCAATAAATTAATAATAATTATTTACGTATTATTTTATTTTTTAATCGAAATATTTTCGGGCGACAAATTGGATTTCGCTTACATGGCGACACATAGGGTCGCACCGGCCCTGCTACCCCCTTAAAGAATGCACTGGATCAAAAAAAGTATAATTTTAAATAATAAATATAACTTTTTTTGTAACTTTGTTTTTTTGAAGCTTTATGAAATAAAGTTTTAAAATTTTATTTAACTTATTTATCTGTCTGTATATAAAATATTACTTTCAAATTTCAAAAGCTATCATTCCCCCCCCCCCCCACGTAAATCTCTGGCCCAAGTCTGTGAAGGAGTGGGCAACCCTAGTGAAGTGGGAATCCTGCACTTTAGTGTCGTGGGTCACGGCCAGCTCCAACCTGTTGTGCATAGCTTTCTGATAGAGCAGTTTCGACTTGACTGAGCATGCACGACACTAACTGTATCTGCCAGTCTATATGCTGGCAATGTACTTATTTTTCTTATTTATTTATTTATTTATTTATTTATTTTCAGAAAGAATGAAAAACAATTTATTGACTACATAAGAATTTTATTATAGAAATAAAAGTAGATAGTAATAAAAACAATAATGGAAATAGGTAATTTATTATTTTCAGATAATACATTTTGTATTGCCTGAAAATAATAATAATATGAATATAATAATAATAATAATAATTTATTTATCCCTATTTTATGTTACACTTTTTTGGGAGATAACAGCAAAAAGGAGGGAGAACACTTAAGCCAATGGCTTTTTAGGGAGTGTTCCCTTAAAAAATTATGACTATACAATTGAAAAATGTACAGTTCTGAAATTGTACAGTTAATGTTCAACAGGAAAGACATAAATAAATTGGAGTTTTTTGTACATTTCTTTACAGAAGACTTCGAAAAGCATCACTGCTAATAATATATAATTGTGAACATTTTTACAATTAAATGAGGAAAGAAAAAAAATGATGAGATACATGCACAGAAATTTACAGACTATTTGCCAACTGCTTCCTTTAACATTTGTACATTATTCCCATGTTAATGTTTTTAAAATCCAGGAGTTGAGTGGAAGGTAATCTGAATCGGACATCCGTGGTGATGTGTTCAATTAGTAGTTTCTTGAATTGATTTAGTGAAGTGATATTTTTGATTTTTGCAGGAAGTTTGTTTTAGCACCTCTGTATTTTATACTTTTCTGACCTATGGCTTTTCTGAAAAGCTAAATCTTCAGGTTGGCTTCATTTCTTAGATTGTATGATATTTCTTCTTCGTCTGTGGCTATGAAAAAGGATCTGAAGAGAGGGGGAAAGTCTGCTGTCTTCATAGCATTGTAAACAAGGATTGCCTCGGCTTTCTGCAATAGCGGAAAGGTCTCGCTTCCTTGTATCTCGAACTAACTGATTGAACGAACGCATCGATTGAGAATGGAGTTGATTCTGGCAAGGTTTCCTTGGCTGGTGGTACCCCATGAGATGATTCCATAGGTGACGTGCGGCTGAATTAAAGAAAGGAATACTTGTCTGAGAAGAAGAAACACCCAGGCAGAAGTCCTGGCGAGTATTCCCACTAGTGACGAAGTTTTCTTTCGTAGGGTTATCGTTTGTTTTGCCCAACTTAGCTTATCATCTAGCCACATTCCGAGAAACTTAGTTTGATTCACCCTTTCAAGTTGTTTTTCTTCGTATGTTACGTCTAAATCAATTTGGTTATTGTTATTTGGTTTTTTTTTTTTTTTTTTTTAGGAGCGTTAGCAACTAAGGCCATATTGCTCCGGGGATATGCGGTAGTCATTCCCTGACCTTTCCGCATCCTCCGTATTTGGTGGGCACGGGCTCGAATCCCGGTCTAATCAGGAAGCGTGTGCTACGCACTGCTGCTCCTGCCCACCTGGCTACGGAGGTGCCCGTCTAAATCAATATTTAGTGGTTTGTTTTTCGTTCTAAACACCATATATTTTGATTTTTCTGGATTCAGTATAAGCTGCTTCTTTTGAAGCCAGTTATGCATCGCAGAAAGCAAGGCAGAGATTTTCAGTTGAAGCTCATTAGGGTCTTTATCTGTGATTAGGATGGAAATATCATCGGCATACGCTACTAGGTGAAAAGGTGGAAAAAGAGAGAGAAATTCATCGATATAAAGAACAAATAGGACAGGTCCAAGAAGTGAGCCTTGAGGTACTCCCATGGAGAAATAACAGTTGTCGTAGTATGAATGATTTGTTCTTACGACAAACGGCCGATCGGTAAGGTAGTCTTCAAGGAGAAGGTTAATTTTCTCTCTCAAGCCAAGGTTATTGAGTTTGTTAAGTAGAATATTATGGTTTATGCAATCAAAAGCTTTACATAAGTCAAGAAACAGTGCTATAGCATAGTGACCCTTTTCAAGACTATCAATGATCCTTGAGCAGAAGTCAACAATTGCAAGATCAGTGGATCTTTTAGAGTGATAAGCATACTGTTGTTGATGGATGAGCTGATTTTCTTCCAAGAAAACCCATGAGTCTGCTATGAAGAATTTTTTCCAATAATTTTGCAAAAACCGAGAGTAGAGTTATTGGGCAAAAGTTGTTGATGGAGTTACAACGGTTTCCCTTTGGAACAGGGATGGTTATTGCTTTTTTAAATTGAGAAGGGAATTTACCAGATTGAAAGGAAAGATTGAATATATATTTAAGTGGCGTAAGAATTGAGCTCAGGACCTTTTTCCGCAGAGACGGAGATATTTCGTCAAAGCCAGGGGCTCCCTTTTCTTTCAATTGATTCCCTGTCTCTAAAATCTCTTGATCGCAGAGAGGAGCAAGAAAAAAAGTTTCTGATTGAGTACTTGGCAGATTCTCTCATTTCATTGTCTCTGAACGTCTTGAAAGAGGTTATTCACACTTGAAATAAAGTGGTTACAGACGGCAGTAGCTTTTAGCTCGTCATCTGAAATGAGTACCTCGTTTTCAACTACATCTCCAACATAGCTCTGTGATTTCAGTTTCCTTCCCGGTAATAGTTTGTTTAAAACTGTCCATTTTTTTTATTGCTTGTTATGATACCTGTAAGTTGAGAACTATAGTATTTTCTTTTCTCTGACCGAATGCAGTCAATGACTTTGTTTCTGTACGTTGTGAATTTAATTTTATCTGCCTCGATTCCTGTTGCTCTAGCAGTTCTTGCAAGGTTGTCTCTTTTCTTTAACACATTACAAATCTTGTTTGAGATGAACGGGCATATTTTCCCTCTTGTCCTGGTGGCCTTTTTATTCCCTGAGCTCCTGATATATGACAAATATTTTTCATAGCTATTTAGGATATGCTTAAAAAAGCAGTTAGTTCCAATTTCAGGATCACTTGTACCAAGCACTCCATTTCACGTTGACTGCTGCATGTCATGACAAAGCTGATTGAGAGAGTCTGGAGTGACAGATTTGAAAGTGTGCATGATTTCTGCTTTATTTATTTGATTTTCGATTACCATTAAGATGGGACGATGATCCGAAATAGTTGTATCAAGTATTGCATACGTGAGAGAGCATTCCCCAATTGCGAAGTCAAGAAGGGAATTGTGGGACTCTCCTATTCTAGTCGGGATATCTCCATCAGTAAGAATAGAGAAACCATTTGAAGTAATGACATCTAGGAGGTCTTGCAACTGAGAGGAAGAGCTTTGAAGAATGTTAATATTAAAGTCACCAATCAGTAGAAGGCTTAGGGATTTGCTTGCAAAATGAGATAGAGTGTTGTCAAGAGTTACAAGGAAGCTGTTGACTGAAGCTGAGGGAGGTCGGTATAAACACCCGATCACCAAAGAGGCAATGCGAATAAAAGTGAGTTCACAAGCTTGATCAGGCAGAATTGAGATAGGAAAGGCAGAGCATCGCAGATGACTATGAACATAAATAGCAACTCCATCACCTTTTGAATCACCTCTGCAACTTTGAAAAATAGAGTAGCCTGGAATTTGGATTGAAATCTCAAGAGAGAACCAGGTCTCAGTAAAAACCATCAGGTCTGGATGCAGATTCCATGATGTTAGTTGAGCGAGGATTTCATTATTATGTTTTACAAGACTGCGTGTGTTCATATAGAATACAGTAATTGCATCTTTTGATTCTGCAGTAAGGCATAAATTGTTTGGCTTAATTGTTGGCAAATGACAGGGTAGAAAGATATTTTCACAAGAGTTAGTGTCATTCAAATTCTGGTAGGCTGAAGAGAGAGAGAGAGAGATGAATCATTTGTAGATGTTGTTTCCTGTAAAGATTCCTGAATATCTGAAAAACGCACGGATTGTCATTCATGCTCACTTGTTTCGATAGCTAAATCACTAGCTGGTAACCTAGGGCCAGGAACATTTTGTGACCTAGGGCCAGGAATATATTTTGTGAATATTTCTATATACTATATTTGCAATAATTTCTATACATCGCACATTGCAGTGTTACCAATTAATGTAAAAGACACACTTGCCTTTTATTATTATTATTATTATTATTATTATTATTTAGGGTTCCTTAAATTATGTGAGACAAAGAAATGTCTCACATAATTTAAGGAACCCAAAAGCAATTACTTTGCCTCACCCTAGGATACTAAATAGATTTGGAGATAGGCACACAATGAATGTAATAAACAACTTGTTGGCTAGCATTGATTTCAGGCTCAGGAGAAGTTATCCCATCTCCAAATTAAAATTCCTAATAAGAAAATTCTTGATACTCAATGACACAGTAGATTAGAATTGATATGCAGATAAACTACCTCTGTTTACAGTGTGGAATATACTATGTGTAGTGACTTCATAGTCTTTTCTGTAAGACAACAAATTTGTACAAAACTTGTAAAGGAAGAACTACAACTTGTTGTCAAGAAATTTACTTTTCTTAACAAGTTCATTTATTGTAAACGAATTCTCTTGATAAATAAAATTGTATTGTATTGTATTATTATTATTATTATTATTGCTCTTATATTATTTCTCCCTGAGTGGGGGGTCCACCTCGTGACTGGTATTCCAAGTACACAGGGCTTGTTGTTATATCTGGTGTTACTGTTGGTCGAGGAACTCTCTGACTGTTCTACAGGTGTTCAGGATTGCGACTTTCTGGAGTTCCTTGTAGGTGTTCGCTGTGAGACCTGTTGCTGCTAGGCTGTTATGTAGGGTTTTTGGCACGATGATCGTTACTTGTTCCATATGCCACATCTCTTTGATCTCCTGTCTTAGGTTCGTGTACTTCCTGATTTTTTCCCCATGGCTTTTCTGCGGGTTGCCAGTGTTGGATACCGCTATGTCAATCAGATAGGTAGCATTTTCTTTCTTTTCAACTTTGATATCATATATTTAGATCTTAGAAAGTCCTTTGATACTGTTGCACATGGAAGACTACTGCATAAATTGGAGCAGTGTGGCATTGGAGGCAAATTGCGATGGATAAAGAGATAGTTAAGAAAACAGAGAGTGATAATCAATGGACACTGCTCTTCGTGGACTAATGTTATTAGTGGAGTCCCTCAGGGTTCAGTATTGGGTCGATTGTTGTTTTCTGTATTTATAAATGATATTGATGTTGGTATATAAGTCTTAATGTCCAAGTTTGCAGACGATACGAAGGTTGGCAGGGTTGTTAATGACACTAATGACAGTACGCTGCTGCAACAGGATCTAGAAAAGTTGAGCAGATGGGGTGAGAGGTGGCAAATGAAGTTTAACATTGACAAATGTAAACTACATATGGGAAGCAGTAACCCCAGAGTAACATATCAACTCTGTGATACTACACTGACAAGCAACAATATTTAGACCACCCGAATAATTAAATTCATCTGCATTGCTGTGTCTTATGTCGTTAATTGCGTGTGTTCTATGGTTGATTTATCTGTTTCCTAGACGAAAAACTGAAGTTTCTGGGAAAAAGACCTTGTTATCTACGCCTGTGAGACCGACTAACTCACCCACGGAGTGAAAAAAGTCCATTAAAGTTCCTTGCGTCATTGACGGGATTACACTGACAGTGGCAGATAATGAAAAGGACCAGGGGGTAATTGTGCAGGCAGATATGAAGTTTTCTGAGTAGTGCAGACGGTCTGCAAGAGTAGCTCATGGTGTCTTGTCAATGATAAACAGGAACCTTTCTAGCAGGAATAAGGAGGTGATTATCCCCTTGAGTTCTGTATACAGGTCTGGAGGCCTCATTTTAAGAAGGATGTAGAGATGCTGGAACAGTACAGAGGAGGACAACAATATTAGTGAATGGAACAAAGGATTGCTCTTACGAAGAAAGGCTTAAGTTTTGTAAATTACAGTGTGTGGAGACTAGGCACCTGCGAGGTGATCTGATTGAGGTGTATAAAGCGTTGAATGTTTTGAGCATTCTCAATGCAGATGGGATTCTTCCTCTTTCTCAGAATAATCGCCTGAGAGGGCATAAATTCAAATTGAGGATAGACGGTTTTAGGATAGATATGCGGAAGTTTTCCTTTAGCCATCAGGTGGTTGATTGCTTGCACAAACTTCCATCTGTCGTTGTAGAAGTTGATAGCTTAAATAAATTCAACGCAGAACTTGACAAACATTTGGAGCGAGTGGATGGGTGAAATAAGGGTTTTTTTTTTTTTTTCGGCTGATGCAATATAAGCTTGCTTTCTTGCATCATGTGCCTTTGCTAATGCTAATGCAATGTCCGATCTGTTGTACGGGATTGTCCTATCCGTTATTATGGCGCGGTCCCAGTACAGCTTGTGGGTTGGGGTCTCTAGTGCTGCGTGGGGTTCGTACTTGTGGTATGGCACACTTTCTTCGATCAACGGGTATTTCCTTGCTAGCTTCTGATATATTATCCTGGCTACCTGGTCATGTCTATGAGTATACTCAGTCTGGGTGATCACCGTGCATCCCGTGGTGAAGTGTTGGCTCGTTTCTGAGGTCAGGTGGCATCGTCGACATGTGTCATCGAACACTCTGGGCTCCTTGGCTATGTATTTTCTATAGTTCCTTGTGTTGATTATCGGGTCTTGGATGGCGAGCATGAGTCCTTCAGTCTTGGGGAAGAGTGTCCCGCTCGTGAGCCATGCATTGGAAGCAATTTTATCTATGTGATATTGATGTAGTGTCTTCCATGGAGTGTCTTCTTTGTCCATCTTTCTATTTTCGTTTGTAATTCCTGGTTGTGGGGAGGGACTCCTTGCTTAAGTTGATTTTAAATTATTATTAAATTATTATTTTAGGGTTGCCCGTAATTAAATACATTAACCCGTATTTGTGTCTGTAAATTGCGTATGTTCTATGGTTGATTTGCCTGTTTTGCTGGGCGAAAAAACCCCAGTTACTGGGGAGAAAACCTTGCAATCTACGCCTGAGACCAACTAACTCAGCCACGGAGTGAAAAAAGCCCATTAAAGTTCCTCGCGTCATCGACGGGATTCGAACCCAGGCCTTTTCCGCCCGGTGTGGGGAGGACGGTGACGATACCACTGTGCTACCCGCGCAGACTTCCTTAGGTTGAGTGGGGTATATGCTTGGCTGTCTTCCTAGTGGCCTGGTGGAGTGCTGCTGTGTGGTTCTGGAAGTAATCCTTCAGGTTAACTATTGCTGTCTTCTGTTTCTCAATGAGGTCTATCAGGCTCCTTCCTCCTTCAAGGGCAATTGTCAGTCTCTCCATGGCAGATTTTGGGTGGTGTTGGGGGCTCTTGGTCATCATTGTCCTTGTCTTTCTCATGATATCCTCCAGCTCGGTGTTAGTCCAATCTATGACCCCAAAGGAGTATGTTAGCACTGGGACTGCACAGGTGTTTATGGCTTTAACTGTGTTCCCTCTGTTCAGCTTTGCTGGTGTGAATGAGTTGTCTCATTCTGTGTTGATGTGATTTTTAATTCTCTGGGTTTTATCTTTAAATTTATGATTTCTAGACCACCCCCTCTTTAGTGAAAATACGTCCCTTAGTTAGAAGAAGTGGTAGTGAGTGCGTTGGCACCTTTTTTGGGACTGTATCACAAGGAACAGCGCAATGCTAAATGGAAATCTAATTTTTATGACTAGCGATTATTTTCAATGCCATTAACGTTAAAAAATGGCCGTTACTTATTATTGATTTCCTTCTGGGACAGTTGTATTTTCGAGTTTTTACCTTTGACCTCCTGTGCTGAGGTGTCCAAGGTTTCACTTGCTATTCTGGTACTCTAGGATGGCTGTTTGTGACACTGGGGTTCTTGTATATATATACTTTTGTGTGTCAATATCCAGCCATTGGAAAAATATGTTTAGGTTTAGCTTTGCCCTCAAATATTAACTTCGCTTTTGCTGGACAGTCATACTGTCTTCTCCAATATACCAACCAATCAGGTATCTCGGCGCAAATTTTGGTGGATTAAGTAAATTTGGGCGCTGCCATCTTATATTTTAATGGTAACCTACAGTGTGGGCTGCCATTTTGTTTGTGTTGCTGAGGTGTCTGGGTAGCTTTCTTGTGCCTAAACAGTTATTATATGTGTATATAGGTTATAAAAAATTGTTTCTATGGTAACTGGTTGTCGCCATTGGTCTCAGTGTATACATCAGAGTGCAAAAAGTTCAGATAACTGAAGTAAGTGCACATTTTTGTCACTCACAAATCCAGAAAGGACCGCTCACAATTGTTTCACATATTACTCGAATTGGGGGTTTCCTGCCAAAGAAGAAACTTACACCTGCAGGACAAATGGTGTTCCTATTATTTGCCTATTGGTATATAGTATCCTCTTGCCCTAGGGCCCCCTCCAAGAAGTTTGGTGGGGTTTGGTGCTTTAGCTACTGAGTTAAAGACATTTCTTCTTGTGAAACTCAAACTGCCCTTCCATTTCCTTTGTGGGCTGGTTTGGGCTGAAAATTTTCTGACTTTAAACGCCCATATCTCCGTCCGTATTGGGCGGATTAAGCTCAGTCTTTGGGAGAATACTTAAAATTCAATTACTTAATTTCTGGAATTTTTACAGCGCCATCTAGTGGTAACGTTTTGAGTTGTCCATAACTCCTGTTCTATTGGGCGAATCTGACTGAATTTGGTGTGAGGACTGTTCTCTACTATATCTTTCAGTGTACCAGCTTTGGTTATTATAGTGTCGTTTGTCATTGAGTTATTAATAAAATGGACTCTTCAAGTGCATAAGAATATGACTCTACCTCTACTTTGTCCTCTCCTCCTAACCTGTATTGGCCCTGTGGAGCTGAGAGCTGATATGAATCCCATAGTTATGGTTAGTGACATTGGTAAAGATTTCCCTGATATGTTTTCTAATCAGAGGATTTGTACTTCTACTCCCTCTCACCCTACTGTGAAGGCTTCTGTGGACACGGTTTTTGGTTTGAGGGACCGCCTGACTCGCGTCTTGGAGTCAGATCCTAATATTTCTGCAACTACTGTGATTGAAGTTACTAAGATCTTTAACGTTTTGGAACACAAATATCTGGATGTTTGTGCCTTGAGGTCAGCTCCTTCTGTCAGTGCACCTTTGGCTTCTCTTCCATTGCCTTCCAATACCTATGCCAGTGTGGCATCTAGGGACCCGGCCCAATCTTCTCAGCGTCCAATTCAGCCGCAACACGTAATCATCGTTCGAGCTTCTGAATCTTCGGATTTAAAAACTAGTGAGGAAGTAAAGAAAGAAATTACTACTCAATTCAGGGACGAATTTAGAAAGATTAAAATTAAGGCGGTCCGCAAGGTCCAGGACCGTGGTATTGTAATCGAAACAGCTTCTGAAGCCGACCTTGTTTCCCTTCAATCGTGTCAGAAGTTGAAAGACTTAAAATTTTCTCTTGACACTCCAAAGAAATTAAATCCTACGGTAGTTATCTACGACATTGGTAAAGACACTTTTGAAGATGATTGCATCCAGGATCTTCATGATAAGAACTTCATTGGCACAGATTATTCCCTTGAGGACCTTAAGAAACTAGTTAAATTTCGATTTAAGATGAATTCCAAGCAGGACTGCCGACACTGGGTGATTGAGGTTCCTGGCCCTATCAGGCATATTTTGTTACAAAATAATAATAGAATTTATATTGGGTGGTCAGTCCACGGTATTAAGGATTTCATAATATCTTCTAGATGTTTCAAATTCCTGGGCTGTGGCCATTCATCTAAAAATTGTAGGTCACCTGAACACACCTGTGGGCACTGCGGTTGTCAGGGCCATCAAATTTCTGATTGCCCCAGTAAATCTTCCCCCATAGTTTGTCCCAACTGTAAAATTAGGAAACACAAAGCTGACCATTCTTACAAGGACATTTCCTGTCTGGAATATCTCAGGGCCCAAGACCAGGTGAGGTTCAGGACATCTTATGAATAGTACCCATACTACAGTTGTAAATATAAGTGTAAAATTCCTTCAATTAAATTGTCAGCGAAGTTTGTCTGTTATTAATGATGTATCTAGTTTAATTTCTTTCGGTCTCTTTGTAGACTTCAAAAGGGCCTTTGACACCTTATGGTGGCAGAGTGTAATGGCGAGGTTTCGGGAGGCCGAGTTCTCCTGTCCTATCTACAAACTAATTTCTAGTTATTTCAATAATAGAAGCCTTGTGGTCTCCTCGGGTTACTGCTCGGTTACGAGGCCGGTTTCTAGGGATTGTCCTCAGGGATCCGTTCTTGGCCCAATTTGCTGGAACATGGTCCTTGATGGATGGCTAAATGCCCCTCATGATGATATTGTCAACATTGCCTACGCCGACGATCTTGCCTTGCTTGTCCCTGGGTCTTGAATTGGAAATTAAAGCAAACCGCACCTTGGATGATCTTCGCATGTGGTGTTCCTTCCAAAAAACTCTCCATTTCAGTCCTTAAAACTAAACAGGTTCTTCTGAAATGCCTACTGAATCGTAATCGTCCCCCTGTGGTTAAAATTCTTGACCAGGCTGTCAAATTGGAAAGTGAATATAAATACCTTGGGGTGGTGATTGATGATCGTTTATCTTTCATTCCCCATTGTAAGTCCGTTCTCTTACCGGCTGGCTGTTGCGTCTTGCCCGTTCCCTCTGGAATCTTAAGTCATCTTCTCTTGGTCTTTACTACAAGTGTCTCTTCATCCCCATCGTCTGCTATGGCGCCGGCGCTTGGGGCTTCAGAATTCTTAATTCACTGGTCCAAAAATACCTTCTGCAGGCGCAGCGGTCCTTCCTTCTGTATACTAGTAGGGCATGTAGAGCTGTTTCTACTGATGCCCTGCTTGTTATTAATGGTCGTCTCCCTATCTACCTGGAAATTATATTGCATTTCTTGTCTTACCATAGGAAATCTCTCTCTCTCCTGCCTCAGTGGGAGATTTTGCTAATAATTATGAGAACTCTACAAATGTTGATCTGGCCAGGCTTTCCAATCTTGCTTTGGAAGAGTGGCAACTCTTGGGATGATTCCTCTCTTGGTAGAGTCACATACTCTTTCTTTCCTCGTGTTTTTATTAAAGATAAAAATTTTAACTGGCTTCAACTTGGGTTATTTCCCACTTTCTTAATCACGGGACATGGAATTAATTCTCGTTTGTATAGTTTTGGACTTGTCCCCTCTCCTCTCTGCTCTTGTGGCTCTGAGGAGACGGTTGAACATATTGTCCTACATTGTAATTTATATGTGGATTGAAGACAATAATTGTCTATCTGTATAAATGTATAAAATCTGGTTGGGTCCGCGGACTCTCTTTCTGCCTTCTCTTCTTTTGCTAATAGTGTCTTCCGGAGAAGAGCGGCTTTATCAAGGAATAACCCTTGATTTCCTTATTTGTTCTTAATATTTATATATATTACTGTATTCATTTTTTTTTTCCCCCTGAGAGGGGTTTCTTCCTTGCCTAAATTACCTTGTGTTTTGGACGCAGAGTTTTTGCGTCTTTTCCTGGAGACTTGTTTCAGGTTTCGTCTGGCCGAGTGGGAGAGATGAACCTCCCCTCTCCCACTTCGAACTCTGTCCGGGCTGCCTGAAATGATTTTCTGTGAATTGTATGTATTTTGTAAATACTATAATTATCTTGTTAATATCATGGTGCTTTTGTTTGATTTGCTGTTTGCTCTCAGAATTCAGAGTAACTGATTTTATTGTGTTTTTGAATCAGCAGTTAATCTTCAATGTTTATATTGTACATTACTTGTGTAGTTAGCTCATTATTATGTTGAAGAGACAGTTTATCTCTTCTTGCGTTGTCTGTTTGGCTCTGAGGAGTGGGATGGACCTCTCCCTGCTCCCTCAGATCCAACCTTCAGTTGGCTGTTCTAGTTGAGTGAGATGATTTTCCTCTCTAGACTGTTTTACTGCTGGAGCTGCTGGCTGCTTCTCTTGCTGCTTGTGTTTTGATTTAATTTTCTTTTCCTGCGGGGCTGATTATTTGTTGTATTTTTCTTTCCTGCCTGATTGCAGCTGCAATCAGTTGGGTTTTTGCTAGTACCATATAGTTCTTGGTCTAGCATTTTTAGTTGTAAATGGGTTTTGGTTCTGAGGGGTGGGATGGAACTCTCCCTGCCCTCTCAGATCCAATTGCTTTGTTGGCTGACTGGTTGGAGGCGTTGTTCTCCTCCCCCCCCCCAGTCTTGCCATTATTTTCTTTTCTACTGCCAGTTGCAGTGGAAATGTATAGTTTTAGCTTTTGTTCAGCCCTGCAGGTTGAGTTTTTTTTTTTTTTTTTTTTTTAATGCTTATCTATGCATTATTGTTAATACTACGTGTCTTGTTATTTGAAACAAGTTTTGTTTTTTGAAGCTTGTGGTAGCCGCTTTGCACTTGCTGGTTATGTGCATATGTATATAGATTAGATTAGTTGTGCAGAGGCGCCTCTGTAGCCAGGTGGGAAGGAGCAGCAGTGCATAGCACACGCTTCTTGATTAGACCGGGGTTCAAGCCCGTCACCACCAAATGTGTAGGATGCGGAGAGGTCAGGGAATAGCTACCGCATATTCCTGGAGCAATATGGCATTAGTTGCTAATGCTCCTAATAAACAAACTTGTGCAGAGGCATATTCATTAATTATTGTTTGATACCTAACTTATTATTTTGATTTGTTATACTTAGATTTAAATTTAGAATTGCTTTTGATTTGGTTAACTAATTTATTTGTACAGTTTTTATTGGTTTTGCCTTTGGCATATCTTTGCTTTGGGTGAGTTCTGTTTGTCTCTTCGTGCTTTGTATATATGTTTCTGCATTTCTGCTGGTTGACTATTTCTGTTAATTTCTTGGTTGACTGGTTTTTCAGCTAAGATTTTAATTACTTATTTTGTAAATATTGTATATTTTACTCTCTGCTTATGCAGTGTAATTTGTTAATATGTTTACTGCTATGTTTCATATCGGTGACAAGTATTTATTATTTATCTTAATTTATTCTTTTAAGTGGCTATCTAATAGCCACTTGTAAATTACCTATGTTCTTTCCTTGAGACTTTTCTTTTTCCCCTTGTCGGTGCAGGTCCTTCCTTCCTTCCTTCCCGGCTAGGAGAATCTTTCTTTCAAAATTACAAGCCTTCGGGCTTCAAAATTTTACCTCTTCAAGTTCTCTTGCTTGTTACATTTTCCAACTAGTGTTTTCCTCTTTCCTATTTCTTCTTTTCCTGAGAGTGTTTTCCTCTCTTTTCTTCTTCTACTTTATCCTCCCTATTCCTTATTTATTATAACCGGGATTCCACTTGTTGGAATCCCACTTAGTGTAATTTAGATAGTTCCTGGAGCGCCTCCACGTGGATAGGGCCGGGAGTCGAGACGCAGGTAGCTTGCTCCCTGCCTCCCGGCTGCTAAGACTCCAGGGCCGGCAAACAACAACCATCACAACACACATATAGGGTTACCCCTCCAGGGGTAACCTCCAGGGTTACCCTTATAAACCGCAATAAAATCAATACTAGAATACCTTGTCCCTTGTTCAGCTTTGCTTTCAGCAGGCTCCTGAGTCTCTGATGGTATTTTTCGGTCAGGGAGGCCTTAATTTCCTTGTGCTGTAACTGCTGAGCCGAATCATCCCGAAGTATTTGTAGGCCTCTCCCTCTGCCATGGCTTCAATCTCTTTACCACTCTGCAGCTGGTAGTTTCGGTTCACTAATTTTCTCTGGTGCAATCCATAGGTCTTGCATTTGTCTAGACCAAATTCCATCCTAATATCATTGCTGAATTCTTAGGTGATTTAGAGTATTTGCTGAAGGTGTTTCTCGGTTCCCGCGTAGAGCTTAATGTCATCCCTGTACATCAGATCGGTGAGGGTGTACAGGTTCTTCTTTCCTTCTTTGAGGTTATATCCGTACTTGCTACTGTTGAGCATGGTGGATAGCGGGTTAAGTGCTGGACAGAAACACAATGGACTCAGGGCATCTCCCTGAAAGATTCCTCTCCTGATGGGGATTGGCCTGGTTGTGATGTTTTCGACCTTAATGGTGGTACTCCATTTCACCATCGTTTCTCCTAAGATGTTTGTCACTATCGGATTGCCTTTGTAGATGTTCAGCGCCTCTATTAGCCAGCTATGAGGTACGGCGTCGAAGGCCTTGTAGTAATCGATGTAGGCTGTGTACATGTTGCGGCGCTTCTTGTAGGCTTGCTCCCCTAACCGTGGAATCTATAGTTAATTTCTCCTTGCATCCTCTTCCAAAGCCGCTTGCATCCTTTCTGCTGTTCAGCCATTATGTTCTGGCTCTCCAATTGGTCTGATATCTTCCTGGTTATGCAGCTGGTCAGGATCTTGTACATTGTTGGGAGGCAGGTGATTGGCCTATATTTCGCTGGGTTTCTTGTGGCTTCATCTTTAGGCTTTAGATGTGATTCATTGAGTGAAAACTTCGGGATTGTCTCTGGGTAGCTTATCATTTGGGTGAACTTCTCTGCCAGGTTCTTGTGTGTGTGTAAGTGAGCTTCTTGTACCAGTAGTTGTGGACGTTATATATTCCTGGAGTTTGCCAGTTGTGAGAGTTCTTGATCGTTTGTTTTACTTCTTCCCAAATTTCCCACCCTCTCATTTCTTGTATGTCCTTGGTTTTCTTGCGTTCTAGTTTTATCCAGGTGGCTCAGCTGTTATGTCTTATTTCTCTGCTCCCTATATTTCCCCAGAACTCCTCAATAGTCCTCTTCTCGGATGGTTCCTTCCCTTCTTCTCCGAGATTCCTGTAGAAACCTCTTTGGTCCTCATCGAAGATTTGGTTGTTTATTTTCTTCTGGGAGTTCTCTTTGTATTGGCATAGTCTCTTGCTGAGTGGAAGGAGGTTTTTCTTCAATGTGTCCAAGTACTCTCCTATTCTCTGATTTTTTGTCTCATGTTTGCTGTGGACGCTGTCTCTCTTAAGGATGCTCTTCACTTTTCCTATTAATTTCTTATTCCTGTTCCCGTCGGTACTGGGTCAATTGGCCTATTTTGACTCTTAATTCTTCTATCTTCTGCTGAAGTCTTCATTCTCAAGCTGGTGGTTCCTTCTGTTTTCGGTTCTTCTGCTGCTGGTCTCTCGCTTCTCTTCCATTATTTCTCGTGGCTGCTAGCACAGTGCAATACACGGCTGTGTGGATGGCCTCCAGTGTTGCACCATCGCTGTCGATGTAATGCGATATTATGTGCCGATCAGGTGGTCTGTGGCTCTCCACAAGGTTCTATTCGGCCTCTGCTTGGTATCACGTGAGTGGGGTCCATTCTTTCGAATTCTGTTAGGGCCTTCTTCCACTCGTCCTCTATTTTGAATATCATGACCTTGTCTCTTTCCACTTCAGCTGCTGTGGGTTGTATTTCTTCTTGCTCTTCCTCCTCTGGTTCCATATTCTTTATCCTTTGTAGTTGATCGCTCATGTCCTGCTTGATTTTTTTCAAGATTGCAGGAGCTGTCAGGTTCTTTATGACGATGGTCCTTCTCTGGTCCACTATTCACTGATCTGAATATCTGAGAATCCTTCCAGCCACTTGGTATGTAGTCTCGCCCGGTAAAGTGTCATATCAGTCTCCAGCTTCGTTATTTTGTAGTATGCTTGCATGATGTACATTCATTTCGATGCTCCACTTCATGCGTTGCCATTTTCTCCCTTCTTGGATGGTCACTAGCAGTTGCACAGGAAGCATTTTCAGTTGGTGGGGCTGGCTGGTCTTGACCTTTTCTTGTGGTAGCCATACATAGGACAGTGCCACTCGCTAAAGTCCACCTCAGGAGTTCGTCTCTGATTTTTCAAACCAATCCCTCTGCCTAAGGCGAGTGACTTTATCCTCAATGCAGGATGATTATTTCTGACATAATCCATCTATGGAGGTGGACCTGTTTATCTTCAGCTTATGTCCAGTGGCAGTTCTTGGGAGTGACGCCAAAAAAAAAAAAAACAATCTGCTTAGCTGTCACTCCGTAGTATAAATTCTGTAAGTAGGTCCCTTCACGATGTTTATTCACTTTAATTTTTATTTATTCTAATTTATTACGATTATTATACTGGTCTCTCGGCATGGAGATTATTATTATTATTATTTTAGGGTTGCCGTAATTAAATACATTAACCCGTATTTGTGTCTGTAAATTGCGTATGTTCTATGGTCGATTTGCCTGTTGTGCTGGACGAAAAAACCCCAATTACTGGGGAGAAAAACCTTGCTATCTACGCCTGAGACCGACTAACTCAGCCACGGAGTGAAAAAAAGCCCATTAAAGTTCCTCGCGTCATCGAGATTCGAACTCTCGGCGTTGAGACACGTTCACTTCCGCCAAGGCAGTACTCAAACCCGGGTGCATCAGGCAGGTAGTTCAGTATCGAAACCAACGATTGGGCCATCGCGCCAATAATAATTATTATCCGTGCAATGCAAGGAAACTTAAAGGCTTATGCTGCATCAGCCAAAAAATAAAAAATAAATAAAAATATAAAATGTAGAATTAAATTCTGCAGATATAATCGAATATTTAAGTTTCTTTTTCTTTGATATTTTTATTTTGTTATATTCATTGTATTATTTAAATTGTTTTAATAAATATTAGGATTTGCATATTAAATATGCAAATCGTAGGCCATTGCAATAGTAATTTTTATAAATCCATAGTTTGCAGAGGCATAGCAGGGGGTATTCAGAGGTGGAGATAATTTCCTCCAGGGGTGCCAAGCTTCAGGAGTGCAAACTGAAGGAATTATCTACTACAATCAGGAGTGCCAGAAAGACGTTGCCCGGGACGTCGACGACCCTAGCTATGCTACCGATAGTTTGACTACGTGCATGTAATGGGGTGTACTTATAACACTTTTTTCCCAAGCGTAGAATTTCCTAGTTCTGGCTCTACCGTAATAAATGCTAAAAATGAGTTTTGGATCATTTGGAGAAGGGCGGGAGGAAATCCCACATCCAGTGGCACTGTGCAAGACCAGAAGCAGTAGTAGTAGTAGTAGGATGTGATGCAAGAAAGCAAGTGTATGAGCTTATGCAGCATCAGCCAAAAAAAAAAATCACACCATTCCCTCCAAATGCCTGTCCAGTTCCTCCTTAAATTTATTCAACCTATAAACTTCCACCCGCTGGCTAAAGGCAAATTTCCACACATCTATTCTACAACTTCCTCAACGACAGATGGAAGTTTGTTCCAGCAATTAACCACCCGCTGGCTAAAGGCAAATTTCCACACATCTATTCTACATCTGTCCTTTCTTAATTTTAATTTATGCCCCCTTAGGTCCGTAATCCGAACAAGTGGAAGAATCCCACCAGAATTCAGCATGCTCAACCCATTCAAGGCCTTATACACCTCAATCCACTGCGCAGGTGCCTAGTCTCCAGCCACTGCAATGTGCAAAACTTAAGCCTCTCTCGGTAAGAGGATCCCTTCATTCCCCTCACCAATCTTGTTGCCCTTCTCTGTGCAAATCTACATCCTTCCTAAAATGAGGCTTCTAGAGACCTGTACACAGTACTCAAGGCGTAGCCTGAACATTGCCTTATACAGAGAGAAAATAACCTCCTTTTCCCTGTTAGCAAAATTCCTATATATCATTGACATAACCCCATGACCTGCCCTGGCAGCCTGTCTGCATTGCTCATAAAACTTCATATCTGACTGCACAATTACTCCCAGGTCTTTTTCATTTTCTACCACCTTAAGTGTAGTACCACACAGTTGGTACGTTTCTCTGGAGTTACTTCTACCCATATGCAGTACTTTGCATTTGTCAAGGTTAAACTTCAGTTGCCACTTCTTAGCCCATCTGCCCCAATTATCTAGATCCTGTTGCAGTAGCACACTGCCATTAACAACCCTGCCAACCTTTCTATCATCTGCAAACTTTGACACTAAGCCTGATATACCGTCATCAATATCATTGATAAATATACAAAACAACAGGGGGCCCAACACCGAACCCCGTAGGACTCCACTAATAACATTAGTCCACAAAGACCAGCGCTCACTAATTATCACCCTCTGTCTTCTCCTACTCAACCATTCTTTTATCCATTCTAGCAACTTACCCTTAATACCATTCTGCTCCAATTTGTACAGTAGTCTTCCATGTGCAACAATGTCAAAAGCTTTCCTGAAATTAAAGTGTATGATATCAAAATTATTTTTTGCATCCAGTTCCTTTGTAACCACATCATAATATCCAATCAAATTTGTCAGACAAGACTTTCCCTTAACAAACCCATACTGTGTCTGAATTATTGCTGCAGTCTTGTCTAGATGATCCTGCAATGCATCTTTAACCAGTGACTCCATCATTTTACCCGGAACAGAAGTTAAACTAACTGGTCTGTAATTACTCGTGTCACCCTTCGATTCCCCTCTGTGAATTGGGGATACATTTGCACATCTCCAGTCCGTGGGAACCTCCCCGGCTAAGTGTTTGCTTAGTTGCTTTGCCGCCTCTGTTAATATAACTGGATAGATCCCATCTACCCCAGGTGCTTTTCTTATGTTTAACTTCAACAATTTCTCCTCCACTTTGCTCTGTTATTACAAAATCATTAAGTATCCTGCTACAATTTGATAACCTTCTGCCATTTTCAAACCTTGATAATTCCTCATGTGTGAATGTAGATGCAAAATACTCATTCAGTTTGTTTGCTATCTGAGCAGGATTTGATTGTTCCACTTGACATCGAACCATCGATGTCAAGTGGAACAATCAAATTTCCCTTCCTCTTAGAGTTTATAAGTAAAGATATCCTTGCTGTTTTTCTTAGCATCTTTTCCCAAGGAGCTCTCGTAATCTGCCTTCGCCTGCCTAACCTCCTTTGTGACCTGATTACAGACTACCTTATATTTGCCACAGTCTTCTGAGTCGCTTGATAATTTATATGCATCCCATGCATTTTTCTTCTCTGTTACGCGTCTCATTAGTTCGTTTGATAACCATTTAGGCCTAAACCTTGAACAATATTTCTTAATAGGTATGAAACTTCTAGTAGCATCCACGATTAGTCCCTTGAATGCTTCCCACTTAGAATTTACTGTTGGTAACATCGTCAATTGATCCCACTGTACAGAATTTAAAAACTTTCTGAGACCACTGTACTCACTTTTACAGAAGCAAAAACCCTTTCCATGGTAATTAAATCTTTAAGTAAATCCCACATTAGTACACTGTGATCGCTGCCACGTAGTGGTTCCTTTACCTGCAAATTCTTAATAAACGAATGATCACTGCTGATAACCAGATCAAGAGTATTAGTCTCTCTGGTTGCCTCTCGAACATGCTGCTGCAGAAAACAATCATCCAATAAATCCACAAAAGTCTGACTAGTGTGTGTGTGACCCACCCACAAGTTTCAGTCAATATCTGGGAAGTTAAAATCCCCCATTATAAGACATTCTGATTTATTAGTCCACTTTATTTCTCTGTACAATTGTTCATTGTACCCATCCGAGTCATTAGGCCAATAACACACTCCTACTCTTATTTTTGCTTTCGCACTGCTTATGTCACACCAAACTGACTCAACAGTGCACTGTTCATCTATGTCAACTGGATGCACTTCTTTTGATTTTGTTTTTCTTAATAACAGCATAACACCTCCTACCTTTCTATACTCCCCAAATTCCAGTTCTGCCTTCCTTATATCTGTGACACCACGTCTCTGCTATCCCAACAATATCCACCGTTTGATGTTTTGACCAACACTTCAAATTCAAATTTATTTACTATACTTCTATAGTAAATAAATTTGTTTTATTTACTTTATTTACTATTTGATGAGCAAGAGGAAGAATCTCATCAGCATTCAGCTTGCTCAACTCATTCAAGGCCTTATACACCTCAATCAGATCACCTCGCAGGTGCCTACTCTTCAGGTGCTGCAATTTGCAGAACTTAGCCTTTCTTGGTCAGAGCACCCCTTTGTCCCCCTCACCAATCTTGTTGCTCTTCTTTGTACTCGTTCTAGCAAATCTACAACTTTCCTAGAGACTTTCAGACCTGAACACAGTACTCTAGGTGTGGAATGACCATTGCCTTGTATATAACGGGATAATCACCTCCCTGTCCCTGCTAGCAAAATTCCTATATATCATTGACAAGACTCCATGACCTGCCCTGGCAGCCCATCTGCACTGCTCAGCGAACTTCATATTTGACTGCACAGTTACCCCTAGGTCTTTTTTACTTTCTATTTCCCTGAGTGTAGTACCATAGTTGGTATGTTTCTCTTCGGTTATCGCTACCCATATGCAGTTATTTGCATTTGTCAAAGTTAAACTTCAGTTGCCACTTCTCAGCCATTTTCCCAACTTTCTAGATCCAGTTGAAGTAGCATAATGCCATTAACAACCCTGCCAACCTTTGTATCATCTGCAAACTTGGACATTAAACCTCATATACCTTCATCAATATGATTGATAAATATACAAAACAATGGGTCCAACACCTGGGGAATTCCACTAACATTTGTCCACGAAGAGCCACCGGATATCATCATTCTTCTCTTTTTGGTGATTCCTTTCTATTTTTCTCTTTCAGGGTAACTTGAAAATATATTTTTTTTTGGCTTCCTTGCACTATATGGGTAATAATAATAAAAAAAGAGCAGTGTCCATTGATTATCACTCTCTTTCGTCTTCCACTCAATCATCCCTTTATCCATTGTAGCAACTTACCCTTAATGCTATACCTTTCCAATTTGTACAGCAGTCTTCCATGTTTAACATTGACAAACGTAAAGTACTCCATATGGGAACCGGTAACCCCAGAGTAACGTATCAACTGTGTATATACTTAGGGTGGTAGAAAATGGAAAAGACCTGGGAGTAATTGTGCAGTCAGATATGAAGTTTTCTGAACAATGCAGACAGGCTGCAAGAGCAGGCCATGGGGTTTTGTCAATGGTATACAGGAATTTTGCTAGCAGGGAAAAGGAGGTGATTGTCTCCCAGGGGCTCATATCTGGTGAGTATGGGATTGGCACACCCAGGGTACTGAGCTGGATATCATTCTTCTCTTTCTTGGTGATTCCCTTCTATTTCTGACTCTTTCTCTCTCTCTCAGGGGTAACTCAAAATTTTTGTGATCCATTGGGCTGGTGCAGCAAAAGCCTCAGGCTTCCTTGCACCATATGGCTAATTATAATAATAAGGCAAGCAGATCCCTTGGGGATTAGTGCTCAGACTTCTCTTGTTCTCTTTCTAAATGATACTGAAGAAGAAGAAATACAAAGGAATGCATTAATACAAAACCAAGCTAAGTTACTCCAAAAGGGTTTAAACTGACTGCAAACATGATCTGAAAAATAGCAACTAAAGTTTAATGCTACCAAATGCAATGTATTACACTTGGAGAAGAGAAATCCTGTAGTTGTTTATGGATTAGGGAGGGAGAGAAATTAAAGAATGTACTCGATGTGAAAGACTTGGGGATTATGATACAGAAAGATACAAAGTTCAACAGAGTGTAAGCAGTAAGCAAGAAGAGCACATGGTGTTCTATAATTTACAGAATTTTGCAAGTAGAGAGGTTTTCTACAAGATAGTGATTGCATCTAAAAAAAGATAAAACTTGTGGAGGTGCAAAGAACTAGATTTGTGAAGAGCACTAAGCATTATCCCTATGAGGTATGGCTTGGATGTGGTCTGCATAGCTTAGCAACTAAATACCTAAGAGGATTAGTAAAACAAACAAGGGAAGAATATTATTACTGGTGAATAAGACAAGAATCAGAGCTCAACTATAAAATCTTAGAGGGAACAGCAGACTACACCTTATGAAGTTTACCTTCAAGCAGAGTGTTGTGGAACATGCAACAAGTTGCCTGAGGCAGAGTTTTGCAAAACTCAAGAGAAAATTGGAAAGGTACTTTTTGTTGGAAATAAAATGCTTCCGCCCCCCCCAGCAGATAAAAACAAGCTCACTTCCTTGCATCATTATATATACCATTTTAATACTAATACAAGTTATAAACAATCAACACATAACCTCATGCATTTATTCTTTTTTCTTACACCAGACAACAAATTTGAAGCTTTTGACAAAAAAATATATCTTAAATATTTGAGATATAACATATTTTGGGACACAAAAAAGGAAGGGGGGCTGTTTCCTCCATTTCTAGAGATTTAGAAAGGAATGCAGATTACATATACTGAAGTATTTAATGATTTATAAGTATTACAATTAAGACTTAAATTTTTTTTTTTTTTTTTTTTTTTTTTGTAATGAATCTGATCAATGTGACCTGAGCTTATTTGATCAATGTACAGTAATAGTCTACCAGCATACTGGGCTTCTACCTTTCTTGGTAACATTTCTCCATGATAGCAATACCTTTATGAAAATGTTCACTGTGTTCACTGCGTTTATCACTGATATGGCCAAAATTATCTGGCAAAAGGTTTAAATGGGAATAGATGCAGCGTATTTTTAAAGACATATTGCAACCAAAATTTTATAGCTCTTTTGTTGCATAAATTTTTTTTCATAAACTTTCTTGAAGGTTTCTCAGCTTCCACTTTCAAAGGATTTAACACTTTTTCAGGCTGCATACTGGGTAATCAATTCTCCTGATTTGCAACCAAACTGAAGTCACACATACCTTAATAGGAGCATTATAGTTTGATAGATTGTCTGTGAAATTTAATTGTGAAATCACTGTACACATAACAAAAGCTATCTGGAAAATTAACATAAACATGATGTTCAAATGGCATGTTCATTCAAAGCATGTTCAACTGCAATTGATACCAAAGAATATAAAAAGAGTGTAAGTTTATTAATATGTAACAATGCTAACTCATACACTTATAATTCTGACTGAATGACCTGTTTGGAATTTGCTTTATATATCATTCTGATATGCGGGTGAGGTAGAACAGTTTAGAAACTGGCAGTAACTGACCACTGTAGCAAGGCTACTTTAAATTATTTTTTTCCTTCTCTTTTTTAAAAGAAGCAGTTACAAGGTGGTACAATTTTGTTTGATATGAAATTCTCTTTTTTATAATTCGCTTTTTTACCTTTAACACAGGTGTTTAAAAATATCACTGCAGCATCTTTTACCCATCAGTAATTAACCTAGTAAACAAAATTCTGTGCAAAAAAAAAAAAAAAAAAAAAAAATATATATATATATATATATAGTTGTAAATTAGCCTTTAAGAGTACCGTGGAACACTGGTGTGATCCATTAGTTCAATAATAAAAAAAATTTTTAAAGAAATACTGCCATAATGATAATATATAATGCAGGGGCCACCAACAGGCAGCTGTGATTTTTAACAGTGATCCAAATCTTAGCTAATGATTTTGTATATAAAGAAATTACTTTGATTTTGCATCACCTTTCCTTGTGTTCTGTAATAAAAGGTAAAATAGGTTATCATAATATTTATTTGGTTTTATTAATTTTATAGCAAAAAGGGATCCGGACTACAAAGAAAATTAATTGCAAACCCTAGATATAATGTATTCTCTTAGTGTATATCAAGAGAATACATTATAGGTTAGTGTAATGGTTCCCACCTAGTATGAAAAACTCCATTGAGTTGAGTTCAATGGCAATCATTATGCAAATATGCGTCTTTTAACTTCAAGTATGACTTGAGAGACAAAAGAGTGGGAATAACTGGATTAGTTTATGCTAAGAGAATACAGTGTAAATTATATAAATAAAGGTTAGCTATAAAGATATCCATCACTTCTTTTCAGTCACATCACAAATTTGATCATTTACTGACAGGGAAAAAATATAATAAAAAAATAAATAAAATAAGTTTTAATCTTGTTGGGAATAACATACAGTAAAATCCTGTTACAATTATTGGAATTTTAATGAAAATTTTACTGTAATGTGAATATTTCTACACTACCGCATCCCAAATGACTTCCCATATTACTCATGTTTCTAAAGCCTTTCTTGAATGAAATTAATGCTCATTGAACATTCAGTACAATACTGTTTTCAAAGTCCCTATGCATAAACATATTGGGGTACAAAGGAAGATAAACTACATGTGAAAATCATGTATGGTTTGGTTAGTGCAGGAACCAATAAATACTAGTGTGGTTTTGTCAGTTGTGTCTGATTAGTAGAATGCAGAGCAGGAGGTAGCCACCCCCTGCACTGCTGTCCAGGGGATGGCTCAAAAGCAGAGCAATAAACAGATAATAATAATAATTATCTGTTTATTGTGGCAAAAATAATGTGGCAAAAAAAAAAAAAAAAAAATTGGTATTACATCCTCAGTGTTCCTGATTGATCAAGCTTCAAACATTTGGGGGGGGGGGGGGGGGAGTAAAGCATGGTAACTGAGAGATGACAAATTTATGCACTAATACTTACTTTTATTTTCCTAACTCAAGAAATTAAAGTACTGAAAAAAAATAAAAAACAAACTGCGAATCAACTTCTTGAGTTGGTGAAATTCAACGAGTCCACCAAGACCTTGACCAGGTCCCAACACAAGTTGCTGAACTGTTACTCCAGAGATATAAGGAAATGAAGGGACAAGTACAAACCGAAAATATATTAACAATACAGTTAAAGTAAAATGAAGCACCCAGATCTCAATTAATTGGCTGTGGCTATATGTAGAGACTTTCTGGTGCTGTAATATAGCCTGTTGTGTAATGTGAAATAAAACCTCAAATCTGAAAACATAATCTTATTTAAAATTTTAATACTGGAATTTCAACGTAATTTCAAAGTGAAAATATATTAGCAGTAGCTTCATTTATCTGTATTTTACCAAAATAAATTAAATGCTCTTGACCCATAACAGTACATATCATACTCAACAATGTAGACACATTCTGTACTTTTCTGAATGTCATGATGTCACACCTTGGAATTATCACTTTCAGAAATAATATTATCATCCATGACACTAATATACAGCCTTTCTTATAATGCTAATCAAATTACTTTTCACATTGAAGAAGCTGCAAATGCACCAACTTCGTTTCTTTCATAAATGGTTCCCGTAGTTAATTTTTTATGAGCAAGGTCATTAACCAGTAGCACCTTTCAGAATAATTTGGTTGAAGACACATTGGGTGAAACAAAATGAAATAGATAGTAACTTGTTAATCTGGGCTTAAGTGACACTGATAGGGTCACAGAGCAGGCTTTTTATCAGAGAAGATTCCTTTCTTATTGCAGTCCACAAGGACTAATAGCTTTACACCACTTGAGATGACAGTTCTTTGTGGAAAATACTGAATACAAATATACTCAAAGAATAATGCTTATTCTGACTGTAATTTACAACACATGCACAATAACAAATAATGTGACTGTATCAGGGAAAAAATAACAAACCTGGCATATGGGATATGTGATGATGTGGCAGAAAACATTTATAGGCATGTTCTGATTTTATGCTATGATGCTATATTATACATTAGCAGATGTTATGGTGCATCTGCTCATGATATCATATAGCATAGCATCATTAAGCATAACGGAGAGTAGAAAAAGTACAAAAACTCAGGCTATGATGAAGAAATTACCTCCGAAATACGTATCAGATTATGAAACCTTTAACCAATAACAGGAAATAGGCACAGCTGCACTACTTAACATAACCAGAAGCTATCATCTCCAAGTCATATTAACAATACTGGTATGGCTTCATACAGGACTCTGGATTCCATCTCCGTACATGATAGATATATCACGTACGGGAACAAAATACAAAAACCATGCTTCTGAATGGTGTTACAGCCTAACAAACTGTCTCAATATTCCATATTTATTTAAGTAATTCAGTATAGTATAAAACTGTAACATAAACATCATATGAATATGTATGAATGCATCAATAGAGAGAGAAAAACAGTTAATAGAAAACGCTTGAATATAGCATGAATTAAAAATAACAATACATTCACAAAAATATAGAAGTAGAGAGAAAACCTCCACAGAAAACATTATTTGAGTAAAAACTGCTAAGCAAAGACAACTTACAACTGTAATGTATACTATAACCTGTATTGCAACCCAGTATAATATACATAATTATATATAAAATAAATATATGTAAAATTCAGACTGTTAAGCTTACAAAAACTGACTAAATTCAGTTGCAATATGAACTTTTTATCAGCATAAACTACAGCCATACTTAACTAAAAGTATGGTATGGGTCAAAGAAGTTACACTGTCATGCACAATTAATGTTATACAAAGTATTGGAAATAGGTACTGATTTACAAGATCAAACCATTCCAAGGAAAATTAGACTGAACACTAGCATGATGAGGTTGTGCAAGTATCTGATATTATTTGACAAAAGTCAACCATATTGATATCACAAGAGCAATACCAGAGTGACATCCGAACACATTGATCTAGAACTCCAATAAAAACTTCATTCAACCTCAACTTTTGAACCATGACCCTGTAGCTCCCTAATCACTTCTCCACCTATCTCAGAATGATAACAAAGGGTCTCTCAAGACTTTCAAAAGGTGTTTTTTTGTAGCCATACCTTTGTGTTTAGAGATCAAATGAAACAAAGTTTTTAAAACTTGACAGCATATTTATTGCAATTTTAATCACAAATTATTATGTATCACTAAGACGGCCACCATTCTGCTGAAAACATTTCTCTATACCAATGAAGACTAACTTATTTATTTATTCATTGCCCCTGTTATTTCCATAACAAGAGCCAATGTAGCTGCACCATTGAAATTTCTTTACAGATGGAGCTATTTAATGTTTTAAGATTTTGCGGCTTATTTGCAAACACACTATCTTTCAAATTATCACAAAGATAGAAATCTGGGAGGAAGTAAATTGGGTAACCTTGCCAGCAAAATTAATGTCAAACCAGAGAGGTGCCTAGGGAATAATTTCTGCAAACCATCATGACCTCCCTCAGTTTGCGTGTGTGCCATGGCCCAAAATGGATAGTAAGGAAATTTAGGGAATTCAAACTATGGATTGCATTGTTGGAATAATGTAGTGGGACTCTGCTCAATGTTTTCATGAATCACCTCAACCTAAGTTGGACTTTTTCTGAGAATACCCAGATTGTGGTTCATTTCTCAGACCCATTTCCAAAATGAAATTTGACAGTATATCTTCAAATAGCCCAATCTGAAACAGCAGAACACAGGTTGAACTTGGTCTAAAAGTTCTTTGAGCACCAAAGATAGAACAGCTGTTTGTGAAATACAATTCTGCCAGAGCCAATTTTCAGGATTCCATTTTCAATCATTCCAAAAATGAAACTTAAATTTGAGGGGAAAATAAAAATTGTTAAAAAGGAAAAAATTTATAGCTGAATAAAATTCCTCCAAGACTTTTGGGACATACTGTGTATCCAAAAAATTAGACTTAAGGCCATCCTGTTTTCAGTGTAAGAGGATTTATTTAATTTTTTTCTCTTTTTGCTACTCCAGAATTTAATTCCAGATAAAAGCAGATATGGGACCATAATGTAAAAGGATCGATATGTAACCTGTATACAATAAGGCCTCATGTTTTCATTATTTAATTCTCAACAAATATTCCCATATAAGGCTATACTTTCAGCAAAAGAGCATCAGAATAAGTAATCTAATTCAACTTTTAGACCAACCTGAAATCATACATTTCAGATTATACAAAAATTTAACCTGTATTTATGTACAAAAAATGACATTAATGATTAAAAGCAAATATTAACAGTAAGGTTACATCTCCTGTACTTCTTATAAAAAAAGTTCTGTTAGAAAAGGACAGTAGAACATTGAATGACATCTACAGCGCAGGGCAAACTCTGACTGATTGAAGCACTAAATTGCATTGTGGATCAGTAGAAATTGATTTAAAACTGGGAGAAGATAACAATTAAATATACTTTACATTACAGGACTTCTTTAGTCCCTTTGTTTACAGTAATTGAATATACAACTATACATTACAGGGCATTTCAATCCCTTTCACCACAATAATTAAATATACACCTACACATTCAAACAAATAATCATTGTTTTAAAATAATTTTGAACGATATTCATAACAATGAAATTTTGGTGCAATGAAATTATTCATGTTCCCCCAATAAGTTTGTTGTAACGGGATTTTACTGTATTCAAGTTTCTTAACTATATCACTTCCAGTTGCATAGCATATAAGGAAACAAGTGTGCTAGGAAAAGCAGTTAAACTAGCAAATATCAACAAGGATCTTTAATGTTTTGTCTATTTTGCCATATGGTCTTAAACTATGTATTAGGTCTGTACAAATGTGTTCTCAAGAACTGATGTGCATCTTGTGTAGCTGTCTACTTTTATATTCTTACTCAATTTACCATCTACTTAACCAAACTTAGTACATATGTAATCCACATTTCAAAGCTTCATTTATAAAACAACATACATATACAATTAATTTTTATAGTAATTTTCACATATTTTACAACTTAGCAATGCTGAATTTTAACAGGAATGCTAAATGCATCGGTAGTACTTTATAAAGTTACAAACCTGGATATGACATCTGTTGACTTTGACACTAGCACCTGTTTTTCAGGGCTTGCATAGTGGCAGCTCAAGTGTGTGAACTGGCATTAAAAGATGTTAGTTTTCAGATTAAAAAAAAGTTGTCACCTTAAGCAAATAAAAATTACAAAATGCTCAGATCAAATAGAAAAATTTCAAAAACCAATATTTAACTGTAAACATACAAAATTTACAACCGAGCTTCATTAAAGGAAAAGGATTTTCCTTTATCACTCCATCACCCTTTCCATGGGTAGAGTGGTGCAGTATTTAGATTGTTTCATAATTTAACAA
Source organism: Mastigoproctus giganteus (assembly GCF_048544385.1). Taxonomy (NCBI): domain Eukaryota; kingdom Metazoa; phylum Arthropoda; class Arachnida; order Uropygi; family Thelyphonidae; genus Mastigoproctus; species Mastigoproctus giganteus. The sequence goes on from NC_143578.1 coordinate 67,072,247, forward strand.
AGTAAACTGGAAGGGGTCATGCCATTTGTATAGAGCATGTGCAAATTCACACATTTTTGTCTTATGCATCAGTTTATATTATGCGATCCCTACAGGATGCTTATTTCTTTGAATATTCACTGCAGTGGTCTGGTCTGTCACAAATATGACTTTTTACATATCCGAAAATTTACATGATCAAATAACGAATCCACTTCTGGAAAATCACAGACGGCAGTAGCCAGTTTTATGCATGGATACCAATAGTAGCTAGTGTATGCCTTTCTTGCGTTGAGTGATGCTGTGAAAAACCAGAATAACAAGGCAGCTGTGAAAGAGTCTGAAGGAACTGTGTCAAGAAAGGTTGAAGGCTGATATGATAAATGGGATCCAGTGGGGCATCTGGATCATCATCATCGTCATCAAGGAGTGTGTCATAACCTATAAGTGCAAAGAACTGATTAGCATTACAACTTAAACTAATTGATTACATCTTTGAATTATGTTCAATTTGATTTTTTGAAGCAATGTGTGAAGGGTATTTGAAGTTTTTAGCCTACAATGTATTTCATTACTTAAAAATAAAATAAATACACAAATGTTAAATTACAAACATTTATATACATGTACCCTAATTTTAAGAGCAATATCTTAATTATTATTCACAAGCTAAAATGTATATATAGTTTTGAAGGTTGTTTCAGCATAATCTAATAAATTGTGCCTATGCATGCAGAGATTGTTTAAGAACTCTACAAGATGTGGTAGCATCTATTAACCGTGTTTATAAGTACCAGTAGCCATTTTTAATTTTATGAGAGTTTCTAAAATTGACATAGGAGGCACAACCTTTCAACAAAATTCAAGACAGTGCAGGCCTATTCAAGCTGAAGTTGAAGAAATTCAGATAAAGAAGTTGATGAAACTAAATGAAATAACACAAATATAAACAAAGAATATTATAGCAACAAATAAATAAATAAATAATAAAGTAATGACTTTTTTTAATATTTTTTTTTTTTTTAATAAACTTTTTCTTTTGATTTCATTTTTGACAATAATCTCACTCTAATGTTTGGGTATAAAGTCAAAATAGGAAAAAAATAAATATTTAAAAACACTTGGGTACTGGTTTTTCCAAATTTTATAAAACTTCCAAATTCCTCAAAAAACTCACTTGTGAAAGAGTTAACCGTTTTTAAAATAATAAAAAAAGTGACAATTTTACAGGAGGAGAGAGCTATGTAGTAATGAAATACCCTTTTCTGAAAGGACTCTCCAGGAAGCAAACCCACAAGGATATAACAGACATTATACAATGACTGTCCATTATACAGTATGAACAGCATCAAGAACCGGATTGCTATGTTCAAAGGGGACTGTAATCACCAAAGATGAACCCAGGTCTTTATAGCCTCTATGTAAAGCATAAAAACAAAATGCCGTGATGCTGTTCACAACCTGTTTCTATCATATTGACAGACTGGATTACAATACAGGAATCCGACATACAGAAATTCGACTTTACATAAGTTTTTGCCGGCCAGTGCAAATTTAAAAAAAATCGTGGAGACGTATTTTCCATTGCTTAGAAAAAAATGGAGGTATTGTGAAAATGTTGTAATGTGAACCAAATAACTTTTTTTTTTTGTAATTCGTTCCAAGTCCTTGGAAGTTGAAAATTTCGCTATATTACTAAGCTATTTATTTATCCTTCTAAAAGGTCATATTTATAAATGGAAATTATAAATATGACCTTTATAATTTCCATTATAAAATTTCCAAATTCTTATAACAGAAACACGTGATAACAATTTCATCGTTATCATATGTTCCTGTTATAAGAATTTCCGAATTTCCGGTTTATTGAGCTTTTCCATTAGTGCATCTAACTATAAATGGGTAGTAAACTCGATCTTATTGCATTTGCGACAATGCCGATAACTGCAATTGTGTGGGTTTTTACGCTATTATGGAGAAATGTCTTCCCCTTCACTGAAATCTTTAATCATATAAAAAACTAATTTTCAGAAACTTCTCTTCATTCCTATTTACATATTACAATGATGAAGGGAAAGCGACCAATGAAAAGTACAAGTGGTGGTAGTGCCAGAAAACAAAACAAAATTGATTTAGAAATGAAGATGATTAATTAAGAAGTAGGACACAGTGTGTCATCTATTGCAAGGGAATTGGGTCTTGCTGCTTCAACAGTGAATACTATTTTAAAGGACAGTCAAAGGATCAACGCACTTAAGATCAACAGTGATCACAAAACAGCATTCAGGTGCTATATCGAAGATGGAACAGCTGTTAATAATATGAATGGAAAATCAGATCCAGAAGCAAGTGTCCCTTAGTCTAATAACCATTCAAGCAAAAGCAACAAGTATTTATAAAGATATTAAGGATAAGTACGAACAAACCCAACCCAAGTTTGTGACAAGCAACAGGTGGTTTTTTTTTTTTTTTTTTTTTAGTAGTAGTTGGTGCATCGGCTTCGGTGGCCATAATTCACCTCCCAAGGTTTTTTTTGCAGTACTTTGATCCAAGCCCGAGGCGGGATTAGAACCCGCAACCTTTGGGTTGCCAGGCAGGCACTTTACCCACCTGGCTAGCCAGGTCGACCAACAGGTGGTTTAATAGGTTCAAGCATCGTGCTGGTTTCCACCACGTTAAAGTATGCAGTGAAGTCACTAGTGCCGATTCTGCAGCTGCAGAGAAATTTTGTGATGTGTTGGAAAAAATTATTGATGAAGACGGCTATTCAACGCAGCAAATTTTTAACATTCATTGGACTGCTTTGTATTGGAAAAAAAATGCCATATCGAACATACATTGCCAAAGAGAAAAATACAATGCCAGGTTTCAAGGCTTCAAAAGATAAGGCCACGCTCTTGCTTGGGGTTAATGCAGCAGGAGACTACAGATTAAAACTACTGCTTGTGTACCATTCTGGAAACCCTAATGCATTTAAGGGAGTCAATAAAGTCACCCTACCTGTGCATTTCCGATCGAACCAGAGAGCTTGGATAACAATATCTCTTTGAGGATTAAATGCTGCTTCATTCCCAAGGTTGAAAAATGCTGTAAAGACAAGGATGCTCCTTTCAAGATTTTGCTTCTATTACCATATTTCTTCAATTCTAAGATGCACCTTTTCCCTCCTATAAGCAGGGTGTGTCTTAGAATTGATGGCGTCTTACAATCGCATTTTGTTTTCGATTTTTCCCATGCTTTGCACAGCACCACACGTTTTGTTTTTATGCGGAAACCCTGCCTTCAAATTTGACTGTTATCTCATTCTCCAACAATTCCATTGGAGAATAAAGTGGGCATGGGTGATTTCACTAGCTTTTTTGAAATGTGAAGCCACCATAATTTCATTATAGTGGAACTCACTCAGTGAAAACTGGGAAGTTGTGTTTGTATCTTCGAAAGTACGTAAGAAGTGGAATTACTGTATTTTGTTAATTTTGATCCCTCATTGCACATTAAAATGTCAAAAAGATTGCACTACGAAGCCGCATTGAAACGAAAAGTTATTGTGTATGCAAAAGAACATGGAAATAGAGCTGCGGGTTGAAATTTTGACATTAGTGAAGTAAATGTTCATCGTTGGAGAAATGATTGTAATTCTATATTTTTGTGCAAAGCAACAACCAAGTGCTTTACAAGGCCTAAGAAAGGAAGGTTTCCACAAGTCGGTGAAGCTGTGATACGTTTTGTAATGGACACATGTGCAAAAGGATTACCCATCATTCGACAAGCCATGCAATTGAAAGCCGGAGAAATTTCCAAGTCCCTCGGAATAGAGAAAATAATTTTTAAAGGCAGTTGCGGCTGGTGCGACAGGCTCATGCATCATAGTGGATTATTGTTAAGGCATCAAGCATCTATCTGCAAAAAAATTCCTGCAGACTTTCACAACAACAGGTGATGAAATTAAGTAAAAAAAAAAAATTAGTTTAGTCAAATTGAAAATGCTGATGAAACCTCAGTCTTCTTCGATATGCCTCGAAATTACACTGTCAACACTAAAGGTGCTAAAGAAATCAAGGTTATAAGCATGGGATACGAAACGCAGTGTATCACTGTGATACACTGCTTTCGCCGTCAGTGCATCACCACTGACGGTCGAAAGTTGCCACCATATTTAATTTTAAATTGAAAAACCATACCGAAGAATGAAATTTTCCCCAAAGGTGTTATTGTGCATGCACAAAAAAAATGGATGAATGTTGGCAGAGATGTCCTGGAAGTCTTCGTAACACACCTAGCATGCTAGTACTTGATGCATTTCATGGACGTTTGTCCGAACAGATCAAAATTAAAATCGTGCAAAAATGTGGTGATTTTTTGGTTGTGATTCCTGGTGGCATGACTAGCCAACTGCAGCCACTCGACATTTTTGGCACCTCCGTAGCCAGGTGGGAAGGAGCGTGATTTATTCCTACAAATAAATCACGCTTCTTGATTAGACCGGGGTTCGAGCCCATCACCACCAAATATGGAGGGTGCGGAAAGGTCAGGGAATGACCACCGCATATCCCGGAGAAATATGGCCTTAGTTGCTAATGCTCCTAAAAACCAAATAACAAACAAACAACTAACACTTGACGTTTCAGTCAACAAACCATTTAAGGATTACTTGAGAAAGAAATATGAATCCTGGCTGTCCGACAACCTTCGGCTGACACCTTCTGGAAAAATTAAGAAAGCGTCAGCATCAAAATTGGCAGAATGGGTATCAACAGCTTGGAAGCTGATCCCAGAAAGAACAGTCAAGCTCTCATTTAAAAAATGTTGCATCACCAATGCTCTCGATGGCTCAGAAGATGATATATTATGGGATAATGAAGACAACAACGGATCACAAGAATCTGACCCTGAATGTGAAGTAGACTCTGATATTGATTCAGATGTAGATATCAATGGTTCAGAAGATTCAGAAGGATGTGATGAATAACATACCTACTGATAAATACCAGTACTATTGTTGTTAGTAAATTGAATTCTATTATAATAAAAATATTTGTTAGATTTATTTTAGTGTTTTATTTTATTTATTTATTTTTTTTTTTTTCTTCTTAGAATCAAAGCTTTTTTTCTGAAATTAATGTGCATCTTACAATCAATGGCATCTTAGAATTGAAGAAATACAATAGATAATGCTCCTGGACACCCTACACATCTAAATGATTTCAATTTGAACGTGAGAGTCATATGTTTACCACCAAACAAGACTTTTCACTCATCCAACCTATGGATCAGGGTGTTATTTCAAATTTAAAAGCATACTATTTAAGCACAACATTTGCTCAGGCATTGTCTGCAGTAGATGATGAGAAAAATTTTACATTAAGAGACTTTTGGAAATCTTACAATATTTACTACGCCATCTTAAATATTAATAAGGCCTAGGTGGAAATTAAAAGTTGTTTAAATGTCACATAGAAGAAAATATGCATATGGCATTCTCTCTTTAAATAAAAGACTTCGAAGGATTTGAAAAAGACCAATCATATGAAGAGGTTACAGATAAGACTGTAAAGGTTGCAGAGCTACTTCAGTTGGAGGTTGATGCCAAAGATGTGGAGGAGTTAATAGACGCAGAAGAGAAGGAATTATCTAACGAAGAACTTATTGACTTGCAGTGAAAAAAGAAAATGAAGAAAATTGACTTGCAGCAACAGTGAAAGAAGAAAATCCTGAAAAAGCTCAAGATGAACCAAATGAAGAGCCAAGACACTTCACCATCAGAGTGATGGCAATGGCATTTCATGAAATTGCATCAGCAATGGTGAGGTTTGAGAAGATGGACTGTGACAGCAAACGATTCTTAGAAATTAACAGAAGGGTGAATGATATGCTTGCTCGCTACAAATAAATCTACGATGAAAAGAAAAAAGCCATCGTCCAGTCATCCATTAATATGTTCTTTCGTAAGGTTGAGTAGCTGATGCCTTCTAAATCTCCACAGCCCTTAACCTCTGCAGCGGTGTACTTATCAGCTGAAGATGCCGATTCTGGCAATGGTGCTCGAAAGGTAAAATTTACTGACGTTATGCCTGTCTTCTCTTTTTTTTGTAATTTATAATTTTAAAAATTTTTAAATTGCACACTTTTGTAATTTTTCCTGCACATGAGATAAAAAATTGAATAAATACAATAAATAATTCTATTTACATGTTCGTCGAACATTTCTTTTTTGATTCAATCAATTCAGCGAGCACAGTTGCAAGTGCTGCACAACCATGGGGGAAATTCTGACTTACGTAGCGTTTCGCAACTCTGACATAAGTCGGGCAGATCCTGTATATAGCAGACACTAACTATATCTTATGAACAACTCTCTCATATTGTCTGTAAAGAATTAAGGATTTTTAAAAAAATTTCAGTTAAATGCATACCAGGAAGGGAAGGGTGAATTGTGCAAAGAATTTTTGCAAATTATGTCCAAGGTTCCAAACTTTTTCAGCCAAATGGTGACTACAGATGAAACTTGGTTTCATCATTATGATTCAGAGACAAAACAGTCAACAGAATAGAATCAATGAATGACCTTCTCACCACAAGAAATTTCAAAGGGTGTCATCAGCTACCAATGCTAAAGTCACAAGACTTGGGTAATCACATAGAGACTCTGTGATTTAAGCTATGAATTATTGCCACATCCACCCAATTCAACAGATATATTCACTTCAAATTACTATCAATTTCCTATAAAAGAATAAAATAAAATCATTTGAAACTGCAACATTTTGGGTCAAATAATATTATTTATGCAGTTGAGGAGTAATGAGAGGACCAAGACAGTGGGGGTCTATATAATGAGTCTAGAAAGAAGGAATTTTTTATGAAGTGTGTGAAGAAGTGACTTCACACTGAATTGAAGTTTATTCATTAAAGATTGCTTGATTTTTTACAGTAGAATAGAAACTTTCCTCAATACTGGGTATCAGGTGATAGATATGTATATTTGCTATTTTCACTCTGATGCCAATGCTGCTGCCATCCTTGAATGGCTTTGTCCTATACAGATTTTGGATGAGATCTGGGTAAGGCAGAGAAAATCATCAAGCTTATGACTCTCAAATTGGGTATAAGGTGTCAATACTAAGTGTTTCGTTCATTGCCATTATGGATCTTAACCCATTGGAAATGAAAGGCTACTGTAGAATGCGTAACTCTTCTCAGTGTTGCACCAACTCACCTAAAAATTGCAACATCTTTAAACTGAAAATTGGAATACCTACTGTTCATTATATCAAGTGTATAGGCCTTAAGCCACAACCATACTTGCTTTTTAGAGCTGTCGATATAGATAATTATAATGTAATCTTGATTTTCATGCACAACATTAACTTCCAGCTATAGGCATGGCTTAGGCAGCAAAAGACAGTTTTGAAACGTTGCATGGTATATTAGGAATACTGGCTTCGTTTTTCATTGTTCATTCTTTATTTCTTAATCAAATATTTAATTTCTCTCTTTAAATATCAAATAATGGATAGTAGCACTTAAAACCTATTAAAAAATTTCTATAAGCTTTAGTAATTGCAAAGGTACACTTGTCTGGGCAGGGAGAAAGTGTTACCATGAAAATAAGAGTCCATAAATTATTGTCACTGTTCCCTTCTTGAGACTCCATTCTGATTTGGCTACTCATGCCAATTTTAAAAATATGTTACTTCAGTTCTTTAGTGTGGGAACATGTTATTTTAGCTTAGGTCAACATCCAGGATAAAACTTAAGTATTTAATTGATTTCTTCGGTTTATTTTTATAATTAGAAGTTTTCTATGGAGTGAAGTGCAGAAAAGGCTTTGGGAAAAGGATACAATTTCTCTCTGAATGATTGAAATGCAGACCAATCTCTCTCTCTCTCTCTCTCTCTCTCTCTCTCTCTCTCTCTCTCTCTCTCTCTCTCTCTCTCTCTCTCTCTCTCTCTCTCTCTCTCCCCCCATTTAATAATCTGTTTCAACATTTCTGCACCTAAAATTCCAGCTTCTCTTCTTAAATCAACTGCCAAAATAAGCATAGCATCATCCATATAGGCTGCATCACTAATTCTTTTCCCTTTATTCTTACGTAAAAATTATAGACCATGTTAATTCACGTGATTCACCATACTGAGCCAACATTCTATTTTATTTCTTCCGTATTTCAAAACTGGATTACAGACAGCATCTCTAGCTTGATGCATGACTGCAAGGTGGCACCATGTAGACACTCAGTGTTGCAAAGACTTTGAGCAATAATCTGATACAAGATTATCACCGGTTTTTGTATAATATGCATTTAATGTTGGTTTTACAGTTTTCATTTGAATAACCTTTGTAATTAGCCTTGATCTAAATACACATATCATGAATGAAAATAGTCAAGTTAGAAGTGGCGAAGATAAACATTTATATTGTTGCACAAGGACTAAATTACATTAACCATCACATTAATTAAATCTAGTAATGGATCAGTAGATGTGGGAATTATAGCACGAGATGTATTAAATTGCCTAGTTTGAATATATTTTAGAAAAATAATGATTAAAAAAGCATAGTGAAGAGATGAGCAAGCATCATGCTGCATTTTTTAAACAGCACAGATAAAAATTAAGACCTTTAGTGCCTAAATTTCAGACTACACATTTTTAACTTATAATTCAAAGACTACTAATACTATACCAATTAATTGAAACATTCAAATTAGGCAACCCTTGATTGATCCAGATATCAAGTAGTTAGTAAAATCATTTTCTATGCAGTGTAACTTGAGAAGCCAGTTATTTTACTTAATGCAGTAGAATAGTTTAAAATGCAACATCTCTTCACACACCTCTAAAATCCGATGCTGAAGCAAAATGTGATAAGACAGAAGACAAAGCCATGGCAGTATCTGCAGAACCTTGATTTTCTTCCACATCATCCCATTCTTCTGCCTATTTATATAAATATAAATTATAATTTTTCTTTCCTTTTGAATGAAGCAAACAGATATTTTAAAATTGCTAACACAAGGTAAAGTGCTTTAAAAAATAAAATAAAATAAAAAGCGGGTACTCAACCTCTCCAATATAATAGTTTAAATGATTTTGTTTGATCCTTAAAAGTATTTTGTTGTCCTTTTGTAAAGCCAAATCATTTTGTCAAATGATTCATTTATCAAGATTAAAAATAAAAAAGACTTAATGGGTTCATTGTATGTGTTATTATCAATTAATTCAGCATGGTGTGCATTAACTTGGTTCTGATCCTATTCGATGATAAAATCTTCAATGTAGAGCTAGAACTGGGAAGGGGGTGACAATAAGGTTTACTGTTCCCCCCATGTTCTGGTTCTACTTGATGAGCTTTGTCAATCTGCAGTAATACATCACCACTTTATGGTGTAAAATGCCTGCATTTTACACCAAGGTAACATTATAGAAATACCGTCACTTCCATGCTAAAGTTAAATGTGAAAAACAGTAGTTGATGACATCCTACAAATTGACAAAGCTCAATTCATGTATATTACTCCTGTATTGGATATCAACCAGCATACCCATATTAATCATCTGTTTTTTACAGTAAAGGGACAGTAGCATGCAGTGTAGGTTTACTGGTTAATTCACTGCTGGACTTTTTTTTTTTTTTTTTTAAAGGAGCCGATAGTTATGGAATTCAGTGTGGTAACTTCAAGGGCAAAGAATAAAAAATGTTAGAAAATACTTTGATTCTACAGTCAGTCCTCGTATAGCATGATAGTTATGTTCCTAGAAACCCTCGTGCAATGCAAAATTGTGCAATATAAACACAGGCCCTATGGGAAAAATAGGGTTAGGTGCCGACCACCCAATATTGAACACACATTTGTAACCAAAACATTACCAAACACAATAAATTATTGTAATAAAATATTGCATATGCTTTTGCTTCTATCATAAGCAAATTTGTTTTTTGTTTGATTTTCTATCGAAACAGATGACAGCCGTTCCATCTCTTCCACTTCTTTGTGTCTAGATCTAATGATTTTAATTACACTTGGAGTTTTTCCTGCTATGAAAGTTGTTTTTATGCATCTTTCTAATTCTCGGCATTGCTTCATTTAAGCCTGTACCACGTGCAATATCATATGGTCTTTCATTTCGCTCAAAGCATTTCACAATTTCATATTTTTTCTCTATCGACGGAGGCAGACTGGCCATAAGCCTTACCGGGGAAACGCCGGAGGCCGGTGTGATTTTGGCCATAAACCATAGTATGATGCCACTACATATTTTCCTGGGTAAGAATTTTTGACCCAGTCCGCCTCTGTTTCTCAATATTGCTTTTCTTTTTCTCTCTGAATCTGCAGTGTCTTCACCAGGATGCTTCCTTTTCACACCTTTTAAGTATTTTACTCATTTTTAGGGAATAAAGCACAATTACAAAATGAGGAGGCAGGCTTGATATACATAAACAAAGCTGCGTGCATGTAGCAACTGAATAAACAACACCGTAAATGCAGAGATACACTATTAACACCTCACATTTTACTAAAGCACATTTCTGGTGGTTACTACCATAAAACAATAAAAACAATTTCCAGTTGTGTTTCTCCTAGTGGAATCTGTTATAAACTGGTAGTAAACTCGATCTAATTGCATTTGCGATAATACCGATAGCTGGAATTGTGTGGGTTTTTACTTTATTATGATAAAATGTGTTTCCCCTTCACTGATATAAAAAAGAAACATAAATACATTTTCAGACTCTTCTCTTCATTCCTATCGTGTTGCGTTCAGTTGGGGTGATTCCGCGTTTGACTGCCATTTCTTGTAAATACAAAGGCGAATCATGATTTGAGCGAATTCGGTTCGTGTTATATACGATATCGTTGCCCTATTTATAAATCGCGTATGATCAAATTCGTGTAGTGTAAACACGTGTTATTCGAGGACTGACTGTATTACTATCTGAGTGAAGAGCTTCTAAGCATCAAGCAGAATAACACACCTCTACTCAGCTGGTTGACAAAAGTGCTTCTGAAGAAAACCTGGTGACAGGATGATCAGTAGGCACTTGCCTTGAATACTGGCTTTCAAACTTCTGTTGGCTCCATACTAGCTACTGGCTAGTCAAAATTATATTAATCATCTACTAATGATCAGCTATACTGTGATAAGGTTGCTAAAGTTCAGTTAGAAACTGATTTAAATTTATTATGCTTCATGTACTAACACATACTGTGACTCCTCTTTGCAAATTGAGTTTTATTATCACAATGCTTGGTAATTTTTTTTAAAAATCTAATCACCTTTGCATACCATTCAAAACCTCTCACATATCATTAGTACATATACCACAATCTGAGAAACACTTCTTTAAATTGTCTGTTAGGATTTTATTCTTCCAGATTAATTGGTTTTTGAAAAAAAATGGTGGTTGCAGCTGACAATTAACAATGCTCTGAAAGACCAGATAAATTTTGTTTTAGGTTTGTTTTCTCAATTCAAAATACACACACAACCAAATATATCAATAACTGAAAACTTATTCCATTTTCTCTATATAGTATACATGGTAACAAAATAAAAGGGATAAGAAGAAAATAAATGTAGAAGATAATAAATTTAGCTATTGTTTTCCTAGGTCAGGAAAGACACTTAAATACAGCCACTGAATGCTTGTTTTCTAACAAAAAATAAAGACAGGGTGATAAAATGGAACAGTAGCATAAATAAACAAAAGTACACAATATAAACTGAAACTACATCAAATAACAGAACAGATGGACAGAAGACTGAGGAACTCTAAAGCTGAATCCACAAAGACAGAGGAATTCCTTAAAGGCTGTCAGCCAATTTGTGGACGTACAGTACTTGTCACTTGAAGTTTTCCAGATTTTTAATTCTGCAAAATATGCAAACTAGCCCATGAACCCATGATTCTGTAAGCAGACCGGATAATTTTTTTAAAATGGAAAAATTTTAATACAGCTTGGTTTACAGCCAGAAGAAACTACGTTGAAAAGTTTCTCAAAATGTGCATTTTAATGAGAATCACGACATCCACTTTAATGTAAGTCAAGCTAAGCCATCAGGATGGTATTTAGGCCTAATTTTCACTATGACTTGTACTATTGATTATATCAATAGAGAAATTTAAAAACAATCTGTAAACTGATACGTCGTATTGCAGCATATTCACATCAATGGTGGACATATGAAGGAGAATATATAAACTGTTGTGAAACTGAAAATTGTATTCATATAAAATTCAAATTGACTACATTAGAAATTGAATTTTATATGAATACAATTTTTAGTTTCACAGCAGTTTATATATTCTCCATCTTTGGGAAATAATGTCAGGCTAACACACTGTATACAAATGAAGTGATAACAGGCATGTTCATGCATTTGTTAATGTAACTGTTCATAAACACAAAAACAAAGTAGTCACTGATAATGTATGACTTAATGAATAATTTGTAGGACATTTTAAGCGATGCAAAAAATAATAAAAATAAATAAAAACACTACTTCCTCACCTATGAAAGGAAAATACCCCTCCCCAAGCAGTAGTGTGCCTGAAACTTGACACATCTTGAGAGAACATAATCATCAGAATCTTCATGTTAAACATGAGCAGAGCCAATCTAACAATAGTGTTTAAACTGAAATTGATTAACATAAAACATATGGATATTTGAAAATTGTAAAAAAATATAAATGAATAGCTCAAAGATAACTAAAACATAGAAGAAAATAAATCTTTTTGGAAATTGGTAAAAGAAAAGGAATACTAGAAATCTTCCAGCTAAACCAGAAAAGCTGACAGATCAGTATAAGATATAATACATGATGACCTGTATTGGTTCTTTTTTTTTTTACTATGAAGTTGGCATATTTGACATTTCTCAATTTGTGATTTTGCTTGTATTACTAATGGATTTTCAAACTGCTGCAATGATGGAGTGCCTGGCTCTCTTACTGATGATGTGACACTAACCATTGAAATGGCTATATGGTGGATGTCACAATACTACAATTAAACAACATATTTCTCATACAAGGATTGTTTAGTTGTATTGTACAGTAACTAAGGCAACCTGCCAATAATATTCTACACAGATGTAGAAATAACTGCAATCTACCCTAACATAGATTAAGTTTATCTGAAAATAGTGTACTGGACCTAAATTTGCTGGTTTGTTTTTTTAAGGAAGAAATTTTTATAAGCTGCTCAAGACCTACTATAAGGTGCATAAAAACATGAGAACAGTAATCTATGTTTGAGTTAGTTGGCTTTCAGCAGGGGGTATGAAAAATGAAGATGGTAAATGGTAGACCAACTATAGTTCCATACCTCTTTTGTAAATAAACCCTAATGTATTTCCGACTCAAAAGTATTTCACAATCAATATTTTATTTTTCATTCTCAATACATACCTCTAGGTCGTCGTCGTCGTCGTCATCATCATCATCTTCATCATCATTTGCATTTGTCATTGCTTGTTCCATAACTACAGCAAGTTCATATATTAAAATTTTATACATCTTTACAAGCAGTGGAATCTGGGTCCACTCTTCTGGATCTAGAATAAAAATAAAATTCCATATAATTTAATATTCTCCTTCAGTCTAGATGAAAAACTTTTGTGCATAAAGGTAAACAAACTACTCCACTACTCCTACGTCTATTAATAAGTCCATGTTCCATCAGAATTTGAATTATGCTGGTTTGACCACAGCTTCTGGTGTGCCACTCTGTCAACAGTCAAAATTGTACCCGATATCTTCCAAGGACACACTATAACAGTAGTTGAAATGCTAATGACCCAGTATCATTTGGTTATGGTGTGTTGTGCAATTAAATGTGCATTCTTGAATGCTCACATACTGTGGCATGTGTGCAGCTAAACAGCAAAACATACTGGATTGGCTTCCTATAATTTCATTTGATGTAATTTTCATATATTGTCAAAACACTGACATTTAAAATATCTGTTAAAGGTGTTGATGGGATTGTGGCTTATCTGTTCATTATTAAGATAATTTTTGAAAGAAATCTTTTAATTCTTAATTATTTTGTGAATTACTGTCTGGTTATAGCATTTTAGGAAATAAGATTATTTGATTAAAATTATAACTAAAAAGATAAAATTGAACTTGAAATGTTCATATTTGAAAATGATCTTAATAAGGGAGAAGGAAATCAGATTTAAATGATGGAAAATAAAGAATGAAAGTGGTAAAAGTCCTCAGTTTCATTTCTTTCAATCTTGGATTGCTTCTCAACGTTATTTACACATTATAAATTTATTAACAAATATTCAAGAACTTGAGCAAAATTTTATTATTTTTTTTATAATAATAAAAAGAGATCAGTATTTTTAAATGTATTTAATCTAAATAAGATTAACCACTATTTACAGAGAATTGAACTGTATATACTGTATAATTCAATGCTTGGAGATCATGATTTGTAATGAATGCTTTCCAAAATTACTACTATATTTTTGTGCTACATATGAAAATGAAATTCCATATAATTTAATAACCTCCTTCATACTTTGCACCTAGCTTAGTGAGAGACCCATCACAAGTTTAGTTGGCAAAAAAAAAAAAAAAATTTGCCAAGGTTAGCAGAAAGGTTAGTACAGAAGTGCAAAAAGAAATCTTTCTTTATAGAGAAAATACCTTGGGAATATGTGAACACTTGCAAGCGGATTATGCATGCATGCATTTAAGCACCTAACTTATGCAAAATATCCCTGATTTTATGACTCATAGAACCAACACAATTTATATTATTGAAAGCACTGAGGTTAGAAAAATACTTATAGCAAAATAGTAAAGGGGCACTTTAATTCCTCTAGTGAGGAGGCTTCAACTTGTCAATCAACTCTAGGAACAAGGCCATCTGGTAGTTTTATGGACTCATAATGGAGTCATAAAATCAGGGATATTTTCCGTGATAATTCTGATGGTGTTTCCCCCCCCCCCCCATTAACTAGTATTGTAATTTGCAGTAAAGGAATAGCGTAAGTGGCTTAATTACAAGGTTTGCTTAATAAAATTATAAATAAACTATATCCTTTTAAATATTTAAAAGGATAGTGTTTAACATACATTCTGCTGCTGCCACCAGTAACTGTGGAGGGAACTAAGTCAAGATTTAAGTTTCATTTAGTCAAAGAAATGGAAAAGTTTCAAAACAGCACCAGAGGTAAGCACAATTCATGATTTTCTTTATATTCAATGTTAAGTGTTTAGAAATTTTACATGGTATATATATAAATTGCTGTTTTAGTTTTTTAACAGTGTGATATTATTACACTTTCACATTGCACAATGATACTGCAGCACGGTAGTACTAAGGTATAGTGATACAAGTCTAATTTATTTAAACTTGTACTCCATTCTAGCTATTTCATGTTGCATTCATGCTACAAATCTGCTCATTCTCCTCAACAAACTGGTCTAAGAAAAGTGCCCTTAAGCAGCCAGTACCACAAATTGTGTGGATGAAAGGTATGCTAAATGAGAAAGAGAGCAGCTAATGAATGGTCTTCAACCAACTGCAGAATTTCTCTTCATTATAGAGCAGCAAAATTACGGGCAAGCTACTGCTACAGATAAAGGGATGGTTGAGTGGGAGATGGTTGAGTGGGAGAAGACTGAGTGCAGTTATCAATGGACACACTATTCTTCATGGACTAATGTTATTAGTAGAGTCACACAGAGTTCGGTGCTGAGCCCATTGTTTTTTTTTTTTTTATATATATATTTTTTAATGATGCTGATGAAGGTATATTAGACTTAATGTCAAAGTTTGCAGGTGATACAAAGGTCAGTAGGGTGGTTAATGACAGTAATCAAGGTATGTTACTGCAACAAGATCTAGAAAAATTATGCAGATGGGTTGAGAAATGGTGAATGAAGTTTAACATTGACAAATGCAAGATACTTCAATAGGGTAGCAGTAATCCATGTAACAACCATGTAGTACTACACTCAGGGTAATGTAAAATGAAAAAGACCTGCTGATAATTGTGTAGTCATATATGAAGTTCTCTGCTCAATGCAGATAGGCTGCCAGGATAGCTTAGGGTTTTTCAAATGATATACAGAAATTTTGCTAGCAAGTGCGGTTCCAGTTACTACAAGTGCAGATCTAATACAATGGACCCATGCAGAACTGTAGTGTAAATGTATTCCCTGTTCACAAAAGGAGGGATCAAAGGGCAACATGAGTAATTAGAGACCTGTTAGTTAGCTTGACTTCTGTTCCAGGGAAAACAATAGTCATTGGTTAAGAAGTATGCAGGATGATCTAAATAGGAATGCAGTTATACTACAGTCGTAGCATGGATTTGTTAAGGGGTACCTTATCTGACCAATTTGATTGGATACTACTGATTGTAAAGGATTGTTCTTCCTCTAATTGTGCATGGTCACTTAAACCCCACTTTTGAAAATTCAGCAAAAATAATTAAATATTGTGCAGCATAAGCCTTAGGCTTCCTTGCTGCCATATGGTCATTACTAATACTAACAGTAAGGCAGTAACAAATGATCTGGATGCGAAAAATAATTTTGACAATACACACTTAAGTGTCAGAAAAGCTTTTGATGTCACTGCACATAAAAGGCTGCCGTACAAATTGGAGCAGTGTGGCATTATGGGCAAGTTACTGTTGTGGATAAAGATATGGCTGAGTGGCAGAGGACAATTTTAACTTATCTGCAGGCATGAAAAGGATTGTTCTTCCTCTAATCGTACATGGTCACTTAGACCCTATTTTTGAAAATTCAAAAATAATTAAATATTGTTCACTTTTTTGAAGCCACCTTTATTTTCACTCTTTTCTAAACAACTGCGAAAATGTCATTTTTTATATTAAAGCATATATTTCTAAGTAATTTTTGAAATTAATTCCCTTTAGACTTGTCGGCAAGTGAAATGCAAATTTAAGAACTCCGCTTCAAGGGATGACTGCCTGTCACTAATAGGAGAGCCCGCTGTATGAAATGTGAAGTGTGCGTGTCGTCAAGAGTTAGCTTCCAGATGATGCTTCAATGTCATGAAGCTGGAGAGGCATTATTGATTATAGGAAATGCCCACGGCAGTAAATACAACTTGCAATCAATAACTGAAAGTGATGCATGCCAATCAACACGTGCATATAATTAAGTTTAACTTAATCCATGAATTTTTCCTATTTTTGGGATATTTAACAGAGATTTCTGGAATTTTCAGTAAAGAAATTAAAAACATTTTCCAAAGCTGCTATTAGCTTATGTTTGGCTGTTGCTTGATAAGCTTGCTTTCTTGCATTATTTGCTTCCATTGATACTAATACCTCATCAAAAAAGTATTTTTGCCATATGTTTATAGAAACCTTTTTTTGTTTGATTTATATGTAGAACACAATTCTTATAATTATTATATGCATTTATGCCTCATCCTGTATATTAGTATATGCATTCATATATTAATTTGTGTGTGTTCATGAAAAAGAGTGCACTGAATGAGACATATGGAATCTCAAACTCATCCTTGATGCTTGTACTAATTACTCTAGTTCCATGCAGAGTTCTTTTTTATGCATGCTCATGCACATTATTGTATGTATCGAGGCTTCACCTATTTATAAGTTAACACTATAATTTACTATTTCGGTATTTTAATGTATTTTACTATAAACAGTGAAATACAGTGGGCATAGAAAACCAGAACCTCTCCATTCCCCTCAGAAACTTAATGGTTCAGAAGATGATTGATTGTCATCAAGAGTTTCATGGTACACCAGCATCTAAGGCTATAGTGAGACAAGTCAAAATATATAAAATATTTAATTAATACATTATAAACAAATATATAACAAAAAGGTTACAAACATATTAAACAATAAAGCACTCTAAATGTAACTATATAGATTAATCAACTGTAAAAAATTTGACTACATCTGACACATTGTCATCATCTGATAAAATTTGCTGATATGTTTTACCCAACTGTCTGAGCCTCAGACAGTTGGGTAAAACATAATGGTATTCACTGCTAAAAGACGTACATTCAACTAAAATAATCTGAACATCTCAGAGATAAAGGGAAACCTGAGTTGAACAGTTAAAAATTGTGTTAAATATCTACTCACAGGACAATCATCAGCTCTCAGCAGACAGGAATGTGTCACCTGACACATTCCTGTCTGCTGACATGGCAGGACTATTTCCTCATGGCAAACCCTGTGTTGATTAAATTGCCAATGCATTATTACAGGCCTAATCTTGCCCATCCTAAGATCCTTGCTAACCTGTATATATTTCCTGTGGATTAGATGCTTTTAGCCTGAACAGTGTGAGGTTCAGAAGATGAAAACAAGAGATTTGAAGAAGATATTGAAAGAAAATCAGAATAAGTGTAAAGCAAATAAAACTTGGGTTTAACAGGGTCATTGTTTCCATTCATTATTAGGAAGGAAATCATCGGGACTTTCCTCATCACAACCCAAACATGATTGAAACTGGTCCCAACAATACTTGCAAAAAATTACTAATCACCAATTTCAAAAAATTACAAAAAATCTTTACCAATCTGCTGTATTGGGCTAATGCAGCCCAATAATAGAGATTGTATTATATAACAAAAGTTATGCTCTCAATCCAGCGTTTTTCTTCCACACACTGCTTTGGATTTTCATTTTAATTCGGTACATTATTCAAAGTTTAAAACACAGTTGTTAAGTGGGATTAACTGTTATCTGACAAGGAGCCAAAGTGCTCCAAAACCATTCACCATAGTGCCAATACAGTAATGACAGGGGTGTTCTCAACAAAATGGGTGAATTTGAACTTCTGGTTAGGACAACTAATGCTGACATAATAGAGAGAATAGAAATATGGCACCACCTGGAAATTGGGGATAATGAGCTCCATTATGGTATTTATAATGTATTTAGAAAAGATAAGAGCGAAGGGGTCGTGATACTTATCAAAAAGCAGCCTGAGCACAAAATGAGCCAAGGCAGAAATTACATCTGACATCATCAAATCTGTGTGGTGTGACTTAGTCAGAAGTAAAGGCATAATAACAGTGAGAGTAATCCACAGACCAGAAGATTGTTAAGAGAATAATGAGTGTCCCTAAATGAAGATGGAATGAGAAAGCAAGTATGAATGCCTTACTATGGGTGACTTCAATCTTTCCCAAACTGATTGGAATATGTGGCAGCAAAACTAGACATGAGGAACAAAATTTTTAATTAAAATAGATTATTATTATTTGTACTGGCACATTAGAGAAAATACTATGGTAAGAACATTCTTGACCTTATCATTATTCACAAATCAGATGACATCACAGGACTTTAAGTACAAGAACCACTGGTAGGTAGTGATTACACAGTTGTTACCTGGAAGATTAATAATGGTGTTGCAGTAGTTAAAGGCACTGGTTTTAATTTCAGAAAAGAGGACTATAGCCATTTATTTAAAGTGAATACATTAGAATCATGGAATAATTTAAAGTAATAATCACAGAAGCCAAGAATGCATATATATCATTAAGAAAATATATGCATGAGGAGGATGCTGGGATGGATGAATAGAGAGCTGGTCAGTCAAAAGCAGAAAAAAGATGGCACGGGAAAGTTTCTGAGCAATGAAAAGAATTGAAGCCTACAATAGCTTCAGTACTTTTCAATAAGTTTATCTGTAATAGTACAACAGATAAGGTTAGGGAGGCCAAGGCTGAATATGAAAAAGCTCTTGCTAAGAGAGCAAAGAATGAACACAAGGAGTTTTTTTTCACGAATGCAAATACAAAGAAGAAAATGAATCAGATCAGACCTTTGTGCAGTGGGTGTGGAAAAGACTTAGGTAACTTAGCTGATGAATTTAATACATACTCTGCATTGGTCTTCATTGAAGAAAGATCTTTCATGCTAAGGAGAGGCTATGCAAATGAGCCTAACCATATGAAATTAGTAATTTTGAAATTACAGATGACTAATTAATTTGAAAAACTTTTGGCCTAAAGGCAAGTAAGGCTATTAGATTTATGGACATAGCCAGTAATTCTGAGGGTGGAGGCCAGAGAGTATACTGAAAAGCACTGAAGTTAATTATGAGGGCAACTTTGGTTTCGGGAGTGACTCCATTGGAGTGGAGAAGTGCCAACACTTACTCATGAATAAAATGTAGGGAACAATTTCAACATATTTATTTGGTTTTTAGAAAGGCATTTTACTCGGTCCTTCATGAGAAGTCACTGTCTAAGCTTAAACAGGTTGGGATAACTGGTAAGATTCTAAGATGGATTGTTGGGTGGCTGCAGGGCAGAAGGCAGATGATTGTGATTAATGGACATTCTTCTTCTTCATATTGATGTAACGTCAGAAGTGGGGTACCCCAAGAATCAGTCCTTGGACCACTGCTGTTTCTGATTCTCATAAACGACATCTAAGGTATAAATGGCTTGATGTCAAAATTTGCAATGTGCAATGTAAAGATTGGGAGAGTCAGTTATAAGTGGACTCCTTAAGAATGACTTGAACAGGCTTCAAGAATGGTCAGAAAAGTGGCAGCTATGTTTTAATGCAGCAATACTTGGAGTTGAATTAAAAACAGTAGAGGAAGAAAGGGATATGGGAGTTATGATATGAGCAGATAAGAAGCTTTCCGAGCAGTGTAAAATGGTGGCCAGGAAAGCCCACGGTGTCCTATCGATTTATCCAACAACATCCTGTAGAGACAGAGAGGTAATAATCCCACTGTACAAGGCAATTGTAAGATGGCATTTAGAATACTGTATCCAAGTATGGAGAACTCATCTGAAAAACACTGAGCTTCTTGAAAGGGTCCAAAAAAGGACAAGTCACATGGTGAGATTGGCAGAAAGACTTCAATTATGAGCCAGAGCTTGGCAACCATGCACTTTAGAGGGGAACCTGATTGAGGTTTACAAGTCTCTGAGATGGATTAGCAAAATGAATAAAGGTGAAATTTTCAGTGTTATAAAGAATTTCAAAACTAGGTGCCATAAATTCAAATTACAGGGGAATATTTGTAGAAAGTTTTCTTTTAGCCAGCAAGTTGTTGATTACTGAACAAGCTGCCTTTGCAGGTAGTTGTGGACAGTTTAAAGAAATTCAAAGGTCAGCTGGATAGTTACCTATGTGAGGAGGGAAGCACAATGTGTTTTTTTTTTTTTTTTCTTTTTGCTGGGGCAGCAAAAGCCTATCACTTCCTTGCACTATATAGCTAATACTAACAATACCCTTGGATGATGTTTTGAAAGTGGATCTTGTAACAACCATTATTTAGATAAGATCCAAATGTAAGAAAATTTACAAAATTTTAATTTATAAAATATTATACAATTTAATCGACAAAGTATTAAAGAAATTAAACTATTACCAAAACTTTATACCCTAGTAAAGTTAAAATTAAGCTACTGAAGTAAGTGGAAAGACTGTGACTTAGTCTTTTAACAGATTATAACTAATAGTCTTAAAAGTTAAGAATTAAATTCCACAAAATACTGTAGAAATTCATTTCATAAAATTACTGAAATAAAATTTTAAAATTACAGAAATTAAACTTAACAAATATTTTAAACATAAAATACGTCTACTAGATACTTGATCTCCTTCAGTTAATCTGCTGTAGCCAACTTAAAACACAATCTGTTCAAAGCATTCAAAGAATTAATCTTGAAAGCTACCAGGCTTTCCATACCAACAAATAAATATTGTTCAAGATTTAGACCTAAATGGATGTCAGATGAACTAATTAGACATGTGACAGAGAAGAAAAATGCATGGGATACATACAAATTAACACGTGACACAGAATCCTATGATAGATACAAGTTGATCTGTAACCAAGTTACAAAGTAGGTTAGGCAGGCGAAGGCAGATTATCAGAAATCTTTGGCAAAGGATGCAAAGAAAAACAGCAAAGGGTTCTTTACTTATGTAAACTCTAGAACAGGGGTGGGCAACAGTCGGCCCCGCGGGCCACATCCGGCCCGCGGCAATGTTGAATCCGGCCCCCTCGGTAAATGCATAAATATAGAAAATCCATACCTGACTACACTCGCCGTAAACGTTCGGCTTAATTCGGTTCAATCGGGAATCGCGGCTAGTACAACAGTAACCAAGTGATTCTACGCAGCGTCAAAGAGTTATTTCCTAATTATTATTGTAGCATCAATCGAACGAAGTTCCTTTGGGTTTGACTTCTTATTGAAAAAAATAATATTGGTGCAAGATATTTTATGTTTTATGCCTTTTCTAATTATTACAATTTTTAATTTAATATAATTTATAGCCCATAAAATGAGTCAATTAAAAAAAAAAAGGAAAAATTGATGCCGAATGCCGCATTTTCAATGATAATTGGACATTCAGATATTTTTTTTAAAAATACATTAATAATTTGGTAATTCAAGTAATATAACATTTTTTAGGTTCTGATTTTTTTTTATTAAATCGTTCAATCTATTCCGGCCCGCATCATGATGCGAAAATTTCATTCGGCCCGCTGACGGAAAAAGTTGCCCACCCCTGCTCTAGAAGGAAGGGGATGAATCAGATTGGTCCACTTGATATCGATAGTTCAACTGTTGATGATCCTGCTCAGGTAGCTAACAAACTAAATGAATATTTTGCATCGACATTCAAACAAGAGGAGTTAATCAGGGAGGGGAATGCCAGAGGTGTATTCAACTCTGGCAGTAAGCTAGGTAATATTGTAATAACTGAGAGTAAAGTCGAGGAGAAATTGTTCAAGGTAAACACAAGAAAGGCACCTGGGGTGGATGGAATCTATCCAGTTATATTAAAGGAGGCGGCAAAGGAAGTAAGCAAACCCATTAGACATAATTATGATAGCTTCCCTGGACTCAGGGGAAGTACCCATGGACTGGAGATGTGCAAATGTGACCCCAATCCACAAAGGAGGATCAAAGGGAGACACAGGTAATTACAGACCTGTTAGTTTAACTTCTGTTCCAGGGAAATTAATGGAGGCACTGGTTAAAGAAGCACTGCAGGATCATCTAGACAAGACTTCAGTTATAGCTCGGAGACAGCATGGGTTTTTTTAAGGGGAAGCCTTGTCTGATTAAATACTATGATATAGTCACAAAGGAATTGGATGCAAAGAATAACTTTAATATCATATACAGTAAACCCCCGCTATTCGCGGTCGCTGATTTAATATAAAATGAAATCTAAAAAAAAATGTGAATTTTAAAGCGCCGTGAACATTTTCCACCATAAAAAAACATGAGCGTGGCTAAAATTATCTTTCCCGGTCAAAAGATCGCTCAGTGGGTGGGGGGGTGACAAAATCACGAGCGAGGATGTTTCTCGCTAATCCTTGTTCAGTATGTGTTATGCACTTGTCATGGAAGGTTTCGTCGTTTGCTTTTAATTTATATGCTTATAAATTGATATGCTTACAAAAGTGATAAATCTACCATTTTGCAGTGTAAAACAGACTTTTTCAAGTGTGTTAGCAGAAGAAAGTGACTTTATTGTGGACAAGTTCTTTAGAACCCGTACAAAAATATGGCTACAAATAACAACGGAAATGTGAAAATATCAAACAAGGTGATGACATTAGCGAATAAAATTGAGTTATTAGACAAAATTTCTAATGGTGAAAGTGTCTCCTCAGTGGCAAAACATAATAAAATCAATGAGTCAACGGTACGATCAATCAAGAAATCGGAAGAAAAAATCCGCCATGGTGTCTGTGAAAACGCGCTAATTGCTTCAAAAATTTGCTCTGTAACTCATGATGTTAAATTAGAAAAAATGGAAAAAGCTTTAAATCTGTGGATAGAAGACCGAACTCAAAATAAAATTCAGTTAAGTTCACTCATTGTTAAAATGATGAGTGAACTTAACAGGCAAAACTCCTTTATCAACACTTTTGCGAAACTGGTGATAGCACTGGCGGGATAAGTTTTTTAGATAGCAAAGGCGCTGATTTGAAAGATTTGTTTGAAATTTCTAATAAATATTATATTTAGTATTAAATTGTTTCTTATTTTCATTTCGATGCTATATGCTTGCATTTCACTATGTACTGTCTATGTACATAGTCATATTATGAAGGTACATATAATACATACAAAGACAAAATTTTAGACTAGTTTTTCTCATATATTTCATACTTTGGAACGGAACCCCTTTATTACTATAGGAGCCATAACTCAGTATTCGCATTTTCGGTATTCGTGGCATTTCTCAGGAACATAACCCCCGCGAATAGCGGGGGTTTACTGTATTTGGATCTTAGAAAAGCCTTTGATACTGTTGCACATGGAAGACTGCTGCACAAATTGGAGCAGTGTGGCATTGGAGGCAAATTGCTGCTAGGGATAAAGGGACGGTTGAGTGGGAGAAGATATTGGTAATCAATGGCCACTGCTCTTTGTGGACTATTGTTATTAGTGGAGTCCCTCAGGGTTCGGTGTTGGGTCCATTGTTAATTTCTGTATTTATAAATGATATTGATGATGGTATATCAGGCTTAATGTCCAAGTTTGCAGACGATACGAAGGTTGGCAGGGTTGTTAATGACAGTACACTACTGCAACAGGATCTAGAAAAGCTAAGCAGTTGGGCTGAGATGTGGCAAATGAAGTTTAACATTGACAAATGTAAAGTACTACATATGGGAAGCAGTAATCCCAGAGTAACATATCAACTCTGTGGTACCACACTGACAGTGGTAGAGAATGAAAAGGACCTGGGGGTAATTGGGCAGGCAAAATATGAAGTTTTCTGAACAGTGCAGACGGTCTGCAAGAGTAGCTCATGGTGTCTTGTCAATGATATACAGGAATTTTTCTAGCAAGGATAAGGAAGTGATTATCCCCTTGTATAAGGCAATGGTCAGGCCACACCTTGAGTACTGTATACAGGTCTGGGGTCCTCATTTTAAGAAGGTTGTAGAACTGTTGGAACAAGTACAGAGAAGGGCAACAAGATCAGCGAATGGAACAAAGGGTTGCTCTTACGAAGAAAGGCTTAAGTTTTGCAAATTACAGTGTCTGGAGACTAAGCACCTGTGAGGTGATCTGATTGAGGTGTATAAAGTGTTGAATGGTTTGAGCATTCTCAATGTGGACGGGATTCTTCCTCTTGCTCAGAATAATCGCCTGAGAGGGCATAAATTCAAATTGAGGAAAGACGGTTGTAGGATAGATGTGCGGAAGTTTGCCTTTAGCGAACGGGTGGTTGATTGCTGGAACAAATTTCCATCTGTCATTGTATAAGTTGATAGCTTAAATAGATTCAAGGGAGAACTTAAAAAAACTTACACTGTTAATTTACCTTGAATACCTGCAGATCATTTTGAGGAACCTACACATCGATCTGGTCCATACAAAGGTATCTAAATTTTCAAGAAGGTTACATCACAAATAATTTTAACTATCCCTAAGGCATAATATATGCACATTGCATTTAATGCATAAAAGTGCTTAATACAAACACTTATCAGCAGTCTACGCCCTCACTCATACATGCATGCATGCAACACCCACCATAAAACATACCCATTCTACATTATAATAAAATATTTAACCCTTTTGCAAATCATTTCTGGAATGTAAGCATGTGATCCTCAGTAAATTTTCCAAAGAAAATTGGAAGTTTGTATATTAATTATTTTGTGTTTTGACTATATAACTAAATATTAAAGTGGCATTACTGTTAAAAATAAATAATTTCACTTAAGAAAAGAAAAAATATGAAGCTCATCAGTGTTTTTTTTTTTTTTTTTCTGCTATAATATCCTCTATGTTTCTATACTTATTGATTCAGTTTCTTCAACTTGTGTAAGGCCACCCCCATCTTGTAATGATCACATTCGAGGTGAATGCCCTCTTGTGTCAAATTTTGAAACTATCATAAATATAAAAACACCTATAAACACTTATAAAACACAACTGACAGATAGCAAAACATCTCTGAAGAGCTCCAAGAGAATCTATACATATACAGACATAATTCATTTATACCAAGTTGAAAGAACATCACAACATACCTATACTTTCATACTCATTTGATTCTTCACATGAAAACTTGTGCATGCATATGCACAAATGAGTTAATAAATAAATTCTACACAGTCCAAAACATTCTGTTCAATTTTTTGTTACTATTTCTAAAAATATTTTCACACTGATAACGTTAAGGAACAATATATTGTATGTGAAATCCAAAACGAAATGAATGATGGTTGAATGGATGATTTGAGAGGTTTGCAAGTACACTCATAAGCCAAAACATTATGAGCACTTTTGTCTCCACAAGTGGATGCATCCCACAGCATCTAGGAGTGACATTACCAACTTATGGAGCATACATAGTGACAGCATGGGTAGTGCTTGTCAGTTCATCAGTATGATGCCTGTGCAATAAAGAAAGGAAAGGACCAATGGTGTTTGGATGGGGAATGAAGGTATGGTCCAAACAGGAACATCCAACTGCCCAATGTGTTGGGATGGGGAAGACCACCACTAGTTGATATTCGAGGTAAATGGTGGATAGCACATGCTGTCCAAGACAACAGATGGCTCACAATCCCCCGATTAATGGCAAGCTACAACTAGGACGCACAGAGAAACATTTTGGAGTACACCATCCAGTGGATGCTACTGTGTATAGGCCTACAGGATAGGTGACTTGTTCATGTGGCTGGGTTGACAGATGTCATTGACACCCCTGTGTGCAGTGGGCATGGGAGCACCATTCCCAAGGAATGAATGGAAAAGTCACTTGGTCTGATGAATCGCTATTTCAGCTCCATCATGCCAATGGATGGGTGCGTATTCAATGGCAAGCAGGTGAACAGCTGCAACTAGACTGCACAGTTGGACAAAAATAGGCTGGCAGTGGTGGTATCATGGTTTGAGAGATGTTTCAATGGACATCACTGGGTCTCCTCATCCCCATTGAACATACCCTCACCACTAAATCCAACTTTGGCACTGTTTCAGACCAAGTTTTACCCTACATGGTAACTGTGTATCCAGCTGGCACTGGATTCTTTCAACAAGGCAATGCACTGTGTCACAAGGCCTGCACTGTGCAGGAATGGTTCAAAGATCTGTCCAAGCGTTTTGTGTGCTCCACTGGCCACCATATTCCCCTAACATTAATCCCATCGAACATTTGTGGGATACAGTGAAACACAGCATTCCCCAGGCCAGGCCAGGCCAGTGCTTTGCTCTGTTGCCAAACTCTGGGATATCTTGCTGGTCCAGGATACCTGAGGACACCTTCCATGGTCTCATGGAGTTTATGTCAAGCTGGGTGCAAGTGGATATTACGGTGAAAGGCAGTCCAACATGTTATTAGGTATGGTCATAATGTTTTGGCTCATGAATGTATGAGGAAAGCATACTAGATTGATTAAATGAAGAAACAGACTTGCAGAGTGCATGTAATCAATATATTCACTACCCAAGATTTTGGAAGGTAGGCTAGACTGATAGAGAGATTGTAGGTTATTTAAAGAAAAGTAGCAGAATATTTGTAAATCACCAAGTAGGTATCACCAGAGTGTCAGTTATAAAAAATAACTAATCTATGTCAGTTCTTTCTTTACCATGAATTTGTCTGCCTGTAAATCTTCCCACTGACAAAGGCAGGAAAAATCCTATTTGCAATGTATTGGAAATTATAATCTAAAGTTATTTGTGATTTTTGTGCAGATGCTGTCCTATATGTCTCTCTCTCTCTCTCTCTCTCTCTCTCTCTCTCTCTCTCTCTCTCTCTCACACAATATAGCCCGTCCTCCAACCAACAGTCCTTAATACTACATCTGCTCTGCAAGACTTTCTTCAGATATTTGAATTAATATCTGAAGAACTGAGGAATAACAATCCTGAATTTTCTGTGGGATCCTGATGACCAAACCCAATAGCAGATCAAGAAACATTACCATTTTGTAGTTTAATAAGTGGTAGTGCTGGTGTGGAGGGAAGGGGTATACATATGTACAATGTAATTTCCAGAGCTACTGCTTCTTACTCTTGTCAATAAACTCAAAGTATATATTCTTCATGGTGTAAATGTGTATTCTTTACTTATTAGTACTTACCAGTAAGTTATGAGGGCTATTCTGAAAATATGCGAACTGGCAGCAGTCCTTCACTGCTATGGAAACGAGTGAAGAGTCTGCAGTCTACAAATGTTTCCCCCCCACCTTTTCTTAGTTAGTTTGTGCAAGCATATCACGTAGTATTCATTTTTGTGTTCGTTATAATAGTTTATGCAAAGTGTGTTTTAGATGGGGGATGAGAAAGATATTTCATTAATTATTAGACAAAGAATCGTGATTGAATTTTGTATAACATCAGGCAAAAGTGGCCAGAATACATTTCAGATGATTCAAGAAGCATACGAGCCAGACTTTTTGAATAAAATAATCATGTGTAATGAGTCCTGGATTAAACATTTTGATCCAGAGTCCAAACAGCAGTCAAGCATATGGAAACACCATGATTCATCATCTCCAAAAAAACTGATGTTGATTTTGTTTTTTGATGCCTGCGGAATAATACTGCAACACTGGGTTCCTGAGAAATGAAGTTTAAACGGAGAATATTATGCTAACACATTATGAGTTCACCTCAAAGGAGCAATTCGGAAAAAAAGACCGGAACTGCTTAATCAAGAAAGATTTCTTCTTCAAGACAATGCTAGGCTACATGTCACACAACCAGTAATGCATGCTTTAGCCAAAATTGGTGGTCAACCACTAGACTACCCTCTATACATTAGATCTCACACCATGCGATTTCCAGGCTTTCCCAAGCCTCAAAAAAGAGTTGAGGAAAAAAATTTAACACAAATGAAGAAGTTAAATCTGCCACATCCACTATCCTGCAATGCCTTTGAGAAAATGGGCTGCAGCACGTATTTCATAAGTTAGTGAACTGCTGTAAAGGGTGTACAGAATGTGAAGTATGCTATTTTGAAAAGGACTCCCATATCAACCACCCAAGTGACTCAGACTCAGAGCAATGATCTCATTCAGTGTATTTTCGAAACAGCCCTTGTGCAAAAAAAAGGAGAGAAAAAAAAAAAAAATCAAGAAAAAACAGAAACTGACTCAATCATAAGATTTATTTTTCAACAATCTCTACAAACATCTATATGCCTGTCCCACCACATTCTCAAATTTTGGAAACCCACTGTGTAAAAAGGGATGCAGGCTGCTGTCATAACCAGTGTGCAGATGCTGTCCCATTTTCACCTCAGAAATGGAATTTTCACATGAATGACAAGTCACCAATTTTTAACCTGAAACCAAAATGTAATGGGAGATTTCTTTTCACCCTCAAATAAAGAAGTTTAAGGGTCAGCCATAAGCAGGGAAGGTAATATTGACTATTTTCTAGGACCCTCATGACATTCTTCAAAAGGCTACAGATAACAGCAGATGTTGAAAGAAGTTAGAGACTACATTTGAAGAAAATGATCTTTTTGACAATGCAAAGGTTACAAATGATGTATATCATTAGTTAACACAGCAACAAATGTCCTTTTATGCAGGAAACTTACAGAATTTGATAAAGCAATGGGACAAATGTGTAAATTACATTGTTTGTGATTTACTCGTCTTCCTTGTAATATTTAGCATTTTTAAGGAAAAGATTTCTTCAGCCATTAGTAACAAGTTTAAGATGAGTTTAGACATTGCTTTTCATATAATATTTGAAAGTTAAAATAAAATAATAAATGTGTGCTAATATCGTGAATAAACATGGTGCATTTCAATGGTTCTTGGTAGTACTGAATAGCAGAAGGAAAAAATTACTGAGAAATATTCATAACTACTGGCATTTTGAATTTATCTGTTTGTGTGGGTACAAGCTTGTATGACAAGAAATAGTCGGCTCTCTCTAACAGCGAAAGTGTCAGATGTAAATCATTGTAGTTGTAAATTCACAGAATACAATCCGAAAATTTATTTTAAATTTATTCACAATACAGTATCCAACTGTTTGAACAGTACATACTCTGAGCAGCTTTAGAACGTGTTCTTATTCCCTCTTTTGGATTGAATATCTGTTCCCCTTTAACTTGAATCTCTGTCAATCTCTTATCATTTGTCTTTACACCATGTTCCAGTAGTTTACATAATGCCAATATGCTAAAAAAGCAACAACAAAAATTTCACTTTAGTTTCTCTGTACACACACACACACACAGTACATGTTTGTAATATACTTTAAAAAAGTCAAAACATGAATTTGTTTCTGAAATACCAATGTGGTATCCACGTGCCACATGGTTTCATCACATAAAATTAGAGCAAGCGAGCCATACTATTTTAAATTTTTTTTTGGAAAACTTGTCCGCAAGGCATTCAATAGTCTTTGGTGCATCTTTCAAGATTTGTGAAGAAAAGTACTTGCATGTGTATCACTGTTACTATCAGGCGAAACTGGAAATGACCCAATTTTGCAAACTACAGTTGAATCTCAGTAATACAAAGTTCAAGGGACCGAAATTTTCACATTTTGTAATAATGAGGTCCCCCAAAAGAGTCAATTTTACATTTTTTTTTTTTTTTTTTTTTTTTGGCACATACTATTTTTACTGTATACTCTATATATCTAATAATAATAATAATAATATCAAAAATAAATAAATTTAAAATAAAAACAAAAGCCCTCTCTAATAATACAGTAATAGGAATAACACATTTTTTAAAGATTTTATTTTATTTGTAAGATAAACTAAGAGAAAAAGCAATTAACGGAAATGGAAATATTATACAGTATATATTTTGATATACAGGTAGTTCTCGACTTTGAGTTAATTCGTTCCCAGCACACACTTGTAAAGCGGGAATTTATTTCCCATAGACAAGGTTAAAAATAGGGGTTACGTTCTCAACAATGAAATTAGTTAGCTAATTAGTTTATGTTTAAACAATGATTGATTTATCAAAAGAAATGAAAACATAGCCTGTAAAATCAAGCAAATTATAATATAGAGAAATTATTTACAACTTAAAAATGTTAAAGAATGTTTATTCTTCATCATCATTGACTAAATGCACACTCATTGATCACTCATTATTGGCTCAGCACTCGTTGGTTTGTTGCACTCGGAGCCGCCTTCTTCAGAAATGTTTCAAGAGGCGTTGGTTTCCAAGATAATCTCTTTACTTTATAAATTTCATGATTGCATGCATAAGCATTTTTTAACGGCACACACAAATTGCAACTAACACGATTTGTGTGGAGTAACAAGTTTACAAAGTTTGAAAAAAAAAAAAAAAAAAAAGGAATGAAGAGAAGATTCTGAAAATTTATTTGTTTTTTATACAATTGAAGATTTCAGTAATGGGGAAACACATTTCGCCATAACAATGTAAAAAACCATACAATTCCAGCTATCGGTATTTTTTCGCAAATGCAAGAAGATAGAGTTAACTACCCGCTTATAATTGCTTGCTTGCAGTAACAGAAAAGCCCAATAAACCGGAAAGTGCAAATTGTTTTTATTGTTTTATGGCCGTGACCTCTAGAAATGTTCTTTAGTAAAATACTACAAAGGAGTTGAAAATTGATTCTTATAATGGGAACATATGATAATGAAGAAAGTGTAGTGCATTTTAATGATTTGAATTGGTAACTAATACAATTTACAAACCATGCTCACAACCTTTTATATGGCCTTAAGGTCATGCTTGTGACTTTAAAACATTTTAGAGAGATAAATAGCTTAGTTATACAGCGAAAATTTCAACATCCAAGATTTTGAAATGAATTACCAAAAAACACAATGTGTTACTGCAGTGGTTTTCAACCTTTTTTTAATAACGACACTCCTAAGTCATGTATTTTATTTTGCAGCGCCCCTACTCAGTTTTCTGCCTATTAGATCCAATTCTCTCTCTGTATATATAATTTTAAAAAATATATATTTTATATGATAGTTATTACACTAAAATAATTATAAAAATTACATTTCATAGTACAAATTATATATATACAGTATATAATCATTTTATTCTTTATATAGAGGTAATAAGTACAGTAAACATCATTTATAGATCACCACAAAATTAAAAAGATACTGTACACATTTTTATAAGGAAATAAACATATAAATTTAAAAAATAATAACAATAAGTTTAAGTAACTTAAACCCAAATTACGTAGTACCCCTGGAATGTTATTGTGGCACCCCAGTTGAAAACCACTGTGTTACTGGGTTCACATTACAATATTTTAATGATACAATGGTGTCTCTGCAACTGATTAATATCGTAAAGTGGGGTACACTGTATCGTATAGCTACTCATGTGGTTTGGAATGTGGTATTTATGAATGTTTAACATTCATTTTTTGCAATTAATGTTCATATTTTTGATTTTGTTGATACTTGGGAGAGAAAAAAAAAAAACTCGTAAACCCGGGAACTCGTAAAGCGAGAACTGCCTGTTTACAATATTTTGGTACCACAGTAAAAAGAATTAATCTTAATATAAAAGGAGACATAAAAACCATTAACTTTTTGATAAATTAATCTAATTTAAAGAAAGAATCCAATGTTCTTTGCAGTTTTTGTCTTATATGCATTTTTAATTACAGCACAGACATAATTAAATGCAACGGTTGTTTCTTTATCAATGTTACTGCATGCCAACACATTCTCTATTAAGCTCAATGCATTTTGGGCATCTTTGCTTCTTCACTTTCACAGCTGTTGGTAATAAAAAAATCGTTTTGCTTGGTGCTCAGCAACTCTTCTGGTGTTGCGTTGCTGTGATATTGACTTTATCATCCACCTTCATAAACTTTTCATATTCGCCAACAAAATACATATGCTCCTTCAAATTCCCCCATTCCTCAATATCGCTATCATATTCGTCTTCTGGACTATGTTTTTCGATGATATTCTCTCCAAAGCCACTCTTTCTGAAGCAGTTGATTATTACTTTTGATGCAATACTGTCCAAGGCAATAACCAGATTACGGATAGCATCCAAGACATTCCAATTTGGCTGCAAATTGTTTCCTCCTCCTATGTTGCTGATCAAGTACCTTGTCAGGCAGGCTCTATATGCTCTTCAGAGATTATAAATAATGCCTTGATCTAGTGGCTGAATAAAACTGGTGGTAATGGAGGTAAAAACAACAGCCGCATATTTGTCAACTTAAGCGTCTCGGCAGAATGTGCCGACAACAACCTAGAATCATCAAAATGTTCCTTTTTTCTGAAGCCATTCTTCTGATAATCAAGACAAAAATTTTGACTGTAAGCCAGGTGCTTCAATTGGCCTCGTAATGACAGGGAAGTTGGTTAACTTCTTTAAAACATCTTGGCTTGGAAAACTTACCAATCACAGGTAGGCATAGTTTTGTACTGCCATCTGAATTGCAGCACAACAGAACAGCGAGTCTTTTTTACTTAATTTTCCACCATGACAAGACTCTCCTCAAACAGGAAATGTTTTGTTTGGCAGCAAAATTTAAAATATTTTGCTGCAAAACAAAATAAAATATATAGTCTTGTCAAGACTAAAAATATCCTTTGTTTCAAGAATGGATGGTACA
Organism: Mastigoproctus giganteus; assembly: GCF_048544385.1. Lineage (NCBI taxonomy): Eukaryota > Metazoa > Arthropoda > Arachnida > Uropygi > Thelyphonidae > Mastigoproctus > Mastigoproctus giganteus. The sequence goes on from NC_143578.1 coordinate 67,105,809, forward strand.
GAACACAACCAGTCTGTAGCCTTTTCTTGGTCAACTAATCTAGACTTGCCACAAATGCAAAAAACAGGAAACTAATTTGTGGTTAAAAACATAAGGAACTTGAAACAAAACATTTCGAAATAAAATATTTCAGTCAAATTACATTTGGCCTTCCAAAAACAGAGGGATTTAATTACTTGGTACCAAATGATGGATGGCACTACATTCATTTGCAACAAATGTGTTACAGATGAATGTAAGCATAAACTGTTGACAAAGTAGTTCTTATTGATGAAAAGGGAATTTATTTTTTTTTATACATGTGGTCACTTGCTACCAAACAATTGGCCTTATAGTAGATAACTGACAGGATTTTTTTTTTTTTGTTTTTTTTTTTTTTTTTGTTCATATTAGATGGAAGAAATTCAAATAAAACTTAAAAAATAGGATTTAATTTTTGCACTCCAAATGAAATATAGTTCTTTGCTGCTTCAATTTTACTTTCCCAATAAAATTACAGGTTCAATAACAATGGAAGGATTATACTGTAAATTTTTTTCACACTATTTGATGACATTACAGTAGTTTTCTTACTGCTGATCTGCTAACTAACTAATCTTTGGCCAGAATCTCCTCATGAAAGAAATAGCATCTTCTGCAAGGCAGCTTTGCAGTACTTGATAAAAGCATTTTTAACAGTAAGCTAGCTACCCTCCTATCTGACATATAAGGAATACTCAAAAAAGCTCCCATCAAAGCATTAGAAATATGGATGAAACAATTTCTCAAAAAATTGTTTTCTAAAAATAAAGTATGTCAGATCACCTATAAAAGATTAAATCCAAATTATTAAGAAATAACTCAGATGTACTGTGAGAGATATTTAAAGGAATTATCCTAGAAGCAACCAACATATTTGTTCCAGCATATATATATAAAAGGATGATCATTGTGTGACACTGTTCTTCATGAGAACCATAAACAGAGATGTAACAATACTACAGATCAGAATGGAATAGTGAACTCAGTAGTATTCCTAACTACACAACAGGTTGATTAAAAAGAATAAAAAATTATGAAGTTTACACTCAAGCAGGTTGTTGTTCATTGGAAATTGCCAAAGGCAGTCAAGTATAATGCTGATAACTACTCATGTAATAAACATAAGATACACAAACAAAACTTAGAAAAATAAAAGAAAATATAAAAAAAAAATGTAGGTCTTCAAATAAATACAACTAAAATAATGGAAAATATAAATGCTTCTAGAAAGCTGTACATATATAGGCCACTAAGGAGGAAATTACAAATAAATATATATTTAGGTGGTAACATATAGAAAAATATAACTGATTTATAAATACACAAAAGAAAAGGAACAACATCTGGAATTATTAGCAGATGAGAATAGAAATATAAGGAAAATAATGGGAGTATGCTGGCCAGAAAAATAGCAACGAGAGAAATAAAACAGATAATGGGACAACAATGAGTCAAACTTCATAAAACCATAAAAGATGGACAAGGTTAAGACACGTGGACAACAACATAATCGTGTTGGACAAGATTTCGCAGCTTCAGCGAATGCCAAGTTTTTATTTATATTTAGACTAATATATAAATTAGGCTAAATACAAACTTAGCCTAATTTATATATTAGGCTAAATTTTATTGACTTAATTATTATAATAAATTATTTTCTATAAATTGCTTTATAGTCCTAGTCAAGCTCATTGGTTTATTTTGAATTTAGATAGTGATTTTGAAAGTTAATACTTAGTGTCCGTAACTTGCCGCCATTGTTATTCAGTATAGAAAAGCGTAAAGTTTAACGTAAGGTCGATAACGTAAAGTTTAACGTAAGGTCGATAATGTAAAGTTTAACATAAAACTAGATAGTGAAATATGTAGCACTATATTAGAAATCTGTTAGCTTCCAATACATCACAGTCTAAAAAAATGTGTGAAATGTGCAATGTTTGCAGACCTGTCTAGAACAGGACATGATCTAGCCTAGGAGGATGTCTTTGTGTTTGCTAGGTACAGACTGAAGAAATTAGGTGCCAACTCAGCATTTCGATGGGCATCTATGGAAGTTTCAGGTGTAGGATAGATGCCCTCGAAGGAATTAATATGGCAGGCCCAACAAGCTCTCAGCTACCAACTCAACGCCACAGCTCATTCCTGTGCATCAGTAAACACTGTAGCAATCTCCAAGTCAGAATGCGCTGGTCCCACAGGAGTTAGCTATTGTCAGGGAGACAGTGAATAAATTATGCAAAAAGGATAGGAGGAACAGGACCAGGGTATGTCTGCCACGGGCAAAAGCTGATGATATTGTAGAGCAGATATCATCTTTCAAGGGCACAAAAGGTGATACTGTTGTACACGTTGGCACTAATGACTTTCAGAGTAAGAGATCCGCTGATTTACTTAGCAAGTACAGGTCAATATTGAAATAAGTCGTGAGTTAGGGTTAAATTTGAAAGTGTCTGCAATTCTGCCCAGACATGATAGCAGGGAGTATATGATGAGAGCTTGTCAATCAATTCGGCCCTGCAAAATTCTACCCCATGTGCAAGGCACATGGGGTAGAATTTTGTTCAGTGTGGTCTGTGCTTGCTAACAGGAGAGACTGCTCCTACAGGGATGGGATACACTTAAATAGAAAGGGTGCAAGAATATTTACTGATGCTATTGAGGCAGTGTTAGGTGGGTTGGAAAACTGCTAGCTTGGGGAGATTCACAGACTAAAAGGTTAACAGTAACCACAGGCAGAGGCAAAAGTAATTCTTGCACTGCTTCTATGTAATAAGCAGCAGCCTAGAGAGCAGGTTGCTGGCGATTTCAAGAGCTGCTGAAAGTCATCATGGAACAAGTAAATACATGGGATGTGTTAGGGTAACTAAGAGGTTGCATGTACACCAATGCTAGAAGTATAGTAAATATATTTGATGAATTTGAAGTGCTGATCAAGATATCAAAGGCAGATATTGTTGGGATATCAGAGAGAGGGTGTCACACAGATATAAACCATGCAGAATCAGAATTTGGGGAGTACAATGAGTACAGAAAGTAGAGACAGGGTAGGAAGGGAAGAGGTGTTATGCTGTTAGTTAAGAAACACATAAAATGTAAGGAAGTGCATTGAGTTGATAAGGGTGGACAGTCCAGTGTTAAGTCAGTTTGGCGTGACATAAGTCCTGGGAAAGCAAAAATGACAGTAGGAGTGTGTTATAGGCCTAAAGGTCCTTGAGGTTGTCACAGACATTCTCTCAGATATGCCAGACAAGCTGTACTTGCTACTTGCGAGTCTAAAACGCTGATGGAACTGATATTTGGGTGACATTCAAGTCAAATGGACCCAATTTCAGCAAAGTCTGGATGATCTGTGACAGCCAAATCCTTTGCTTGCACCTTCATAATGGTGGAACTGTTAGTAATCCTGGGTATAATCTCCATGCACAAGCACTGTGGGTGAGCACCCAGGTGTGAACCAAAGTAAGCAGGAGTCGAGGTGTGGCGCTGACACCACATGGAGAAATGCCGCCGCCCCCCTCTGTGTTATCAGGCAATATTAGGTGGTAGATGACTCTCATCAACCGGTGCAATACCACCACTTTGCTTATTGGAGGTTTGAAGTGGTGGAACCCATATTTAGTCTCCAGAGCTAAGTTCCGGTCAACTCTTCCATCATGCAGTATGACTGATGACATCTGAGGTTATGATGAACATCATGGCGAGACCCAATCTTCCTTACATTTCAAGGGTACAGCTCTAAAATGGTGTTCACAGTCCGGCCACTAGTTAGTACACCAGACTGAACCTATTGGTAACTCTTTAGGAGGCTTCTGGATCAGCTAGTGTATAATTTTGCTACCTCTACTCTGCCAGATAGTGAGTGGAGGAAGTCCGAGTAGTGTGCATTCAGGGGAGGGGGGGGGACATTGTCAAGGTAACGTTATGTCAAGGATCTGGGTATATTCTTACCATGTGTACGCCATATACAAAATTTTCATTACTTCATTCAGCATGTCCCACCCACTTTTTCTCACTATTGAATACATCATGGATTGTCAAACTGATAGAGTACGCTTATCTGTGAAAAGATCTAAACCTCCCAAACACTTCCTAGTTCATTTCACAAATATACGTGGTATCAATTCTAATCTCAATGATGTCCATTTGCACTTGCAGTCTGTCAAAACCCATGTACTTTTTCTGACAGAATTTCAGTTATCAGTTGATTCAACTACTGCTCATCTCAGTTGCCCAAATTATTCACTGTATGATTCCTTCCACCTCAAAGGTGGTACTTGTGCATATGTCCATTCCGATATTCCCTGTCAGAGAGTTGGTAATTTGGAATCTCCTCTCTTCGATCTTCTCTAGCTTAAAATCTCTCCACCTCATTGTGTCAAATTCATCTGTTGTCTCTACCGTTCTCCCAACTGCACTAATCATTTGGAGCTCTTTGACTTTATCTCTTTGAAACTTGACTTTCTCCAGTCCAACTTTCCTAACAGTAAGGAAATTTTCCTTGGTGATTTTAATGTCCACAACTCCAGCTGGCTTCTGTTTTCTAGTCACACTGACCCAGCTGGTTGAGATGCTGAGGCTTTTGCAATTACTAATGACCTTACAGATTGTTCATTTACCTACAAGGATAGTAGTAGTAGTGGCATGTGATGCAAGAAAGCAAGTGTATGAGCTTATGCAGCATCAGAAAAAAAAAAAAAAAAAAAAAAACACATACACCATTCCCTCCAAATGCCTGTCCAGTTCCTCCTTAAATTTATTTAACCTATCAACATCCACAACGACAGATGGAAGTTTGTTCCAGCAATTAACCACCTGCTGGCTAAAACCAAATTTCCGCACATCTATTGTACATCTGTCCTTCCTCAATTTCAATTTATGCACCCTTAGGTTCGTTATCTGAAGAAGTGAAAGAATCCCATCAGAATTCAGCATGCTCAATCCATTCAAGGCCTTATACACCTCAATCAGATCACCTCGCAGGTGCCTAGTCTCCAGCTGCTGCAATTTGCAGTTAACCTCTCTTGGTAAGAGGATCCCTTCATTCCTCTCACCAATCTTGTTGCTCTTCTCTGTACATGCTCAAGCAAATCTACATCCTTCCTAAAATGAGTCCTCCAGACCTGTATGCAGTACTCAACGCGTGGCCTGACCATTGCCTTATACAGAGGGACAATCACCTCATTTTCCCTGCTAGCAAAATTCCTATATATCATTGACAAAACCCCATGACCTGCCCTGGCAGCCTGTCTGCATTGCTCATAAAACTTCATATCTGACTGCACAATTACTCCCAGGTCTTTTTCATTTTCTACCACCTTAAGTGTAGTACCACACAGTTGGTACGTTTCTCTGGGGTTACTTCTACCCATATGCAGTACTTTGCATTTGTCAATGTTAAACTTCAGTTGCCACTTCTCAGCCTATCTGCCCAAATTTTCTAGATCCTGTTGCAGTAACACACTGCCATTACTGTTATTAACAAACCTGCCAACCTTTGTATCATCTGCAAACTTTGATACTAAGCCTGATATACCTTTATCAATATCATTGATAAATATAGAAAACAGTAGACCGAACAATACTGGACAATCCTAACCATACAGCCAACACGCTTGATCTTTTTCTCACAAACAACCCTTCTAAGTACACAGTCCAAGTGAGTGCTCCTTTAGGCACCTCAAATCACAACTTGGTGATTGTCTCTTCTCCTCATCTTTTATCTCATGGCTATTCCCAACCACGTGTTGTTTGGCATTACAAGAATGCAAAATGGGATGACCTGCAAGATTTCTCTTCTTTTCTTTGGTTGGATTACTGTTTCAAAATTTCTGATGTCAACGTTTGCTCAGATCGTGTCAGTGAAATTATTCTTGTAGGAATGGAATCCTTTTGTTCCACACTCCACTTTAAAATCTCATCCTTTATCTAAACCTTGGTTTTCCAATAAATGTGCTAAGGCTGTTCAAGAGAAGAATGTTGCATATCATAAATGGCTTGTTTCCAATTATTCAGTTTCATTTTCTGCCTACACCAAAGCTCGCAACAATTGTAAAGCAGTTATTAATCAGTCCAAACTAGATTTTGAACAGGCTAGGAGTAGAAAACTTACTTGCTTCTTGCCTAATTGTAGACAAGCATTCTGGTCTCTTGGCAAAGCTATTGGCTGCAACTTTTGCCCATCTTTGCTCCCACCTCTATCAAAACCAGATGGTTCTGTTGTCACTTCTGCCAAGGATAAGGCTGACCTGTTGGCATCCCATTTTTTTTTCCAACTCACGTATTAATGATCTTGGTAAAACATTCCCACCATTCTTAGCACGTGCCATTCAATGCCTCCTGTGGTCTTCTGTCAAGAAGGATTTTGATGAATCTTGATGCTAAGAAAGCTCCAGGTCCTCATGGTATTTCTCCACTTGTTCTCAAAACCTGTCTCCTGAATTTACATCTGTTCTTTGCCACCTTTTTTCACTTTCTTATTCCAAAGGTGGTTTTCCTTCTGCTTGGAAATTTGCCCATATCTAGCCAGTTCCTAAAAAAGGGTGACAAATCCCTCCCATCCAATTACTTCTACTCTTTCTAAAGTAATGAAGAAATCAATTAACCGCCAACTCTTAAACTACCTAGAAACCTTCCATCTGATGAACGATCGCCAGTATGGATTCCGTCAGTGTCTATCCACTAGTAATATTCTGGCTTATGTTACCCCTTTATGTTGTTGTTATTTGGTTTTTAGCAGCATTAGCAACTAAGGCCATATTGCTCCGGGGATATGCAGTGGTCATTCCCTGACCTTTCTGAATCCTCCATATTTGGTGGCTCACGGGCTCGAACCCCGGTCTAATCAAGAAGCGTATGCACCGCTGCTCCTGCCCACCTGGCTACAGAGGTGCCTACCCATTTATGGACAAATTCAAAGGAAAAGTTGGGTGAAACACATGCAGTTGCTCTTGACATCTCAAAGGCTTTTGATTGTGTTTGGCATAAAGGACTTCTAAACAAGCTTTCATCTTATGGTTTGCCAACTGTGTTTTGTAATTGATTATCCAGTTTTCTCAGATCGCTCACTGAGAATGATGTTAGAAGGCTCTCTGTCTTCTAACTTCTCCACTAATCCTGGTGTCCCCGAAGGTTCAGTTCTTTCCCCTACTCTTTTCCTCTCGTATATTAATGACCTTCTTCCATTGACTGGAAATCCTATCCATAGTTTTGCTGACGATAGCACATTACATTCCACTTTCCATTTTGAGAAACCTTGCCCTGCTCAATCAGCTTCAACTTTTCGAATATCTTCTACCAATTTCTTAAATGTCGATCTCCAGTGGGACAAAGACAACTTAGTTGATTTCAATCCTTCTAAAACTCAGTCGTCTTATATATCGCAAAAAGGATTCTTCTGCTCCTATGCTTATCTTTGGTGACACTCCGATTTCTAGGAAAGTTGATACATCTCTTTTGTGGCTTACCCTGACTTCTAATCTCTCTTGGCACAAGCACATTACAAATATTGCTTCCTCTGCATCTAAAAAACTTGGTTTTCTCTTTCACTCTCGGTGTTACTTTTTTCCAAACAGCTGTTCACTCTGTACAGATCACAAATCCACCCTATCATGGAATATTGTTCCCACATCTGGGGCGGTGCCCCCAAAATCTCTCTCAGGCTTCTGAAGAGGGCAATTAGGCTAATTATTGACTCCTCTCTAACAGTCTCTTCACTCGCTGTCTCATAGATGTACTGTTTCTGCTGCATGCCATTTTCTACAGATACTTCCATGGGCACTGTTCTTCTGAATTGGTTTCTATTATTCCCGCTCTCTCCTTCAAAACAGTCCGAACACGTTCCACCATCAGCCAATATCCATTTACTGTCCAACTTCAAACTCACAGAACCAATTTTTCTTCTTCCTCATTTATTCATTTAACTGCCATTTTCTGGAACAGGAACAACCTTCCTTCGTATGGTTTTTCTGAAAATTACAGTCTACAGAAGTTCAAGTCTAATGTCAACAAATATCTTCTTTCGTTTTCTCAACCTCCAACCCAAGCACGGTACCAAGTATTATAGGTTCTAATACCTCTTGTATTTGGAGTTTTCATAAAAAAAAAAAAAAAAAAAAAAAAAAAGACTCATGAGTGCAATGAACAATTGTGCAGAGAAATATAAGGGATCAGTAAATCAGAATGTCTTGTAATGAGGGATTTTAACTTTCAGATACTGACTGGATCTTGTGGGTGGGTCACTCGCATGCTAGTAAGACTTTTGGGGATTTACTGGAGGATTGTTTTCTACAGCAACATGTTCGAGGGGCAACCAGAGGGAGAATACTCTTGATCTGATTATCAGTAGTGATTATTCATGCATTAAGAATTTGCAGATAAAGGAATGACCAGGTAACAGTGATCACAGTGTACCGATGTGGGATTTATTTAAAGATGTATTAACAACAAGGGCAGAGGGAAGGTTTTTGTTTTTGTAAAGGTGACAAAGGTGTAGTGTTCCCAGACAGTTTTTAAATTCTATTCAGTGAGATCAACTGATGATGTTTAAAATAGCGAATTCTAAATTCGCTAGTTTTAGATTCAAGATTTAGACCTAAATGGATGTCAGATGAACTAATGAGGGTGGTGGCAGAGAAGAAATGTGGGATGCATATAAATTATCAGGTGACACAGAAGCCTATGGCAGGTATAAGCTAGTCTGTAATCAAATCACAAAGGAGGTCAGGTAAGCGAAGGCTGATTATGAGAAATCCTTGGCAAAGAAAAACAACAAAGATTTCTTTACTTATGTAAACTCTAGAAGGAAAGGGATAACTCTGATCGATCCACTTGATGTTGGTGCTTCAACTGTTGATGATCCTGCTCAGATAGCTGACAAAATGAATGAGTATTTTGCATCTACATTTATACATGAGGAATTCTGTAAGAAAGTGGAGGAGAGAAGTTTACTGAACTCTAACAGGGGGCTAAATGATTTTGCAGTAACGGAGAGCAAAGTGGAGGAGAAATTGTTGAAGTTAAACATAAAAAAGGCACCTGGGGTGGATGGAATCTATCCAGTTACATTAAAGGAGGCAGTGAGGGAAGTTAGCAAACCCTTAGCCATAACTATGAGAGCATCCTTAGATTTAAAGGAGGTCCCCTGTGGACTGGAGATGTGCAAATGTATCCCCAATTCACAAAGGTGTTCAAAGGGTGACACAAATAATTATAGACCTGTTAAACTTCTGTTATGGAGAAAATAATGGAGTCACTGGTTAAAGAAGTGGTGCAGGATCACCTAGACAAGACTGCAGTAATAGTTCAGACAGAGCATGGGTTTGTTAAGGTGAAGTCTTGTCTGACCAATTTGATCGGATATTGTGATGTGGTCACAAAAGAACTAAATGCAAAAAATAATTTTGATATATTCTCAATGCTGATGGGATTCTTCCTCTTGATCAGAATAATCACCTGAGAGGGCATAAATTCAAATTGAGGAAAGACAGATGTAGTATAGACGTGTGGAAATTTGCCTTTAGCCAGCGGGGTGGTTGGTTGGTTGGTTGGTTGGTGGAACAGACTTCCATTCCTTGTCGTGGAAGTTGATAGCCTAAATAAGTTTAAGGCTCAGCTGGACATGTATTTCAAACAAACAGAGGGGTGAAGTGGAAGTGGTTATTTTTTATTTATTTATTTTTTTTTTTTTGGCTGATGCTGCATAAGCTTGCTTTCTTGTATCAGATGCTAATGCTAATATTATATACAGTCAGTTCTGCTTTAACATGCATTTTGGCAAACCGAATTTCACAATGGCTCGTGCACGGTTTCGCATGCAAGCAGTGCCGGATTAAGGCATGAGCTAGAAGGGCCCTTGCCCGGGACACCATTTTACAAATCATGAAAAAAATAAAAATAAAAAATATGTATATATCCTTAGTAAAAAGGGCAATGAAAAATCTTTCTGCCCCGGGCACAAAAATACCTTGGTCCGGCACTGTCTGCGAGTAACATCAGGCAAGTGGAAAACCTGGCACCAAGCTCAACATAGCGACCTGTGCAGCAATACATACAAGTTTCTGAAGCTTAAAAATAAAAATCAAATGTGTGAGAGCTATATTTCCCATTTACTGTATTTGTACTGGTCAGAGACACTGTTGTGATTCGCTGTATTCACAAGATATTGTAGGCCAACTCATGTTTTCAGGAGCTCACATTTTTCAGTTCAAAAGAAATTTCATGAGATGTGATAGCATAAGCAGAGGAGTACATTTCTGGAGGTCACTACCATAAAACAATAAAAACAATTTGCAGTTCCTGGTTTATTGGGCTTTTCTGTTAGTGTAAAACGGGTAGTAAACTCGATCTTATCGCATTTATGATAATACTGATAGCTGTAATTATGTGGGTATTTACTTTATTATGGTGAAATGTGTTTCCCCCCTTTCATGAAATCTTCCATCATATAAAAAACAAATAAAATTTCAGAATCTCCTCTTCATTCCTCGTAAAAATTGTCACTCCGTATCTCACTTGTGCAATTTGTGCGTACCATATTCGTCGTTATTGATTGCTTATCTTTTTTAGTTTAAATTTTTCAATAAAAAAAAAAGTCAGTGAACAGAAATATTAATTTGTATGTATATATTAAAAATTTAAGATGTTTAAATCTAAGTTAGCAATTTTATTGGGTTTCTAATTTTTTTTTAGTGTTTTACTTACCACACTGAACATTTTTTTGAGTGCTCTGCCCCATTCCTATTTTTTCCATAAGCACTGTTATTTTTAATGCGCAAAATGCCATAACACTGAGATTTTTAGGGACACATAAACCATGTTACACCAGAACTGACTGTACTTGGATTTCAGGAAAACTTTTGATACTGTTGCACATGGAAGACTGCTTTACAAATTGGAGCAGTATGGTATTAAGAGCAAGTTGTTGCAATGGATAAAGGGATGGCTGAGTGGGAGACAGCAGAGAGTGGTAACCAATGGACACTGCTCTTCGTGGACTAATGTTATTAGTGGAGTCCCTCAGGGTTCTGTGCTGGGCCCATTGTTGTTTTGTGTATTTATCAATAACATTGATGAAGGTATATCAGGCTTAATGTCCAAGTTTGCAGATGATACACAGGTTGGCAGGGTTGTTAATGACAGTAAAGACAGTATGCTACTGCAACAGGATCTAGAAAAGTTAGGCATATGAGCTGAGAAGTGGCAACTAAAGTTTAACACTGACAAATGCAAAGTACTGTATATGAGTAGCAGTAACCCAAGAGAAACATACCAACTGTGTGGTACTACACTCAAGGAGATGGAAAATGAAAAAGACCTGGGGGTAATTGTGCCGTCATATATGAAGTTCTCTGAGCAGTGCAGATGGGCTGCCAGAGCAGGTCATGGAGTTTTGTCAATGATATATAGGAATTTTGCTAGCAGAGACAAGGAGATAATTATCCCCTTGTATAAGGCAATGGTCAGGCCACACCTTGAGTACTGCACACATTTTAGGAAGGATGTAGAGTTGCTAGAACGAGTACAGAGAAGGGCAACCAGATTGGTGAGAGGAACAAAGGGGTGCTCTTACCAAGAGAGGTTTAAGTTCTGCAAGTTGCAGCATCTGGAGACTAGGCACCTGCAAGGTGATCTGACTGAGGTGCATAAGGCCTTGAATGGCTTGAGCAGGCTCAACGCCGATGGGATACTTCTGCTTGCTCAGATTAAGAACCCGAGGGGGCATAGATTCAAACCGAGGAAAGACAGTTGTAGAATAGATGTGCAGAAGTTTGCCTTTAGCCAGCAGGTAGTTGATTGCTGGAACAGACTACAATCTGTTGTTGTGGAAGTTGACAGCTTAAATAAATTTAAAGCTGAACTTTTTTGCATCATATGCCTCAACTAATGCTAATACTAATAAGAGTAGTTGCAAGGTGGAAACCCCATGGTAGGAGCAAAAAGGATAGACCAAAGGATGTAGAGGATGACTGGAGGGGGGGGGGGAGAAAGTGTGAGAGATATACTGTGGCAGAGGCTAGAAGAGCTGCCAACCAACAAACAGATGGAAGCCAATTGTTGATACTTTTTTAGCATTAGCAAGGGCACATGATGCAAGAAAGCAAGCTTATATAGCATCAGCCCAAAAAAAAAAAAAAAAAAAAAATCCTCATTTCACCCATCCACTTGCTCCAAATGTTTGTCTAGTTCTGCCTTGAATCTGTTTAAGCTATCAACTTATATAACGACAGATGGAAGTTTGTTTCAGCAACCAACCAACCACTGGCTAAAGGCAAACTTCCGCACATCTATCCACACATATATTTAATGAATAACCAATGTAATGTTTCATTTCAGCTGCTTTACCTGTCAATCTTAACAGCAGTAAAAATAGCAAAAAAAAATTTACAAGAGAACAAAAAATAAAGTAAAGACAATCAAGCAAGTTTACCTGACTTTGTTTTCATATACACCAAAGAATAACTGTTGACAAGAGCACCACTCTGTAAGAACAAATTCTAATGCAGATTTTCCTGTGGGCCCTGGAACACTGGACAGAAACTCTAAAACTGCATCTATCTGGCTATGAATCAGATGGGCAAATACCATTACCAAACTCTAAAAAAGGAAAAAAAAATAGTAATAACCAAAAATAATTAATATCAAATTACTAATTAGTAATTTGATATTAATAATGAATCCAGAGTGCACAGGCCTCTTTAATCATAACAATAAATAAATATATTCTTTTTAAATAACAAAACGTATACTATTTACCAATACTGGAACTATGTAGAAACTACATTTTAAAAATAATGCTTTAAATGTACTTGATGTGTATAAATTCACATGGTTTGGATACATACAAACACTGAGGGGGGGGGGGGGGGACAAACAGTGTCAATGGTAAACTGGTGTTTCAGCAAACTGCAATAATCTTGACATTATAATCAAAGTTAACATTCTTTTTTCAAAATTGCAATTAAATTTGTAGAAATAATTTATAATAATAAATAATTTGTAATAATAAAATTTAATTAACAAACAGAAAATACATACATATCACACAATCATTATGATGCTGGTTACATTAAATAAAGTTTCATACATAGACTCCACACTATGAATGTACATTAAAACAAAAAAAAAAAAAAAAAAAAAAACACTTATGTATGCACAGTAGGTTGCATATTTAATAAGGCTGTGACAGTATTGTCTAAGAGATATAATCTGTTAATTTTTCCCTTTCAACCAGGAGTGCTTTTCCAAATCACATTCAAGTTTTGAAAACTTGTGAAACAATATTAATATTGGCTTTGTATTCCTATAAAAATGATTCAAAAACTTACATGCTTGAAGTGCTTCACTAAAAGTCAGAACTTTCAGTGGTATATCTTCAATTTCGTCATCTTGTTCCCCCATTTAATACTTCACTTCATTAATAGTGTTATTATCTGCTAACATCTGTGATGTGATCATGTCACCAACTACAGCATAAACAACTAAATCATACTGAGTGAAATTTGTGTGATTTGTTTTACAAATCCATTCTGATAAAGGCACTTCCCTCGTTGGTACTGGTTTTAACAGAATCAGGCCTAAAAGTTTCTGTATCAAATCCTGCATGATGAAAACATTAAAGTGGCTTTCTCAAACACTCTGTTCCAAACCTTTTCCACTGTACCCAGTAATGTTATTGTGCAGCTTATCTTTTCAAGACAAGCAGTCATTTTAAGAAAAATCAATTCTGAATTGATTTGAAATTCTGTATTATCCTTCAAATCATGGTTTGATGGAAGAAACAAGTTTCTTCCATCAAACCGTGGAAATATAACAAGGAAATTATTTTAGTCTTGTATGGTCTGATGATGGGATCCAGCAAAAGATCCTGAAATATCACTTATGTAATAAACAAATTTTGCATTATCCACATGGTATAAGAGCTCATTTCAAAAACTGATACAATTTTCAAGTTTTTTAAATCTTTTTTACACCCCCCCCCTTTCCAATGTGCAACTGTCCAAAAGAAGAATTTTTCGATAATTCATGATGAAACAGTTCAAATTCAAAGAAAGCCGATGTCATCCAAGCGTTTTAATTTGAACTATATTGAACAGGTAACTTTTTAACATTTATTTTTCAACAGTGCAGATTTTAGATTTTCCTATGATAAACCAAGGACCAAATCATTTCCTATGATTTGATCCTTGAGGTTGTCACAGACATTCTCTCAGATATGCCAGACAAGCTGTACTTGCTACCTGGGAGTCTAAAACACTGATGGAACTGATATTCGAGTGACACTCAAGTCAAGTGGACCCAATTTCGGCAAAGTCCGGACAGTCTGTGACAGCCAAATCCTCTGCCTGCACCTTCACGATGGTGGGACTGTTAGTAATCCTGGATATAACTTCCATGCACAAGTACATGGTGGGTGACCACCCAGGTGTGAACCAACGTAAGCAGGGGTCGAGGTGTGGCGCCCACATGGAGGAACGCCGCCCTTCTATGTTACCAGGCAGTACTAGGTGGTAGATGACTCTCATCAACCGGTGAAATACCACCACTTTGCTTATTGGAGGTTTGAAGTGGTGCAACCCATGTTTAGTCTCTAGAGCTAAGTTCCGGTCAGCCCTTCCCTTTCTCTTCCATCATGCAGTATGATTGATAACTTTTGAGGTTATGATGAACGTCGTGGCGAGATCCAATATTCCTTACATTTCTAGGGTACAGCTCTAAAACGGTGTTTGCAGGCCGGCCACTAGTTAGTACACCGGACCGAACCTATTGGTAACTCTCTAGGAGGCTTCCGGATCAGCTAGTGTATAATCTTGCTACCTCTACTCTGCCAGATAGTGACTGGAGGGAGTCCGAGTAGTGTGTATGCGGGGAGCATTGTCCAGGCCACGTTATGTCAAGGATCTGGGTATATTCTTACTACGTGTACACCATATCCAAAAATTTCATTACTTCATACAGCATGTCCCACCCATTTTTTCTTACTATTGAATACACCATGAATTGTCAAACTAATAGAGCAAGCTTATCTGCGAAAAGATCCAAATCTCCCAAGCACTTACTAATTCATTTCACAAATATACGTGGTCTCAATTCTAATCTCAACGATGTCCATTTCCACTTGCAGTCTGCCAAACCCCATGTACTTTTTCTGACAGAATCTCAGTTATCGGTTGATTCAACTACTGCTCATCTTAGATGCCCAAATTATTCGCTGTATGATTCCTTTCGCCTCAAAGGTGGTACTTGTGCATATGTCTGTTCTGATTTCCCTGTCAGAGACTTGGCAATTTGGAATCTCTTCTCTTTGATCTTCTCTGGCTTAAAATCTCTCTACCTCATTGTGTCAAATTCATCTGTTGTCTCTACCGTTCTCCCAACTCCACTAATCACTTGGAGTTCTTTGACTTCCTCTCTTTGTAACTTGACTTTCTCCAGTCCAACTTTCCTAACGGTGAGGTAATTTTCCTTGGTGATTTTAACGTTCACAACTCCAGCTGGCTTCCATTTTCTAGTCACACCGACCCAACAGGTCGAGATGCTGAGGCTTTTGCAATTATTAATGACCTAGCACAGATTGTTCATTTACCTACAAGAATACAGGACAATCCTAATCATACAGCCAATACGTTTGATCTTTTTCTCACAAACAACCCTTCTAAGTACACGGTCGAAGTGAGAGGTCTTTTAGGCACTTCAGATCACAACTTGGTGATTGTCTCTTCTCCAATGGAACCTTTATCTCATGGCTATTCCCAACCTAGTGTTGTCTGGCATTACAAGAATGCAAAATGGGATGACCTGCGAGACTTCCTTTCTTCTTTTCCTTGGTCGGATTACTGTTTCAAAACTTCTGATGTCAACGTTTGCTCAGATCGTGTCAGTGAAATTATTCTTGCAGGAATGGAATCCTTTATCCCACACTCCACCTTAAAATCTCGTCCTTTATCTAAACCTTGGTTTTCCAATAAATGTGCTAAGGCTGTTCAAGAGAAGAATGCTGCATATCATAACTGGCTTGTTTCTAATTCTTCAGTTTCATTTTCTGCCTACACCAAAGCTCGCATGTTTCTGTCTACACCAAAGCTCTCATAGTAGATAATAATCAGTCCAAACTAGTGTTTGAACAGGCTAAGAGTAGAAAACTTGCTTCTTGCCCTAATGGTAGCCGAGCATTCTGGTCTCTTGCCAAAGCTGTTGGCCACAACTTTTGCCCATCTCTGCTCCCACCTCTGTCCAAACCAGATGGTTCTGTTGTCACTTCAGCCAAGGATAAACCTGACCTGCTAGCATCCCATTTTTTTTCCAGCTCATGTATTAATGATCTTGGTAAAACACCTCCCACCATTCTCAACACACTCCATTCAATGCCTCCTGTGGTCTTCCGTCAAAAGGATATCAGAAGGATTTTGATGAATCTTGATGCTAAGAAAGCTCCAGGTCCTGATGGTATTTCTCCACTTGTTCTCAAAACCTGTGCTCCTGAACTTACTCCTATTCTTTGCCGCCTTTTTTCACTTTCTTATTCCAAAGGTGTTTTTCCTTCTGCTTGGAAATTTGCTCATATCCAGCCAGTTCCTAAAAAGGGTGACAAATCCCTCCCATCCAATTTTCGTCCCATTGCAATTACTTCTACTCTTTCTAAAGTAATGGAGAAATCAATTAACCGCCAACTCTTAAACTACCTAGACACCTTCTGTCTGCTCAACGATCACCAGTATGGATTCCGTCAGTGTCAATCCACTGGTGATATTCCGGCTTATGTTACCTATTTATGGACTAATTGAATGGAAAAGTTCGGTGAAACACAAGTAGTTGCTCTTGACATCTCAAAGGCTTTTGATCAAGTTTGGCATAAAGGTCTTCTAAACAAGCTTCCATCTTATGGTTTGCCAACTGTTTTTAGTAATTGGTTATCCAGTTTTCTCTCTGATCGCTCACTGAGGGTGATGGTAGATGGCTCTCTGTCTTCTAACTTCTCCACTAATGCCGGTGTCCCCCAAGGTTCAGTTCTTTCCCCCACTCTTTTCCTCTTGTATATTAATGACCTTCTTCCATTGCCTGGCAATCCTATCCATAGTTTTGCTGATGATAGCACATTGCATTCCACTTTCCATTTTGAGAAACCTTGTCCTGCTCAATCAGCTTCAACTTCTCAAAAATCTGCTACCAATTCCTTAAATGCCGATCTTCAGGTAATTCTCCAGTGGGGCAAAGACAACTTAGTTGATTTCAACCCTTCTAAAACTCAGTCTTGTCTTATATCTCGCAAAAAGGATTCTTCTGCTCCTATGCTTATCTTTAGTGACACTCCGATTTCTAGGCAAAATGATATATCTCTTTTGGGGATTACCCTGACTTCTAATCTCTCTTGGCACAAGCACATTACAAATATTGCTTCCTCTGCATCTAAAAAACTTGGTTTTCTCTTTCGCTCTCGTCTTTACTTTTCTTCCAAACAATTGCTCACTCTGTATAAATCGCAAATCCACCCTGCCATGGAATATTGTTTCCACATCTGGGGTGGTGCCCCCAAAACCTCTCTCAGGCTTCTTGATTCCATTCAGGAGAGGGCAGCTAGGTTAATTAATGATTCATCTCTAACGGAGTCTCTCCACTCGCTTTCTCATAGACGTACTGTTTCTGCTGCATGCCTCTTCTACAAATACTTACATGGGCACTGTTCTTCTGAATTGGCTTCTATAATTCCCGCTCTCTCTTTCAATACAGTCTGAACACGTGCCGCCACCAGCCAATGTCCATTTACTGTACAACTTCAAAACCACAGAACCAACTTTTCATCTTCCTCATTTATTTATTCAACTGCCGTTTTCTGGAACAACCCTCCTTCATACATATTTCCTGAAAATTACAATCTACAGAAGTTCAAGTCCAATGTCAACAAATATCTTCTTTCATCTTCTCAACCTCCAATCCAAGCACGGTACTAAGTACTATAGGTTCTAATACCTCTCGTGTTTGGGGTTCACATAAAAAAAAAAAAAAAAAAAAAAAACACTTTTTTTTTTTTTTTGATGCAATTCAATTTAGTACAAATTTTTCCAAAAGACATGTTGTGATGGAACTTACTCATCTATCCAACCCGAGGACTCTGGTGCAATCTCTTGACAGTTTACCACCTATGCACTTTTCGCTTCTGAATTTTAATATTGTCAGTAATTAGTTAAAAAAAAAAAAAAAAAAACAAGAAAAAGAAAAAGGTCTGGTCTCATCTACATTAAAGCTGAAGCATGTTAGATTTCCCAACAGACTGGATGAATAGAGGGTTTTTATGTTTTGAAGGGTATTTAAGGAATCTACGTATATTATATTCTTTCAAATGTGTCTAACCTGGAGATAAAGTAGAGTTATTTTAACTGCACATAGTTATTTTGGGTATAATACACTGCAGTAACGTGATTGGCTATTGACAATGCATTATTTAGGAAGAATGTTTTTGATATGAAGTCAACAGGTTTGATCAATAAGTGGCTGTGGGCAGCATGTAGTTGTTAAAATCTTGGCTGTGGTATATTGTTATTATTTTCTTGCAAATTTTGAAGGAAATATTAAAAAAAGTTATTGAGCTATTCCGTACTGGACGAGAGTGCTTTGGTGTATGAATAACTTGATCCAATAACAGTTTGTGAACCATCATAAACTGCTGTGGGTGTGTGAGGGTCAGTTAATAAGCTCTGCACAGCAGGTGTTCATAAATTACTGGAAGAAATGCAAATCTGAGTAAAGTACATTTAAAGACCTTCAATATAATCTTCCTGATTATATTGAAGGTCTTTACATGTACTTTAGTACAATAATTGGGAAAGATGGCTAATGACACATTTTTTCATGGTGCATGTTTGTGCAGTGTTGTCCATAGCTAGATTGAATTCATATAGGGTGGGAGATCTCATCCCCTTCCCAAGAGTTCCAACTTGGAGAAACAAATCAAAATGTGGAGGACTAAGATAGACATTGTAAAATCTCCCAGTAATATCTATGCAATGACTCAATCACCATATAGACTTTGTGAGAAGATGCACTGTCATTGTCCTCTCTTTAACAGGTCTGATTGCTTCATTCACAGTGCAAGTCTCAAAAGTTTCCATAGAAATGAAACGTTCTCTATTGACCATATAACCTTGTAGAGCCCAATGATTGCAAAGAAATGCATGGAAGGTGGCTAATGATGCCATGGAGTTTCACTGTTTCATTTTGCTTGGCTCCTGTTACATTCTTGAGTCCAGACTATTTTAATCAAAGTTTAAAACACTATGCCAATACTTCATCAATTGCAAAGATTCATCGTTAAAAAGGAAATGTCTTCTCTTTTCTGTCTGCACACCAAAAATACATGCAATGTGATCACAAACCAGTCTTCAATCTCCTTGCTACGGTTCTGGATTTTTTCAGTAATTGTCAGTAGTAGCAGGTTTTTTTTTCCCCCCCTATTTTTTTATTGTATTTTTTTTTATTGTGTTTTATTTTATTATATTTTATTTTTTTTTATTTTAACTTATTTATTTTGTTGAATTTTTTTTATTTTATTATTATTCTTTTATTTATTTATTTTTTGTTATATTTTATTATTTTTTTTTTTTTTGTATTTTTCTTTTCTTTTTTTTTCATTCTATACACTATTGTAAACTTTTCTATCTTATGGGAGGTCTATCTCTTCCCCTTATCTTCTATCCAACCTCCCCATCCCTTCCAATCCCCGTACTTCAATTCTTATCCCCACTTCCTTTCCCTAAACACCTTGGGGTTCCCAGGCTTGCCTGATAGTCTCAGTACGAGTCTCAGCTAGAAAGTGGACCCTGGCACGCCGCCTTGTGGCCAAGGTTGGGAGTCAGGGGGCAGGGAACCAGGTGTCCCCTGCCTGCAAAGTTGCCAGTGCCAACAACTCAACACAACAAGACAAATACTTACACACACTTGCCGGCCTTCACCTCTTCAGATGCTATAGCAGCATATAGGGGGAACCCTGGAGACCGCAACTGAAACAAACACACCTTGACCTTGTAGCATGTTAAAGCTTCCAGATCAAGGTTTGCCCTCAACAACAGATTCATCAACAAAAAAACAAATGCGGTCAGTAAGAGATTGCAATTCTATCATTCATAAGAAAGAAAATTTCATAGGAAAACCTCTTGCAAAGAGTGGTATTTGCATGCAGATTTCACATGTACTCTTGGGAACAAGTTTTCATTTCTACATTACAGTGAAAAGTAAGGAATATTTCTCATTGCCACGTGGTTTTTTTTTTCCCCCCCCCCCCCAATTTTCACAGATAGATTTTCTCTATTCCTTAGGCAACAATTTGGACAGCTGCAATTGTGTGTCAGTTTCACTCCTGTTGCTTATTGTAGTGTGAAATGAGTTTATTGGTGAAGTGTTCAACAAACAAAAATTACATAAACACAATTCACACTTTAGAAAATATTGAGAGCTATGCAGAAATTACTGACTGACTCTTGTATGCCTCAAGGTTTACTGGCAGTGGAGGTCAGTACAATAAATATTTCTCAAGCATGGGCAAAGATAAGTTATTCCAAGTGATCAGGCATGGACTAACTTTTTTAGCATTTAACTAATGGGTGTTATCTATGCTACTTTCTTTATTTCACAACTACACCTACAACCATTCAAATTGTGCAGTATGTGTAAATCACAATTTAGTTTTCATTTACCTAGCATCCTAAAATAATTTTTAGTACAGAAACATAAGTACCATAATAGAATTTGACTGCTTAACTATCAAGCATAATTAAATTCTAAAATATACGTGTGAGAAGCCATGCTTGTGTTTCATAATATCCTCTCTTCCTTCTTAACATAGATTAAGCTTAAAAAAAAAAGTATAGTTTTAACAAGACGCATTACATATTCTGCATTTACTGAAATGACAAAATGAAAAAACCAAATAAAACTATAGTTTTTTGCAATAGCACATTTGAGTGGATATGAATTACAACACAATTTTTTTTTTATTTGACAAGCAACAATGGAACTATTATCAATGACACATACACACAAATAAATATAACAAAATATTAGCTGAACCCTTAATTACCTGGATAACACTGACAGTTTCTGTCTGTTGCATCTTGCTTAAAACAGCTCTCAACAAAAGATCAGTGTTCTCTCCCAGTGCTGGTCCTGCTTTGGCAATTAATGCAGATACAAGGCGACCCACAAAAGCAGCAGATGATTCAGGTGTTTTAGGATCAAGAAGATGTTGAGCTACCTGATGTAAAAATAACAGTAATAAATACATTCTAGCTTTCATCACAAATGGTTTTAATGGGCATTAATATTATTTATTACTTCATTTGCAGTACATGAACTAGATGAACTTTTTTTGTTTGTTTTTTAATAAAACTATGCATTCACAATTAGAATTATTTTTAGAAAAGAAAACTAAATAGCAGGAGCATGCATAGAGGGTGTTATTAATTGGAAGGCTGATATCCCAAGACTGATAGATATATCACAGTGATTTGAAGGCTCCATTGAGTATAACAGACTTGGATAACTATTATTATTACTGTGTGTGTGTGTGTGTGTGTGTGTGTGTGTGTGTGTGTGTGTGTGTGTGTGTGTGTGTGTGTGTGTGTGTGTGTGTGTGTGTTTCTTTAAGCTCTTTCATGGGCTAGTTTCCCAAACATGTGCAGTCTTCCAGGAATGAGTTTCAGATAATAAAGAATTCTGTGTAGTAAGGTAAGTTTTTTTTTTTTTTTTTTTGCAGAATTTAAGTTTAACCCACGGCACAACACACGTGCACGCACATGGCCATTTCATTTCTATGCAGTAAATGCCTAGTTAATTGAAATTCAATGGAACAAAATATATCCATTTTGATTTAAACAGATTCAAACATATCATTATTAATTAACCAAGAGAAAATTTTTAGACAGATATTAGTATTAAAAAATGTGCACAATTTTCATAATTCCCATTTAAAATATTAATAATCATTTAGTTTTGTTGTGGCAGATATTAACTAGACGGTTAACGAATGCAGCTATGATAACATCTGGCAAACTTTCTCCATTTAATTTTCTATGTTAATTTGCCTATTGTTTAACTGCATTCAGGGCAGGGCTTGCTGAATGACTGCACAGTAACTATACAAAATAGTTAATATAAAAATGCATTTAATTTTATGTGAATTTTCATACCCCCCCTATATGTGCACTCAGACAAGGCTTGCTATCTCGCTGTGCATTAAACAGGGATTTGCCTACACCTGCACTAATAGTTGTACTTTATAAAGTGTATTATCAAAATTAGCCAGCACTTGTTTTGGATTAATACAACAAAAGTATTTGGTATCTGTTATCCTCATTTGGCAACAAGTAGTCTGAGACAGTATTTAAATTCTATACTGTGGGACAAACTGAGTATATTACCAACAGCAAATTCAAAATGGGGAGCATTCAAAGAATTAATCTTCGAAGCTACTAGGCTTTTCATACCAACTAAGAAATATTGTTCAAGATTTAGGCCTAAATGGATGTCAGATGAACTAATTAGACATGTGACAGAGAAGAGAAATGCATGGGATACATATAAAATAACAGGTGACACAGAAGCCTATGACAGATATAAGCCGGTATGTAACCAAGTCACAAAGGAGGTTAGGCAGGCGAAGGCAGATTATGAGAAATCTTGGACAAAGGATGCAAAGAAAAACAGCAAAGAGTTCTTTATCTATGTAAACTCTAGAAGGAAGGGGATGAATCAGATTAGTCCACTTGATATCGATGGTTCAACCGTTGATGATCCAGCTCAGGTAGCTAACAAACTAAATGAATATTTTGCATCTACATTCACACATGAGGAATTATTCAGGGAGGGGAATGCCTGAGGTGTATTCAACTCTGGCAGTATGCTAGATAATCTTGTAATAATTGAGAGTAAAGTGGAGGAGAAACTGTTGAAAATAAACATAAGAAAGGCAGGTGGATGGAATTTATCCAGTTATAATAAAGGAGGTGGCAAAGGAAGTAAGCAAACCCTTAGCCATAATTATGAGAGCTTCCTTGGACTCAGGGGAAGGCACCCATGGACTGTAGATGTGCAAATGTGACCCCAATCCACAAAGGAGGATCAAAGGGAGACACAGGTAATTACAGACCTGTTAGTTTAACTTCTGTTAAAGGGAAATTAAGGGAGGAACGGGTTAAAGAAGCATTGCAGGATCATCTACACAAGACTTCAGTAATAGCTCGGACACAGCATGGGTTTGTTAAGTTGAGGTATATTGTCTGACCAATTTGATTGGATACTATGATGTAATCACAAAGGAACTGGATGCAAAGAATAACTTTAATATCATATATTTGGATCTTAGAAAGGCCTTTGATACTGTTCATATGGAAGACTGCTGCACAAATTGGAGAAGTGTGGCAGAAGCAAATTGCTGCTATGGATAAAGGGATGGTTGAGTGGGAGAACACAGAGAGTAGTAATCAATGGACACTGCTCTTCGGGGACTAATGTTATTAGTGGAGTCCCTCAGGGTTCAGTGTTGGGTTCATTGTTGTTTTCTGCATTTATAAATGATATTGATGATGGTATATCAGGCTTAATGTCCAAGTTTGTAGACGATACGAAGGTTGGCAGGGTTGTTAATGACACTAATGACAGTACGCTGCTGCTGCTGCTGCTGCTGCTGCAACAGGATCTAGAAAAGTTGAGCAGATGGGCTGAGAGGTGGCAAATGAAGATTAACATTGACACATGTAAAGTACTACACATGGGAAGCAGTAACCCCAGAATAACGTATCAACTCTGTGGTACTATACTGACAGTGGTAGTGAATGAAAAGGACCTGGGAGTAACTGTGCAGGCAGATATGAAGTTTTCTGAGCAGTGCAGACTGTCTGCAAGAGCAGCTCATGGTGTCTTGTCAATGATATACAGGAATTTATCTAGCAGGGATAAGGAGGTGATTATCCCCTTGTATAATGCAATGGTCAGGCCACACCTTTAGTACTGTATACTGGTCTGGAGGCCTCATTTTAAGAAAGATGCAGAGCTGTTGGAACAAGTACAGAGAAGGGCAACAAGATTAGTGAAAGGAACAAAGGGTTGCTCTTACGAAGAAAGGCTTAAGTTTTGCAAATTACAGTGTCTAGAGACTAGGCGCCTGCAAGGTGATCTGATTGAGGTGTATGAAGCCTTGAATGGTTTGTGCATGCTCAATGCTGATGGGATTCCTCCTCTTGCTCAGAATAATCGCCTGAGAGGGCACAGATTCAAATTGATGAAAAACGGTTGTAGGATAGATGTGCAGAAGCTTGCCTTTAGCTAGCGGGTGGTTGATTAGTAGAACAGACTTCCATCTTTTGTTGTGATGGTTGATAGGCTAAATAAATTTAAGGCTAAGCTGGACAGGTATTTGGAACGAACAGAGGGGTAAAATGGGAGCATTTTTTTTTTTTTTTTCTGGCTGGTGCTGCATAAGCTTGCTTTCTTGCATCGTATGCCTCTACTAATGCTAATGCTAAGTATAATATAACTTTGGTTCTTTGCAGTGGAACAATATGTAACCTGTACGCTTCCACCCCATCCAAAATTAAGATTGTTTAAACTTGCAGTATATTAAATTATAAACAATGGTTTAATAGAATTTAAAGTTATTTCCTCAATACATTATAAGCTTTTCTTGGCTGTCATACCACCTGGGGTGGATGTAGAAAGGTCCCTTTCCCTTCCCAGTTGAAAACATTTAGTATTATTTTAGTTTTAGTCTATTTGCTATTGGCTGTAATATTAGATGCATTGGTAATTCTTTGTCATATTTATAATGTTTTTTTTATTAGTATTATTAGTTTGTAAGCCAACCTTTTTTAAGGCACTTCAAAAGCAACTCATTCAGTGGCCATTATGAAATCTGCTCATTTCTTTCTTTTTACTCAATGAGTGAAGATCTCCATCTGAGAAAATATTCACTCAATCAAGCTGAAAAGCTTTTATATCTGATGTTACATCAGGCTTTGTTATTTTTATTTACAATGCTGCTGCTTTAAAATTACTACTCACCGCTAATTAGCACTTTAAAATGGTAACTGGCTGTATTAACTACCATACAAAATTTATAAAAACATAAATCTGATATTGAAATAACAGAAATGTGTATTTATGAATTATTCATTTTGAATGGAACACTTACCTGCTCAAAGTCCCTCTGAAGGAGTAGAATGGGATTATCAAATTACAGTGGTATACGTCCTTAATCTGTTCCAGATCCTTGGACTTATACCAAATGAATTTTTCCCATAAGAAATAAATGGAAAATGATTAATCTGTTCCCATGAAAAAAAATCCTATTGTTATTGGCATATTATACAATGTCCCTGATCTTTGTTTGGTAATCGATTTCACCCCCTTTGCAACGCTAGCCGATTTAATAACGTTGTTGTTTTTCACAATCATAGATACTGTCGTTTTCGGTACAGTATGCAGCAGCCAAGTTCCGGATACGCATGCCACCTTCATACTTACCAACAATCTCTTTTTTCACCTCTGTGGTGATCCTGCCCCATTTTCTTCATTGCTTGGCTCTTCTCATTAACCTTCTTAGAACTTAATGGTTAATGAATTTACAAAACATTTATGCGAAAAAACACAAAATCACGTGAAAATTCACAGAGAGTTATAGCGCAGGCTGTTCACTGAATGGTAGAAACTGTCGTACTGACGCTCGTGGGCAGTCGTGGCAGAGATGCCAGATCTTACCCCCCCTCCAAAAACAGAATTCAGTCGATCGAGGACGTAAGCACACACCGTGCGCGCATATGTCCTCGGTTGGTTTTATTCAGAAAGCCGAGTGAGGACGGGTGCGCGTACTTTGCTAGCGCCCGTCCTTGGTCGGCTTTTATTCGGTTTTTGGAGAGGGGGTAAGATCTGGCATCTGAATCGTGGCTTTGTCTTGAGAGAGGTAAACAAGGGTAGCGCGCGGTGAAGTGACTCATTTTGAAGCTCGCAAGTCGTATACCAAAAAAAATTTTTCGCGTCCAAACAGGACATATATCAAGTTGGACTTATTCCAAAGCGGCCGTATACCGAGGTACCACTGTAATTAGATTATTATGTGCATAGGCATAAAATAGCTAACAATCTACCTAACAGTTGTTACATCATTAATTAGCACAAACTGGCATATACCCACCTGAAATGCAACAGCACAATCACTTGATGTTACACTAAATTGGATATCTAAAATAACATCAAACCTAAATCATTTAAATTACAGTGTATATTGGCTAACTGGTTTCCAACATACAGAATTTTTTTAAACAGTGATATGGAGGTGATTATCTCATTGTATAAGGCAGAGCTTGAGTTCTGTAATACAGGTCTGGAAGCATCATTTTAATAAGGATAGTATGCTGGAAAATGGTGCAGAAAGGCAAGATTAGTGAGGGGGAAAGGAGGTATTCTTACCAAGAAAGGCTTCAGTTCTACAAATTGCAGCATCTGGAAACTAGGGACCTGTTAGGATATCTGACTGAAGCGTTTAAGGCTTTGAATGGATTGAGTAAGATAAATACTACTGATGTATTCTTCTTACTCAGCAACACACAAGGGGACATATTTTTAACTCTCTTGCATCACTTGCCACTAATAATAATAGCTTGGCTGAAATACGTTAAGGGCTTTAGCCTCAGGCTGCGAGATTTTTAGACAAAGTATAAGTTAGTGCAAACACATCATATTAGTATGCAGCTAAACTCTGAATTAGCAAAAATATGCAAAGGCGGCATTGTTTAAGTTATATCTCATATTGTGAATATCTTCACGCGTTGCCATGATATTGCACTACTTCGAATAAGTAATGCTTCACCAAAGGAGAAGACTATTCTTACTTATTCTCAGCGGATACCACTACCCAGATGGTACCGTTGCACGGCTATTTGGCCTTTCTTTGGTGGGTGGGTAGGTACCCTAGTGATGAAATGATGACAAAACAGTTATGAAGTATAATTACACAATATGAGAGATGCCTGACGGTGTATAATATATATATAAAGACTGAAATACATTTCAATTTAGTTAAAAAAATTTTCTCCAAATAGTACTACTAAATGAATTGGTTCTCGAGATTTATCTAAAATGTATTCAAGTTATTAAAGTTGAAGAATATTTAACTTATCACATCTAAAAACTCGGATGGATGGTAACTTGCTATTTATGAGCTGTTTGGGGGTCAGTAGGCTGTTGAGTGCCATAAAGAAACATGTCTTGGCCTTAGGAGTTTACAATATGAAGTCAGCTGACTAGCAAAGCTAATCCCATAATTTACCAAATAATTTATTCTTAAAGTCACACAGCATTTGCTATGAGTGTATTCGATATAAAGTTATAACACTTTACTGGATCATATCAACACACAAATCACCTCGATACAATGTAAGACTGCACCAATGCTTTTTTTTAACCCATACATAAAACAGCAACCACGAACGTTGTGGTATACTACTGGTTACTTCGTATTCATCAATCTTTTTTTTTGACAGTACATTATTCACATATTGTCTCTGTACAAGTCTCCTACTGGTCCTTTATACTTGTGACTGATAAGGAAGGCAGCCTTTGGGCTGTATTGCATATGTTATGTTGGAAATGAAAAACCTGCAGAAAGTTGCTCTTTTTTTTTTTTTTTTTTTTTTAAATGGTTAATGGAGCAATTATGGCAAATTATTCTCAAACTAGAATAGCCATGACAAATATTTCCCCAAAACTGTTTCAGAGAAGAAGGAAAATATTAAGATTGAAGTAATTACAAAAACCTTTCCCCCAGCTCTTTTCACTGCCAGTTAAGCTGTCAATGGAATGGACTCATGTAAAAATGCAATTTGATAATTTTTTTACAAGTATGTCTATATTGCCCGTTAAAAAATTAAAATTATTGTACAAAAAATTATCTAGACCTGGAAACTGCTATGTAGAGTTGTCCATGAGCAAAAATGCCAACTTGATGTAAGTCTGACCCTGAGATTTGTTGACTGCAATGACAAAAGCTAAGAATTTGTCTTCTCTTCAAAGTAAACGGCAAGTTAGTTTCACTGGGAGCTAAATCAATTCTTGGATTTTAAAATCAGGTGTAAAACTTTTTGGAAATCTCCCCACCCACCTCAATTTTACTGCTAAAAAAAATTATTGCAAATTTAGTCTGAGTTATTAAAGTTCAAAGAGCGTTCCAGACAGGGGGAATAAGCAAATTATTATCTAAAATGTTTAACTGTTTATTTATTTATTTATTTTTTTTTGCAAAAAGAAAAAGATGGAGAAAAGCTATTAACTGCAAAAACACAGATACACTATGTTATTGTAACCATAACATCTCACCACAACATAGATAAATTATGTTATGATAAGATGGAGGAGGAGATTAAATTCAGTCAGAAAGATGATCCTCCATTGTAAACCTGAAATTATGGCAGCTATGTGTTCTCACTAGCCAGAATGTAAAGTATATTCCCATCCCTCTAGCATAAGGGAAGGGGAACTACTATTGCGATAGACTATGGAGAAATCGCAATTAATGGCCAAAACAACCTCCGTAACTTTGAGGGAGCTCTCGACAACTCAAAAGAATAGGCAAAAGATTCTTTCATCCTACGTCAGGCTTTTCATGTGTCACTGGACAAGAATTTATTTTCATGGACAGTAATGGTCTTCTACTAATGAGCCAACTGGTTGCAAAATTCATTCAAGGTGAGAATATTTTTCTGATGAGGAGGCCTGGCAGGTCCCCAATACCTAAATCCAAATGAGTATGCATGGGATGCTTTATGAAAGATGAACCAGAGTTCATCTTCCATCCATCATGGTTGACATACCCCAATTTGCCTTTTCAAATTTCAGAACTGAATACCACTGATGAATGACTGAAATACATACAGTCGAACTCATTTATAACAAGATTTCAGCTAATCTTGTTATAAATGAGATTATTATAAATATTATAAGTTAAGAGCTTCACGAACAATCTTTAAGCCATTACAGTGAGAGCAGTGGCCAAACTGCCATATGAGGGACTAAGATCTATTGTTGCTTTGCCTGTTTATGACATGATCACTTTCCACATCCCTGCCGATAGCAATTTATAACCTTTTCAACAATTCTCAGAACCTCTTTCAGTGCAATACACTACCATAAAGAGCATACTGTGGTCTTCATTCCAGAGGCATAGCAGAAATCTCCGAAATCTCTGCGTGACAGGATACTGAAGGTCTATGGGATCTAATAGTTACTGTGAGTGGGGGGGGGGGGGCCTGGATAATTCCTCTTAAACCTCTTTTGTATCTCTTCCCCATTGTTTTGGATTCTCCAAAGACCTAGGGAGAGAAATTATTGACAAACTAAGCAATGAGTTTTTTTTTTTTTGTTTTTTTTGTATCAGTACAAAATGTTCCGATTCAAATTCAGTCAAAATGAAGAATTCATACAATTTCAAATCTTTGTGTGTGAACATATCTTTTTAAAACTTGGAAGAAACACCTAGAATTTTTAAAAACAATTTTGCTTTTGTAGTGCTGCTAAGGCAGCACTTTTTTTTTTAACTTTGAAATGGCAGAGGAGAAAAGAAAAATTTTGACAATCAGCAAGAAAATGAAAATTATTTGTGACTTAGGGAATGGAACAGAAAGTTCAGAATGAAATCATTAACTGTGTCATCCACTTGGAAAAATCAGGAAAGCATTACTAGTGCTTCCAAAAAAACATTATTATGAAAAAGTTGGGTGTGATAAAAGTGATCTGGATAAGCCTCTTTTGTTTTTTTTTTTTTTTTATGAAAACCCCAAACACAAAAGGTATCAAAACCTATAGTACTTAGTACCGTGCATGGGTTGGGGGAGAAGTATGGGGGGAGGGGAATGCCGGAAACTTTACTCTAGAGACTAAACATGGGTTTCACCACTTCAAGCCTCCAATAAGCAAAGTGGTGGTATTTCACCGGTTGATGAATGTCATCTACCACCTACGTGTTGGTTTATATTGAAAAGAAGTTGTATCCCTATTAGTGGCTCTCTACTGAAACTACAAGCTGAAAAACTGGCTCATCAATTTGGATATGAAGATTTTGTTTGGAATAATGGATAGCATGACAGATACAAAAAAAAAATAACGTTCATGGTAAGATAAGTGGTGAATCTGGTGATGTAAACAAAGAAGTTAGTAATTACTCGATTGAAAAATGTGTGGCCAGATATAACAAAAGGTTTCTGTGAAAGTGATATTTTTAATGCTGATGAAGCTGTTGTGTTTTACAGATTGTCCCCCACCTCCCCACCACCACAACACCTAATTCTTATAGAGGAGAACGACTACAAAGTATTCGCAGAATATGCTCAGGACCTCTTCATTGGGAGACGGTCCTATCTGCAACCTTAGAAGTGTCAAAATTGTCACTAAAACAATCTACCACTACTTACGAACCTATTGCGACCACAATTACCCTTGATGAGACTCAAGGATTACAACTACTCTGAACGGGACTTTGTCCCACGAGTAACCCATAGCGCTGTGTGCTGGGAAAAGGGCACTCTTCTATCCACCACCATACAACAACCTATCCTGGACAGGAACACGACAGTAAGTGATCCTCAGCGTTGAGATACCAAAAACTTGATGACAGACTGCTAGCTGCAACCTCAACAGCAAGGATGGAACTTGTCCCAGGGGTGACCTACAACCCCAGCCATCAAAAACCATTGCCGATGATCAACCTATAAATAGAACTACCACGTACTTTACCTCAACACAGCTCCGCTGCCAATGCCATAGGCAATCCTATACCTGTGCTCTCTTGTACGGTACTTTCTTTCCAATTCCTGGGGGGGGGATGGCTTCACTATCTCCTCCCCTCCTCACCCCTCTTTCCTCCTGGTGGGCCACGGGTCTGCCCTACTGACCAGAGGGGTCACCTCCTCTATCGACCCTACTTCCTATTTATTCACCCAACTCTTCAGTCTCCCCCCCTACTTTGTGTGTTCACTTTCACACTGTAAGCCCCAGACAGTCTAAATTTAAAACTTTCAAATTCCATTGTACAAGTATTCCTCTCGGCCTCTAACCCTTTCAGCGCTCAATCCTACCACTTATTTTTTATTATTTTTTTTTAAATAGGTCCTAGCCACCAAAATCTCAGGAAACTAAGTGGCAGGACCTGCCAGAGTACTCACTTAAAATACCGGTGTACCTGGTCTACCTCCACGGGGCCAAGTGTGGGCCCAAATAGGAGTCCAACAGATAAATGGCCAGATGAACAATGGTAAACGACACTACACTTACCAATATCCATACACATCTCTGGCCTTTACGGTATACTGTAATACACAACAATGTAAACTAAGTAGAGATGTGGGAAACCCCTGGTGCCATGAGACCCCAAACACACTTTACCTTACACCATTGAACCGCAAGTTTAAAGGTGAAAAGTGCACAGATGGAAAATTATTCAAAGAGTGACTGACTTTCTGATTTGTTCAAATATGAATGGAACTGAAAAAAAGAAAACTCCTAGTAATAGGACTAATATATACTGAGCTAGCAAAAAAGCCTGGATGACATCATCCATTTTTGAAGAAGTGCATAACTGGGACAAAGAGCTTATAAAAAAAATTAATGAAATAAAATAAAAAAAGATAAAAGACAGTGGATAATGTCCAGTTAATGTAGTGTCGAGCACAGAACCACAAACTGCTTTAAAACTCTTTCATCGTTTTATGAAATCAATCGCGAATTTATCCCAGTAAAATGAAAGACACTGCTCATAAATTTCTCCTTAAAAGAAATTTTAAACAAACTATATTGGAAGACTTATTTCAAAAATAAAAACAAATAATGTATGTATTACCTCAAGACTTAGATCATGGAGCCAAAAATGCATGTGTTGGCAATATGAATAACTTCCATATGCAAGTACATAGTAATTTGTTTATGTAATGATATATTAATAAATTTAGAGCATAAATAAAGAAAATTTTTCATATCTTTCCATTTTTACACACAAAAACGCAAATAAAAGAAAAAAAAAGTAAACTGCAGCCATTATCAACCCACCCACTACAGGATGGAAGCCTCCTCAACAATTCATGTTGAGGGAAATGGACCATAATCTGCCATGCTGGTCCAAAAATGCAAATACTTTACAGTAACTATTAGTTAATCCATTAAAATAGATAATAATGCGAATGATAATACATTGTGTCTACAAAGTGACTAAATTACATGCAATAAGTTCTTAAATTAACATCTAATTTCACCATAACAAATGTACGAGATTGAAAATCATAATATTCTCAGTACAAAAATAGTTGGTCTCTTTTATGTACTTTATTATAAAAAAAAAAAAACACGCAAATTTTTTTTAGAAGAGATCCAATTCCTAAGAGTGTTTAGCCCTTCCATCACAGCTGTGTTTGATAGATCAGCACCAGCTTCCTCCTCCTCTTTTGCTTTATTTCCTTGTTTCCAAGACCAGCACATAATTCCTTATCCTTGAATCTCCCCTTCTGTTGGTACGTTGCCGTCTACCTCCGTGTAACTTCTGTTCACTTCTTCATCCATGTTTTCGGGCACGTTCTCCTTTGAAAATCCCTCAGACACTTCAGACACATCTGCAGTGAGGCTAAACATGAAACAATTCTGGATTGTTTTGGGCTTAACTAGAGTCCATGCATCAAACAGGAGATGAATTGTATCAAGCAGTGTAATTGACCTTGCAAGTTTTGCTGCATTATTGAATCTCCCTCTGTCAATCTGGTAAATAATCTTTCTCATCATATTACTACTACTATGGTAATAGGGTTTTAAACAATTTGCATGGCTTTGGATTTAACATCAGTTTTGTAGGATATGCAATTATCTAGCAGGAGATATAACTTATGCTGTCTCCTAGCCATGTCTTTGTCGAATTCTATAAGCCACTGTTTAAATACAGAAGAGGTCATCTGGGCATTGCAGTTGGATGTGTATTTCACTGGTACTGACTCCTCTTCTTTCCTCACTTTGACTCCAGATGGTTTTTCATTTGCAAACACGTGACCACTGTCAAAGAGAGAATGATAATGATCTTCATTTCATCACAATTACAGATTTCCTCTGCTTTGTAGTGCTCTTGGTTTTTAGGCCAAAAATTGTGTAGCCAATGCTCTGCCACCTCTTTTTGTGGCTTTGCTTTTCACCATATGGTTTTTCAAATTAATCATTTGGCGCTGACACTGTCAATGAATCCACTGTTGATTAATCATTCTTTGCATATCCAGTTGCTGAGCTAAACCTTCTGCTTTTTTTGAGGAATGACCTGGAAATTGGAGTGTGCAGAACATGGGCTTGAGTGTACTAAATGAAATAGGGTTTTGTAAACATCTCTGGTTGATTCCCTTTGTTGTTTCTTGCTCAGATTAGCATTTCCTATGAACTGATTCACAATTAGCTCCTGATTTGATTTGCAAATATTCTTTGCAATATCATTTTGCTACAAGTTACTAGCCAAGTCTTTGATAACAAAGATTTATTCTCTAAGAATTAACAATTTGCATTTTTCCAGTATGATACACTGGGTAAAAATAAAAAGTTTAGAATATGCTTTAACTTATGCGTTCAGTGTTCTTGATTCAAGTAAGTGCAAATGGCTGTATGCTACATGCAGCTGCTTTACTTGTTACACAATGCACTTATATAAAGTGGGAATATGATACACTGTATGTATTTATGTCTGTGTGGGAAACATCTTCAAGAACCAGGAAACTGAAAAACTATGGTTAATGTAGAATCAAAAACACAGAAGAACTAAAAATTTTATCAACCTGTCGTAAAAGTAAACACACATGCAGACTGGAAAACGAGGTATGAACATTGTGTCGAATGTAATCACTGTATATGTGAAAAGCAAAGAAAGAAAAAAATATTTTTAACAAAAAACAGCTATCCAGTTTACCACTGCAAAATGTGTTAGAAAATGCGGAATTCGACTCAGCAAAAAAGCATTATATATGTGAATAAGAATTATGCAATTAACTATACAAATCTGTAGCAGAAACACAGGAAACAGTTGCAATTTTTACTTATTATGCAGATAAGTGTTATATGCAATTAAACATTACAGTTTGTATATTCAAACAGAATACCTACCAAATTTGAGCCAAACAGTTATTCTTGACAAGTATAAACCAACCAACCAACCAAGTATAAACTTTGGTTTATACTTGATTGGTTGCTTTTTCAAATTAATGATATTTGATAATTTACCAATCAAATGCTAATCTGCAAAATATCTAAAATGAATAATAACTCTGCAGCATGCTGGGTAGTAATTAATCCGACGTACCTTAACGACATAGTAAAGGCCACTATTGCCCATATCATCTCTCCAAACTGTAATCTGATTTAAGGCTACTGACACATAGGCACGTATGCATTCTCCACCATTCTGAAACAGTAAAAATACCATGACATCAAGGAAGGAAAAGATAAATTTGAGAGTAATAATTTCTAGCTAAATAAAGAAAAACAAGGTAGTCAAGCATGTACTAAAACAAGACGGCATGAATTTTTGTAATGGTAAAATTATTCCTTTGTTGTAGTGTTAAGGAAAATTGGAACAGTATCATGTTATCACTAATAATTTTAAATTTTTCTTCTACATAGGAAGTTTTTCTCTCTAATCACAATTACAAGATATCATTAACTCTAATACCATAGCTGGGTTGAAAACAAGAAAGGAAATTACAAATATTAGACTCGAGTTCTAATGATTGTTATTTTCAGGGAATATATGTTAAGCCAGACTACTATAAAGAACAGAACCAATAATATGAGTTGCAATGCCTTGTATGGAACAGTGAGCAAAAGGCAATTCTACCCGTGATGCATCGATATATAATGTCTAACCTCCATGAATTCTAAGACCACTTTATCTGTTTATGAGATGGGAAAAACCCCATTTCATTTAAAAAAATAAATAAATAAGTATCCTACACCCCTCTCTGGGACTAACAAAATTCAGCACCATTTTAAAAAGACCTCAATAACTTTATCAGCACAATGCTGATAGAATTGTACTAATTTTTTTTTTTTTACCACATGCGTAAAACACTTAGAATATATGCAAATATTGTGGTGTATTTACTTATCAGTTCAATACCCATCAACTTGTTCTGACATTCAAGACAACGGTACTGTCTCTGTACTGATTTCTCATTGATCTCATATAATTGTTGACAAGGAAAGCAGCCTTTACCAAATTTATTGACAGGGGAGGGTACTGGTTAGGCTATTATTTCTAAACTCTACTAGTAAGATGAATTAGAGGAGTTGCTGTTCCATTTGAAAATAAATCTGTAATGATGGGGTCCGGAAAATTTACCGCCAGCAATTTACCGCCGCGTCAGTTTATCGCATTTTACCGTCTAGAAGCAATGAGATGTGTTTGGTCAAATCATAAAAAAATATTTTTTATTTAAGTTTCTGCCTTAAGCTATGATTAGCATATTTTTGGAATTCTATGAACTATGAGGGAATAGTACAGAAATAAAAAAACACATGTATGGAAATATGAATTTAATAGGTAGATTATGTATTTTAATAGTTACATGTATCACAAAAATAGTAAAAAATCTATTATTTGAACAATATAACAATTGGTTAATTTTAAACTAAACTAAACTAAACTAATTATAACATTATGTATGTCATAGTACACTGCAAAAATTCAAAATGAATGTTTATGCAATCTTCAGAATCAGTCACGTTGGGATAATTAATTACTAAGAAACTGTAATATTTACAACACAGTTTGTAAATTATTAATAACAAATATTATGCGCTATACCTCTTAGATAATCATCAATATCACTCCGTTCATTGTATGCACTAACAAGCCTTTTAATTCGTTCATCACAATCACGATACTTTTTTTTTGTTGTCCGGATCACTTCCACTTAAATATTGTTCAATGCGCATTTCGTTAATACTTTGTTCTTTTTTAATGCAATCGATAAATTTCCAAATGCTGGGATGATAAGTAGCGACTTGTTCCTCAAATCTTCTATGCCACCCTTCAACAGAATTATTCATTCTTGGTAATCCTTCAAGAACAAGCTGGCACACGTTTCACATTTCATGGGAATACTTTGTTGGTCGACGAAGATGTCGTTTGGTTGGGTGTCCAATCCATGTATCCTCAAAATAATCAACAACTTCTTGCGATTCTGGAGGAAAAACATCATTTTCACACAAATGTTCAAAAACGACCGTCACAATTGGAGTGGGCACAAATGCAATTGCTGCCAAAATTCGCATATTTAAAGCAAAATTAGCATCAGTTTCATAACGTTGTTTCAATCCATTATTCTGAATGGAACGAAAAATGCATTGTGAAAAGTGGAAAAAAAACAACCCCCGTTGCGAAACGTCAGGAAAATTCTTCTGCAAGCATTCATCATCGCCATCTCAAAATCTATAGTTATTGATTGTGGGGACATAGCCGGTTCCAATTCTTTCAACTGCTGTAGCAGAGATACATACGTTTCTTCAGACTTGTTAGGCAATAATGCATAAACTAATGGAAGCGATATTTTGTCTTCGAATCCATGTTCGTATACTGCTGATAAAAAAGCAAGGGAACAGTTTTGAAAGTCCCATCGGCATAACAGTGTTCACTTCGCGCTAACAACTGCAAATTTCTTTTCGTACTGAAAATTAACATACGATTGTCCTCGGGTCCAGAATCAAATTGTAGAAACAATTTTCCATTGCATGGTGTTTTATATTCTTCTGTAAAAACTGTCTCTACGATGCGTTGGAAGAACTCTGACATCAAAATTTCGGATCGTTCGTTTCATTGTATCTACACTTGGAAGCTTAGGGGCTGCTGCTTGGCTACAGATTCTCGAAACATTTGAAATAATACTATGAGGCATATTATTTGTTGTTTCTGCATAAGTTCGAATGGTATCAAGAAGTTGTGCTGCCTCAACTCCTGCTGCATCTCCACAATGATTGTGCTCCTTCCATGTTTTAACGATGGTGTTATCTACCATAGTAACTTGAGTGGCACATTTGGTTTTTCAGTAATTTTGACACTTCCAATGAATTTTTGTTTCATTTTGCCTGTCTTTATGAAACAAATGCCCACTAAAACACAATTTCGGTTTTCCTTTTTCTGATTTCAAAAATTCCACCGACATGATGCGTTCACAAACTCAAAAGGATGAAAAATAAACTCTAATAAGAAAATGTTGTGATTGTAAGAGATTATAAATATATAAGTACCTCCCTAATCAGCATGCCCTACCCCCACTCCCCTAAAACATGCTACTTAAGTTAAAAATAAATTTATATAAATTATATGTATTGCCTGGCGATATCTGTAGGCTATAAATTGTTCATGCGATAAACTGACGCGGCGGTAAACTGCTAGCGATTAATTGCTGGCGGTGAATTGCGGGTAATAAACTTTCCTAGACTTAGTCTAGGAAAGTTTATCGCCGAAAGTTTAAGAAAATTTAAGTTTAGAAACAATTTATATATAGCCTACAAATGATCGCTAGCATATTTTATCGCCAGGCAATACATATAATTTATATAAATTTATTGGTCATTTTAAATTGAAAATATGGCTTTTCTATAGGCGTTATTTAAGAATTAAGTGCAGCTAGATCATACGTATAGCTTAGCTTAATTTTCAGCACTCACCTCATAGTAATCCGCTTAGCTGGCGGAGGGTTTTATCACATATATAGTGGTTATAGGATTCTAATACTTTACAGGGATTATGGGTTTTAAAATTAAGTTATGGGCTGTAG
Organism: Mastigoproctus giganteus; assembly: GCF_048544385.1. Taxonomy (NCBI): domain Eukaryota; kingdom Metazoa; phylum Arthropoda; class Arachnida; order Uropygi; family Thelyphonidae; genus Mastigoproctus; species Mastigoproctus giganteus. The sequence continues at coordinate 67,143,647 of NC_143578.1, forward strand.
AAAAATTTTTAAGAAAGGAAAGTGCACCTTCCATGGTTGCCTAATAAAATTAAATTAAGAGAAAGAAAAAAGAAAACCCCTTATCGCGCTCCCATACCATCAACAATACGCTAGAAGACTTCAACAGATTTTTAAAAATACAGATATAAAATTAATATTCACATCATATAACAAATTAAGTTCCAAATTCAATTCATACAAGACAACACACGAGTACGAGACACAAGATTACAACAACATTATATATTTGATCAGATGCCAATCAGATTGCCAAGCATGTTACATAGGTAGTACAACAGCAAAATTCGGGACATCAAAAATCGCAAACACGCGTGCGTACTACCACTTTAATAGCTTCAAACTAACTCAGCAAGCACAGAACTAACACAACACGTCCAATCTCAAAATCACAACCCACTCATCGATTCAGCCATCACAGTAATTAAATTAAATTCTAGCTACAAAATCCTTGAAAACGAAGCCCTCGTTATTGAATGGTTTAAGCGCCATACATCACTCAACGTGTTAAACAAAAAGATTCCCGCCAATTTCTCCCCCATTTGGAATTTAGCACGTATCAAGTTTCCACGTGCACTGAAATGCATTTCGGGAACCCAACCCGTATATAAGACAAGCGCGCTCTCTTCCCCCCCCTCCACTATAGCTAACTGAAGACGAGGAAACTCGAAAGTCGCTCGTGCGCGATTATTAGCTTATATATTTCCCTTTTTCTTTTTTCTTTCTCTTAATTTAATTTTATTAGGCAACCATGGAAGGTGCACTTTCCTTTCTTAAAAATTTTTCTACAGCCCATAACTTAATTTTAAAACCCATAATCCCTGTAAAGTATTAGAATCCTATAACCACTATATATGTGATAAAACCCTCCACCAGCTAAGCGGATTACTATGAGGTGAGTGCTGAAAATTAAGCTAAGCTATATGTACGATCTAGTTATTACATTACAGCACATAAGGACTCCTTAAAATACCAAGAGTCAATTTAACACAAATCCTTTAACTATATATTACACCTCTTCCGCACGCCTATCATTTCCACAATTTCCCCAATGCATTCAGATCTGCACGATAGGAAACTCCATTTCACAAAACTATTAGTAAAATACTTTTCCGACAAACTCCACATCACATTCTTAAAGAAATGTCTTATATATGACGTAATCCCCAATTTCGCTCGTATCTGCACCAAAAACACTGTTAAAAAATACCCTTTTATCATACACCAAGCCTCCATTGCCATAATTAAAGCCGAATTACGGAAAAGATACAGAGAAAAATATCTCCTTTTGGATCAAATACATACCCTTAAATTCAAACTTAAAAGAGAACTAACCCCCACGACTTGGTACGATTACGTACAACAGAACAACTCACGAATTCAGGCAACTTTAAATCAGATTACCCAAAAGCACTCCAAGAAATGGGATACACTCACTAGGAGACACAAAAAACTCCCCACAAACTCAGTTGTTAACATCTCCACACAAACATTTTCCCCTAACGAACTTGCCAGTCTAGAATACGGATTCAATTTCGCCATTAACAGCAACAACTACCCAGTTAAAGACGCCATGATAGAAATACAAACCAAACTTGATAACCACCCAGATAAATATCGAATCATACATGAAACTAACGCTGTTTTTAACTCCCAATTAACCAGTAAACCTAACATTCCCCAACAACAATTAATCCACATACGAGACTTCAAAAAAACCCCGAACATTATAATACAAAAGGCAGACAAAGGGGACACCATCGCAATCATGGACAAAAGCACATATACAAAGAAAATGTTACACATCTTATCAGATTCAACAACATACAGAACTTGCAACACGGTTAATATTAACAAGCTTAAAAATAAACTTGATGGGATCCTAAGAAGACTCAGAGCCAACAAACAAATTAATTTACATACCCTCCAGCAAATAGGCATACGCAATAACATTCTCCCACACATATTTGGAATAGTCAAACTCCATAAACAAGATTACCCTTTAAGGCCCATCGTTTCTTATAAACAGTCCGCCTATGCTAACCTATCCATATTCCTGGTCAAAATCATTTCACCTTTAATGAGATTTTCTCGGTTCAGGGTCCACAACACTAAACAAGCACACGAATACATAACCTCCATAACCATATCTGAAAACGATATTCTCGCGTCCTTCGACGTCGTCTCCCTATACACAAACGTACACATCGAATCCATGCTACTGGCCCTTAAAGATCTATTAATCAAAGACGACACATTAACAAAACGTACCGACTTAAACATTAATGATATTTTAGAACTCACATCACTGTTACTTGACGCCAAACAATTTAAATTCCAAAATAACGTCTACGAACAAATTTTCGGCCTTCCCATGGGCCTCGGCATCTCTGCCCCTTTATCCGAGATCTACCTCGCATCTATTGAAGAAAAAATTCTCCAACCCTTTCCCCCAGGAATTAAACTATACATGAGGTATGCAGATGATGTCCTCTTAATAGGCAACAGAACCACCATCGATACTTTACTGAACACCTTTAACACAACACATGAAAGACTCAAATTCACCCTCGAAGTAGAAAACGATAATAAAATTAATTTTCTAAACCTCACTGTATACAAAATAAACACATCTTTAGGCACCAAAATATACAGAAAAAACACACATACAGGTAAATTCTTACATTACCACTCACACCACCCTCTATACATCAAAAAAGCAGTTATATACAACCAGATATACAACGCTGTAAAATATAGCCACACACAAACAGACCTATCTATAGAATTACAATACCTCACCAAAAAATTCATCGACAGAAAATACCCACCACAACTAATAAAAGAAACCATCACCAAAGTTCATAATAACCCAAACAAAATTATTAACCACGTGAACAAGAATAAGACACAAAAACCCCTTATCGCGCTCCCATACCATCAACAATACGCTAGAAGACTTCAACAGATTTTTAAAAATACAGATATAAAATTAATATTCACATCATATAACAAATTAAGTTCCAAATTCAATTCATACAAGACAACAACACACGAGTACGAGACACAAGATTACAACAACATTATATATTTGATCAGATGCCAATCAGATTGCCAAGCATGTTACATAGGTAGTACAACAGCAAAATTCGGGACATCAAAAATCGCGAACACGCGTGCGTACTACCACTTTAATAGCTTCAAAACTAACTCAGCAAGCACAGAACTAACACAACACGTCCAATCTCAAAATCACAACCCACTCATCGATTCAGCCATCACAGTAATTAAATTAAATTCTAGCTACAAAATCCTTGAAAACGAAGCCCTCATTATTGAATGGTTTAAGCGCCATACATCACTCAACGTGTTAAACAAAAAGATTCCCGCCAATTTCTCCCCCATTTGGAATTTAGCACGTATCAAGTTTCCACGTGCACTGAAATGCATTTCGGGAACCCAACCCGTATATAAGACAAGCGCGCTCTCTTCCCCCCCTCCACTATAGCTAACTGAAGACGAGGAAACTCGAAAGTCGCTCGTGCGCGATTATTAGCTTATATATTTCCCTTTTCTTTTTTCTTTCTCTTAATTTAATTTTATTAGGCAACCATGGAAGGTGCACTTTCCTTTCTTAAAAATTTTTCTACAGCCCATAACTTAATTTTAAAACCCATAATCCCTGTAAAGTATTAGAATCCTATAACCACTATATATGTGATAAAACCCTCCACCAGCTAAGCGGATTACTATGAGGTGAGTGCTGAAAATTAAGCTAAGCTATACGTACGATCTAGTTATTACATTACAGCACATAAGGACTCCTTAAAATACCAAGAGTGAATTAAGTGCAGTTAAAAATGGAAGTTATATGCTAGGTATACATTTCCTAGAAATACATACCATTGCAGGTGCTTTAATTTAATTGCCTATTAATTTCCAAAATTGGAATTAGGTAGATACCTACTTAATTCCTTTAACTTAAGTGGAAGTGATCCGGGCGACAAAAAAAAGAAGTATCGCGATTGTGATTTACGAATTAAAAGGATTGTTAGTGCATACAATGAACGGGGTGATATTGTTGATTATCTAAGAGGTATAGCGCATTATATTTCTTATTAATAATTTACATACTGTGTTGTAAATATTACAATTTCTTAGTAATTAATTATCCCAAAAAATTCAAAACATTCATTTTGAATTTTTGCAGTGTACTATGACATACATAATGTTATAATTAGTTTAGTTTAAAATGAACCAATTGTTATATTGTTCAAATAATGGATTTTTTACTATTTTTGTGATACATGTAACTATTAAAATACATAATCTACCTATTAAATTACATATTTCCATACATGTATTTTTTTTATGTCCGTACTAGTCCCTCACAGTTCGTAGAATTCCAAAAATATGCTAATCATAGCTTAAGGCAGAAACTTAAATAAAAAATATTTTTTTATGATTTGACCAAACACATCTCATTGCTTCTAGACGGTAAAATGCAATAAACTGACGCGGCAGTAAATTGCTAGCGATCAATTGCTGGCGGTATATTTTCCTAGACTCCTGTAATGATATCAGTTTTTAAAAACTTTAGTTCTATTAATCTTTATTTCTTTCTAAATTGAGAGAGGGGTATCATCATGTATTGCATTAATAATGAAAATGTGTAGAACAAAGTGATTTTTTTATTTATTATTATTATTATTTTTAATGGCTATGTTAAAAATACATTCATTTTTAACCGTATTAATACATCCTTAGAGAGCACAAGTGCCCCATATTTTTTTTCACTGCGCTGTATCTGTCATACGATATTTACTTCACCGGAGAAGGCAGAATTACTTTCGTTTTCGCACGGGAGCAGAGCCGCACCCACGAAATTCCAAACCACCGTCCGACCCTGTAGCGGCTGAACGCTATTTATTCTTTTGGAGTGGACAAGCGTCGGAGCGTATTGTTGACAAAAACAGGGAAAATTGCAGCGCTAGTCGTAAAAACAGGGGAGTTACATTTGGGAGAACACTACTAGTATTGTATTGGAATCAGGCATCAGCAGATTGTTTATTATTTCATAGATTCCTTGTGTCGGAGTGGACGATTTTTATGCCTGTTTTGGCCTTTGTGCAGTTCGGAAACGCAACCTCATACAAACATGAAATTCTTTGAACTATCTTCATAAATCGGACTTTTGGTTGAGTCGGGACGCTGTAAAGTGACAGTTCCCCAGATGTTTTGCGACTAGATGAAACTAACTAGAGGGGTGCAGTAGGGGAGGCAGTCGGTCAGCAGTTAGGGTGTGGTAGGGGAGAGAGGAGTCGGAGTCGAGACTTGGATAGTGGGAGTTAGTATTTTAGTAAGTTAGAGAGCCGTCGCGAGGATAATCTTTTGTAGAATGTGAAGAAAATATTCTTAAGAAGAGAAAACGGAAAGTCGGGAGAAGAAGGAGAAAACCCATTAATGAGATATAGGAAGGAATCGAGATGAACTACTGTCCTGTAACTACAGTTCCAGAGGCGATGCTGAATTATTCGGGTAAGTTAACCCTTGTTGTTTAATTACAAACGGTACTAAATTGTGCTAAGTCGAACATACTTCTTCCTCCCCCTTTTTTATATTTTTATTTGCTTAAAGACATCTATCCTCACGGACACTCACACTTTGATGAGAATTTTGTTATTATATTTAGCATTTCATATTTAATAGATATTGTAACTTACCCCCACGAATGCCTGAATATTAATCATAACCTACAAACTTACTTGTTCCACAAGTGTGGTGTAATATTTGTCAGCTACGCGATGTACAAACAATAGTTGGCTGTGCGAATATACATGAAGAACACCAACAATTTTGCAAACATATACCATTAATATATTAATCCGTTGGTTACCTAAATAGGTAAAGGTATAAAGCTCAAGGTTATTTTACTAAAGATATATACACTGTTTTGTCTAACTGTATTTGTAACAATTTATTATGTTCAATAAACCATGTTTCGTTTGTTAATTTTTGCCTACTGATTACTCTCTGATGACACATGATTTCTTTGAATGGATTACTGATAAAGAACTATGTTAAGGCGGCACTTTTGGTTCCAATCAAATAGAAAGGAGCTAAAGGTGAAAATCGCAACGCGATCCTAGATGTTGCAGATTTGCTCAACGTCCATCTGAGTAAGTTTTCAGAACACAGGATTTGTCATTATTACTGCTAGACAATCACATGAAAGCCAGGTTTCTCCAGATGTAAATATTAGTGTAACTCTTGCGAAGAACATTTAATCCCTAACTGACACATCACACCATAACTGAGAGGTTTTGGAACACTAGCAAGCATATACTATAACGGAGAAAAAGCCTGAGCAACAGCTAACTGAATAATTGTGGAAACTATTCAGGTGATTATTATGGCCGTATTCATTAAATAAAATATTCACCCACAATTTTACTATTTTTCTGTAAAAAAGAAAAAGAACTGTGTTATATTGCCAAATGACTGCTGAAATTTTCTTTGCCAAAGTGAGAATTAATAGATCAATCCAGAGTTCACTAGGAAGAGGGAAATGACTTTCTATTGTACAAATTGAAAGAAAATTTGCAATGTTACTAAACAAGTGGGAATATCAAAAACAGCTTAGAAAATAGTTCAATATCCTTTAAATTAATGGCAATTACTTTTCTACTGATCATAACATATTCAACAGTGTAAGAAAAAATAATAATAATCAAGGTGAAGAGTACAAAGCAAAGAAAAAATATGTACCTTTTTCTAACTTTTATGCAATGTACCCTTTTCTAACTTTTAGTCAATAAAGATTATATTGTTTATTTTATTATAATTTTGTTTACTTAGCATCAACAACAAAACTAAACAACTTTAATTACAAATTACTAAAGTTGTAATCAAAGTTTTTTGACTAAAAGTTAGAAAAAGGTACATTGCTTGCTCCTATGTTCAACAGCATTAGGCAAATTTATTTCAATAATTTCATAAAAGGTAGGTAACGTACACCCTGCATTATATTTCAAGTACATTTGTTAATCAAATGCACTTATTTAGTATACTAAATAAGTGCCTCTATATAAGTGCATATATAAGGCTTCTATACCATACTTATTTAGTACAATTTTCAAGTGATGTGGAATTAGACTAGAAGTTTTTTTTTCTTCTTTTAAAGAGAGAGGGGAAACAGACTATTATCATGAAATTTGGTACAAATGTCCACAAGACTATTCTGAAAATGTCCTGAAATTTTGAAAGACTGAAACTGCTGTTCAAATTTTTAACAATGTTCCCCCTAGGGGATGGAGGAAATGGGAGGCTGTGAAACTGAACATAGATCTAAAACCACTCTAGACACTAACAGAATGTGCACTGAAAATTTGGTATCAATCCAACCTTTCTCACAAGTAATTCCCAAAACTGCATCACATAAAAACAATGCAGTACCTAAACAATGAAGGAAAAAAAAAAAAAAAAAAAAAACAAGATGTCAAGGAAAAAATGACACAGAGTTAATACACCAATATAATGTAAATATAGTAATGAAAAAAATCACAAATATTAATTAGGGGAAACAATAAGGAAAAAATTATAGCAAAATGTTCAACAATAAAACTAATAAAAAAAATTAGCAATTATTAATTTTATTTTATTTAGTAGATATATTATGCGAGATACTTCAATCTGCCTAAATGTATTGGAATAAGTCGGAGGGAAACACCACGTGGAACAAAATTTTTTAATAAACTACATGATTATTATTTTTATCAGCATATTAGGGAAAATACTAGGAATAAGAACATTCTAAAACTCATCATCAAATCAGACAACATCACAGGGCTTAAAGTACAGGGACCATTGGGAGGTAGCGATCACACGGTCGCTAGTTAAGACAAAGAAAGACGTTGCAATAGTTAAGGGCAAAGGCAAGGGTTTCCATTTCAGAAAAGGGGAATTACATGGCACCTATTAATTGGGCAGACTGCAGAGGGAGGGTAAATACATTAGAACCATGGAATACCTTCAAAGAAGCAATAATTGTATGAATGCACATATACTGTTATTTGTAGAAGAATAAGAAAAATTTACCTCAATATGATATGTAGAACACTTCCTAACGACACTCTCCAGCAAATACATGAAAATAAAATTAATGCAAATTTTGAAAAAAGACTTTCTTTCATGAAGCTGGCAGGGCTTTTCGACCATATATCTTGATCACAGGAATGGAAATTAAAGAGTATATGTGAGTCAGAATCTTCAATAGAGAGATTGTCTTCTTGCATGCGCGTAAAAGACCACGAACCGGAGATTATATAAATGACAAGGAATGTTAATAGAAGTCTCATGTAATTTAATTTCGATGGTTTCTGCAATTAATAGTCTAGTATAATTACGTTGGACACCAAGCATTTTGGCCTCATTGAATAAAAATGTATGGTTTTCACTGATGGCATGAAAGGCCAATTCTGACAATGCTGAATGAGAAGCATGGACTGAGGATGTGTGCTGTTTTAATCTAACATCCAGCATACACTGTGTCAAGCCCTGATAAGACAAGCACAATCACTGTAAGAAATGGTGTATACCAGGTCATTGATTTGTGTCGCAAAAGGACTGAGCAATTGTTCAGTATAGCATGTAATTTCCATATTGGTCTGGCCACAATTTTAAATTTGGTATCTTTGAAGAATCTGTTAAGCTGTTTGTGCCACTGTTCGCCGTATGGGACAGAAATAAAGTATTTTTTGATGTTACTATTGTTGGTTGGTGTAGTTTTTTGTATCCTATCTTTAGCTTGTATCCTAATTTGGTTTATTGTAGAAAGGGGGCAACCCTGTTTAAGAATCTACTGGTTAATATCTGTATTTCTGAGTCTGTCTTGATCACAGGAATTTATTGTAGCAAGGGGATAAAACAGGGGTTACCCCCTTGCTACAATGAACCAAATGAGGGTATGATATGCATCCCCTCCCCATACACGTTCAAACATTCATAAGAGCTCTTATGAATGTTTGTCACTTCTGGTCTTTAAAAGGATGTCGCCTGAGCGGAGCCATGTCACTGATTTAGGAGGGATTGCCAACCTTTCCTAACTCTTCTGGATAAAGGCTGACATTTTCCCTATAGGTTTCTCTTTGTCTTATTATCAGACAATAAGATGTTGGACCTCATATAACATCTGTTTTCTGTCTTCTTGCAGAGGTGACATTAGCAGGTTTAACATCCAATTTTTCCAGTAGGGACCATGTTGGGGCCACAAAAGAGAAGTTAAGATTGTCAGGATTTATAGTTTGTTTTGTATTAGTTCAGTGCCCAAGTTTCCCCACCCACCATGGAGTCCACTACCCAGAAAACAATAAATGTGCTCGGAAGTGGGATTCCACGGCTACCCAGACACCATATCTACATCAGCACTAGTCCAAATGCTGTTCCTTCGACCGTGAAGGTAAGGGCATTGCATTGACATGGTTGATTCTTCCAGGCAAACCCCACCAGCCGATTGATCCTGGGTAAGCCATCCCAGGACCACCTGTCTTTTTGAAGTGGGGATCAAAGTGGTGTATTGAAGCTGTGTCCCTCAACCACCAGATTCCCATTTCCAAGTTTCCACAGGTCACATAAGGCAAACATGGAAGTTTGCTATGATGTCAGCCTGGAATCTAGGCTATGGGTGTTGGATCCCAGTGATGCTAATATGGAGAACCAGCAGCATCACTAGGAGGTCTGCTCAACCACATAGAGATACTTATGTTTAGGGGTTGGAAAACTGTATCCAAATATGGAGACCTCATCTTAAAAGATGAGGACATTGAGCTTCTCGAAAGTGTTCGAGGAGGGGCAACTGACATTGTGAGATTGGCAAAAGGGCAACCATACAAGGAAAGACTGATTTTGTGTGTCACAGAGCTTGGCAACCAGGAGCCTCCGAGGAGACTGAATGAGATTTATAAGGTTCTGGGAGAGGTTCGTAAAACGAATGAAGATGAAATTTTCACTGTTATAAAGAATTCCAAAACTAGGGGCCATAAATTCAACTTACAAGCGGAAGCAGTTTAGACTACATTGTAGTCTAAACTAGTGAGTTTTTGATTACTGAAACAAGTTGTCTCTACAGGCAGTTGAGGCTGACATTTTGAAGAAATTCAAGGGTCAATTGAATAGTTAGCTACGTAAGGAAGGAAGCTCATAATTTGTATTCTTATCTACTTCTTTTTTTTTGCTCAGTGCAGCAAAAGCTTGTGGCTTCCTTGCACTATATGGCTGATACTAATACTTGCAGATACAAGAAACAGATCACAAATTATATATGTAGAACACTTTTTTTTTTTTTATTTTAGAATAAAATAAATGGAAAAATGAAAAATAATGAAGAGTTGCAACTTATAATAATAATTATAATAATAATTAATAATAATAATTATGCTATTATTATTATTATTATTATTATTAACCATATGGTGCAAGGAAGCCTGAGGCTTTTGCTGCACCAGCCAAAAACGTTTTTTTGAATTACCCTGAGAGAGAGAGAGAGAGAGAGTCAGAAGTTTTTTTTTTTTTTTTTTTTTTTGATTTGGTAGTTGTTGGCGCATCGGCTTCTGTGGCCATAATGCACCTCCCAAGGTTTTTGCAGTACTTGATCCAAGCCCGAGGCGGGAATCGAACCCGCGACCTTTGGGTTGCCGGGCAGGTACTTTACCCACTCGGCTAAGAGTCAGAAGTAGAAGGGAATCACCAAGAAAGAGAAGAATGATGATATCCAACTCAGGACCCTGGGTATGCCAAGCCCATACTCACCAGACATGAGCTTCTGGTTGTATGATAAAACAATGCAAATAAATATTTGGCACATATGACAATATCATTGTCTGATTGCATCATTTTTTCCCACTATTTAAATTGAAAGATCACATCTGCATACAGAAAATTAATCAAATAAAGTCAAAAAATAATGGCCAAATATATGAAAGATAATCCAATTATATACACAGTCAGTTTTCACTTTACAAATTCCCAGTTTTTTTTTTTTCCAAAGTATCATGTATTAACAAATTCAAAAATATAAACATTAATTGCAAAAAATGAATGTTAAACATTCATAAATACTGCATTTCAAACCATGTGCATAGCTATACAATACAGTGTACCCAGCTTTACGATATTAATCTGTTCCAGAGACACCACTGTATAGCGAAAATATCGTAACATGAACCCAATAACACATTATTTTTTGGTAATTTGTTCCACAACCTTGGAAGTTGAATTTTTCGCTACATAACTCTCTAAAAGGTTGTTTTTATAGTGTAAATTGTATTAGTTATCAATTCAAATCAATAAAATGTCTTACACTTTCATCGTTATCACATGTTCTGTTATAAGAATGAATTTTGAATGTATTTGTGACACTTTTCTAAAGCATATTTCTGGAGGTCACGACCATAAAACAATAAAAACAATTTTCACTCTCCAGTTTATAGGGCTTTTCTGTTACTGCAAGCAATTATAAATGGGTAGTAAACTCTATGTTATTGCATTTGCAAAAATACCGATAGCTGGAACTGTGTGGTTTTTTTGCATTATTATGGTGAAATGTGCTTTACTTTTACTGAAATCTTCGATCGTGTAAAAAAAAACATAAATAAATTTCCAGAATCGTCTCTTCATTCTTTTTTTTAAGCTTCATAAACTTGTTACTCCACGCAAATCGTGTTAGTTGCAATGTGTGCATTCCGTTAAAAAATATCTATGCATCTATTGAAATTTATAAAGAAAATAGAAGATTATCTTGGAACTAAACACCTGTCAAAGCATTTCTGAAGAATACGACTCCTTGTGCAACAAACCAACAGTGCCGAGCCAATAATAAGTGATAAACGAGTGTGCATTTAGTCAATGATGAAGAATAGACATTCTTTAAAATTTGTAAGTCATAAATAATTTCTTTATTATTATAATTTGCTTGATTTTACAGGCTATGTTTTAATTTCTTTGGATAAATCAATAATTGTTTAAACAAATTAATTAGCTAACTAATTTCATTGTTGAGAACGTAACCCCTATTTTTAACATTATGTCTATGGGATTTAATTCCCGCTTTACGAGCGCTAGGAATGAATTAACTTGTAAAGTCGAGAACTACCTGTATAGACAACAGAAAAGTTGCAGCAGTGGGGTAGAAGGGCGACTGCTGAATTTCTACTGGTTTCTATTCATTAAAATTGAATGCTCAAAAAATCTTTCAAAAAGACTCAAATACAGCGGATTCCAGTTATTTGGGCTACCAGTTAATTAGAACAGCCGTTTATTTGGGACAAATCTTCAAGAACAGAACATAATCGAGAAACTAGGCAGGTTTTCTTCGCTTAATTGGGACAACGTGCAGTTTCATTGGGGCAGGAGACCCCAGCACTCGAGATTACCCTACGACTGTCTCCAACCATAAAACATTAAAAACAATTAGCAATTTTCGATTTATTGGGCTTTTCTGTTAGTTGTTTGTTTGTTATTTGGTTTTTAGGAGCATTAGCAACTAAGGCCATATTGCTCCGGGGATATACGGTGGTCATTCCCTGACCTTTCCGCATCTTCCGTATTTGGTGGTCACGGGCTCGATTTCTGTTAGTGAAATCTATTATAAATGGATAGTAAACTCGATCTTATTGAATTTACGATAATACCAACAACTAGAATTCTGTGGGTTTTTACAAAATTCTTCCCTTCCATGAAATCATCAAACATAAAAATAAAACAAATACATTTTCAGGATCTTCTCTTCATTCCTATTTTTTAAGCTTCATAACTTGTTACTCCATTCTCACTTGCGCGTATGTGTTAGCTGCAATTTGTGTGGGCCGTGTTCTTTGTTGTTGATTGCTTATCTTTTTTTACTGTTTTAAATTTTAACCCCTCCCCCAAATGTCAGTGAACAAAAATATCAACTAGTTAATATGTACATATTACAGTATGTATTAATTAAGCAATGCGTGTAAGCATAAATTTATTCTTTAAATATTCTTTTAAAGAATATTTAAAAATATTCTTTTTTGAAAATATTTGCTGAAAATGTTCTTCCGATTTTCAAGTATCATTTACTTTTTTAATTGGTAAGGTGATAAAGTGTAAATTTGTGCTTAATATATATTTACTTTTATAGCCTGTGGATACATTCGTCACTTAAAAGAATCATTGTTTAATAGAATTAAAATTCAATTCACAAACATGATCACAATGACCAGCACTTACTACATATCGTATAGTGAACGGTACTTTACTACAGTGAGTACATCATAAAGTGATTTGATTGTACGGAGAATCAATCGTAAAGTGGGAATCCACTGTATTTTTAACTATTTACATGTAACTTGCATAACTGGGGCAGCTGCTTAATCGGGCCAAAATGTGTCCTAATGTGTCCCAAATAACCAGAATCCACCATATAAAATTTTGTAAAAACAATATATACATTCATTAAGAGTGGAGTTACATGCAGACAAACATGAAGACAACACTTGCTTTACAAATATGCAAACATGCCTAACAGCGAATTAAATGTAGTAAAACATATAAATCTAATTTTTCTGAAATGCTGCCTGTTCAATGATATTCTTACTTGCAGTGTGGTGTTATCATCAGTATTGAGAATACAATGGGTGGCTGCTGTAAAAGCCTGAGTAACAAGCATTTCAGGAATGGGATCACTGCTATTGCGAACAACTGTTTGGAGAACATCTAGAACAACCTAGGGAAGAAATTCAAGAAAGATGAGTAATGTTACTGAATTACCATCATTAATTGATGACTTTTTTTCCTTTCAAATTAATGACTACTTAATGTATAAATATAGCGCAAATGCATCAGAAATACATAGCTATATCTGAATAAATCAGAATATTGGTAAAGCGGCATCGTTTTAAGTTATATCTCATATTGTGAATACCTTCACAACGAGTTGCCATGATATTGCACTACTTCGAATAAGTAACGCTTCACCTGAGGAGAAGACTAATGTTACTTATTCTCAGATGGATACCACCACCCAGACGGCACCGTTTCAGGGCTATTTGGCCCTTCTTCGGTGGGTGGGTAGGTACCCGAGTGATGCAATGATGGCAAAACAGTTATGAAGTATAACTCCACAATATGAGAGATGCCTGATGGTGTATCATGTATTTAGACTCAAGCGTTTAGGGCATAAGCCTCAAGCTATGAAGGAGTCTAGACTATGTATAAATATAGCGCAAATGCATCAGAAATACATAGCTATATCTGAATAAATCAGAATATTGGTAAAGCGGCATCGTTTTAAGTTATATCTCATATTGTGAATACCTTCACAACGAGTTGCCATGATATTGCACTACTTCGAATAAGTAACGCTTCACCTGAGGAGAAGACTAATGTTACTTATTCTCAGATGGATACCACCACCCAGACGGCACCGTTTCAGGGCTATTTGGCCCTTCTTCGGTGGGTGGGTAGGTACCCACCCACCGAAGAAGGGCCAAATAGCCCTGAAACGGTGCCGTCTGGGTGGTGGTATCCATCTGAGAATAAGTAACATTAGTCTTCTCCTCAGGTGAAGCGTTACTTATTCGAAGTAGTGCAATATCATGGCAACTCGTTGTGAAGGTATTCACAATATGAGATATAACTTAAAACGATGCCGCTTTACCAATATTCTGATTTATTCAGATATAGCTATGTATTTCTGATGCATTTGCGCTATATTTATACATAGTCTAGACTCCTTCATAGCTTGAGGCTTATGCCCTAAACGCTTGAGTCTAAATACATGATACACCATCAGGCATCTCTCATATTGTGGAGTTATACTTCATAACTGTTTTGCCATCATTGCATCACTCGGGTACCTACCCACCCACCGAAGAAGGGCCAAATAGCCCTGAAACGGTGCCGTCTGGGTGGTGGTATCCATCTGAGAATAAGTAACATTAGTCTTCTCCTCAGGTGAAGCGTTACTTATTCGAAGTAGTGCAATATCATGGCAACTCGTTGTGAAGGTATTCACAATATGAGATATAACTTAAAACGATGCCGCTTTACCAATATTCTGATTTATTCAGATATAGCTATGTATTTCTGATGCATTTGCGCTATATTTATACATAGTCTAGACTCCTTCATAGCTTGAGGCTTATGCCCTAAACGCTTGAGTCTAAATACATGATACACCATCAGGCATCTCTCATATTGTGGAGTTATACTTCATAACTGTTTTGCCATCATTGCATCACTCGGGTACCTACCCACCCACCGAAGAAGGGCCAAATAGCCCTGAAACGGTGCCGTCTGGGTGGTGGTATCCATCTGAGAATAAGTAACATTAGTCTTCTCCTCAGGTGAAGCGTTACTTATTCGAAGTAGTGCAATATCATGGCAACTCGTTGTGAAGGTATTCACAATATGAGATATAACTTAAAACGATGCCGCTTTACCAATATTCTGATTTATTCAGATATAGCTATGTATTTCTGATGCATTTGCGCTATATTTATACATAGTCTAGACTCCTTCATAGCTTGAGGCTTATGCCCTAAACGCTTGAGTCTAAATACATGATACACCATCAGGCATCTCTCATATTGTGGAGTTATACTTCATAACTGTTTTGCCATCATTGCATCACTCGGGTACCTACCCACCCACCGAAGAAGGGCCAAATAGCCCTGAAACGGTGCCGTCTGGGTGGTGGTATCCATCTGAGAATAAGTAACATTAGTCTTCTCCTCAGGTGAAGCGTTACTTATTCGAAGTAGTGCAATATCATGGCAACTCGTTGTGAAGGTATTCACAATATGAGATATAACTTAAAACGATGCCGCTTTACCAATATTCTGATTTATTCAGATATAGCTATGTATTTCTGATGCATTTGCGCTATATTTATACATAGTCTAGACTCCTTCATAGCTTGAGGCTTATGCCCTAAACGCTTGAGTCTGACTACTTAATTTAAATTAATATTTAGATTAAATGAATAAAAATTTTAATAAAAATCGAAATCAGTTCAAAAAGATTGCCTGCTAGACAAAAATGTCATCGATGCCAACATGGATGTAAGAAACAATACATTGTTATATAATTATCAGCTAGTGGCGAGGAATGACACAATCTAGGAAACTTTGCATTCAGTTATTAATTAAGCTTCATCTTTTATGAGGAAGCATAACTAATAACTAAATATAAACTTTCCTTCCATTGAGGAAAGTGAAAGAAAGTTCTGAAATGCATTGGACATTTACTTACAGTAGTTTCAGGAAATTTTTATTAACTGTATTACAAACTACTTTTCAGGGCTCCAACAGTCTGACAATTTTAGCATGCATCCGTTGTTAAATGAATATTATTGCAGTGCATGAATACACACTATCTCAAATGGGACTATCTCATTTCTGCTGCTAAGTAAACTTAAATTTTTATTTGGCATATAAAATTTTTGTCATTCTTTGCCACTGTCAAATATATCTTTCGTGCAATACAGATATCCCTTGAGTTTCATAAAAAAATAGATTTCTAGTTATTACTGTGCAAGTTAAAAACATTTTATTTCAAATAAATCTCCACCAAATACAAATGTAATGAGGGTAGGAATCCACACTTATACTTCTTTTACAAGAACTGGAGATTTTTTAAATAATCATGTTTAATTAGAATATGTTTATAATAACACACAAAAATAAGCTTAAATTTATGTGTATGCAGATATTAATTGCAACAATAACTGCTCATGCAATAATAACAGTTATGTTTTTAACAAGCATGCAAAAGTATTACTAATAAATCACAAAAAAGAGGCAACGGAAAAAGTATGTATGCGCAGTGCAAACAATACAAGTGATGTTTGAACACTGGCAGATACAAGTGCCATTAGTGAACCGTGGATAATCACATGATAATCATAAGAAATGGTCTTGTGATGTATCAAATACAGATTACTGTAAATTTTACATGTGTCTCATCTCAAAAAATTTTGCTAAAAGCAATTTATGTACCTCTGAAAAGATGCATCCTGGACTCGTGTTACTATAATAATGCCAGTATAAAATATTACCTATAAAATATGGCAATGACAACTACCATAAGCTACCATCAGCAAGTTGACAAGCTTGTCAGTCAAAGTTACAATACCAACTTCAACTGACTGGTCTGTAATATAATCTGATCAAGCAACTCTACATCTTTCATAAATGAGGCCTCCAGAACTGTACACAGTACTCAAGGCGTGGCCAGTCATTGCCTTATATATATTGCTTGAACCCTTGAATGGGTTCAGTAGACTCAATTCTGATGGGGCATAAATTCAAATAAAGGAAAGACAGTCATTGAATAGGTGTGCAGAAATTTGCCTTTAGCCAGCAGGTTGTTGATTGTTGAAACAAACTTCGGTCTGTTGTTGTGGAAGCTGATAGCTTAAATAAATTCAAGGAGGAACTGGACAAATGTTTAGAGGGAATGGATGTGTGAAATGGTTTTTTTTTGGGTGATGTTACATAAGCTTGCTTTCTTGCATCATATGCCTCTACTAATGTTAATACATAGGTGAGTAGTTTTAATTGCACTATGCACTCTTGCTCCTGACCACTTGGCTACGTCATGCCTTTATACTTCTATACTAGCAGAGGCATTTGATGCAAGAAAGCAACCTTATGCAGCATCAGCCAAAAAAAAAAAAAAAAAAAACACTTCCACTTCACCCCTCTGTTCGTTCAAAATACCTGTCCAGCTGAGCCTTAAACTTATTTAGGCTATCAACTTCCACGACAAGGGATGGAAGTCTGTTCCACCAACCAACCACCCGCTGACTAAAGGCAAATTTCCACACGTCTATCCTACATCTGTCTTTCCTCAATTTGAATTTATGCCCTCTCAGATGATTATTCTGAGGGAGAGGAAGAATCCCATCAGCATTGAGCATGCTCAAACCATTCAAGGCCTTATACACCTCTATCAGATCACCTCGCTGGTGCCTAGTCTCCAGACACTGTAATTTGCAAAACTTAAGCCTTTCTTCATAAGAGCACCCCTTTGTTCCATTCACTAACCTTGTTGCCCTTCTCTATACTCGTTCCAGCAGCTCTACATCCTTCTTGAAATGAGGCCTCCAGACCAGTATACAGTACTCTAGGTGTGACCTGACCATTACCTTATACAAGGGAATAATCACCTCCTTATCCCTGCTAGAAAAATTCTTATATATCATTGACAATACACCATGAGCTACTCTTGCAGCCCGTCTGCACTGCTCAGAGAACTTCATATCTGCCTGCACAACCACCCCCAGGTCCCTTTCATTCTCTACCACTGTCAGTGTAGTACCACAGAGTTGATACGTTGCTCTGGGGTTGCTGTTTCCCATGTGTAGTACTTTACATTTGTCAATGCTAAACTTCATTTGCCACTTCTCAGCCCATCTGCTCAACCTTTCCAGATCCTGTTGCAGCAGCATAGTGTCAGTAGTGTCCTTGACAACCCTGCCTACCTTTGTATCGCCTGCAAACTTCGACATTAGGCTTGATATACCCTCATCAATATCATTTATGAATACAGAAAACAATAATGGACCCAACACTGAGCCCTGAGGGACTCCACTAATAACATTAGTCCACAACGAGCAGTGTCCATTGATTACCACTCTCTGTCTTCTCCCCCTCAGCCACCCCTTTATCTACAGCAGCAATTTGCCTCCAATGTCACACTGCTCCAATTTGTGCAGCAGTCTTCCATGTGCAACAGTATCAAAAGCCTTTCTAAGATCCAAGTATATAATATCAAAGTTATTCCCTGCATCCAGTTCCTTTGGGACTGCATCATAGTATCCAATCAAATTGGTCAGGCATGACTTCCCCTTAACAAAACCATGCTCTGTCCGAGCTATAGCTGAAGTCTTGTCTAGATGATCCTGCAGTGCTTCTTTAACTAGTGCCTCCATTAATTTTCCAGGAACAGAAGTTAAACTAGCAGGTCTATAATTACTTGTGTCAGCCTTTGATCCTCCTTTGTGAATTGGGGTGACATTTGCACATCTCCAGTCTATGGGTACCTCCCCTGAGTCCAAGGAAGCTCTCATAATTATGGCTAAGGGTTTGCTTACTTCCTTTGCTGCCTCCTTTAATATAACTGGATAGATCCCATCCACCACGGGTGCCTTTCTTGTGTTTATCTTCAACAATTTCTCCTCCACTTTACTCTCAGTTATTATAAGATTCTCTAGCTTACTGCTAGAGTTGAATACACCTCTGGCTTTCCCCTCGCTAAATAACTGCTCATGTGTGAATGTCGATGCAAAATATTCATTTAGTTTGTTAGCTACCTGAGCAGGATCATCAACAGTTGACCCATCGATATCAAGTGGACCAATCTGATTCATCCTCTTCCTTCTAGAGTTTACATAAGTAAAGAACTCTTTGCTGTTTTTCTTTGCATCCCTTGCCAAAGATTTCTCGTAATCTGCCTTCGCCTGCCTAACCTCCTCTGTAACTTGGTTACAGATCAACTTGTATCTATCATAGGCTTCTGTGTCATGTGTTAATTTGTATGTATCCCATGCATGTTTCTTCTCTGCCATATGCCTCATCAGTTCATCTGACATCCATTTAGGCCAAAACCTTGAACAATATTTCTTAGTTGGTATGTAAAGCCTAGTAGCTTCAAAGATAAGTTCTTTGAATGCTTCCCATTTTGCATTTGCTGTTGGTAACATCATCAGTTGGTCCCACTGTATAGAATTTAAATACTGTCTCAGTCCATCATAGTTGCCTTTACGAAAGCAATAACCCTTCCCTTTACCCCTAATGGTAGTTACCTCTTTGAGTAAATCCCACTTCAGCACACTGTGATCACTGCCACCTAGTGGTTCATTTATCTGCAGATTCTTAATGCATGAAGAATCACTGCTGATAATCAAATCAAGAGTATTCCTCCCTCTAGTTGCCTCCCGAACATGCTGATGTAGAAAACAATCATCCAATAAAGCCACAAAAGCCTTGCTAGTGTGTGAGTGACCAGCCCCCAAATTCCAGTCAATATCTGGGAAATTAAAATCTCCCATTATAAGACTCTCTGATTTACTGGCCCACTCTATTTCCCTGTCAGTTTCTTATTATACTCATCGGAGTCATTAGGCCTATAGCACACTCCTACTCTCAATTTTGATCTCCCAATGCTTATGCCACACCAAACTGACTCGACACTGCACTGTCCAGCGACGTCGACTGGCTTCACTTCCTTGGATTTTATGTATTTCTTAACTAATATCATAACCCCTCCTCCCTTCCTATCCAGTCTATCCTTTCTGTAGACGTTGTACTCCCCAAATTCCAGTTCTGCATTCCTTATATCTGTGTGACACCACGTCTCTGATATCCCAACAATATCTGCCTTTGATGTTTTGAGCAATACCTCAAATTCATCAAATTTATTTACTAAACTCCTGGCACTGGTGTACACGCAAGTATACATGCACCTATTTCTATTCTTAGCTACCCTAACACAACCCATGTGTTTACTTGTACCGCAATGACTCCCGACAGTCTCTGAAATATCCTGCATCTTGTTTTTCAGGCTTCTGCTCATTCTAATAGAAGCAGTGCAAGAATCTCTTTCACCTCTGCCAGTGGCTACTGTTAATCTGTTAATTATAGATTTTCTTCTGAGATTAAATAAATGAGATAAAAACATTACACAAGATAAACTATGACTGCACAACTTATATATCCTATAAAATTTAAAATAACAAATAAAGCAATAAAATTCCATAAATAAAGTAAAGCAATAAAATTCTTACAGCTTGCAAACCCAGGGGTATCTTTTGAGAAGGAGAATGAAGAATGGACACAATAGTAGGTAATAATCTTTGCTGTACAGGCACTTGGCATGCAGGATTCCGACAAAGCTCCTTAAATATATCTTGTGCTAAAGACACCAAGACAGGATCTGAAATTTGGATGATAATAACAATTATCACTAAATAAATAATTTTTTCTCAATACAGTTTCATTTTTTTTTTTAAATTTCATTTGTTAACCCTTATCTAGCTGTATAAAACTGTCTGTGAGCTTTAGACACAATACTTAGTGACAATGACTTACTAAGTTTACTAAGTTTTGTACAAAATGGCTCTAGTACAGAGCCATTTTGTACAAAATAAATACATAAATAAATAAATACATTATTGTGCATAATGTATTTATTTATTATTAACAACTTAAATTTAAAATAATCTTTCTGAAGATTCTTTGCCTTTCTTCTTCTTCTGCAAGAAGAGTTACTGTTTTAGTAATCAAGGAAAACTGGATGCATTGCCAACCAATTATTATTAAATCCTTTATTGCATATTGTTAGTAACAGAAGGGCCATATAAAACAAAACAGAAATAGCTGACCAACTAACTACCAGAGGTTAATATAGGAAGTTACAGAAGGTTGTTAAACGAATAACATAAAAAGCTAATCTACAGTAATATCAAACTGGTCACTGGTACATCTAAGTGCCCTATGACCAACTTATGGAGAACAACACTTCACTTTGTAAAATATAAGATATATTATATGAAAAATTCTGATACAGCTATGAAATTAATGACTATAATTTCAGCACTAATGGGAGCCTTCCTCAGTGGTTAGAATAAAGTTAAGTATACAAGGGTGAGTGGTTCAAAAAAGATTTGTATTCACCCAGAAGTAGTTGAGATAGACTTTTTTTTCGATAGCTTGAAATTTCTATAGCAACCACACATATTTTGGTTTTGATCTGACAATACATTTTTTCCCCTGCAGCACTGAATGAAATGAAGTGTCACAATGGATAAAATAGAACTGAATCACATCTCAGTGATTTAGTTCCTCTTTCTGCAAGGGAAAAGATCCAAAACAATCCACAAAAATGGTTGCTGTTTATGCAGAAGACAGCACAGGTTAGTGTTGTTGCCTATTGGTATAAACAATTCAAATGTATGTGGAAAAACCCCGGTGCATGATGAATAAATCCCAGGATGCCCAACAACTGCTGTAACAGAAGAGGTGTTGCAAAAATTGAGGCATTAATCATAGAAGATTGCCGTAATAGCATTGAAGAACTAGCTGCAGAGCTCCAAATTATGGTAGGGTCTATGGAGAACATCACCCATCAACAGTTACATTTGAGTAAAGTGTCTGCTAGATGGATTCCCAGACTTCTGACCTTACCAGATGAAGGAAAGGGCACAATGTGCACATGAAATGTTGATATGCCAGAAAAAGCAGGGTTTTTTTTCACAGCTATCATGATCCCACAGCACCATGATCCCAAAACTAAACACATGTCAAAACAAAGGAAGCATGAAGAATTACCACTCCACAAACAAGCAAAAGTGCAACCAAGTGCTGGCAAAGTGATGCTAAGAATTTTAGGATCAGTATGGTGTAATACTAACAGATTACCTTGGGTGTACTGTGATGGCAAAGTATTATTCTAATACTTCTCATAAAGCTACGTACTGCTGTAAAAGGAAAAAGATGAGGAAAGCTACCAAAAGGTGTGTGTGCCTGCTCCATGATAATACCCCTGTGCATTCCTTGTATGCTGCAGTGGTGTGTGTGCCCACAAATGTGGGTTTGAAACATTGCTGCATACTGCTTACTCCCAGACCTGGCACCTTTGTATTTCTTCTCTTTTCTGGCCTGAAGCCATTCTCCTTTTATCATGAAGAAAGGTCCTTTCTTCAGAGAAAACACTATGCTGCTGATGAAGTCATGCCGAATCATGATTTAAAGGACAGTCAGAAAACTGGCCTGCGGAAGTGTAGAGAGGTGTAAAAAATGCATAATTTTTCTGATGACTATATTGAAAAAGTGTAACACATGGTGTTCATTTCAATCTTCTATCAAAACTACTTCTGGGTGAGTATAAATCTCTTTTGAACCCCCTTCCTCATATTTGTATAGTAAACAAAATTTAAACTATAACTTTATAAAATTAGATTCAATCTTATAATGTTGAATAAACAACTTTAATATCAAACCACAGCAGATTTCCATGGCAGGGTCAAAGAGCAATGAAAACAATTAAACAAAGTCTAACTAAAAAGGGTTATTGTCACATATTGATGACTATTTGTTGCAGGTGGGGGTTGGCTGCTTCTATTAGTCTCTGCATGTGTGGATTTCTGTAAGCATCTAGAGGTTTTGACATTCTGAAGTATGTTCCATTATGACTGTTTACTGGAGAACTCCCTCAGTACCTGAGCTGGAGTCCATTGTATAGCATCCTCCCCACCACCCTCTCCCTCCAAAGTAGCATGAAATTGAAGTTAAGTCATACTTCATATTTACACTATGCATTTCACAGTTAAGAATGGTGAAAAAAAATTGTAAAATTTTACAATTTTTGTCAGATTTTTAACAATTTTCAATTTTTACAAGGTTCTTTACATAAAGCTTAAAATAGTGAGGAAATTAAATATAAGTGAACAAAATGACAGGAAAATTAGTAGAGAGGGTTAAAGAAAGTCTAGAAAGACACTAGCAAATGGGCAACTGCAAGTTTACAGAAATGTGATGAGAATTATGGTACTTTAAATTTTTCAGAATTAACAATATGTATGATAAAGAAAGCAATTATCAGATTAACCCAGAGGTTCCCAACCTTTCTTGGTTCACGGCACCCTTAGTGTCCCAGTAATTTTTTCACGGCACCCGTAGGCCAAAAGAAAAACCTAACACAGTGGTTTTCGACCTTTTTATATATATATATATATGTATATATATGTATATATAACATTTTTTTGCTTTATATAGAGGTACTAAATAAAGATCAGTTACAGATCACCACAAAATTAAAAAGATTTAATTTCCCTTGGTGATTGTAATGTTCAGAACTCCAGCTTTCTAGTTACATGAGACCTACCTAGTTGAGACAATGAGGCTTTTGTGATTACTAATTACCTTACACAGCTTGTTTATATGTCTACCAGGATATCAGACAATCCTAACTGGTGCCTCCGTAGCCAGGTGGGCAGGAGCAGCAGTGCGTAGCACACGCTTCTTGGTCAGACTAGGGTTCGAGCCCGTGACCACCAAATACGGAGGATGCGGAAAGGTCAGGAAATGCCCACCACATATCCCTGGAGCAATATGGCCTTAGTTGCTAATGCTCCTAAAAACCAAATAACAACAACAACAGTCCTAACCAAACACTCAACACTTGTTCTTTTCCTCACCAACAACCCTTCAAAGTACATGGTCAATGTTAGTGGCTCTCTTAGCACCTCAGTTCATATTATGATGGTCTCTTCCTCAATGGTACCTCTCTCTCTTTCTCACAGCCATCCTTGGTCTGTGTTGTTTCTCAATTACAAGAAAGTGAAATGGGATAGTATACATGATTTATATTTCCCTTTTTCTTTGTTGAATGTTTTTATTGTTCCAATCTTAAAAATTTGCTCAGATTGTGTGCAACTGGCTTGTATCCAAATCAACAGCTGTTTTCTGCCTATACCAAAGCTCATAAAAATTGTAAAACAATTATTTATCAATGCCAACTATTTTGTATAGGCAAAGAATAGAAAAATTTGCTTTCTGTTCAAACAGTACATAAGCCTTCAACTGTCTTGCCAAAGTATTGGCCACGACTTCTGTTCATCTATACTTCCATCTCTATTACAGCCTGTTAGTTCAATTGCATCTTTAGCTAAAGATAAAACTGGAAATCGAGGCACCAAACACACTCCTCTCAGTGCCTCCTGTGTTCCTCTAGAAAAAGTATGTTAGAAGAATTTTACACAATCTTGATGCCAATGCCAAAAAAGCTCTGATGATGGCATTTCTACACTTGTTCTCAAAACCTGTGATCCTGTTTTGTGCTGGCTCGTTATACTTTCTTATTCTATTGATGTTTTTCTTCATGAAAATTTGCTCACATCTAGGCAGTTACTCTCTTCAAATACCTGCATGGTACATCCCTTGTGCCAAAATATTTAAATTTTTCGACCCACCTCTATCTGTTGGCATTCTTTCGCCATTCTGTCCGCAAAATCGTCATTCATGATATAAGTGTGGAGGCTACACGTCCAACTCGGGACAGTTTGCAATGCGGGGCAAACAACTTAAATCCGGAACTGTCCCGCATAATCTGGGACGTCTGATCACTTTACACTAAGGTGTCTAACATCGCCACCATCAATGCAGATATGTAGGAGCAAACCCAGTGTTAAATAGAGCATAATTTGGACATTCTTTGTTGCACCAAAAGGAGCACATGTAAGAGTCTGAGACTTTTTTTTTTTTTTTTTTTATTATAAACTGTTTGATTTTCCTTTCCCAATAAAAGTTATTAATATTTTCTAGAGCACTGGGTTTTCCTTTGCAAGACATTTAAAATCAAGGATGTTCAAAAGATACACCCTGTATTCTACGTATAAGTCATTTGTGATGTCTAATAGTGTAGCTAATAAGTGCAATTCTGTGTAATGTAACTGTAGGAGCAGGCCATGGTCCTGGACTAATGCACATGCTCAATACTATACATATTGCACATTCAAGTTTACACACTGCCATAAAAAATGCACTAGACATTGTTAAAGTGAGTGCTGTTGTATTAGCTATTACAATGAACTGGTCAAAAGAAGTCTTGCCTGATAGTCACCATAAGTATAAAAAAAACATTTTTATGTTGTGTATATTTCTGAACTCAAGGTCTGTTTATTGCAGGGTTTCTTGGTGCATCAGCATTTATGCTTATAGCCAGCAACAAAACACAAGCAAACTATAACAGTGTATACTTATTTCATACACACCGAGTGATCACTGAATTAGGACCACCTACCTAATACTTCGTAGGTCCTCCTATTGCCCTCAGTACAACAGCTATCCGACATGGCACTGATTCAACAAGATGTTGGAAGTGTTTGGGAGGTATAGCCAACCAAGCTGTGTATAATGCGCCCAGCAATGCAGGTATAGAGGTGATTAGAGTATCCAGATGTTTGATATGCCTTTCCATGGTGTCCCACAAGTGCTCTATGAGATTGATATCGCTGGAGTTTGGAGGCCAATTGACATGCTGGAAGTCAGAACTGTGTTGCTCAAACCATTCCTGCACAACAAGTTCCCGATGGCTTGGCGCATTGGGAAAAAGTGTGTAACATAGCAGGGTGTACATAGTCAGAAAGCAGTTAACGATAGCAGAGACCACTGATTCGTTGTTCCACATGCACCAAGGGTCCAAGTTCATGCCAGTGAAACATGCCCCACACCATACAACCACCTCCACTGGCCTGCACTTTTGATATCATGCACAATGGATCAAGAGCCTCACGTTGTTGATGCCAAATCCATACATGACCATCCACAGTGTGGAGTAAATAACATGACTCATCTGACTAGCACACCTTCTTCCAGTCTTCTAACAGCCAACTTGTATGCCCTTTGCATCCACGCGAGTCTTTTATGCCGATGAACCTTGGTTAGGAGAGGATGCCATAGGGGTCGTCTGCTGGATAGCCCATACCAGATATTGTTCTGGGTTGGCCCATGTTGTATTGGGTAGTCAACTCTTCAACAGTGATGCACCTGTTCGCCTGTATGAGTCACCGGACCTGGAGCTCACCTCTAACATCAACCTTCCGCTGACCTTTTGCAGTTTTGCCGTCGGGTCATTGTTTGACCATTTTGACGCCAGTTCTGACACACTTTAACTACGGAAACTCTCAAACACCCCACCAGTTCACCCGTTTGGGAAATCGAAGCACCAGGTCATAAAGCACCCACAATCTGTCCTTTATCAAAGTCTGATAAATCCTTCCTTTTACCCATCACGCTCGGAATTTTACTGCCTACTGAACCACTGACGCCTTATCTATGCTACGTAAGTCGACTAACTGCGCACTCTCGTAACTCACGTGTCAATAGGTCGCATTCAGTTTTCATAGGGGTGGTCATAATTCAGTGAATACTCAGTGTAAGTATTGTTTTTGCCCATCTTCTGCAACAGATCATTTTACCTCTACTAATATTGATCTCATTGCTGTATATCAGAATATTGCATTAAACATTCTCTTAATGAACTTATTTTGTACTGAATAATAATTTTTATGTGACAGTTAAACAGAGCATGTTCCGAGTGTTGTGTTAATACTAAGTAAATACATATACACGAACTATGACCAACTTAATTTGAGTGACAGAAAAATGGGTAGGATTGTGGTGAGCAATATTCTAGTTAAAAAAAAATAATACATACCACTGTTATGCTTTAGAAACACTGCTGTAGCTAAAGGCGACACTCTTCCCTCAACTGTGGCAGTAAAGCTTTTATCAACCTTTTAAAAAATAAAAACCCAATACATATACATTATCTATCCAGACTTACTGGAAAAATTATTGGGAATTTATTTAAATGACTGTCATTTATTAGGTTTCATTTGAAAATCTGCAAAGTTATTTCCATTTTCTAATTAAGACAGACCTATAATATTTTAACTCATTTCACAGTTGCCTTACGTTGAATAATACTTCTCAAAAAAGAATTATAATGTTACTTATCAGCAGCGCTTTTTTTTGTAAAAAAATAGGTACCGGTACTCGTTCTTTGCCATCAGAAAAATTGAAAATTAAAAGGATATGAAAAGTCTCTAAAAATATTTTTCCTGATATTGTTACTTTAGTAGTAATGTTTTTAGAATAAGAACAACAAATTAAGTATATTAACACAGTTTATTAAGCATACATTATTCAAGTATATAAAAAAATAAGTAAAATGCGAGTAAAATAAGTAAAAAATAATAACATAAGTAAAAATAATTTCATAATAAAGTTTTTGTAGAATATTCCAAATTTTTATTAAGTTCTCATCCGACACACTATGCCAGGGGTCAGCAACCTTTTTTGAGTGAAGAGCTATTTTTGATCTACTTAAAAAAAAGAGAGAGAGAATCCAAAGAGCCGTGCACCTCAGCTCAAGCTGGGAGGTGGAGGAGGGGTGGGGAAAGGAAAGAGTTTTTTAAGAAATGGAACAGAGTGGGAAGGTGTTTATTAAAAAATATATATTTTTTGAAATATTATTTATTAATAACGAAAAAAACATAACAAACATTCAATTAGGTATAAATTAATGTGACTATTGCCGATGAACTTCTTGAGCGGAGTCTCTCAACATCATGCGAGTATGTCATAATTAAACATGCTGAGCTTTAAACATGCTCACATCGTTCAGATGACGGTTTCTTGATTTATTTTTAATATAGTTCCTGTTCAAAAATATTTGCTGGCAGAAATACGTCGAACCAAAAACTGAGAGAATTCCAAACACAAATATTTTCAAATTCATATATGGGTCCGGTAATCGAGCACAATTTGGTCTGGATTTTAAACTTGTCTATTGCCGTCCATTTGTGTAGAATTGCAAGGGCAGCCTTTTGCCTCTCCAAATCCTCAATTTCAGTTTTAAGGAATTTTAGTCGTGCACTCCACACGTCCTTGATTTTAAGGCCTCTAACTCAATTTCAAATTGTGCTTCATGTGATCTGTAAAGTTAAAGAACCGCAGTTACGTGTTAAAACGAGCTGCATGCAACTCACGAGCCGCAGATTGCCGACCCCTGTACTATGCTGACTTTTTTCTTCCTCTGTGTCGGATGCTGAATGACATTTCCGAAGCAGCCATGAATTGACATATTTTGCTGGATCGAAGCGGGTCAGCGGTGGGCCTACAATTTTAAGAAACAGTAGTGAAGAAACTGTTTTGTCATCAACGAAGCACTGGCGATCAGATTCATTTGTGAAAATCCTCGTTCACATTCACTTGATGAAATTGGTATCATACTCAGAGCATTCATCAAATTCTTCAGTTCTTCTGAAACCTTATCAGTTAGGTATCCCTGAAATCTACGAATTGCATCTCTTTCATTTAACTGTAACCTAATTTACAATTTTCTAACTTCACTTTCACCAAATGTCAACAATTAATGTTTAGAAGGATTAATACCTTCGTTGTCCTCGTTTTCCATCTCTCACCATCAGTATTGTCACTAGTTGTTAAATTTGAATTTTTTTTTTTTTTTGAAACTGTTAAAAATGTCGGCGTCATTCGGATATTCAGGTACTGCAACCATGTAAATAGAGATAGGGAAAATTTAAGGAAAAATGTGGATAACGCACTTCTGCAAAACAACAGATGATTATTTGTCGGGGTAAAAGAAAATCACCTTCTCCTAATTCTCGAACAGGGTGCTTACAGTTGATTCACGAATGTGTCCAACCTACGGCCCGCGAAAAAAATGAACTAAAACAGCATTTTAAATTTTGTTAATTATCAAAAAAATTATCCTTAAATGTTTTTTTCAGTAAATGTAATTGTGTATTGTACTTAATAAAATTTTCGAATATTTTCAATTTTACTTTTACATGCAACAAGATAGGGAAAATGTAACACACTAAAGAAATGTAACTTTGAATTTTTTTGAATATGGCTCTTGTACGGGAAAAAGTTGGACACTACTGCAGTAGAAGGTGGGCCAGAGCCCAGTGGGAATACACCTTGGTCTGCTCACTCTTGACTAGTGCAACTCCTCTGTACGTGGGATAGGGAGTCGGATAGGTTTTACCAGGTACCACTAAGTTGTAGAATGCTTTAGCTCTCTTAATTTGCACAGCAGCACTAATTGCCTGAAGGCCAGAAATGCAAACAGTGTGTACCGAGTTAATTCTCTCCTAATCCATTCGCTATATGAAAATTTTCTTCACTCAACAGAAACTATTATAAATGTAACTTCCAAGGGAAATTCAAAATAATTCACTATAAAAGAACTTCGTTAAACAGCGGTCTGACTGAGTAATTTAGAATTATAAAAATGGTTATACAGTTTTATACAGTAAATAGCTTAACATGTGAAAAAAAGTTACGGAATATTACAAATTTTGAAGAGCACTGCATCCAAATGCCACACGTCACTGTTAATAAAGGTACTGGTACGCCGTACTGTTGCGTGCCGTCCCAAAAAAAAGGCACTGCTTATCAGTAATGTGATTCCACTTTCACATTACTGTGTGGGAAATGTTAGAAAAATTTTCACTATAAAAACAGAACAGAGTCCTTGTAATATGCATTGATCTCTCAAGCAGCAATATTATCAATATAAATGGTCCTGAGCACTAGACTACAAACAAACACTTCTCTATTCAAAGGTTTTCAATAGTGCTTTAATCTTTTATTATTCAAGAGTTCAAAGCCTTTTTTAAACTTGGTAATGGTATTAGTATCAGAAAAATAGTGTTGCAATTTAATTCAGTTAAAATTATTTTCATGATGAATTAAAGTGAAAAATACCAAATTTTGTGTATTCAGTATATAGAGTTTACAATGAAAACAATAAATCTAATACTTTAATTTCCATTTAGTAGTGGTAAATACATTATATGTGCAGATGGCAATAGATCATTAAACCTTTCCCTTTGTGTTTTTTTTTTTTTTTTTTAATGGGAATTCTCCTCCCAGTCTCCTTAAAAGCAGTAGCATTATTTGTTAGGAACATTTCTTTCTAATTACATTTTGAAAAAATTAGATTTGTTCAAATTTCAAGTTCTGACATATTTTATAATTAAAATTCGAGAAAAAGTCAAATCTAAGAAAATAATACTCTATATAAATACCATGTAACAAAGTAGATTCAATAATAATGAAATTTTTAAAAATACACCGAGTTATCTCTTGTATTATATTGTAACAACCGAAAAATAATACAACATAACAAATTAATGCAATCAAATTTTTCACATACTGAGAGAACAATCGTGATGACTTCCATCACTAATGCTAAGACTTCTGATGAAAACTGAGTAGCTAAAGCCAAGAGACCTTCCAAGACTGGTGCCAAGTAAGGTGCAAGTAGAGAAGTCTGCTGTGAATTCTTCAAGTGCTCGCAGAATCTAAAAGGAAGCACACAGTTATAAGTTATACAAATTCTTTTTGGAGAAGAATAAGAGAAATTTACCTCAATATGTATATAGGCAGTTCCCGCTTTACGAGTTTTTTTCCTCCAAGTATCAAGTATTGACAGAATCGAAAATATGAACATTAATTGCAAAAAATGAATGTTAAACATTCATGAATACCACATTCCAAATCACGTGCATAGCTTTACAATTCAGTGTACCTCACTTTACGATATTAGTTCCAGAGACACCATCGTACTGTGAAAATATCGTAACATGAACCCAATAACAGATTGGTTTTTGTTAATTCATTTCAAGACTTCACAAGTAAATTTTTGCTGTATAACTAAGCTATTTATCTCTCTAAAATGTAATTTTTAAGGTCACTCTCATGACCTTAAGGCTATCTAAAAGGTGACGAGTGTGGTTTGTAAGTTATATTAGTTACCAATTCAAATCATTAAAATGCACTACACTTTCATCGTTATCATATGTTCTGTTATAAGAATCATTGTTATAAGAATCAATTTTAAACTCCTCTGTGATATTTTTCTAATATACATTTCTGGATCATAAAACAATAAAAACAATTTACACTTTCCAGTTTATTAGGCTTTCTGTTAGTGCAATCAATTATAAACGGGTAGTAAACTCGATGTTATTGCATTTGCAAAAATACCGATAGCTGGAATTGTGTGGTTTTTTTTTATGTTATTATGGTGAAATGTGTTTCCCCTTTACTGAAATCTTCGATTGTATAAAAAACAAATAAATTTTTAGAATCTTCTCTTCATTCCCGTTTTTTTAAGCTTCATAAACTGGTTACTCAGTGCGAATCATGTTAATTGTAATTTGCGTGTGCCGTTAAAAAATGCTTATGCATAAGCAATCACGAAATTTATAAATAAAAGAGATTATCTTGGAAACAAACGCCTCTTGAAACTTTTCTGAAGAAGACAACTCCTTGTGCAACAAACCAACGAGTGCCGAGCCAATAATGAGTGATCAATGAGTGTGCATTTAGTCGATGATGATGAAGAAGAATAAACATTCTTTAACATTTGAAAGTTGTAAATAATTTCTTTATTATTATAATTTGCTTGATTTTACAGACTACATTCGCATTTCTTTGGATAAATCAATCATTGTTTAAACAAACTAATTAGCTAACTAATTTCATTGTTGATAATGTAACCCCTATTTTTAACATTATGTCTAAGGGAAATAAATTCCCGCTTTGAGTTTTCGTTTTACGAGCGAGCGCTAGGAACGAATTAACTCGTAAAGTCAGGAACTAACTGTACTATCAAATTCTTGTCATACACAAATCTTCAAAAATACTATTAGAATCTGAGTAATCAGAATCTAAACAAATCTCTAATTTCATATTTAGTATATTTTTTGTGTAAGGCATGCTCAAATATTTAGTAATGATTGTGTTGCTCCTTTTCTAAAGATTACCTGGAGTAGGGTGGCATTGGAAAGCAAGTAGCTGTGCAAGGCTGTTGTCAACAAGTATCTTCTATCTCCTCAATTTTCAATTGTATACAGTACTGAAATAGTACAATCCAATACCTTTCATGTTAAGGGTTACCATAATAATAATAATAATAAATGTGGTCATTTATTATTCAAATAACTCAAGCCCCAGTGCCACTTAGGTGGGACCGGGGCTTGAGTCCCATGTTGGCGGAAGCGAATGCGGCTCCAACACACTGGGAGACTGGTATAATAATAATAGTAATAAATTAGAATAATAATAAGAATAAAATGACAAATAAATAATAATAAAATATTGCAAAAGTTACTCCAGTGGAGCTACATTCCCCAAAGTCGGAGTGACGGCTAGGGAATATTGTGGCGTCATCCGGTGTCACTCCCAAGAACTACCACTACAACTGGATGTAAGCAGTAGCTAAACAGGTCCACCTCCATAGATGGATGATGTCGAAGAAAAATAATAATCATAGTGCATCAAGTGTGGCGCAGAATAAAGTCATTCACGTTCGGGCCTTAGGCAGAGGGGTCAGTTCAAAAAGTCAGAGACAGTCTCCGGAGGAAGACAGTGGAGCAAGTGGTGCTGTCCCCCATATGACTACCACAAGAGAAGGGCAAGACCATCCAAACCCCACCAACCGGAAGTGCTTCCTACGCAACCGATCACCTAGGAAGGAAGGAAACAGCAATGCATCAAGTGGAGTTCTATGAAATAAGCAATCTAGAGACCGATATAGCAACGTACAGGACGAAACTACATACAAAGGGGTTGGAATGATTCCTGGATATTCACGTCACGGAACAGCAAAGAGCTGACCAGAGAAGTACCATCGTCATGAAGAACCTGACAGTCCTGCAATCTTGGAAAAAAAATCAAGCCAGGACATGAGTGATCAATTACAAAGAAGAATAACAAATATGGACAACACTGAACCAGAGGAGGAAGAGCAAGAAGAAATACAACCCAGAGAAGTTGAAGTGGAAAGAGATGAGATCATGATATCCAGCATAGAAGAGTGGAAGAAGACTAACAGAATTCGAAGGAATGGATCCCACAAAAACTCATGTGATACTGAAGCAGAGGCCCAATACAATCCTGTGGAGAATTACAGACCACCTCAATTGGTAAATAATACCTCAACAACAATGGTGCAACACAGGAGGCCATCTACACAGCCATTTATTGTGCTGCCATAGCAGCAACTAGGATTAAGGGAAGAAGAATGAGAGACCAGCAGCAGAAGAACCGAAAAAAGAAGGAACCACCAATGGGAAAGAAGACTTCAGCAGAAGATAGAAGAATTGGGAGTCAAGATAGGCCAATTGACCCAGTACCAACAGGGTAACAGGAGAAAGAAACTGATTGGAAAAGTGAAGAGCATCCTCAAGAGAGACAGCATCCACAGCAAGCACCAAAAATCAGAGAATAAGAGACTACGTGGACACAGTGAAGCAGAATCACTTGCTGAGTGTGAGGAGGAAAATAAACAACTGAATCTTTGATGAGGATCAAAGAGCCTTCCACACGAGTCTTAGAGAATACAGGTAAGAGTCAAATGGACCAGCAGAAGACAATTGAGGAGTTCTGGGGCAACATATGGAGCAGTGAAGTAAGACAACAGTCGAGCCCCCTGGATAGAACTAGAACAGAATAAAACCATGGACAGAGAAGAGATGAGAGAGTGAAAGATTCGGAAGGAAGAAGTAAAACAGTCGATCAGGAACTCCCACAACTGGTGAACCCCAAGAATAGATACATACACAACTACTGTTACAAGAAGCTCACTTGCACACACACTTAGCAGAGCAGTTCACCTAGAGACAATCCTGAAATTTCTTACTCAAGGTATCTATTTCTCACTTGATCATATATCTGAACCCTAAGACCAAGATAGCATTAGCATTAGTAGAGGCATTTGATGCAAGAAAGCAAGCTTATGCAGCATCAGCCAAAAAAAATAAAATAATAAAATAAATAAATAAAAAATAACCACTTCCACTTCACCCCTCTGTTCGTTCGAAATACCTGTCCAGCTGAGCCTTAAACTTATTTAGGCTATCAACTTCCACGACAAGGGATGGAAGTCTATTCCACCAACCAACCACCCGCTGGCTAAAGGCAAATTTCCTCACGTCTATCCTACATCTGTCTTTTCTCAATTTGAATTTATGCCCTCTCAGGTGATTATTCTGAGGAAGAATCCCATCAGCACCGAGCATGCTCAAACCATTCAAGGCTTTATACACCTCTATCAGATCACCTCACCGGTGCCTAGTCTCCAGACACTGTAATTTGCAAAACTTAAGCCTTTCTTCATAAGAGCACCCCTTTGTTCCATTCACTAATCTTGTTGCCCTTCTCTGTACTCGTTCCAGCGTCTCTACATCCTTCTTGAAATGAGGCCTCCAGACCTGTATACAGTACTCTAGGTGTGGCCTGACCATTGCCTTATACAAGGGAATAATCACCTCCTTATCCCTGCTAGAAAAATTCCTATATATCATCGACAATACACCATGAGCTACTCTTGCAGCCCGTCTGCACTGCTCAGAAAACTTCATATCTCCCTGCACAACTACCCCCAGGTCTCCCTTAGATACAAGAAAGCCAGCGCAAAATACAGGCCAATCACCTTCTCCCAATGATGTACAAGAACAGTTGCATAACCAAGAAGATATCAGACCACTTGGAGAGCCAGAACATAATGGCCAAACGGCAGAAAGGATGCAAGGAGCAATTAATTACTGATACCACAGTTATAGATCAAGCTTACAAGAAGCGGTGCAACCTGCACATGGCCTGCATCAGTTACCACAAGGCCTTCGACTCCATGCCTCATAGCCGGCTAATAGATACGCTGAAGATCTAAAAAGTCAATCCAACAGTGACAAACTTCCTAGAAGCAACCATGGCGAAATGGAGTACCACTATTAAGGTTGAGAACATCACAACCAGAACCCCGGGGGCTCACATCTGGTGAGTATGGGCTTGGCAAACCCAGGGTCCTGAGCTGGATATCATCATTCTTCTCTTTCTTGGTGATGCCTTTCTACTTCTCTCTCTCTCTCTCTCTCTCTCACACACACAGGGGGTAACTCGGGAATTTTTTTTTTTTTTTGGTTGGTGCAGCATAAGCCTCAGGCTTCCTTGTACCATATGGCTAATAATAATAATAATAATAATAATCCCCTCAGGAGAGGAATCTTTCAAGGAGATGCTCTGAGCCCACTGTGGTTCTGTCTAGCACTCAACCTGCTGTCCATCATGCTCAACAGCAGCAAGTATAGATATAACCTCAAATAAGGAAGGAAAAACCTGCACACCCTCACCCTCCTGATGTACATGGATGATATCAAGCTCTATGCAGCAACCAAGAAGTAATTTCAGCAACTATTCAGGATCCCTGAAGAATTCAGCAATGATATCAGAATGGAATTTGATCTAGACAAATGCAAGATCCACGGACTGCATAGGGGGAAATTAGTTGTCCGAAACTACGAACTGCAGGCATAAACAAATCGAAACCATGACATAGGGATAGATTACAAATACCTGGGAATGATGCAGGTTCAGCAGTTACAGCACAAGGAAATCAAGGGTTGTCTGGCTGAAAAATACTACCAGATACTCAGAAGCCTGCTGAAAGCTGAATGGAGGGAACACAGTTAAAGCTATAAACACCTATGCAGTCTCAGTGCTTAACATGCTCTTCGGAATCATAGATTGCACTAATAATGAGCTGAAGCATATCATGAGAAAGGACAATGATGACCAAGAGCTGCCAACACCACCCAAAGTCAGCAATGAAGAGACTGAGCTCAGAAAGAGGGAGGAAGGGGGACGGGCCTGATAGACCTCATTGGGCAACAGAAAACAGCAACAGCTAACCTGAAAGATTACTTCCAAAAAAATGCAGCAGCACTCTACCAGGCAATAAGGAAGATAGACTATCACCATACACCACTCAACCTAGGGGAGGAGTCCCTCTCCTGCCCAGTCGGAACAAACAAAGTTAGAAAGATGGGACAATGACCTCTATCGAGGCCACATGGATAAAACTGCTTCCAATGCATGGCTCATGAGTGGGATGCTCATCCCCAAGACAAGGATTCATGCTCCCCAACCAAGACCAGGTAATCAACACCAGAAACTATAGAAAATACATCATCAAGGAGCCCGGAGTGTCAGACACATGTCGACAATGCCACCTGTCATCAGAAACAATCCAACACATCGCCGTGGGATGCAAGGTGACAACCCAGACTGAGTACACTTGTAGACATGACCAGGTATCCAAGATAATACATCAGAATCTAGCAAAGAATGACAGTTGATCAAAGTACATCAGAATCTAGCAAAGAAATGATAGTTGATCAAACTTGTAATACAGTAATACAACCCCAGGCAGTACTAGAAACCCCAACCCACAAGCTGTACTGGGACAGCACCATAATAATGGACAAGAAAATCCCACACATCAGATCGGACATAACCCTTGTCGACAAGAAGGAAAAGGCTACCTATCTGATTGGCATATCAATGCCCAACACTGGCAACCTCCAGAAAATGCATGAGGAAAAAATCAGGAAGTGCATGAACCTAAGACAGGAGATCAAAGAGATGTGGCATATGCAACAAGTAACGACCATCCTGTTCATCATATTTCATTTGTATAGTTATTTAGTATTAGTGCTGATGTTTACCAGTAAAAAATTTAATTCAGGGAAGCAAATTTACAGAGCATAAGATTAATAACAACAAAAAATATATATATAAAAAAAAATAATGCCACAGACCTATTTCTATCAAGTATTTTGTCCAATCACCCTTCAATTTCAAATAAACTTTCTGCCTCTACAAGAGTAGGTGGCAATTGACTCCAACAGCCAATCATTCTCTTAATAAAGGAGAAATATTTTTGTGTATCTATTCTATACTTACCTCCTCTCAATTTAAATTTATATCTCCTTGTCTGCCACGTGACAGTATACACTGGTATTCAAAGAAAGTGCATCACCCCTTAAAATTGTAATTTTTGTCAGAATAACGTAAGTATATGGCAATGTTTCTTACAAATTGCATCAGATAAGATTGACATGCATATGTGATGATGTAATATTGCATCAGCTGTTATTTTCAGCTATATAAGCACTCTCTGTAAGAGTTGCAGTCATTCCTTACTTGTGTCAGGATGGTGAGTTACATACAGTTGACACCACGAAGAAAGACTGCTATTGTTGCGTTACATGAGGAAGGATGTTCTTTCTGTTATATTGCTTATAGAGTGTCTTGTAATCAGTCGATAGTGAGTAGATTTCTTTTCAAACTCAAGGATACTGGTTCTGCTGATAGGAAAAAAGGAACTGGATGCAAACGAGTCTCTACACCAAAACAGGACGCCGTTTTGAAGCGCTTATGCTTTAAAAATTGTAAAGCTTCTTTGTCTGAGCTGAAATGAGGATGGGAAGAATATACAGGAGTGGTAGCAAGTGCAGCAACAGTCAAAAGACGCTTCTTCAAAAATGGACTTGTAGCCCGTCGTCCTAAGAAGAAGCCTGTCCTCACACAAAAAATGAAATAGGCCCGATTAATTTGGTGTAAAGAGCACGTCAAATGGACCCCCGAGCAGTGGAAGTCAGTTATTTTCCCCGATGAGAAGAAATTCAATCTGCATGGCTCTGATGGGAGACAAACGATTTGCCGTACACGTGGTTAAGAATACCACCCAGACTGTATGTTGTCTACAATGAAATTCCCTACAAGCCAAATGAATGAGGGTGCATTTCATATCGTGGAGTAGGTCACCTGCAGTTTATAAAAGGTTGCGTAAAATGCTAATGGACACCTGGCTATATTGGAAGGCAAATTGCTGCCAACCATTAGAGACCATTTTAACCTGCCAAGTAACTGCATCTTTCAGGATGACTCTGCTCCTTGTAACTACAGGAGTGCCTACTTACACCGAAAAGGGTAAGTAGGCACTTCTGTAGTTACTTTGGCTTCATTTCTGCATTAGATGTTTGACAGTAATATGTTTACATTTGTTACAGGCGAAAAAATGGTTGGAAGAACAGTCCATTACAACTCTTAGCTGACCAGGTAACAGCCCGGCCAGACATGAATCCTATAGAGAACTGTTGGCATCATGTGGAATCTGCAGTTGCCAGAAAGAAACCAAAGACCCTTCCACGAACTATCAGTTGATTATCTTCAGAAATTGATCTTGTCAATGCCTCGACAGTGTGCTGCTGTCATCAGGGTCAGAGGCAGTTCAACTAAATATCAGTTTGCACCTGGTGAACTTTTCATTTTGTTTTCCATTTAAAATGATAAACTGAAGCAAACTGAGGGCTTCTGATAACATTTCAGCCATAATTGTTGTGTTTACCAAAACTGTTGTATAAAGGTTGCAAATGCTCATTTTGGAATATTTCGAGAGCATCTGTCAAATATTACTTAGCTTTGCCTTAACTATTAATAAATATCTTTTGTTTATATTTCTTTTTGTGATGCTAGTCATTAATTTAACATATCATCGCAAAAAAGGGTTAAAAATGTGAAATTCCTAGGTGATGCACTTTCTTTGAACACCAGTGTATGTGCCTTCAGCATTTAGATTACTCAACTCTTTTAAATCACTAAACGTCTTGATCATGCCAACCCAAAGATACCTAAATTCTGTGAGATATTTCTAATAGCTTACAGAACCAAAATCTCTCTCTCTCTCTCTCTCTCTTCATAAAAATATCCTTTGCCTTAGCCAATCTTGTCACTGTTTTTGTAACTTTTCCAATGGGATCTCATTTAAAATGGGATTTCCAAGTCTGCATGAAATATTCAAGATACGATCCAGCCATTGTTTTATATAATGGAATAATGACCTATTTGTTTCTTCTGCAAATTTCTATATATTGTTATGAATCAGGATTTTTTTTACAAAACAAAGAAAAATAATAAACCATAAATGCAAATCAAGTGACAATATCTGAGTTTGTTTGCTCCACACCCAAAAAACATATCTAGTTTTTCTAATTTCACAATTACTTTCAACATTTAAGTTTATCAGAAACCAAATGGAGTCAAGAGAATGAAATGAATGAGGCCACACATAAAATTGAATGTAGCTAGCACTTATTTGTTCAAGCAAAAATCCTATCCAAAACATAAGCATATTCACCTATGTGTGTTTGTGTTTCCATTTTGAAATCCAAACCCCTTAATTCTAGTAAGAATATCTGGCATTACAAGAGGCTGTTCCTCTAAACCAGTGGTTCGACCTTTTGTTTTTTAACAACAGCACCCCTACTCAATTTTCTGCCTGTTAGATCCGATTCTCTCTCTCTCTCTCTCTCTCTCTCTCTCTCTCTATATATATATATATATATATAATAATAATTTTATTCTTTATATAGAGGTACTAAATAAACATCAATTATAGATCACCACAAAATTAAAAGAATACCGTACACCTTTTTATAATGAAATAAACATATAAATTTTAAAAAATATAATAATAAGTTTAACTTAAACCCAAATTATGTGGCGCACAGATTGAAAACCATTGCTCTAAACAGTCAGAAATGTTTTTCCTCTAATGGAAATACATTTGTGTCAGGTGCTGAATTATTTTAAGTTTAAGGCATACAACTGGCATTTAAATCCATTTTTCCTTGCTTTTACTTCCGCATTCACGAGACTCATATCTGTGAATACCTTTCCCCTACCACTGAAGTCAGACTAACCAGTCTGTAGTTACCAACTTCACTCTTAGAACTACCTTTATGTACTGGCAATACATTAGCACTTCTCCATTCCAAAGGAATCTACCCCCAACCCCAATGATGCCCTCATAATTAACCTCAAATAGTTCAACACTCTCTCTGGCCAACTCCCTCATAATCACTGGGTACGTTCCATCAACTGCAGGAGCCTTACTTGCCTTTAGGCTCAAAGGTTTTTCTAATAAATAGTCACCTGTAATTTCAAATTCACTAATTATGGTTCAGTGTCACTCACACAGCCTCTCAACAGGAAAAGTCTTTTGTCAGTAAAGATCAATGTGAAGTACCTATTCAATTCATCAGCAATATCAGCTGGGCTACTGAAGGCTTCCCCACACTCAGTACACAAGGGTCTGATCTGATTTGTTTTCTTCTTTTTATTCACATACATGAAAACATTCCTTGTCCCCATTATTTGCTCTCTTACTTTTTCATTTGAAGTTTTCCAAATAAACAATTTTGTTATAAACAAAAATAATAACAGTTGTTATAAAAGTGTTGAGGATGAGCTAAATGGAAAGAAATGATGTGCATCCCTGATATAAATTGATCAGAAGTAATCAGCTTAATATTTACAGCTACCCAATTTGACATGTGTTCAGTAACCCTCACAAGAACACTGCCTGTTGTTTACAGGGAATTATCACATATGATGGAAGCATATTTATTAGTATAGATGCAGTAAATGATTAATTTTCTTTGTAATAATTTTCTGTATTTAGCTACTTAAGCAATTGTACCACAATCAATATCTTCTATTAAAAAAAAAAAAAAACCCCTTGAGTAATCTTGGTTATATTAATGTCACTTTTTTTTTTTTTTTTTTTTTTTTAAAACTGGAAGTATAATG
The DNA here is from genome assembly GCF_048544385.1 of Mastigoproctus giganteus. Lineage (NCBI taxonomy): Eukaryota > Metazoa > Arthropoda > Arachnida > Uropygi > Thelyphonidae > Mastigoproctus > Mastigoproctus giganteus. The sequence continues at coordinate 67,184,725 of NC_143578.1, forward strand.
TTTATAATTTTTGTAACTAAATGTTTACTAATCCTTGGAATGACCATCTAAGTATAGCTATTAATCTAGACCCTGTAGGTTTGATGATGATAAATGACTTCTTAAAACATTGCCATACTGTTTAAGTGTTTCTAATGAGGTGCTTTCAATATAACTATAACATTCTCAATAAAACAACTTAGTCTTTACAAAGGTATATTAGTGCTGCTTAATTAATTCATTTCCATAAGATGATCAATCACATAGCACTTCTCTTCCAATTAATTTAATGTGTAACTTTTAAAAAATTGATTGTACATACTGAATGCACCTTTTTTTTGTGTTCTGTAATATAAGGAAATGAAAGTGTTACAATAACATTTACTTGATGTTTTATTAGCAAGGTAGATTTACTGAGAGTGCAGTGACATGGCTACTGTAGAGTCCTTAAGGTCACAGGGGTACCCTAGAAGAACAATGCAATAGTATTGGTCTATGGTCCCCGAGGCCTTATTTTTAGGACTGCCAAGGTTCTAGACAAGTTAAATTTAGTGTTGCCCCTAGACCTGCCCATGTTATCTACAGAGTTGTTTGAGAATGAACTGCATACATGTAAAAAAAAAAAAAAAAAGCATACTGGTAAATTTTTGTATACAAATATCAAACTGTATTATCTCAAATCTATGCACGGGATAACCTACAGGGAATCCAACTCCCTCCACCTCCGCTCAGCTCCAGATGAAGAAGCTGTTAAGGATTCTTTCCATCTCAATGTGATTCAAATTCCAGTATTAATTTCAACCCAAAGAGTTCTGGATTAAAATTCCATTGAGAAGGGTAACAAATACCAAAACCAATATACTGTTATGGAGAACAGACCAATAATACAACAAATGTATTTAAGAAAGGGAGATTTTTGAGCCAAAGGAATTAACTCAAATTTAGATAACAGAAGATTTCGAATTTGGAGGCATGTGATTAGGAATACCAAAGTGGATAGGCATCTAAGTACCACCTTTAAAGTTTTTTTTTTTTTTTTTTTGGTAATTGTTGGTGCATAGGCTTCTGTGGCCATAATGCACCTCCCAAGGTTTTTGCAGTGCCTTTAAAGTAGAAGGAATCATAAAATAAAAAAAGATAAATTAGATAAAATTCGGAAAATAAGGTTTCCCTTTTTTCAATTTTGAAATCACCTTAGAGAAGATAATATGTTAGAAGAGAAACTCCCATTCTCCATTTACAGGCCTGCATAATCACTACAAAGCAAAATATTTGCTACTATAACTTTAGTATTGCCTAGAAATAGTTACCCCCATACTGCTCTCACTGCAGATACTCTAACACTTGATGGATGTGATTCCTGTAATCCACTTACTGTTGCTTGGAGAAACCTAGTAAAAGATAGAAAAAAAATTCTTCCTATAAAAATGCAATCTGATAACAGAAAGAACATCATAAACATCATAATTAGCTGCTTTTGTTACAAACCTTAAAATTTATTTTTTAACCATTTAATGATTACAATTGTTTCTCTCTTTAACTGTGTGTGTGTGTGTGTGTGTGTGTGTGTGTGTGTGTGTGTGTGTGGTTAAACACTTCACATGTGGTTTGGCAAAAGATGCTAAGAAAAACATCAAGGATTTCTTTACTTATATAAACTCTAAAAGGAAGGAGATGAATCTGATTGGTCCACTTGATATCGATGGTTCGACTGTTGATGATCCGGCTCAGATAGCAAACAAACTAAATGAGTATTTTGCATCTACATTCACACATGAGGAGTTATTAAGGTTTGAAAATGGCAGAATTTGGTCCTTGAGGTTGTCACAGACATTCTCTCTCAGATATGCCAGACAAGCTGTACTTGATACCTGGGAGACTAAAATGCTGATGGAACTGATATTCAGGTGACACTCAAGTCAAGTGGACCCAATTTCGGCGAAGTCCGGACGGTCTGTGACAGCCAAATCCTTTGCTTGCATCTTCACGATGGTGGGACTGTTAGTAATCCTGGGTATAACCTCCATGCACAAGTACATGATGGGTGATCACCCAGGTGTGAACCAACGTAAGCTGAGGTCGAGGTGTGGTGCCCACACCACATGGAGGAACGCCGCCCCTCTATGTTACCAGGCAGTACTAGGTGGTAGATGACTCTCATCAACCGGTGCAATACCAACACTTTACTTATTGGAGGCTTGAAGTGGTGGCAGAAGGTTATCAAATTGTAGCAGGGTGCTTAATGATTTTTTAATAACTGAGAGCAAAGTGGAGGAGAAATTGTTGAAGTTAAACATAAGAAAGGCACCTGGGGTGGATAGGATCTATCCAGTTATATTAAAGGAGGCGGCAAAGCAACTAAGCAAACCCTTAGCCATAATTATGAGAGCATCCTTGGACTCAGGGGAGGTTCCCACGGACTGGAGATGTGCAAATGTATCCCCAATTCACAAAGGGGGATCGAAGGGTGACACGAGTAATTACAGACCAGTTAGTTTAACTTCTGTTCCAGGTAAAATAATGGAGTTGCTGGTTAAAGATGCATTGCTGGATCATCTAGACAAGACTGCAGCAATAATTCAGACACAGCATGGGTTTGTTAAGGGAAAGTCTTGTGTGACAAATTTGATAGGATATTATGATGTGGTTACAAAGGAACTGGATGCAAAAAATAATTTTGATATCATATATTTGGATTTCAGGAAAGCTTTTGCACTGTTGCGCATGGAAGACTATCGTACAAATTGGAGCAGAATGGTATTAAGGGTAAGTTGCTACAATGGATAAAAGGATGGTTGAGTGGGAGAAGACAGAGGGTGGTAATCAATGGGTGCTGCTCTTCGTGGACTAATGTTATTAGTGGGTTTCGATGTTGGGTCCACTGTTGTTTTGTATATTTATCAATGATATTGATGAAGGTATATCAGGCTTAGTGTCGAAGTTTGCAGATGATACAAAGGTTGGCAGGGTTGTTAATGACGGTAATGGCAGTGTGCTACTGCAACAGGAACTAGAAAATTTGGGAAGATGGGCTGAGAAGTGGCAACTGAAGTTTAACATTGACAAATGCAAAGTACTGCATATGGGTAGAAGTAACCCCAGAGGAACGTATCAACTGTGTGGTACTACACTTAGGGTGGTAGAAAATGAAAAAGACCTGGGAGTAATTGTGCAGTCAGATATGAAGTTTTCTGAACAATGCAGACAAGCTGCAAGAGCAGGTCAAGGGGTTTTGTCAATGATATATAGGAATTTTGCTAGCAGGGAAAAGGAGGTGATTGTCCCTCTGTATAAGGCAATGGTCAGGCCAAACCTTGAGTACAGGTCTGGAGGAAGTACTCAAGGCATACTGCTTCCAGTACTCATTTTAGGAAGGATGTGAATTTGCTTGAGCATGTACAGAGAAGGGCAACAAGATTGGTGAGGGAAATTAAGGGATCCTCTTACCAAGAGAGGCTTAAGTTCTGCAAAATGCAGTGGCTGGAGACTAGGCACCTGTGCAATGATCTGATTGAGGTGTATAAGGCCTTGAATGGGTTGAGCACGCTGAATTCTGATGGGATCCTTCCACTTGTTCAGATTACGAGCCTAAGGGGGCATAAATTCAAATTAATAAAAGACAGATGTAGAATAGATGTGCAGAAATTTGCCTTTAGTCAGCAGGTGGTTAATTGCTGGAACAAATTTCCATCTGTTGTTGTGGAAGTTGATAGGTTAAATAAATTTAAGGAGGAACTGGACAGGCATTTGGAGGGAATGGTGTGATTTTTTTTTTTTTTTTTGGCTGATGCTGCATAAGCTCGTACACTTGCTTTCTTGCATCACATGCCACTACTACTACATCCACTCACATTTAAATTTTACTCAACAGACTAACTCTCCTTACTTTATCACTAATTCTATTCTTTGGAACAAAGCTCTCTCTTATGTCTTTCCTAAAAATTATAATCTAAACAACTTCAAGTCAAGTATATTTGGCGGCCTTCTCAGCCTCTGCTCTTAGTGCTGTGTGAGTGGGTTGAGGTGAACCTTTTGCAAATTTAAAGCTTTTGATCTAACAATTCTAAAGCTGTTAAGATCTAATTCAGAAATCCATCTGAATTTTACACTTTTCTATCTCCCAACTTGAATATGCCTAACAGTAGCTTGACTACATTTTATGATTCAAAGAAGCCCACTTTTATCTTCATGGTAATTTCAAAAGGCAAAAATTGTGCTGTGATGACCAGAGAAACTCAAACAGAATAATTGACAAACCACTACATGGGGAGAAGGTAATGTTATGGTACAACAGAATCAGCATCATATTTTTAAAAATTTGTTAATGGACAGCTCTAACCATGAATGGAGAGATATGCAGGTATTTAGATATGCAAAAGGGGTGTTGAACAAGGTGATCCAATTCAATATCCCTTTGGATCTACAGACATGACCCAAACAATGTTGCACAACTAAAGAGAGTAAGTAATCCAAATATAAATGATGAATGTGCCACAAGGAAACGTTTCCTCTGTTTTTTTGTAATTTCATTACTCTAATCAGATGTTGTTGATCCAGAGAATGACATTTTAATCAATATTTGTAGCCATGTAAACTGAAGCCCCAACAATGTATAATCTTATAGTTGTTTAAGGCTTATATATTGTTTTCTTTTATGCAAATTAATGTTTTCAGTAAAACATTTACATTTTTAAGTTATCTTATGACAATTCTGAACAATTCTTGCAATGAGATTTTTTGTATTTTGTAACTATTTAATACCTTTCAGGGATGTATTGCTACCAGATACTGTCAACTACACTGTGTGTTATTCGCTGATTAAACATTACTTCTCAGGTGCAGGCAATTCATGCCTGGAAAGTAAAGTATAAATTCCAGAGGTCACATGAAAGGTTACCCATTAAAGGATATATATATTCAATGATTAAAGGGTATGTATATTCAGTGAAATGTGAATGGAGCAGAACAGGATAAGAATATGATCTGCTTGCATATTATAAATGATGTAGTAGTAATGGCAAAAGATGCAAGAAAGCAAACTTATATAGCATCAGCAAAAAAAAAAAAAAAAAAAAAAAAAAAGACGCACACAGTTCACCCATCCATATCCTCCAAGAATTTGTTTAGTCCTTCCTTGAATTTATTCAACCCACCAACTTCCACAAAAACAGATGGAAGCTTGTTCCAACAATCAACCACCTGCTGGCTGAAGGCAAACCTCCATACATCTATCCTGCAACCATCCTTTCTCAACTTGAATTTTTGTCCCTTCATGTGTGTACTGTCACCAAATAGAAGAATAAATACCATTAACATTCAGCCTAATCAATCCATCCAATCAAGGCTTTAAACACCTCAATCGGATCTCCCCACACATGCCTAGTCTTGAGACACTGCAATTTGCAAAAAAAGGCCTTTCCAGGTAAGAGCATCCATTTGTTCCCTTCACTAGGCTGGTTGCTCTTCTCTGCACCCATTCCAGCAGATCTACAGAATTCCTAAAGTGAGGCCTCCAGACAGGTATATAGTATTCAAGATTCAATCTAACAATGGCCTCATACAGAGGGATAATCATCTCCTTATCTCTGCTGGCAAAACTTCTGTATATCATTGACAAAAACCTGAGAGCTGTCCTAGCAGCAAGTCTGCACTGCTCAGAGAATTTCATGTCCTGCACAATTACCCTCAGGTCTTTTTCATTCCCCACTACCCTGAGCATAGTACCACACAGTTGATAAGTTACTCTGAGATTACTGCTAGCCATATGCAGTACCTTGCATTTGCCAATGTTAAACTTCAATTGCTATTTCTCAGCCTATCGATCCAATTTTTACAGATCTTGTTGCAGTAGCATGCAGTCACTGCTGTCATTAACCACCCTGCCAACCTTTGTATCATCTGCAAACATTAAGACTTAAACATTAAGTCTGATATACCTTAATCGATGTCACTGATAAATACTGAAAACAACAATGTTCCCAGCACTGAACCCTGGGGAACTTCACTAATAACATAAGTCCATGAGGAGCACTGCCCATTGAAAACTACTCTGTCATCTTCCAATTAACCATCCCTTTATTCATAGCAATAACTTGCCTTTAATGTCATATTGCACTAGTTTGTACAACAGTCTTTTATATGCAATACCTTCCTGAAATACAAGTATACAATGTCAAAATTATTTTTTGCTTCCAATTCCTTGGTCACTACATCACAGAAACCTATCAGACTGGTCAGACAAGACCGCTCTTGACAAATGTATGCTGTGATTGCAGTATAATTGCATACTTGTCCAGATGGTCCTGTATCACTTCTTTAACCAATGATCCCATTATTTTCTTTGGAATAGATGTTAAGCTAACAGGTCTATAATTACTCATGTCACCTTTTGATCCCCCTTTATAAATTGGGGATTCATTCACACTTCTCCATTCTATAGAGACCTCCCCTGAATCCAAGGATGCTCTCATAATTAAGGCTAAGGGTTTGCTTAACTATTTTGCTGCCGCCGTTAATATAATTGGATAATTCCATCCACCCCAGGTGCCTTTTTATGTCCATGTTCAACAATTTCTCTTCCACGTTCCTTTCAGTTATCACCAAGTCATTTAGCTCCTCATTAGAGTTTGATAAACTTCTGGCATCCCCTTCCCTAAAGAATTCCTAATGCGTGAATGTGGATGCTTTTTTTTTTTTTTTTTTGGTAGTTGTTGGCGCATAGGCTTCTGTGGCCATAATGCACCTTCCAAGGTTTTTGCAGTACTTTGATCCAAGCCCAGGTGGGAATCGAACCCGCGACCTTTGGGTTGCCAGGCAGGCACTTTACCCACCCGGCTAATGTAGATGCAAAACACCTATTCAATTTGACCACAACCTATGTAGGGTCTTCAACAGTTAACCCATAGTCATCAAGTGGCCCAATGTGTTTCAAGCCCCTCCTTCTATTTTAATATAAGCATAAGTCTTTGCTGTTTTACTTTGAATGCTTTGTCAGAGGATTCTCATAATCTGTCTTAGCTTACATCCTCAGTGAGCTGAATGTACTTGAACAGAACTGCAATAGTAAGTTTGAGTTTGTTTTTGGACATATCAGAAACTCTGTTCATATGTTTGTTTCTTTGATTTAGTGCTGAATGGCTCATTGGCAACATATCAGCAACTGTGGCTTAGTGAACCAGTGATAGTAAGTTATGACATAGTGGATGTGTCCATTTGCCAGATAGCAGAAAGAGTGGGATACCCAAAATCAACTGGTTGAAACATGATACATCAATGGAAGACAGAAGATAACAAGACCATTCAAACCAAGCCAGGCAGACCATTTATAATTGCTAGAGTGTGCAGTTAGTCAAAACTCAATGTGAGAGGAAATTTCAAAAAGGCACCCTCAGTGAGCTGAACGTACTTTAAGAGAACTATGATAGGTGTAACACTAATAAACATAAAAAAAACATATCATACAATGATTCATCACGGTCACTAAGTTTCTCACAAATCAAACCTGTTTCCTGAAATGCATGTCACTTCCTATCCTGGTGCAGCCAATGGAAGCTGGTCATTGCAGTAGTGGCAGAACATGATGTGATAAAACACACAGTCCAAGCATCAGATGGATATACCTGTCTACAGCATATGCCCAATGAAGGTCGGTAGTGGCACAGAGATAGTTATGCCCTGTTTTGTGTGGTGTGGACTTGGTCCACTAATTGCCATCGATAAAGCCTGAATGCCAATGTCTACTGTAATATTTTAAACAGAGGTGGGAAAATGCCATATAGGCTATATCCAGCCCTCTACAAGGTTTTACTCAGCACATCAAAGAATTCTGAAAAGTATTGCTTATCAAATTAGATATTCTAGATTCAAAATATGAAACTACAGCTTGGCATATCAGTCAGCTTTAAGACTGCTCAGATAAGTGTGCACCCAAATGTTTTGTACGTGTGTGGGACACAACGCCAATACTTTTAGAAGTTTAAATAGTAAAGTTTTCTTTTATTGATATTCATAATTACACAGAGCTGATATAGTTGGTGAAAGAAAGGTGAAAGGTTACGTGACTGTTTTCCATTAAAGAATTTATGTAGGTTTTCTGTACCACAGTTCCAGATAGCTATAATGTCACTGACATGCCTGCTCCAGAATTTAGGTTTATTCTGGTTGGTTTTCCAAGAAATATTCAAATTTTGGAGTACACAATGTGGACTCCATACTCACCACCGTACCCTTGGAAGAAGCCAAAACATGCCCCCTTCAAGCAATAGACATCCTCGATATCCTTTTGGGATACCCAAGGCCTCTACCTACCTCAGAAATAATAGATCTCATAGATCTTTCCATAGGAAAGCCATACTTCACATTCAATGGGGGATTCTATATGCAGATTTCTGGTCTCAGCATGGGAAATGCATCTTTCCTCTCATGGCAGAGATATTTTTGGCAAAATTTTAAGATTTCCTGGAAAACCAAGCGAATAAATCTAAATTCTGGAGTAGGTATGTTGATAATATTATAGCTATCTGTAACCATGGTACAGAAAACCTATATAAATTCTTTGAAGCTCTCAACAACCACCACCAAAAAATCAAATTCAAAATAGAAGCAGAAAACAATGGCAACCTTCCTTTTCTGGACATCCTGTTCACAAGAAAACCTTCCTATATATATATATATGGAAGTTTACAGGAAGCCCACTGATACTGGAATCATATTAAACTACAAATTCTTCCATCCTTTCCTCAACAAACGACATTCTAAAGTCCTTCATCCTAAGAGTTTATAGAGTTTGTAAAGAAGATAATCTACAACAGGAACTGAAAACAACAACAAAGCTGGACATAAAGAACAGATATCCTATACAACAGTGGTCGGCAACCTGCGGCTCATGAGCTGCATGCAGCTCTTTGAACATGCAACTGTGGCTCTTTAACTTTTAGCCCACATGAAGCACAATTTGAAATGGAGGTAGAGGACTGAAAATTCAAGGACATGTGGAGTGCAAGACTAAAATGCCTTAAAACTTAAATTGAGGATTTGGAGAGGCAAAAGGCTGCCTTTGCAATTCTACAAAAATGGGAGGCGATAGATGAGTTGAAAATGCAAGACTAAATTGTGTTTGATGCGTGGAGTAGCTTACCAGACACGTATATAAATTTTAAAATATTTGCGTTTGGATTTTTCTCAGTTTTTTGGTTCAACATATTTCTGAGGGCAAATATTTTTGAACATGAACTATATTAAAAATAAATCAAGAAACAATATGAACAATGCATCTCTCAGCATGTTTAAAGATTAAAATAACAGCATACTTGTCTGATGTTGAGAGACTCGTTCAAGAAGCTCAGCAGCAAAAGTCACACTAATTTGTACCTGGATGTTTATGTTTTTTCAGTATTAATAAACAATATTTCAAAAAATATATATTTTTTAATAAAACACCTTCCCACTCTATTCCATTTCTTATAAAACTCTTCCAGCCCCCTCCTCCCAGCTTGAGCTGAGGTGTGGCTCTTTGGATTCTCTCTCTCTCTCTCTCTCTCTTTTTTAATTAGATCAAAAATGGCTCTTCACTCAAAAAAGGTTGCTAACCCCTACTCTACAATTATCAATAAAGCCATAAAAGAGACAACCCCAACCCAAGCAGGAACAGAACCTCCATATGTATACCATACATACATCTGTCAGCACTAAAATAGCAAAAGCCATCTAGCAGATTGTAAAACAATAACCCTAACAATCCTAAAGGTCCCATCTATAAAATAGACTGTAGGTCTGGGGCTACATATATAGGAGAGTCATACGAATGCCTACACTGCAGGATCAAAGAGCACAAAAAAAAAGATGCATAATATCGAACAGGTCTAAAGTCCAACACAGCCCTCCATGATTTCCAATGTGGTGACACTTGGGATTTCAACAACACTAGAATCCTTTCTACAGATAGGCAATACAGAAAGAAATTCTAAAAAGCCTTTTACATAAACATCAGCTGTTGTGAAACAAGCAAGAATTCTTGAGGCGAGTGCAAGCATTACTTTGACCTATATCATCAAATAAATGCAGATCTATATTACCTTTCTCCCCACTAACTAGCAATTTCCCTGAACTCAAAGTATCCCCAATGATAGTGGCAAAAACCCTTGCACCACCTTTGCTCAAATGAATACCATCTCTACAAAATAGATTCTACTACCTGCAAATGCAGGCCACACTGATAAAAATTTTCCCCCGAGAGCCTTGCAAATTCCTCAAGTCTCGAGTTAATCAACAGTGATGGTGTCGAATAGTTACTAGGTAACTGTTCAAAGCCATTGACCTCTTAATTTTTTATTGGATGACAGCAAGTATTTTCACTGACTGGATGACAGCACTGGACATGCTTTTTATGCAAGAAGTGCAGTCACTTTGATTTCTACAACAATCCTGCCCATCTGAAAGGGCCACCTCCGTAGCCAGGTGGGTAGGAGCAGCAGTGAATAGCACACGCTTCTTGATTAGACTGGGATTCGAGCCCGTGACTACCAAATACAGAGGATGCGGAAAGGTCAGGGAATGACCACCACATATCCTCAGAGCAATATGGTCTTAGTTGCTAATGCTCTAAAAATCAAATAAACAAACAACAAACCATCTGAAAGCAGAAAACCCAAAATGAAAACAGATTGTGCAGATAAATCTGCAGAATCTATTTTCAGCTGTGTCCTTTCTGAGTTTGTCAATGGAAACCATACTATGATTACACTGCATTGGATGGCCTTTGCAACAATTTTTACCAATATTCACATATATAGATATTGTTAGGTCTAGCATACAAGGAAAATGTAAGAGAAATAACAGTATTGAGAGTAACAATGAAGTGTTATCCACACTAACTGCTCAAGATATCCTTGGAATGTCAAAAAATGAGAATAATTTTGCCATTTCAAGAATCATTTTTGTGTGTTTCAATCAGAGGAGAAAATATACATGGCATGAATAATGACTAGGAACAATTTGTGGCATAGAAAATTGTTGATAATGTCATTCAGAAAAAAAATTATCAATTTTATTACTAGAACTGTTTTAATAACACTGAACAACAAATTTTGGGCCATACCTTGTTATGGGATTGAAAGTAAGTTTACTTTACAGATTTTGTTGTGCTAAACATGGAAATAGTAATTAAAATGGCAGATTGGCTCTTGTTTTCAAAAAAAGTAGTTTTTTATATTTATATAAGGTATTTTTTATTTATATGGCAGTAAGATGTAGCTACGAACGTACCTGTATCAAACACGGTACCTTTCGCTTGTATTCAGCTTTGGAACATCCCTATTCATCATCCAGCAACAATCGGCTAATGTGGCAGCACTCCATTTGCTTTTGTATCTTTGTTCCATTTGCTGTAATGTCTTCATGGAAGTGCTCACCATGTTCGTCACTGATGGCACCACAGTTTGGTGGTTAGAAATCCAAGTGGAAGTGCAAGAAATGCATCTTCAGTGACATGTTGCATTCAAGTTTTTCGTAAGTAAAGAGATCTTCCACAAGGCTGCTTGTAGTTGCCGGCTTTTAAAATTTCCTAGAAAATCAGTCGAAACAGTCTGAAAGGCTTCCCATGCTGATTTCTCATTATAACTAAGGACATGTTCGAACTATTAGTCTTTGTAAAGTTGCATTATTTGTGGACCAATGAAAATGGTTGCCTTAATCTTCTCTGTACTAAGTCTTGGGAATTTCCCTTTAAATTATGTGAATGCAGGAGTATTCACTTCCAAAGCTTTCATGAAATTTTTCAGGAGACCTAGTTTGATGTAGAGTGGTGGAAGTAAAACTGTATTTGGATCACCAGAGGTTCAAATGCTACTTTCTTCATTCCAGGCATTAATGATTTTCATTAAGGACAACTCCTCTTCTCATAGTGCATAACCTTGGCACAACTATCCCACTCGCAGAGAAAGCAACAATACTTAGTGTGACCCTTTTGTAGTCCTAATCAAATGGCGATTAACTTTAAAGCACCACATATCTGCCACTCATACTTCTGATAGGGTACACCTAAGAGCATGTTCTCTATGTCCGTGTATGTTTCTTTTTTGTGGACGGCATATGCAAGAGGTATTGAAAGCAGCATATTTCCATTGTGTAATAACACAGCCTTAAGGATAACCTCAGATGGGTCTATAAATAGTTGCCATAAACATTATAAATAGTTCTTTGGGAATGTGCCTCATATCCATTGCTGCCATTAGACCATCAACATCATTACAAATAGTGAAGTCACCTTCTGTTTGATAGACTTTATCATAGTCTTTATTTCGAGTACAAAATGTTGTCACTTTCACAGAAAATTCCATTGTTGTAGCCTCGAGGCCAAAAGCTCTGCCTTATCCTTCAGCAGTTTGATATCCCTGAAGAGGTCATTTAGCTCACTTTCTGTGATCTTATGTGGTTCAGAAGGTTAAAGGTTTGGACAAAATTATGGATCCCTTGATGTAGACAACTGCTGTACTTCTTTGTGTATATCAATCATTGTGTATGATGTTCATCAGTGTCTTCATCTTTACCAGAATGTACAGAAAAATGGTTGGGTGGTTCAAGAATAGGTAGTAATCAACCATGAGGCATGGGACGAATTGCAGATGGTATATTTGGGTATGTCACTGTCCACTTTTTCTTCATTGTCATCCCTTTCCCAACAGGAGGAACCATACAGAAGTAACAGTCTGTGATATGATTTGTTGGCTCCCTCCATATCATGGGCACTGCGAAAGGCATAAAACGTCCCTTTTGATTTACCAACGCATTGAGTTTTGATGAATATGTAGTGCAACATATGTGTGGAGCATAGTTCTTGTTCTGGTCGCCTACTTTACACCAAAGTAAAAGAAGCAGGCCTGTTTTTATGTTTTTATAAAATGGAGCTATAAAATGTTTTTATAGCTCCAGTTAAGGGACACTCTCTTGAAGCTAACGTGACTTCACCATATATGTAACAGAAGTCATCCAGACTATTCACACAATTACGGGGCATATTAATCTTACACAACACAAATATTGTGCGAAAAGTAAGAATCTCACAGAGAACAAATCACCCAGTATCTAGCTGTATTCAAGGTTTACTGCAACCAAATTGAAGATGCGTTTGAAGGCACGCAACGCAGAGTGAGGCAACAGTTGCCAATCACGTGATAAGAGCGTGGTGGTACTGAAACTGTGCCATTGCCATGCGTTTTGCTGAGAACCATAGTTGATAATGTAGAGTAACCTGCTAATATGAGACCCCAACTAATTCGAAAACAAGAGCCAATCGACAAATTTTAATGATTTTCATGTTCAGCAGCATAAAATTAGTAGAGACTGGGTGTTTTTGTAACATTTTACATGTTGACTAGTATAATTTCACTGGTAGAAAAAGAAAATGTTCAAATAATACTATATAATAAATTTATGTTCATGTAATTAACATAATTTATTTTGTTAATTACGAGGGGCATTCAAAATGTTCGTTTCGATCCTCTTCTAATGAATATGATTAAGAAGTATTTTTATAACATGTAGTATATCTTGTACATCACTGTACCAAATCTCAGTTTAACATATCCTTCTTTCTTTTCTTTGTTTGTGAGTGATTCTGTGAACTAAGATGTAGAAAATTTTTGAAATGGAGAAAAAAAAAAAAAACTACAGGTGGTGATAAGATATGCCTTTGAAAGGAATATCCCACAGGAGTTTCATGCTGATATGGTGCAGTCATTGTGGGTTAAGGCATGTTCCATAATTGTGAAGTGGCACAGAGAATTTCTTTGTAGCAGGGAATCGTGTGATGATGCAGATTGTTTTGAACAACCCATCACATCCACTTCTGAGGAAAGCATCAACCATCACGCATGATGGTTGTAATGCAATACAGACGAATAACTGTTAGGTGTATAGCTGATTCTGCACACATTCCAATCAGCAGTGTCGAAATAATCCCATCAAAATCTTGGAAGATGAAAAATGTCAATGCTCGATGGATTCCACAAATGTTCATAGATAAGCAAAAGGCATAATGCAAACGAATGTGCATTCACCAATGTGAGCATGCTTCATGAGAATCCAAGAAATTTCTGGTCTCCTAGATTGTTACAACAGAATAAACACTGGTTCATCACTTTGACCTAGAAGCTAAAGAATAGAGTCTAACATGGAAGCATCCATGTTCTCCACCTTCCAAGAAGTTCCGTGCTGCTCCATCAGCTGTGATGGCATCAGTTTTTTGGGATACACAAGGCACCATCATGATTAACTACCTGGAACACTATCAAGGAAAAGCATCTTGGAAAAATGCAAAAAGGTGTTTTGCTCCTTCACAACGATGTACCCAGTCACTCCTCCCACACTGTGATGCCATACAGACTGCAGGATTCAGTTACTTCAGCACCCACCGCATACAGATTTTGCCTCTAGTGACTTTTATTTGTTCCCCAAGCTAAAGAATGGATCTGTGGGAAGAGATATGCTTCTGACTTCGATGTGGTCGCAACTATGAGTGCAAGGTTGGAGGACCAAGATAAAGATTTTGTTTCCAATGTGATTAAGACACTAGAGCATCAATGGCAGAAGTGTACTGTAGTAGTTGGGGACAATGTTGAAAATTAAAAGGAAATCATAATGGCATTATAATCACAACAGCTTTCCTGTATGTCTAAGAATAAGAACTTTTTTTGAACCCTTCTATACCCTACTATAATAGACCATTCCTTGTACAAAATCATGAATTTTGCTATAATTTGAAAAAAAAAAAAAAAAAAACTATCACTGTAAGTTACAAAACTGGGTTACACTTATGGTCTTTGTTACAAAGACATTCTGGTCCTCTCACATTTTATAACTATATTCTCACAGTATACAAATGGTGCATAAAATAAGTTTCATTTTCCCAGTGTCATCATGACATTCAAGATGCTTAAGCCAAGAATTAAATGAAAGAATATATGCACAAAAACTATACCTTTGAATCAGATCTGGGCTCATGACCAATGCATATCTGCTTGCTGTCCAGAGACAGCGACCATGAAGAAAAGGAGAAACTATGAAAACAAATTAGAACATTACAATTTCTTCCAATGCTAAATCCATTCTTAATAAATCTAGTATATTATAAAGATCATTAAACTCTAATTTCAAGATATATATATATACACATCAGAGACCAAACTACATTATTGCTTATGCATAACAGTTGAAATCATTATTTAGATGATCTGAGTTTTTTTTTTTTTTTTTTTTAAATCAGATGATCTAAATAATGTGCATTTTATTTTTAACAGTGTTCATTAATATAAGTCGAATGCATGTGTTAATGTGAAGTATATGGTTTTCTTCTTTCTGTAAATGTTTGCTTTGTAAAGAGAGAAAAAAAAAAAAAAAAAAGAAACTTGAAGAATTTATTGCACTATACTAATTATGAACAGTGGCAGCTTGCTGCCTTATTAGTGTATGGCATTTGCTATATTCAACAACACCCAAGAAAATGGAATTAATATACAGAACACTAATCTTTCTGTGGGTTATCCAAGAAAAAGCAGCTGTGATGGAGAACACGAAAAAAGAATGAAGCACACGAAGGGTTTATTCTAGCATATGCATTGAAAGGTATTTAAATTGTGCAGATATAATATGAGGGCTGTTCAAAAATGAATATATTTTTTAAAACATACCTTTATTAATCATCGATATTTTGATGGTCCTTTTAAAAGTAGTCTTCATTTGAAGAAATGCATTAATACAACATTTCTGCCATTCTTCAAAATTATGGTGGAAGCATTTTTTGATATGCATTCGTGAGTCACCTCTGCTGTCTTTACAACTTCTGATGATGCAGCTCTAACTTTTTTTGGGGGAGATCACAGTGTGTAAGGTTGTAGGATCACAGTAAGGGCTGTAGGACGGATGAGGAAGACATTTGATATTAATGCTGATTAAGTACTCAATGACAGTATGAGCAATGTGAGGTTTCGCACTGTCATTATCCAGCAACCTCCCAGCTCTTTGCAGTTGTGTTCATTTGCAATGAATGTTATCTTGCAAAGTGTGCAGTACAGTCTGCAGTAAGGTCCCATAATAGTTGCATGACATGGCACAACCATGGTAAACCATTCCTTGAATGTCAAAAAAAAAAAAACAGAGATGATCATAACCTTTCCTGCAGAAGCCACAACTTTTGCCTTTTTTTGGTGTTGGCGATGATGTAGACTTCCAGAGCTTTGCTGCTTACTCTCTGGGTTGAAATGAAGCCATGTCTCATCTGCTGTTATCACCTTGTAAAGAACTACACCGTTTTCAATCACCATCCGTCATAGTTCCTGACAAATCTCTATGCAAACTTGTTATTGTTCAGGTGTGAGTAGTCTTGACACAGCATGCATAAACATGTCATATGAAATGGTCATGGAGAATACCGTGTGTGCTTCCTACTAATATTCTCAACATCTCTGCCAGTTGCCTTACTGTTATACAACGATCTTCTGTCACGATTACAGAAGCATTATTAATGGTTTCTATGGTGACAGCAGTGGTTGGAGCTCCTGGACTGCCAGGAACAGATTTTTGTGATTGAATCATGTCCATTTTTACACATTCTAAACCACCTGCAAGCTGTGCATTTACACTTGTGGTGAAGCATAGATTCACCATAAGTCTCTTAAAACATATGCTTCAGCTGATGTTTTTGAAATGGAAACAAAATTTGGGAGCAGGATACTGTAAATCATGTGTCATGTCCATTGTTATGTAGGCAAAACTGAACAGGCATAAATTTGACTGACCACCAAGGTTACACTGTGTGCATGAGTCAACTGCATAGTTGCTATGTGATGCACCTTGGTTTGGTCTTAAATTCCACAGCTCAGCTAGAAATAGCAAGCAGTATGGTTGGCCATGAAAAATTAAGATCATTCTTTATTGAATGGCCTTCACACATAATGCTTTACTGCACTGATAAACAGAGGATTTATAAAAATTTAGATAACTAATTAAACAATTTGGAAAAGAATTTGGGAATAACTAGAGCATGTCTTAATATCTCTAGAAATCATCATCTGTATATACACATAAAAACAAACACAAAAGTCACACTGCCCAAAGTTGTTATTCTGTTGTTATCTCACTTCCTATCTACATCTGCACAACAGACTGCTTGAATAAAACTGCTATTAGTAAGGATAAAAGAGAATATATCCCTAATAAGCAAATTTTGTGAATTTTTAAGCAGGCACTCAAAAATTCAAAAACCTGGTTTTTAAAATTAAATAATAATTAAAGATGAAAGCTACTGCAACAATTTCATAGTAGGATTCTATGTACCACTAGTTAAAAATAGTGGTACATCTCTGTGTAAACCTGTCAGAAATCAGTTCTTAAAGGTTTATAATGCAGCTGTTACAGCTTAGAATGATGAGATAAGACAAAAAATCTTACTATTTCAAAAACTAAAATTCTTGAAACTGTGCTCACCAGACAAGAATAAAGTGACAACCCAGAAGGAAGATAATTCTCCTTATGTCATGGTTTGGACTAAGTTTACAAGCAAACATCTTTCTTTCTTCAATTCCACCATCAACCAGTATAATTATTTGTCAATGTTAAGAGACAGGTTTATACCTAATCTGCTACTCTCGACTATAAGTGAAGACTACTGGTTCCAACATAACAGGGCTATTTCTCACTTTGCATTATCAGACAGGTTTGGGTCAGAGCATTTGAAAACACCGGCTGAATGCATTCCATGAAGTACAGATCACAGTAAGAGCTGTGAAATTTCAAAAAAATTGGATAATTTTCCATTTAAAAACAATGGGAGATTTTCTAAATCCAGCCTTGACCTCAAAACTAACTTATTCACACACATATGCTTGGTTGGTTCTTTGGTTATTTTTATGGTGCATCAGCAGCTGGCTTAGGCCATAATGTGCCAAGTCAAAAACTTTCACGCATATATTATAAAATCTTTATATTAACAGTTTATTACTGATAAACTATCAACACTGCAAAAGGAGATTAATGGAGAACATTCTCATCAATTGTCTGTCAATTTTTATTATTAGACTTGTAAACTCTTCTAGTAATGCAGTGTCAGAGTAGTGCCGTATTTTTTCTTGGTTGGCAATAAAAGATAGGTATACATGAGTGCAAGCCAAAGGTTTTCAAGACTGGGTTGCATGGAGTGCTAACCACATTCAGTAACAATGTGCAGTTAGATAACACTGAACTAATTCTTTGTGAATTAGGTAGTCAGTTTTAAGCCGATACGACATGGTGCTATGTGTAACTTGTGTTTAAGTGTTTCTGTTGAGTGTCTTGTGATCTTTGTAGCCGAGTAAGATGGTAGACAATAAGGAAAAGCGAATTTGGATCAAACTTTCTCATAAACTTGGGAAAAACAGCTATGTAAACTTATGAAATGGTTAAACAAGCATTCAGTGATGATGCTTCAAACAGAACACAAACTTTTCAGTGGTATTCATGTATCCTAGGCAGCCAAACTTCAGTTGAGGATTTTGAACACTCGGGTTGTTCGTCAAGTTGGACTGATGAAAATGTTGAAAAAAGTACATAAAATCATCTGTCAGGACAGACAGCATACAAGTAACAATATTTCTCACATTCTAGACCTATTGTACAGGAATGCTGACACACTAACTGAAAATTTAGGTTATGTGAGCAGGGACCTACAAAAACACAGGCCGAAAAGGACAAAACTTCTGTTGCAAAGTCGCAACAGGGATGAAAATGAAAACTGGGTTTATGGTTACGACCCAGAAACAAAGCAGCAATCCTCCCAGTGGAAAAGTTTACCATCTCCATGTCAAAAAAAGGCAAGGTAGGTCAGATCAGGTCAAATATCAAGAGCATGCTGATTGTTTCCTTCAACTCGGTCGGTTCATCAGAAGAGCCTTCAAACTGTAAATTGCAGTTCTACATCAGGATCCTGAAGCATTTGAGGGAGGATGTTGGAAGAAAATGCCCAAACAAACTGTGCACTTGGGATTGGATTCTGCATCAATGTACCAGTCTACATGGTTTGGTTGGTTCAGCAGTTTTGGGCCAGGAACAAAATGGCGATTGTCCTGCACCCCACCTATTCTCCCAAACTGGGCCCCAGACATCTTCCTCTTCCCAAAATGGAAATTCAGTGAAAAGGATGAAGATCAAGACATCACAAAAAATCAAGCTGAATCGCAGAAAGTGTTGGACATAATCACAAAACAAGTGTTCTAGAGATGTTTCAAACAGTGAGAGAAGTGTTGGGAATGGTGCCAACTTGTAAGTAATGAAAGATTAAATTTTATTGCCCCAGTTTGGAAACGTTTGGTCACACCTTGTACATTATATACATACACACAAGCAGTTCCTGCTTTGAGTTCCCAGGTTTACGAGTTCTTTTTTTCAGGTATCAACAGAATCGAAAATATGACATTTCAAACCACATGCGTAGCTATACAATACTGAACTACTGTGCATGCATTTAGTTTTTTGGACAGAAATAAGGAGGGAGGTCAAACTCTTAAAGAATTTCATATTTTAGATGCAATCTAAATAATAAAATGAGCCTGGGACAAAATTACAGATAAGAACATGAAAGGTGTTTAGAATAAACTCTGTCATCAGTTTATTGATAATTTTGAAGGATTTCAAGAACCAGCAGAGATCATGCAAAATGAAGCGGAAGTGGTCGTTAATATTGCTAACCAATTGTTGAGGTTTCTACAACTGACATCACTGATCTGCTTCAAACACACAATGGATAGCTCACAAATGAAGACTTCTTGAAATGGAAAAATGTGAAGAAGATTTGACAGCCAAAACTCCTTTTCATTCCTTCACTCTCAAGGGACTTGATGAAGCTTTTCAACACACATAAAAAGCAACTGAGATTTGAGTCACAAGATTTAAATTTCAAGTGCACTAGAACAGTTGTTAGATTTAAAAAATGCTTATGCATGCTGTTGCAAAATTTACAAAGAATAGAGAACACTGTCTTGGGGAAACAAATGACTCTTGAAGCATTTCTGAAGAAGACGACTCCTTTCAGGGCTGGATTTTGGTGTTTGTAGGCCCTAGGCACTTTTATTTCAAAATGTGCTAAAAGGGGGGGGGGGATGTTTCTTCTATTTTTAACACTGAGTGCGAATATGTCAATAAATGACCCAAGTTTCAACTACAGTAAATGATAAACCAACTCAATTGACAGAGCGACCATCACTTACTTCTATTCTTCTAGTTTTAAGAACAGTTGCTAGATAGCGTACGCGTATTGAATCGAAACTCCTAGAGTTAATTGCAAAGAAATATTATGCACAGAAAATGATTTTCGAAAATGTTTTTTTTCCCCTTCGTTCACAGGCTCTAGGACCTAAGCACTGTGCCTACAGTGCCTAATGGGAAATCCGGCACTGACTCCTTTTGCTTCCAACAAACCAACAACAAGTGCCGAGTCAACAATGAGTGAAGAACCATATTTGCTTGATTTTAAAGGCTATGTTTTCATTTCTTTGATTAAATAAATCATTGTTTAAGCATAAACTAATGATTTGTTGACCTTTATTCAACATTACTATGGTCAAATTTTATTGTTGAGAATGTAACCCCTGTTTTTAACATTACGCCTGTGGGAAATAAATTCCCACTTTACGAGTTTTCACTTTATGGGTGCATGTTAGGAACAAATTAACTCGTAAAGTCGGGAACTATCTGTATATATACATATACACACATATACATATATATATATAAACACACACATATATATATATATATATATATATATATATATATATATATACATATACACACATATACATATATATATATATAAACACACACATATATATATATATATATATATATATATATATATATACATATACACACATATACATATATATATATAAACACACACATATATATATATATATATATATATATATATATATACATATACACACATATACATATATATATATAAACACACACATATATATATATATATATATATATATATATACACACACACACATATACATACCCCTCGACGTGGGCACCTGTACGTGGTGAGGGGACCTCCCAGTGACGCTGCTGGACTTCCAGACTAGCATCACTGGGATCCAACCCCCACAGCCCAGGTTCCAGGCTTACATCAATGGAATCCAGCGTGTTTGCCGTGCGCTGCGACCCGTGGAAATTCGGAAAGGGGGATCCTGGTGGTTGAGGGGCCCAGCTTCAATACACCACTTTGGCCCCTGCTTCGACAAGATGGGTGGTCCTGGAAGGCCCGGCTAGGATCAATCGGCTAGTAGGCTCGCCTGCGAGGGTCAACCGTGTCAATGCCACGCATCTACCCTCATAGTCCGAGGGACAGGATTCAGGCTGGCGGCGGTGCGGGTATAGTGTCTGGGTAGCCCTGGCGTCCCACTCCCGAGCGCATTTATTGCATGCCGGGTAGTGGGCGTCCCTTTGGGCCCCGTGGTGGGTGGGGAGCCCGGGCACTGAACAATATAAAAACCTCAA
This sequence comes from Mastigoproctus giganteus, assembly GCF_048544385.1. Lineage (NCBI taxonomy): Eukaryota > Metazoa > Arthropoda > Arachnida > Uropygi > Thelyphonidae > Mastigoproctus > Mastigoproctus giganteus. Next base: position 67,206,235 of record NC_143578.1, read on the forward strand.
TGAATCCTGATAAACTTATTTCTTCAGGGGCCCCAACCTGGTCCCTATCTGAAAATATAGACACTGACAGCACTATTGCTTCAAAGAGGCAGCGGACTGAATCACCATCAGGGCCTATCTCGCGGTTTCTAATCATGCACTCCACCAATGAAAACCCGATTGGTAAAATGTCACCTTTCTTTATACAGAAAGAGTTAGATGGGTTAGCAGGTTCTCCCAAATCAGTTAATAGGCTCCGTTCCGGAGACCTCTTAATTGAAACTAAAAATGATAGGCAATCCGAACATCTACTCCGAGTAACATCAATCGGAGGAATCCCTATAACAGCGACACCACACAGAACACTCAATTCATCGAGAGGTGTCATTTTGGAGTGGGACCTTCTCGACGTAACCGAGGAGGAAATCTGCTCCGAATTAAAACCCCAGGGAGTTATTGCCGTCAAGAGAATTACTGCGCGAAGGGATGGAAAGATTGTTAAAACCAGGAGCATTATCCTGACTTTTAACTCTCCTAAACCTCCTGACGAGATAAAAGCTGGATACATCAACTGTTCAGTGCGTCCATACGTTCCGAACCCTTTACGGTGTTTTAAATGCCAGAAGTATGGACATTCTCAAATGGCCTGCCGTGGAGTCCTTGCATGCGCTCGATGCGGTGCAAAGGACCACGAAACAACAGCATGTTCTGCCGCAAAACCCACCTGTATTAACTGTGAAGGCGAACACCCGGCCTACTAACGAGCATGCCAGAGGTGGAAAGAAGAAAAAGAGATTCAACGGCTGAAGGCAGAGCTTAACATATCATACCAGGAGGCAAGGAAATCGGTGAAACCCCTGAATATCAACAGACCTACCTACGCCCAGAAGGTAGCAGGGAGATGTTCCATCGGAACTCAGACGGACATGACCATTCCTCCAAAGGAGTCTTTCACTCCCATCGCGCAGTATCTTTTAAGTTCTCAAAAACCTGAACAAAAGGACCAATCAGCTGCCACTCCTATATCGGTACCTCCTAATGCTCCACAAGTAACAAAGGTAATTATGAAAGAAAAGAATAAGAAAGGGGAAGTCCCCCCTAGTACCCAAGAAAGGATGGATGTCGAGCAGAAGGAGGTACCCGAAGATTCAGTCTTGGAACTCTTTGCGGAGGAGGAAATGGACATGGGACAGCGTCCATTCTTCCCCAAAAAAGATAAATCCAAGACTGGTAAAAGTAAGCCCTCAGCACCTCGGAAGCCGCCTGATGGACCCACCAAGCCAAAATAATGGCTAAATTCCTACAATGGAATTGTCGTGGATTCCGGCGAAATATTGATGACATCAAGGCCCTCCTGCAAAAGCACAAGCCAGTTTGCTTTTGCTTGCAGGAGACATATCTAAAGGCAAATGATGATCCCACCATGCACAACATCACATTTTTTCGAAAGGATAGAATTGCAGATGGCCCTGTACATGGGGGAGGGGCAATCCTTGTGGGTAACCAGACCCCAGTGCAGCCCTTGCTAATTACAACCAGCATAGAGGCTGTTGCAATTCGCCTTTCAGTGGGATTTCTATTAACTGTGTGCTCCATTTATTTGCCACCTGGGACTGACATCTCCCAGGCAGACCTTGATGATCTTCTCACGCAGCTGCCTCCCCTTTTCTTACTTCTCGGGGATTTTAACGGACATAACACCCTGTGGGGTAGTGCTAACATCAATGGAAGGGGACGAGTCATAGAGCGTATGCTCAATGACAATGACCTTTCCCTTCTAAATACTGGAACAAACACCTTCCACATGCCTACCCGTACTTTTTCTGCCATTGATCTCTCTATCTGCTCCCCTTCTCTACTCCCTTCACTCACTTGGGAAGTGGAGGAGAATCCATACGGAAGTAATCACTTCCCCGTGATAACCTTGTTACACAGTGGGAGACCATGTCTTCCTTTTAGGTTACCACGGTGGAAGATTGATCAGGCTGACTGGACTGCCTTCCAACATCAGGCAAATTTTGATCTTAGCACAGTCAGTCAAGAGTCTATCAATGATGCGGTTAAGTACATCACAGAAAATATTGTCCAAGCAGCTGCGAATGCTGTTCCAAAAACATCTGCCCGGTTTCCACCATTTCCTAAACCTTGGTGGAATTCACAATGCACAGCAGGAAAAAAGGCTCAAAACAAAGCGTGGGGGATATTCCGCCGATATCCTACCATAAACAACCTTATAGCCTTTAAACGCGCACGAGCCAAAGCACGATATATCCGCTGTCAGAGTCAAAAGGAATTGTGGATCCGTTTTACATCATCTATTAACCAGTCTACCAACTCTAAGGTAGTCTGGGATAAAATCCGGAAAATGAAGGGAAAATATACATCCCACCCTTCTTCAATCCTAGATTATAATGGATGCGCTATTGCAGATCCAACTGCAATAGCCAATGCTCTTGGGGAAACATTCTCTAACATCTCCACAACATCCTCGTACTCCACAGAGTTCCTGGTCCTGAAATATAAAATCGAAAAACAGGCACTTAACTTTAAATCTAAGAGCATTTATCCCTACAACGGGGATTTCACTATTCAAGAACTGAAAAGAGCCCTCGCTCTTTCCAAAGCAAGTGCCGTTGGACCAGATGGCATCCATTATGAAATGATTAAACATCTTTCACCAAAATCTATGGATTGTCTGCTCCTTCTGTATAACAGAATCTTTACTGAAGGGCAGTTTCCGGACTCCTGGCGA